>NC_047531.1:81260864-81873864 GCF_012275295.1 Melopsittacus undulatus | reverse complement strand
AAAATGCAATTACAGTTATTAAAATCATGTTTAAAGTACTGTTGATTCAATGTTTCATTGTTCATGATATATAGCTTTATTAATTATTTTATTAGACACCCATAACATTGCCAATATGATGCAATGCAGCTACCACAAACTATTTGCTGGTTTTAGGGAGGAAACAGACCATCTGCAATGGAAATACTTCATTCAGAAGGCAAGAAAAGGCAATAACCCAAGGCTCCCCCTGGACAAATTCTACCCTACTTGGCAGACAGCATAACTGCAGAGCTCCCCTCTGCATGCAATGGCACAGAGGTTGTAGAAACTTATCTACAAGCCTATCCAACTCTTCACAGAATACAAAACAAAGTTACAAGCCCCTCTGCTCTATTCTTTGCCCTCTCGTGCTACCCTTTGTCCCCTCACAGAGGACACTGAGAAGGGAAATAATATACACTTTATTTTAACCTTGTGTTCAACTTTATATGACATTGCAGGTCACCTGATATTTTTTTTCCACATCTCCTTCTCCAGTAATTTTAAGAGTTCACTACATACAAAGAATGCCTGACTTGTACACGCCTGTACAGTGCTGCTGCCGTTTATCAACCCTGTGAGATTTGATGCCCACATTATGGGCATGCTGGCTATGGCGTGTCTGCTTGATAGGACTTCTTTGAAATAAAAGCCCGGGGCATATTCCCAAACACAACAGTGGGTCCAAAGGCCTGGGGTAGAGGGCCTGATGAGGATTCGGAAGCTGAACTGAATTCATTTGTAATGTTTGCTTTTAAAGGCTGCTGAGTATATTATGCTATGGTAAGATTAAGTAAATGTCAGGTTACCTAGAACTCTTGCATAGGCATTTCTTCTATTTTTACTCAAATTTAGACAAACAAATTTACATTTACTGTACCTTTAACTGAAGCACCAAGTCCATGCAGTATTTGCCAAGAGGGTTTATGTCATTCAAGATAAGTGCAATTATAATATCAATCCCATTAGACTCATGGGTGGCTATACAAGTCTGCAAAATAAGAGAAAGGAGTTGGGGGTGGTGGAGGGGGAGGGATGTACAGAGAGAAAGAGGGAGACAGTGAACATGCACATGAGCAGAGTTCCAAAACAAGGACCCAGAACTTGAAAGACCTTGTAATACCAACAAGGCACAAGTTACAGACAGCAGCCCACAGGAGCACTGCCAGATTCAGCTGAACACACATGCAGACACAAAAGACATGCTTGAATATGGGCACAATCAAATTTGCACACTTGAGGTTTTTAATCTGCATTCAGCAACCAGCATTAACATCACTGTTATAACATGACCTGTTTGTGAAGATTAAGTTTTTCTACATGCATCTGAACGTGTCCTGCACAGAGGATACTTCTGGACATGATATTCAAAACTGCAAACATGACAACAGTGCTTGCCAAATGCTTTTACAGCTGGAGTCTTGGACATCCTAAGCCTTGTAAATAATGTCAGTTATACAAAATTCTATGATATTTTTCTTCTAGCAGGTTTATAGGGCAATAAGAAAGGAAAATATTTCCAGAAATCCGGAGAAAAGGAAAAAATGAAAAGTGAGTGTGGAACATTTTCCTCTGAAATACATCAAACTAGACTTAAAGTTGGTGTAAACAAGCATTACTCAAACCCTGATTAACTTCCCAGCAGGTAGATTTAAGTAATAAAGTGTAAATAATCATTCCCTTCCACCTCCAGGGCTCCTCCATTGCTCCTCCAGTAAACTTGTTGAACACAGTAACTTGAAACATTCTTTTTCTTTTTCATCTCCAGCCCTGGAATTAGTTTTTACAGATGTTTTTCCCATTCACTAGTGAATCAAATACAACTACTTAAAATTTAGTCTACTAACGGATTTTGTTTGTTTGTTTTTAAAGTATAAAGTAAAGGCAGTTGATTACCAGCAATGGCAATAATAGCACTTTATACCTCATTTGTGCACATTAATGAAGTAGCATTAATACAGTGTGTATTTCTTCAGCTATTTCTAGTATCAAGAATAGACTGCCTCTGTAATTTCACCCACCACAATTTTCCCATTGCTAATCCATAGCAAAAATTATGCAATTTCATACACTGTGACAACTGTACTATGGTTCTCTTCAGATCAAATATAGCAGCATGTAACTACATTCTTTACTGTTCTATACTGCCTCAGCAAGGCACTAAAGAGACATCTACCAAAGGTCACAGCTATATGACTTAAAAAGACTGCATCAAGCAAGGCATACAAGTGTGGTCTGTAGTTTCATCCATTACACTACTAATGTCACAATTAAAGATGCTGCTAGGTAGTACAGCAGGATAGTTAAGTTAAACTTTGTGGCAGTTATGTCAATTAAGGAAAGTAGATATTAGCAACCTATATAAACACAGGCAAAGGCAAGATGTATGAAAATGAAGAACACAAGATTGTGTTTGCAATGTACTTCTGCAGCTATGACTCAAAATCTGGTCTCAAAGTGAGGTTTAAGCCACAGACCCATTGACATAAGACACTAAACTCTTGCTTAAAGGACTGGAAACCCTCCACGTAAGCAGACATACTACAGGAAGAGTTTGTATTCCAACTTTAAAGGATTTCTCAGGCCTTATGAAGGCTTGAAACATGTTAAGGCTAGTTATAGCAGTTACAAGTGAATTTATGCTGTTAAGAATATTGAAGGGTTTATGATAAGCACACAGATACTGTACATTGAGGTATACTCTTCTGCATCCACAAGTTATTCAAGCCCTACCTGGTTTTCATGGCATGGACCTTGGCAATATTCAGTCAAGCTTTCCAGTGTCTGGTTCACAAGAGCCACATTCCTCTCATTGATGTAAAGCCCCAGTAAGCCCAGCCCACCTGTTGTGCTTCCACAGATACAGTCCAAAAACTGAAGGGTCTCACAAACAAGGTTGTAATTTGTTTTATTGTTCTGATGTCTTAAAAAATTCTGGTGGATGAAGAAAAGAAACACACACACACACAAAATAAATTAAAAAAAGGGAGTTAAGTAAAACAGTCTTTTTCATTAAAATACTGAAGGGTACAATTTATTACTACATGACCACTGTACCTTAGGTACTGAAGTACACTAAATACACTACACCGTGGAAAATGTATTATGCATTGGCACAGCAGTTAAAAACTATTATCTCATTAAATTAGTAGAGAAAAAAAAGGCTTAGCAAAGTGCACTCTGCAGACATCTGCACTGGCCTTAAATGTCTTATGTATCTCCTTTATACCTGTCCTCAACCACCTATTACAACCTTTCTCTTGGAAGCTTGTTACCCCACAGCTGAGCAGGTACAGTGGCACATTACAACTGCTCCTTGGCCATGCCAGTGCAGAATGGTAGCTCAGCTCAAACCACTCCCAACACTGCTTTAAGGGAGGCTGCTGGACACAGCACTGAGGTATATTTGCAAAAAAATCATTTTGCAAAGGTTGCTATGGGGACAGTAACTTGTACCAGAGCAGCTGGTAGGAGGGAAACACATAGCATCTTAAAGCCTTCAATCATACCTAGCAAAAAAGAGCAGTACCCAAACTTTGCATGTTCCTGTGATCCTCAAGCCTATGGTAAGTGATCCAGTATTTGTGCACAGAAACCACGTTAACAGTGACATTTAGACACTTCTCAATCCCATGCCACTATGCTGCAGTCCTGTAGCTATTCTGAGGGCACAAACATGAGCTTAACCAGAGCATGCAAGTGGCTCTTGAAATTGTTATTTTATCCCTTGGACCAAAAGAACAACAACATTTTAAACACCATCATGCTGCAATAGGTGTTTTACTTTCCTTGTGAAATTCCAGCTTCTGTAGTATTTCCTTTGGAGCTCAACTGAAAAACGCTTTACCTGGAGCTCTCGATTGTGATTCTCACACAGCAGCTGAAGAAACCTCAATATTGGCTGCATGATTGCAATGGTAGGGCTCATGATTGCTTCTTCTGTGGGTTTCTCTTCTGCATTTGCAGCATCTGTCCCTGAGCCCATAAGATCTATTTCTGGGTCCATTTCTCTTCTATACACAGAGTAAGCCTTTGATGTTGCAGATGATGCTTCTGTTAACTGTCCTTTCATACCCTCTTTCAGATGCAAGGTTGAATCCTTTACTGAAAAGAAGATAATTTTCCTTCATTTTTGAAACTCTTTTGATTAAACAATAAGAAAACAATAATAATGAATGCAAATTTTTCTTTGTTGGGGACTAGCTTTTCGAAGACCTCAAGGCAACTTACAAAGAACATAAAAGCAACACTCATGCAGGGATAGCATGTTCCAAATAAACCACAAACCAGAGTGAAACAGAACATTAAAACAAAAAGCCCTAGTATTTCACTCCCTACTATATACAATTAATGATGAGAACAATGGGAGAACCACAGGGTGGGAAATAAGTGCCTGTGCCTGCTCTTGTGAAATAGCCCCATTAGCAGCAGCCTTTACTTCTGCTTCTCTAAAAATATGGTTCGGTATCTTCTACTGGTATAAACTGGCATAACTTCACTGATCTCACCAAAGCTAATTCCTTGTAACCAGCTCAGGATACACCCTATAATTTATAGAAAAACAGGTACAAGATGCGAAGTAGCAGTGATTAATAACAGAGCTTACTGATCAACACAGCACAGTATAGTGGGGCAGCACATGCAATTTGAATATAGTGTACTCCTCCCCTCTTTTGCATGGGTGCGTCCTTACCTCTCTTTTTGGGAACAGATATGGTTAGGTCACTATCATCATCCTTCTTTTTGCTTCCCAAATCAATGGTATTCACTGTCACTGTTGATCGTATCTCCTGCTGAGCAGCTTTCATGTGGTCATATAGGACTTTAAAGAATTTTTCTGACTTTTTTTGCTCCTTCAGTTGCTGATAAGTCGAATACTGACAAAAAGAAGTTATTCTTTAGATATCAGGCTTCTAAGGAAGGAGAAATACAAAAACACTCTTTTTTTGTGTGAAACAAATATGAATAATTACTTCACTTACACAGAACAAATGTTGGTCACTGCCTGACTATTCTTTCACAAAGTGATATACGAGGCTGGTAACTAAGATTGATGGCAACATTTCTAAATTCGGATAAAATGGTGAATGCTGGTATGTGCAGTCTCTAAACTGTCACAATATTACAGTTGAAGTTAAATTACTTTGTGACACTCTCTGCTTCTTTCCAAAGTTATAATATTTCATCTAAAATAATAGTGAAAAGTAATTTCAGTTTTTTAACAATAAGAAGAAGCATGAAATATCTTATGTGTAGTATTATAGCTTTAGCATTAGTATTAGTATTATAGTCCTTTAGCATTATTGTCAGGCAGGCTGAGTAGCATTTTCAACAGTTTACAAACTTAAAGTAAAAGCCTTTTACAGCCTCTAACAATTCATTTTAGATAGCTGCAACAAAAATCTCACTTCTTTAGCATTTTGTGGATGTTCTCTAAGGGTCACAGATCACATTATCTTTTTTTACAGAATAAAGATACAGGATGGAATTCCTCTCATTTTACTTTTATAGCCCTGCAGTGAGGTACGAGTTGATTATTTAGGCTTCCTTCACAAGCAAAGATGAGATATGGTGAAAAGCAGGGACCGATTCATAACATCTCTCCTCTCTTACCATATCTCTGCTGACCATATAGTATGAATAAACAATCATCTTATTTGGTTAAAATTAGGTGAGAAGAATATAATGCATGAGAAAGATAGACTCTGGATTTTAAAGCAGCTATTTTCTACTGGCTGGAATATGGTTGTCTCAAATGGCCAATTTTTCTCTCTTTGGAGATTCCTATAAATGTCCCCAAACCTTTCCAGAAAATAACTTGATTTTATTGCTATTTTAAACATTATGGTTTCACAATTTTTAATTTACAGAGATACAAAATAAGTAGAGATAATGCTTATATGGCAATGACCAGATTAAAAGAAGCACTGTGCTACACAGAAAGGGACAGTTTAAAAATTGGCTTGATATTGCATAATAACAGAGCATATTTACATTTGTATTATAGCCATACACATTGCAGTGATAAACTTTTGACAGAATTCACAGTATAAAGATCCTTTTTATTCGTCTCCAGACTACAGACATTTAAAAGCCAATATGTGAATAAGTAAATGAAATAAGTACCTGTGTTTGTGTATTTCCACCTTCAAGCAATGCAATACCAAGCAAAATGCCTTCTGAGAAAATCCTGTCATTTCTGGTGTTTACTATAACATCAATGACTAGTTCTGATGCACCTTCTTTATCCAGAAGGCACTGAATATCAAACATTGTTACCCCAGACTTATCTGAGTCTTGTCCTGAAAATCCACCTGCAAGCAAGACAAATACATACCATTCATGTTTGTTTCACAAATGCATATGAAAATTAATCTATTGGCAATAATCATTTGCTTTATGCACACAGTAGCAATGTAATAAATTTAATTTTGAAATTCTGTTTAAGGCAAAATTCCCTTTGAAACAAATATGACTTCTATGTAAAACTGCAGTGTTAGGCTCTAAGAATAAGAACTAAAACAAAACCTAGAACCATTGTTCTGGCATGATACTCAGACATAAAGAACTTGGAAATGACACTGATTTGCTCACTGAACCCCTTTTTTAATTCCACTGCTGCATACACTAAACTGTGATCATGCTCTGAGACCACTCTTAAAACTTCTGCCCCATTTCCTATAACATACATTATCTTGGATTTCCTTAGAAACCATCCTACAGTAACTTCCCACTCTGTAACAGAATCATACCAAATATTAAGTTATAGGGACCTACAGAGATGATCTAAAACTTTCTGGTCACAGTGATCAGTGCCGGTTTACTTGTTTTGTCCAGTAAAGCTGTAACAAGGACCAACACATTCTGCAGTCTCTTGTGGAAATCTGTTCCGTTGCCTAATCAGTACCTTTGTGAGAAGCTTCTCCTTGTATCCTTTTTAATGTATCAATAAGATATCAAGAATTAAAAGAAATATATAAATATTTTGTTTCCAGAAACAGCCACATCTTTGTTCATATGTTTCGTGCTTTGCTGAATATCTGGATATAAATTTACCGGCAAATTAAAATAATGTTATGAAATGGACCTGAATTGAACGATTGATTGGGGGGCATAGGGAAAGTCCCTACTTCAGTACTGCCAAATGCACACCAGCCACCTCATACAAGTGCATGCAACTTCGGAAAAGTCTGATACTACCTCTCTTCTAACTGGTTGCAGGATTGTTTGATTTATTTACCAACTGAAACCCTGGAGCACTTCCAGTATGCCTATTGGAAAAATGATATTGCTAATTTTGTTCTCTTCAAATGATCTGTGTTGATTTACCTCCCACTTGTGCAGTCTTGCTGTAGCTGGCAGACAGAGGCCCATTCATACCACTTCCATGTTCTCCTTTAAAGTAGCGATATAAGAGTATTTTCCTTAAAGTGTTGCCCTTTAAGAGATGGATAAAAACAAAAGAAATAAAAGTTGCAGCCAATTTCCTTTGTTTGAGAAGCAAACTGTTTAACATAGATACATCATTTATTAGGTCTTTCTGTTATAATTGGTAAGAATACAAATAGTAAAGTTGTTGGGAAAACAAACATTAATGGTCTTACCTAACAAATCTCATGGGAAGAGTTCTAAATATTGTTGTATAAACTTTCTTTGAAGTTTATTTTAAAGTTATTGATTATATATAAAATACCTCCACTTCAATAATTCTTACTGGCTAACTGTAAGAACCGTATACTGAATATATTGAAACAAGTTCTACAAAGAGCCAATGCTCTACAGTGTATCTGTGCCCAGCGCTGCCCTGCCATGGCAGTACTTTCTTCCTGTTTTCTGCAGCTGAGTAGTATAACTCCCGTTTCTCTGATCTCAGATAATCCAGCTGATCATCTGAAGGAAGCCACATCACATGAAATATTAAATCAGAGATATGACATTTGATAGAACAGCTTAAAAAGCATTCTATCTCCTTGTTTCTTTACCTACAAAACCTCAACCAGTCAAAATTTGCATGCAGCTCTCTGAACATCTTCCCTTTCGTTTTGCTTATACTCTGCGACACAAGACACATTGAATTAAGAGTAGGGAATAATTACTTGGCCATTTTATTTTGCCTTCAGTCTCCTGGGAACACCTGCAGTAAACAGCTCTACAGAGGCAGAAGGTGACACAACTGTAGGTGTATGTGTAACCTAAGATTTTATGAAGAGGACAGCAAAAGAGTACCATAGAAGGGGAAAAATCATTCATTTCAACAGGTTGGCATTAAAATGGGAGCACTTTTCCTTACTTTTATTCACGTACTGGCTTTAATGAAAAATGGTTCTTGAAAATATGTGCACCAGAAGCATTCTCAGTACTTACCGACTCACCAGAGCCTGCACCTTAGTGCAGTGCGCAACTTCACAATCAAAACATCTCTGTGACCACCACAGAAAGCAAGCAGTAAGGAAGCACATCCCAGACACACCTCAGGAAGCACAACTTGCACTCCCACTTCTCTGTTAGCTTAGCAGTATTTCCAAGAGCAACCACATGCCCCAGTGGAGCTTCACTGCTTTATGGACCGCAGAAACAATGGGCTTGTCCACCTCAAACAAATGCCTGAATGCAGTACGTGTAGCCTGACAACACAAAACCTCCATTTGTTCCTAGTTCTCACTTTCTGATGTTTCAATTTGGTAATAGCCTATACAGAATTCCTTCAAACAGCCAAGAAAAGTACAAGGCCTATTGCAAAATATCAAAGCTATAAATACAATGCAAGAAATACAAAAAGCACCACCTACACATCTGCAGTGCCAGAGAATTTATTAGATGGATTTTCCAGGGGAGCTTAAGCCAGAGAGCTCTGCACTACAGACGAAGACAAAGAACCAGGAGTCTCTGAGGATCTCACATGGAAACAGATTCCTCCCCAGCCTAGTTTATGATGGCGTTTAAACCTGCATGCAGACACAAGGTATGCTAACCACTCTTGTAGGAGATTTCAAGATGGCTAAGAACACCAGTTCCTCTGGTTCAATATCCTGTCTCTAGCTGTGACCAAACCCCACTGAAAGTGAACCTCATTTTCCTCATCTCTTGAAGAAGACAAACTTACTATTGAAAAGGTTCTCGCCAGACTTGATAAGCACAAACTGAGAACCAGGATAAAGTCTTTTTTCAAACTCACTCAGACATATACATCACAGACATAAAACTGTATCACACAAATAGAATAGCACAGAAACACTTCCTAACATCAGCCTAGGACCTGATGCAGAATGGGCACTGCACTGAGACAAGATCTTTTAATTGGAAAGGCTGGCATTTGCCATACGACTTGATTAACCACTCAGCTTGAGGGAACATCCTTTACCAGCAATCTATGCAGTCTGTTGATGACTAACAGAGCGCCATGGTAAATTATATAAACAGTCACAGTGCAGTCATGGGAAGAAACACCACAAGCCATCTATCTATAGTTAAGAATAACAACCGTGGTCACAAGCTTTATTATTCAATGAAAACAGTCTTTATTTTATCAGGAAGAATGTTTAAGACCATGAAATAGCATTTGACCAATAAACTGAATGATTTAGCACTTGAGTCTTATTGCCAGAAAGCAGGCAACTGTTAGCACTTCTCAGATCTTCTTCGTGCCTTTCTACCTTCAAAAACAACAGCAGGAGCAGCAAAATGAAAGGTAATAGAAAGGGGAATTCTGCTCCACTCACATCCAAACTAAGGCAAGGACTTCACTTTTTGTCCTGAAGGAGCAAGTCTTAACTATTAGGATTCCTCCTCTCTCCCACTTCTTCTCTCAACCTCCCATGAATCCAGAGTCAAAAGCTGAGAACATCCATGGCTGAAAAGCAGAAATGTGCTGGAACGTCTGCTTTGCCCAACAGCAGTGCCAAAAACATGGCCTCAGACTCAACCCACATAGCTGCAGGCTTGGGATCTTTATCCCTTGGGTGATGACCTTTGAAGGCCAGATGACTTCCCCAGAATTTGTGGAATCAGCTGCCACTACAAAGCACAGAAGAGCCCATCTGTATGCACCGGAGCTGAGAAATGTGCAAATGCTCATGCAATATATCAGAGACACCTGGCAGCTCTAGCGTGTAACTGTCTGAGGCACCATGCTAGAAAATGCTGGAAAGACCCTGCTTCCAGATAAAGTGCTGATCCTACTGGCATAGGTGTCTGGGTATGCTTTTATGGGAATGCCAAAAAACATAGTCAGGAACAGCCCCATCATGCGGACAAGACAAACTGCTGCCAGCATGAGACAGCTATGCCATTGATGTCCTTGTAAACAGCTTCCTAACTTAGTATAGCCACAAAATTATATGGGCCAAAAGCAAATGATCACAGCAGTAGCATGAATAAGCAGCTCGCAGCAACTGACACTTGTGTTACTAAAGCAGAGACCAAAAATAAAAGCAGCTAGGCAGCACAGCGCTATCTTCTCTGACCAGGTTCCTACACGTGCAACAAGTCCCAGCCTTCCAAGCTGAATCTCTCCCTTGCTAGCTACAATACACTTTCTTTTTTACCTCTTATTAGGGTATGGAAGTAGCATGTAAACATCACTCAGCTGACTGCAATCCTTCTATAATGGCTAGAACATTGTATAGCTTTGAGAAAAAACACAATGAAACATAACAGTCTTATTGTTACCCATGAATACCACTGTATTGTCTCTAACAAAGCTAGGGTAAAGACTGGGGACACAAGAAAGGAACAACTGGTTACTGTTGTTGCAGTTTTAAATAGCTGGGGATTGACAGACAAAAGTTTCCAATAGGGAAAAATTATTCCAATAGGAACATGTAGACACAAACAAATTACGTTTTCTCAGTCCGTATTTCATTATACTAGTTGGTCTTTAAATTTGATTTAAATGCCTTAATACAATGGTTTATTCACTTTCCTTCTCCAAGCCTGCAAAAGGCTCATTCCACATAAGGATGGGGTGTTCTGCATGTGGAAGCAGCAGCAGAGAAAGAGGTATGTAAGGCTTATTGTGGATACCTGCATCAGCACCATCTTGCTGTATAACTCTACCAAAAACTTATTTGTCCTGTACCTGCACGCTTCTTAAGGAGTTTGATTGATATTTCTGATGTTTAGAAGGGTGAATTATATGTTCTGGTGATCTCTTCTGGTTTTCACTCTACATTAAAATAATGTAGTGGAAATGCTCAGATTATCAGTGATAACACAGAAAAGGCAGCCATGTCCAATAGATATTTCTGTGATACAGTGGATGATGTTGTGAGTATATTTCAGCATTAACCCAGGAGGACTCAAAATTAGGCATGTTACATCTTCCGACCTGAATAACTTGAAGCCAAGTATGAAAAGGAGCTGCCTTGGATCCTACTAACTCAGGTTTTCATAAAGTCTGTAACAGGTAGAAAATCCCAGAGAACTGAAGAAATCTAACATGCAACAATGCTCTTGAAAAAGTATACAGGAGCACTTTTCATACTTGTTACTGGTATCAAACCCACTGCAGTCAGTTTGATATCAATTCAGAGAAAAAAACAAAAACCGGCTGATTTTGAGTTCCATTAACAAAAATAAAAGGAAGCTACTATAAACTGATGGCAGTTATAGTCCTGACATCATGTTGCAATAATTGCCTCACTATGGGCTTAAGAAAGACAGACCTTCTCAAACTTCCGAAGACCATGTTCTGGGCTTGCTAATAATGAACATATCAGTCTGGTAAAGTTTGATAAACTTGTGGTGTTACACAATACCATAAGGCAAAGTTTTGTATTAAGTATAACCACAAAAGGATAGTTATCAAATGGCTTAACAGCTAAAGTGAATGATAGAATTCAACGTGCAATTTAAAGCAAGAAATGAGTGTATGGGCTTCTAATGCGCAACCTCACAGACTATTTATCGTCTGCCTGATTATTTTCCTTTTAAGTGAAAAACAATACAGAAAATAATTATTGATAGCATTCAGAAAGGACACACAAAAAAGGGGATAAGATCAAGTCACCACTAACAGTTTAGGCACCATTTATTAAACTGACCAGAAGCAAACCTTAGAGCTTCATTATACATGTAGTGTAGCTATAGGTGTAATAACAACAAAATGCGGAACACAAGAAAAGGGAGGACTCAGTTCAAGAAGGCCATGTCTCTGGGGAAGACTAGAAGGTCTTGGAGAAAAATCAGTGGAATAACAATTCCCAAAATCACACATTCTGGAAAGGGTAACAAGAGCTATTATGTAGGATTCCTGAGCCTATCTTACATCTCCACATGCAGGGGCATGTTACTACAGGAATACTGTATCACAGGTTGGTGTCCACAATCCAAGAAGAATGCTGACAAATTGGATTAGGTTTGGAGAAGCTCCACAAGAATGATTAGAGAATAAAACATGCCTTCTCATCAGAAATTCAAGGTTTCCAATCTACTGAGCTTATCAGTCTAAACATGAACTACATGAACTCTTTCTGACTATCTACGTGAGAAATCTGATAATGGATGACTTCAGTCTACAAGATAAAGGTGCAAGACACACTGGTGAGAAGCTGAAGAAACTTCAGCTAGAAAAGAGGCAGAGGCAGAGGCAGCTGGGTTATTCAGTTTGTGGGTTATGAATTTTATTTTTATGTAAGAGTAATGGCATTTAGCTATTGGAACAGCTTAGGAAGAGGTGTGATAGTCTCTATTGCTGGCAGTTACTAAATCACGACTAGGTGGCTTCTCAGACAGAAACTATTTGAAGATCTTGTGGTCTACATTAGGAGAACAAGCTGGGTGACAAAAATACATCATCTCACATAATCTATGAAGACACCATGCCACCTTTTCCTGTGCTAAATATAGATGAGGTTAGAAGCCTGGCTTTCTATGAAGGCTGTTTAAAACCACCTACTTCTACATGTTTCTTCTCATAAATTATAAATTAAATTTCTATCCTGCGTGATCTGAGTGCTTCAGGATGATTTTTTGGTTGTTGTTTTTCACCCATTTTCAATATATTTTTGTTCCCTTATTTCCCTCGGAGAGAAAACGTAGCAGGAGAAGAAGTTTTGTGCAAGTGGTTTCTTTGAAGATTCCATGCATGGAAGTCTTGCAAACTTTCAAAATATGATTCACCCTGCCCTTGAAATGTAAGATGGCACAGGCATCTTCCCATTCTAAAGCATTTCTTGATACAAGGAAGAAATCCTTTACTGTGAGGATGCTGAGGCACTGAAACAGGCTGCCCAAGGAAGTTGTGAATGCTTCATTCCTGGAAGTGATCAGGGCCAGGCTTGGTGGGGCTTTGAGCAACCTGGTCTAGCAGAAGGTGTCCCTGCTCAAAGCAGGAGGTTGGAACTAGACAATTGTGAGATCCTTCCCAACCCTAACCATTCTATGATTAATCTCCAAAACAGATCAACTGAGGCACACGGCTACCAAGTGCATGGTGTTGCATGAACACAGGCTTGGAAGAGAGCTCCAGAGTCTTGACTCCCACTGTGTCCACAAAGTGCAATATTTCTGTCTTCTTGATGTCAGCAACCTCCAGAGGGCTTGTGAGTTGGGAGAGGTTGGTTGTGCAGGGCATCGATTTGTTTGTTTGGTTTTATAGAGGATGAGCTTTTCCCTGGTTCAGGTCTTTTTGCAACAAGATGTTTTCATAGCCAACTGATCCTTGAATCTGATGTATTTTCACACTCCAAAGATACAAATGACAGCAGCAGAGTTGAGAGAATAAACACTGGCGCACTTATTCACTTTTAAATATGATGTTGGGTGCAGCTGGTGTCCAGCTCTGCTTCCTCTAAAATCAAAGGGACATTTGCCAGCAACTTAAGTAGGAGGAGCAGCAGACACATACTTTGCTGGGCAGCAGTTTTTATAAAATGCTAAAAAGAAAAAACCCAAAATATGCACCAGACTTCATGACACAGTTCTCCTAGGAGAGAAGAACTGGCCACCCACACCTCTCAGCTGTCTCTCATTAGGCAGAGACACCCCACATTTTAAATGTGCCATTGTTCAATCCTACACAAATCTGGTTTTAATCCTACTTGTCTTAATACAAATTGCCTACATCACAAATGCTTACTGATAAACCTGAGGTTCTAACTAGTGCAGAAATGCATTAACACATTAAGATAAAATAAAGAACTACAAGTATGATTCTTCTCTAAAACCAAACTGCAGTGGTTCTAAAAAGTAATTCATTTTTTAGCAGCCCTTTAACTCTTCCCTTTGCATTTCCAGGTTCCATAGAAAGCTGGAAGTTTAAGTGCCAAATATTGCAAAACAAATGCTATTGCCACTCTATTTTGAAGATGAATAGTGAAAAGAATACTGGACACACTGCAAGAAAACCAGGTTTTGCCTGGTAACTGTCCAATTCTGCACCCTGAAAAAAAACAACTCAGAAGTGTCATATTAAAATAAAGATTTCTTTTTTTCTTTGGCAGTATCTCTAAAAAGTGTCTCCACTATGAATACAGCAGGAGAGGAAAACTGTTTTGATTAGGGAAAACCTCAGCATTGAGGCATTCAGGCTTACACTGGGAAGAAAGCATTTTAAAAATACAGTTTGATTTTGCATATGATATAATTTTACTATTAGCCCAAAAAATATTACTAGGTGTCAAGTGTCCTCTTCCTCCTCACTCCCTCCCCCAAGATCTCTACATACATACATACATACATATATGTATGTATATATACACATTTGTACATACAGAGTAGGTCTTTGTGTGGGAAAATATTATTGTTAATACTGTCACTTGCCTCATTGCTTGTTCAGTTACACAGTTTCCATCTGTATTCATAAATTGTGCACTTATAAAACAGATCATGTTTTGTGTAATTCTTCCTTTGCAGCTTTCTCTAGTACAAGACACAGCACTGAGACACACAATAACCCAAGTTCTCCACCACTGAAAGAAAACAATGTCAGATTTGATCCCGATTATTCAGAAGCCTTTATGACTGCACCAGCAATATCATACTGAAGAAAAAGACCAGATCTGAAAAGCATAATTTTCAAAGACTAAAACTATCTAAAGCTGCAGGGGGTAAACTTTCAAAGTGATGCACAGAGAGTTACGCACACAAATCCTATTATTTGTTAACACAATTTCTGTGTGGAACTCCCCATGGTCTGCAAGAAAAATTTACCCCTAAAGTGTCCTAATGTGAATATTTACCAAAACAGACAATTTCCAGATGCATACTTATGAGCTCTACTGTGTTTTGACATTTTAAGAGCAATTTGAAACAGGTAGCTAGGGAAAAATACCAGAAGTGGCCAAATAGTATTTTCATTATATTATTCTATTTCACCATGTTCCTATTATGCTGAACTCCAAAGCCAAAGCATTACAGATACCTGATTTACTAGATAAGGGATGCACTGCAGACATAATGGTATGTCCTATTTTAAATTAGGTATACCAGGATCTTCACTTGTTGGCTCAGGATTTTCAGAGCTGCTCAGGAGGCACTTTTGTACTTCCATTTTCACCTGCTCATTTTTACCCACCATGAGCTTCATCGTTCTTGATTTTATCCTTGTCTGCTAGTAAAGACTGATACAAAACTTGAGATATTCGGTATTTTGTCTAATGCATTCCAGATATTCCTGACACCATTTACCTTTGAAGGAACCTATGCATTTTCTAAACCAGGTTATCAGGATTATTTTGCAATCCAGGTTACCAGGCCTTTGGAATTTTTCAATGGATTTCACGAGTTCTAGGTTGTATCAATACCAAATGAGCACTTCATGGTTTAGGGCTTTACTGTGGAAAGTGACCTCTGCCACTTCCTCCAATATATACAAATATTCCCAGTTAATTTTAATTACTCAGATAGAACTGCTCTGTATGCCTGTATTATTAAAAAAAAAACAACAAAAAACAACATAGTGATAGTAAAAGAAACTAATTCTCAGCACCTACAACCTTGCAAAATGATTTTGGGGATGTGTCTTGTCTCAAAAAAATACCAAGAACTCATCAAAACCAACCATTTTTCCCCTAATGCCACTCATTCCTGCCTGAACACCACTATAGTCAGTGCATGTAACTGCCAGATTCTGTCCTCCCATGATTTACAGATGTGCTTTTGACAGTGACCAGCAACCCTATCTACACTACCCCAAGAGCTAGCCTGACAAAAATGACCAATACACATAACTGATGCTTCTGAGAAAAGCCCCTTGCATTCTCACATGAAAACAGATACCAAATTATTGCTCATTTACTGGACTTCAGGTATTGAGGAGAAAACCAAGTGTGTGCACGCTGACACAGGAGTCACGGACAACATGGAGATGATCAATGTGATCAAGCGATTGCCAAAATTTATTCAGATATAGTGCTCCTTTTATACCCTTACACCCTTAGGCTTCTTATGTAACAGCCTTGGATACTGAGCTCTAATGGGTTAGTCTAGAGGTTACTATCATTTACAAAACTAATGTTTATAACTTGTTATAATTGTGATTAAATACCTTACTCTAAAAATACAGTGGGAAACTACAACCTTGGCAGAGATCATTCTCTGCACGTTTTCAGTGGAAAATTACAGACAACTGACCTTGCTTATGCCTGCCAAGAATCTTCTTACTTTACAGTAACAAGGCTCAGGGTATCGGGATCGCTCACTACGTGGCCTTGGCTCTTTAAGAATTCTCACATGTGCACATGTGTGTGCGTCCACCACCAAGTATACTTGCATTTTTAGATGTCTAAAGACTACAAAATCAACCCTTAAATGGCTTAAAATGAAATACCTGAATTTACTTTAAATTCTTGAAAGGCCAACATACAACTTTGCATTCTTACAGTCTAACACAGACTGTGGCTACTGCAAATGAAAACAGCTGGTCAAAACATATTTAAGCAGATCCTTTCTATGCAGCAAAACAGAAATGTATAAGGGAATCCAACCCTGCGGCAGATCAGGACAGCAGCATAAACTACCAGTGTTACCCACTGGTATATGGAAACAGTCTTTGCATCTACCTTGCTCGAAAATGAGCATATATCAGCTCAAAAGAATAATCCAGATGGGATCAAGGTACAGTACAGAATGTCCTAAATGCTAACTGCAGTGACAGGCATGCTCTCCCTTGCTCTATGCTGCACAGCATGACAAAGAAAACAAAGCATCTTCCTCCATTTCTAAGCTGCCGAGAATAATTCCCACCTACTACAGCACCTAGAGTGATGTGCTTGTATGAAAATTCCAGTTCACATCAAAAATAAAAACCCGAAACAAAACCCACACACCCCCTTAACATAATTTCTAATGCTCCTGGTCTTTGAAATGTGAAATCTGTGTGGTCAGAGCCAGAAGGCCAGAAAAAGTCCAAGAAAAAAAACCCTAAAATATGTTGTTGTGGTTTTGATCATTAAGACACCAAGCCAAAGCAGCTTCATCGTTTTTACGAGCCTGACTCATGACTTTGATTGCCAGAGGTGGTAAATACCAAGTAAAGACTTAGTAACCTCCTCCAGCAGATCTGTTGATACTGTGTGCTAAGAGGAGCTCAGATCCTTGCTACTGACTCTCAGCAAGGACATAGCTGCTGACACATGGCTATCAACGCAAACCACCACATCTCCTCTTCCTCAAAAGGCAAATGAGCACATCCACTGCCAGAAACGGAGCCCAAGTAACTAAGAATCAATGGCGATCCAGGATTATAAGGTAAGGCTACGCTAAAAGGAAATGACCCCTTGGTTAAGCATGAGAGCTGGGTAATCTTACAGCTCAAAGTTACTTAAGATCAGAGCTCTACTTCTGCTCTGGCACGTTGAGTTTGGCTGTAGGAAAACTAAGTGCTGAATTCCTCTGGAGGCTGGAGAAAAGCTGCCTGGCAGATTTATTCCCCAGGAATAAGGAACCAGGTCTTGGTTCAGATTGTAGGTTAGGCCAGCTAATGTCATTAATAAGTGAGCAGGCTAATCACCTATCTAGGGTCATTCAGGGTATATCCTGGCTTTTACCTACTGATTCACAAAACTGCAGTGACTTGGTGTTGGGAACTGGTCTTTCCTGGAGTATCTGAAGTTTCAATAATAGAGCATCTCTTCCAAATGACAGACATTCTGATTTTTCACGGCATCTTCTGATTTTCAAGGTATCTTTTACTAGGAAAAAGACTCCCTGTTTTCAAAGCAGTTCTCAATCTCTCCTTTTAAATTAGAGGCAAATATCAGCTTTCTACTCTTGGAGTCTAAGATTTCATCAGTTCAAACAAATAAACCTAATAACATCCTTTGAAGAGTGCCACGGAAATTATTCTGACTTTGTGTAAGTCTGCAGCAGAAGTTTCATAAACCCTTTCTATTAGCCAAAGTTGCCGAATGAAACTGAAACATTGTTAAGAGAGTAACATTTTGTTTTTAATAACTTTCAAAGGTATATTAGCTTTCATGCCAGAGCTCAAGAGATCCTTAGCTGTCATCTTATTTTAGGAGCAACGGCAATTTCTAAACGCTAAGTTTCACAAAATCAGGAAGAAGTTCTCTTCCAGGCTGAACAGGAAAAAAAAAGCTGAAAAACAGAACAAATTGAAGCCACTCTAGAACTGGCTGGAGAAAATGACCAAAATTTGCTTGAAATTAAATAAGCTATTCAAAAGTAGAGAGAAGGGGGAGAATGAAGACACATTTTCATGAGGCTGTCTCAGCTTTTCAAATTCCCACTGCTAAAAGACGAATTCATGTTTATATAAAAAACAATATGCAAGCTGTTCACCCAGAATATTAAATTACCCCTTTATATTTAATATTTGCTAAAATTGCTGAGTTATTTATGTCACAGATAAGATTGCTGCACGTGTGCAGCGGCTTTTTCATCTTAATATATTTTAGTATACATTTATTATGAAGCCGTTGCCATTATAATGCCTAAATTTCTATTGCTTCCAAGGAGAAATACATTATCATTGGAATGTTCCTACATGCACAGCATGTAGCTATGGAAATACAATGTCATACGCTTCTTTAGAGCTGTTAAGTACAGCATAGATTGACGGTGAGCCTGCAAAAAACATGCTCTGGAGGTCCTCAAACTGACTTGCAATTTTTTCTACTGTGTTTCAAGAGTACTGATATCCCCGCTAATGACATCTCTCTGATAAATGCCATGCAACATCCCAGCATTAGGGCTCAATGGCATTATGAAAACCCAGATGAACTTTACAGTTTCAATAACTAAAAATTAGACTGCATATGCATGCCAGCCAGTCAGTGCTTTGAATGAATACAAAACAAAACCCATCAACAGTCTTAGGGGCTACATAATTCACAGCTCAGGCTATTCTGATTATTAGGAAAATCCTCTGTTCTGAATGCAGCATTGCTGCTGTGTTCAGTTAGCCTATCTCTGTGAAAATCTTCTTAAAAGGCTGAGTAGGGTGGGAAAAAGTCTAGATGAAGTTAGCGCCCTAAATTAGGTCAATGGCATAGTTTCAACTGAAGTTCTGCTTTACTACAGGTTGTCACCTCCTAGAAGGTTCAGAGAAGTGCTGGGAGCACACAAAGATGTGGAAAACATGGTATTAAAGACTGAGATTGCTTGCCTTGGAAAAGAGATGAAAAGATGTGACAGCAGTACAAGAAAGTACGGATGGTGAGAAGCTGGGAAAGTCAGGAATTTCTGTTTCCTCTCCCACCCAAGGGACCTTCAAACGAATGTAAAGATGATCAGTGAAAAAGTGATAAAGAAATACTTGTTAAATCACACATAATTAGATAGCAGAACTCATTACCATGGAAAATCACTGAGATCAAGAATTCAGCAAGACTCAGAGAGGATTTGGGCATTTCTATGCAAAAAAAAGCAAAACCAGTTATAAAGCAAATGTTAAAAAAATTACTAGGGGAAAAAAGACAAAATCTCAGTCTTTAGAGGGCACAGATTTGTGATCTTACTGTTAAGGATTATCCCAAGTCTTTAGAAAGAACAGAAAACTTCAACTCTGCCTACAGTGGGGACTCTTAGATCTTCTGAAGCATCTGATGATCGCCACACAGAGAGACAGCACTCTTAATCCTCTGCTCTGGCCTGCTTTGGCAATCTCCATGTGTTTAAGAGAGACATGAAGTGCACCAAGGCTATTTGTATTGGATCAAAAGAATAGTGCAGTGAAATGTACATTCAAGAGAAAAACTGTTTTTATGAAATCTCTGATGTGGAGACAGATACCCAGAGCAGAGCACTATAGTAATCCAAAACATCAGCTGGAACTCTATGCTCAACAGGCAAAACAAGCAGAATTGCCATGACAAGAAAGTACACATTATCAGAATCTTAACATGAAAACAGTCTGCATTTCATTTATCTGTCTTCATCTTTGCTTAGCAAAATACCACTGGCTTATATAAAAATGATGGCAGGTAGAAACACTTGAGATTTCGAACAAAAGGCAACTTCTTAAGAGAGAAGCTCTAGGCTCCCTTCTTCAGTGAGACATGATGCTGTTGTTGACCTGGGTGCCCATACTCACTCAGCCAGCTCTCAAAACTTGCCTTTTTGCCCCCCACAGATGAATTTTCTGTTCTTGTACTAACAAAGTCCAAAATGCCTCATCCTCTAACACACTAAAGAATGACTTTGCATAGCAGGGAGAGCCACAGAATCAGACTTCTTAGTTCTGATGACAGTCTATGAACACCAGATCCCTCATTTAGCCCTAAATAACATTGCCCAAAATGTCACCATTATTTAGTTCCTTTGATTAATTACAACTTTGCAATGGCTTTGTTACATAAAATGGTTTCCTACACATATTAAACGCCTTTCTGTCTCCCTGATCCCACCTTAAGATTAAATGGCTTCTTGACTGCTAAGGATTCAGTGTCACACAGATATCTACATAGTTCATATTCTTCTCTACCCTAAAATTCACTGTAAGTAGGAACAAGTATTAGTATTCTAGCTGTGGCACCCAGAGCTGCCAAGACTTGGCCAAAAGCTTGACAGATTTATATAGTGCAGAAGCGATGATGTAGAAGACCAGGACAGCATCTGGATTTTGTCTCTCCTGCTTTGCTGTCTTCCATCTTTTTTCTTCCTTCTTGTCCCCTCTGAATTTGCCTTTTTCATCCCTGTCCCATGGCTGTACCAATGACACACTATAATACATACAACACTTGATTTGTAGCTTCTCCCCTTCGGTAATCATGCCCCGCTGTTTGGTAAAACAGCCCTGGAAGAGACTGGAAAAGGGCAAGTGAGCATTTGGGAAAGAAGCATCTGGTTAAAAGTTGAACCTGTTCTCCTCCTCCACACTCGAATCACTAACCTGAACACTCAGAAGAAACACACCTGATGATTCACTGTAGCAAAAGCATTGGAACTCACTGAACACAACAAGATGAAGCAAAATTATGTCAAAAAATGGACAGGACAAGCTTAAGATGAAGAAGGATGGAAAGTGAAAAAGGTTCCAAGCACATCATTCCGTTTTGCAGAGAATTTTCCTCAGGCTTTGGTGTATGCGGATAAATACCTCAGACAACAGCAATCTTCAATGAATATGTACTCTGCCAATCAACAAGATGATGAGGAAGGAGGATATTCTTTGGAGTCTAATCCTGGTGCAACTTTAAACACAAGAGAAGTCAAAGGGAGCTGAGTATGCTGAGCACCTGACTGAGGCCCTAAATGAAATCGTGCTATTGTAAACTTCACATTAGGATGATTCTCTAGTGGTAAAGTAGAAACACTAATTTGCAATTTCCTTGCTGCAAAGCCCCTATCATTTTCAGCACAAGAGTTAGGTTTAATTTGAATAGGTCTGGGCAACAGATATGTTTACAGTGGCAAGGGCTTTTTGTATTGCTTACACTAGCGGAATGCAGAGGCCCAAATGACCAATTAAATGGGAAATTTATTAAATAAAATAAAAAAAGTCAGAGCCAGTGTCTTTAAAAATACCTGATGTGTAAGGCAGACTAAATTGAGTCAGTATTTGGGAATGTGCATGCTCTGACCTGTGTGAAAAGGCAGCCTGGGGTACTGTGTACAGGCAAGACAGTTACCATGGATACCTCACTGCTTTAGGTGTAGAAGCTTAACATTACAAACAACTTTGCAGCATTAGGCTATTGGCCTCATAAAACCACAGCAAAATAACAATGAATTCTGAAATAACCATTATGATCTGTTTCTTGACATGTGAATATAAATCTTGTATCATAAAGCAAGAGACAAAAGCAGCATTGAGAAGAAATGGCCAGATCTTGCAGGCCTTAATTTACAGCCTGCTCCTGAAAAATGCTATGGTCCTTGTCCCACACTGATGATAATGGGACCTGCAGCTAGGCAGTTTGTCTCTGAACACTGTCCTCCTGCCTAAAGTTTTGCCTAAATTAGGACTCCAAACTTGAGTCAACACAATGCAGACAGAAAGGAGATGCAGGCAGAGATAAAATAAGTCAGTTATTGATTACAAAAAGCTTTCTCTTTTAAAGTTTCCCTTTAGCAGCGTAAATTATGGTGTATCTACCACAAGGTTTATGGTATCATGCAGCATGCATGACATGCTATTAAAGGACAGCTATTTCACATGAAATGTTATACTGTATTCCCACTTTCTTCAAAGATCGGGTCTTCATGTGAAGATGCTAAACATGGGCAATAAGCTGTATGCTTACTGAATGCCTTCAATAGTCGAGAGAGGCCACAGATTTCTTAGCTGGACAAGCATGGCTTCACAACTGCATACACATCTCTTGACCTAAATACCCCTCCATCTGGCAGACAGACACTTTCAATAGAAAAAGAAAATCTGCTTCATCCCACTGTGTCTAACAGTGGCAAAGGATATTCACCCCTGTCCACCAAACTGTCTGAGCTACTGATCCAACAGTCAACCATTTTTCAGACAGTGAATGCATCTGTCTCCTTCTTTACCTAAAGAAAAGGTTCACAGGAAATTATTTGAGATGCTTTCTCCTGGTTTTAGTATTAAATTACAGACAGAAAAAGTTCAGGTACAGGTGAGTGCAGTGTTACACGTTTCAGGGGATGAAGAAAAATCCATCTCAAGTAGATTTATGACAATATAAACTATTCCACAACTAGGAGCTCACATGCATCAAAAGCAGTGCCCATAGGTGACTCTTACACCACTAATTAAGATGCTTCTATGCCAAGATTACAGATGTAGATATTGCAAAGCTGTAATGGTCAAACCCTTTCATAAGGCACAACCGCTTATCCACTACAATGTGCTGGAAGATTGCTAGTTACAAATGAAGAAGCAAGCAAAGAAGTTGGAGCTGATCTCAGATGCAGACAGCTGTGCCTGTCAGGTGTGCTCAGCTCATAAGACTTAGTTGAATACAGATGTTGCCTACTTACAGTGTTTCATGATCAAGTAACACGTATCTGTCCAACTTTCTGCAGATCTATCTAACAGAAGAAAGAAGACTTCTTCCATGCTTTGTCAATGTTTTTTGGGAGTGGGTAAGTTTCCATACACTGTAGTAAATTTTGTGCAGAAGGCCCCCTAAATTTTTGCTAGCGCAGAAACATCTTTCAGCATTTGTGGCACATAAGTACAAATGCAAAGGGGCACAAGCAAAAACTAAACTGTCTTCATCCAAATGACAACTATTCTAGATCTGCATTGCAAGAGATCCCTTTTTTTGTGCCCATAATTAAAAGAAGAAATAAGAGAGATCAGGTAAATGACAAAGTAACTGATCATTGCATGCTAAATAGGCACCAAGGGCCCACCTAGCTTCAGAGCAGTGTGGCTGCTTAGATCCCTCTCTAACTCAGTTATTGGCAGAAAATAATCCTGAGTGTTGATCTAAGCTCTTCACATCAACATTTGGCCTATAATTACCTTAGTTTTCCACTAGTGAGGAGCAGGTGCAATGACCGACAAACATCTAAACCAGTAAAGACCAGTTTCTTGGTGAGCTTTTATGCTGCTCAGTTAACACAAAGGAAGGGAACCTAGGTGCTATCCCACAGTGAACTCTGTGCACGCCACACTAGGAGCAATGATACTATGCCTGCAGTGATCCTACCATGACTCTAACATCATTAGAAATCTCTTCACTGGCTTTAATGGGATTTGGATCATGTGCAAAGGAAGCCACCTTACCTTTCCCTGATCTGTTGCTCCTATCAGTGCAGCAAAATGATCAAATCCCAAGTACCTAGTTTTGTATCTCTGCACTCCATGAAGGACACAACCCACCACAATCCACACTCAAGCAGCCTCAATAGTCATAAATCAATTTGATTCTTCATGTATAAATGTAAAGAATTAGTAACATAGGTAGGAAAAGGAAGCAAAGAATTAGTCTTAAAGTTTTAACTCGGTATTTTTCCCTCTAACAATGTTCCTGGGTATTTTAAGTAAACAACCATATAAAAGAAGCCTGCAAGTGGCTGGAGCTTGAATTATAAAAATATTAATCTTAGCATCCACATAGAGGGAAATGAAGTATTGAAAACGCACATTAAATCCTCACATGTGCAAGAAGCTATGCCACATGTCCAAAACCATCACTAACGCTATACGAGTTGGGAGAAGCACCAACTGATTTTTCTGGATTCTGCCTGTGCTACACTTCAACATCAAAGAGATTTTAAAGATTTTTCATTATGTGCAATGTTGGCTGAGGTTTGTTGCTGTCCTTGCCCTTCTAATGAAGAGATTAGGTAGATTTACAGCAAGACATAAGCTCCTTGGTGTTTTCCTAGAGAAAGAATCCCACTCCTCCTCATTTAAAAGCTGCTAGCCGTGCTGTAGGTGGTAATTATGTTGAGGGTGAATTGCTGTGGTTTCTGTCTGGCAACACACAGTACTGGCACATGCAATCCCCACACTGTCTGGGAACAGCATTACATCAAAGCATCCAAGCTAGTGGCTTACACAACCAGCTACAGCCCTTTGAAATCTGTCAGCTCCAGTGACTTGCTCTGTGCACTTCTGCTTCTCAGACATCAGCTTCATCACGTTTGTCACACATGTATCAGGATCTTTTAAAAACAAAATTTGGAAGCATTGACCTTTAATCTAAAATCTTATGGGGAAGAAAAAAAAAAGCCCAAACCAAAAAAACCCTCCACATATCTAACAGCAAACAACTGCTTGATTTTAACACCAAATCTGAACTCAGTTCCTGAGAGCCTGTGGGTGCATCCATGTAACACTATGGAGAGGAACCTCAGATAATACAAAACAAGAGAACCAGAAAAAGGTAAGCTGTACAATGCTGCTAGTGAAATTACTTAATGAGTTTATCTGGAGGTAATCTAGACATCCCTAATGCACGGCAGCACTGCACACTGTAAGCAGCCACATCCCATAGTTTAATCTAAGAGCCATGGATCACATCCTTAATTAAACGCAGTTCTGCTGGGATCCCTGCACCAAAATTAAAAATCACTGAGAAATCTCAAATCAAACACACCATTCAACTTCACATCTCCAGCTGTGAGGCAGCCATGTCATCTTATGTGAAGACCTGTGAATAAGTATTTTCTCCTGAAATCAGTGGGACCAGACATCAAGCAGCGAACTGCACAGCTCAGAACAGCTGTATCTGCCCCAGCATCATAGCCGTGTGTTAAGTAGGCAATAGCCTAAGCCACAGAATTACTGCATTTTCTAAATGATTTGAAAACAAACATGTTGCACTTTAACAAGAAATGCAGTAACTACGTCCCTGGAGGATTGTTGTTCTGTACCAAAGAATTATTTCCCTTCCCTCTTCTCCCCTCCCCCACCTCCCTCCCCTATGAATTAGTAAATGAATTTCTGCCACAAACCCTCAAACCATATTCTTCCCAATCAAAGAGTAAAATGATACCCAAGAGAGCCAGGCAGCACAGAACTAGTGAGATCCTGTACACAGCTAGACTGGATGGAAAGCTCCTGCCACTGCCACACACAGATGGGCACACATGCTCAGAAAGCTGACAGGGGTAAAACAGGACAATACCAGAAAGAGGATTACCTCCAAACGACACTGCTGGAAAATGTTCTCCTGGAACAGGACAGCTGAATCAGCTGCAACCAGCCCAAGAAGGATGACACACAAAAAAGACAAGACACATAATTTAATAAGTAAATACTGATATTTTTTTTCTGACCCTGCACTACAAGTTTTGGAACAATTCCTTAAGGGCAAGGAATCCAGCATATGTATTTATGGGCATCTACATTACAATCTGCATACATTTTCAGGGGAAATGAAGCCTGCAGTTTTGCTCAGGGTCTGCACTTCAGTGTTTTAGCAAATGGGGGATGTAATGTGTGCCTGTGAACTCAGCCAGAATACAGATCCAAGAAGATGGGATTCTTATAATGTTTTTTGTAAGATGCAGTGCTACAGGGCCTAAATAAAAAGCTTTTCAAAAAGCCATTGCACATAGCATGAGAATAAAGTGCTAGTCCCAGCAGTAGCTGCACAGCCGGTATCCACATTGTACAACAATCGCACAGCTCAAATCATGACTATGAAAGGACAGCCCAAGCAGCAGGTGGGATGGAGGGATGGCAGAGGAGTCCATACCCCAGCACCTCTCTCTCCAATCTGTCTGTTCCTCAGTCATATCACATGGGCTCCTTCCTGCAAGGAACATCCAGAGGAACAGAGAAGCTAGAAACGCAGGTCCCAGGCAGGGGAAGCAGCTGGCAGGCATCTGTAATTGAATTCCAGGAGGACTTGGTCTATTTTTATAAGTCTCTGTAGGTTGGCTTTTTTTTTTTTTTAAACAGGTGAACATTTCCAAAACTCGAAACAGTTTTAAAGTTTCATTACATACATCTCTGAGTTCTTGCACTGTGTAAGAATTGTGCCATGGCAGCAAAGCATGAGCAAACCAAACCAGATTCTAAAACCCTGCACCAGGGAGGGAGAAAATGGATCAGCTTTATCTTTAAATGTATATTGTAAAGATAAAGAACTTCTGTTCTGACATGCAAACACCCAAGACTCTTCTACTGTATTTATATCTTAAACTGTAGGGACACTGATATTCTACAAACTTCAAAATAAAACAAATCTCATTATTTATGTGCTGTGCTTCTCCAGCATCTACTAACCCACAGCTCTGAGGGCACATTGATACGTAAGAAATAGAGCCTTGCAAAAACTACCAAATTGTGAAGATTTTCATTAAGTTCTTTCCATAAGTGGTATCTGAACAACATGTTTTTGTCTGACCAGCCTAACACCATACCTAGCCACTAGCAGGACTCCTGACTTGCTTTCATTCATAAGCAATCTGACCTGCTGAAGTTGTATTAGAGCTTTCGGCATCTTTAGAGCTCCTGTATCTCCTGCAATGCCTGTTAGTTGATAACCAGAATCCTAATATTCTCTCATTACAGCTTGGAAGAAGAATGGTCATTTGTTTTGAGAAGGAGCCTGCTGTTAATATGCCATTGTCAAGACCTTCAATTCTGCTTATCTGTTTGGGCAGTACCTCTGCTTATGTGAGGCAGGGTCTGGGACCACTTCCTTACCCTTCCTTCCTTGGATGAATTAGTGATGGATGGTAAAAGGATCCTAAATACAGCTCAGAATGGCTAATAGGAAGCCAGAAAACCCCAAGACTGCCAAAGCTTCACACAGGAAAAGTTCTCATTTTGCTCACAGCACAGTCCTGTCTGAGCTACATTCATTTATTTTCTAGGTTGCTGCAGCAAGTTATGTTCTCTGATGATAATGAGCAGCCACCAACTGCATCACCAACTCATTATATCCACTCAGTATCCACTCATTAACACATTTATACATCCTGGATTTAAGACTTGCTGGTTAGCAGAAATGTAACATATGATATTTGTTGGGATATAATTTGTGTTATCTTTGCTCTGATTTGTGTAAAATTATCCTTACATAGCTGCAGCATGCCTCTCTGTCTTTTGACAGTGCCAGATTACACACAAGCACTGTTACTTTAAAAAAAAACAGTCAGAAGATAAAGCCAGGGATCATTTTCCAGCGCTTTGCAAAACAAGGTTATGTAAGTATACATCGTAATGTATATTTAAACATTGGTATGTTACCCGCATATATAGAAAGGCAAAAGAATAGAGAAATAGAAAGGAAGAGAAAAACTTCTAAACACCAGGGAAAAAATACCATTTTGTGATGCTTATTAATGGATGAAAAGTGATTGCAACAATGACTTCCTCTTAGAAATATAATAAATAGAGGATAATAGAATATGTACCATATGAAGTGATATTATTTGCTGAATATTCCCCTAATGCACAACCAGTATACCTGATCTTATCAAACAATACTGTATTTTGTTGCAAGCACAGCTTTATAAACAGCTATTTTCTTACTATAGTGGTGGCAAGGGAAATGTTTAAGAAGGAAATGTTTTGACTGCCAGGCAATCAGACTGCCTGTAAACAGTATATTCTGGCCCTCACAAAGCAGAGAAGATTTAATACAGCTTAAAATTTCAGAGGGTTCAGTTTCTTCACAGCTCCTGGGCAGCAATATTATTCTCTGCAAGAGCAAGACAATGAACGTTAGCTTCCATCTGAGGAGGAACGATGAAGTTTCAAAACATACTTTGAAGAAAAGATGAGGTGAATGCTGCAGGGGGAGATAGGGGAATCACTTCTCTATCTTTCAGCTCTGTTATGTCAATTTGTTCCTCAGTTGCTTATTCTGGTTCTGGTATCCCTAACATAAGGACGTGGAGCTCTTGGAGCAAGTCAAGAGGAGGGCCACAAGTGCTGGAGTAGCCTCCATACAAAGACAAACTAAGAAAAATTGAACTGTTCAGCCTGGAGAAGGCTGTATGGAGACCTCATAGGAGCCTTCTAGTATCTCAAGAGGGACTGCAAGGATCCCGGACTCTTCATTAGGGACTGTAGTGATGACAAGGGGTAATGGGTTCAAACTTAAACAGGGGAGGTTTAAGATATAAAGAGAAGTTCTCCACTATGGGGGTGTTGAGGCACTGGAACAGGTTGCCCAGAGAACTTGTGGAACCTCTGGTGGTGTTCAAGGCCAGGTTGTACAGGGCTTTGAGTAACCTGGTCTAGGGGAAAGAGCCCCTGCCCATGGCAGGGGGGTTTGAACTGGATGATCCTGGATGGACTGGATGTCCTTTCCAACCCAAACCACTCTGTAATTATCTTATTAACAAAACCTGATGTTTAAATTTTAGGCTGCCCCAGTTGCTCCAAGTTTGGCATTGTTGTTTTTGGGGGTTTGTTTGTTTTTTCCTGCACTCACAGAACCTTCTTTTTGCAGAGATCTGGATGAAAGGCAAGAGATTTAT
The DNA here is from genome assembly GCF_012275295.1 of Melopsittacus undulatus. Lineage (NCBI taxonomy): Eukaryota > Metazoa > Chordata > Aves > Psittaciformes > Psittaculidae > Melopsittacus > Melopsittacus undulatus. The sequence goes on along the minus strand of NC_047531.1, from coordinate 81,844,572 downwards.
GGCAAGAACATTTGCAGCTCCATACAGACACCCCTGTGTAATGCCACTAGGAAGCCTCACGTATAAAATAACCTATAGGAAGTCCTAACAGGCCACCTGCCTGCACAAACCTCAGTGTCTGCAAACCAGCATCCTCTGCCAGAACTGCCAGCCTCGTGACGATTAACCTGTCAATCACCCCGGAAAGTCAGCTTTGCGACCCACGAAACCGCTCTGAGAGGCAAGGGGCAGACCAAAGGATGCGCCAAGCAGCAACAAAAACGCTGTTTCGGCAACCGGAGGGCACGGGAGGTGAGGCTGTTGCTTGCCGTGGTTGGTGATGGTGTGGCTGCTCCAGCCGCGTTACATAACGCCCGTCTCCAGCCTCCTCCTCCGGCGGATGCGCGGTGCAGACCGTCCCCTCCGGATCACGGGAGCCGTGTGTTCACCCCGGCTCATCAGCCCGGCCGCTGTCCGTCAGCTGGATGAAGCCTTGGGTGATATGGTTTAGTGTGAGGTGTCCCTGCCCATGGCAGGGGGTTGGAACTAGATGATCTTAAGGTCCTTTCCAACCCTAACTGTTCTATGATTCTATGGTTATCCCGGTGCGGGCTTACGGCCGCTCACAGCCACCGAACTGAGCTCCAGGGCCCGGAGCATCGCGGGACACGTGACGCGCCCCCGCCGGCGCGCGCGCTGCCAGACACTGCGGGCGTTACATAACGGCGCTGAGGGGAGGGGGGGGGGGGGGGGCAGAGCGTCCTCGCCTCAGCGGGCTCCGGTGCCCGGCCAGTGCTTAGGGGGTGTTGGAGGCAAGGAAGGGGACGGGAGCGTTGCCCCGGCCGGTCTCACGGTTCGGTAAGTCAGTCATCCCCCAGCCGCAAGCGGAGGGATGGAGAATATTAAAGGCTGAACCTGCGGTTTGTATTCCCCCCTCCCGCGGAGCGCAGCCTGCAGCGCAGTTCCAGCAGCCACCTACACACACCTCAGGCGACCTCCCCTTGCCGCAGCAGCGGTGCAGAGGTCTGGGACCCGGCTGACAGGCACGCTCCTGCACCCGCGCTGCGGAGTGGGATGAGGCCAGGGCGCTGCTGTTCCATGTCCTGCTCGCCACCGTGCCCGGCTTTCATCCTGAACAGCAGCTGAGGACGTGCAGCGAGGTCTGGGCAAGAGCACTCTGCTTCATGCATGCTTATTACACCAGGTAGCACAACTGGAGGGATTTTCCACAAGCAAGACAGGCAGTGTTCAATAATACATATATGTATTAGCTGCTGGGGACAAAACATGCTCCTCGCCATGTCACAGACAAGGGCCAGATCGAGCTTAGGCAAGGGGGTTCCCACCACTGTCACCACCTGCAAGTCTGCACTGCTAAACCTGACACCCACAGATCACAGCAGATCGAGTGCTGGGAGGAGTGCAGAGTTAACACACATCCCAAGTTGTACCAGTCTTACACCAACATCCGGCTCACTGGCTTGGAAACTGCTATCCACCCCACTCACACTGGAGTCAGCATCAGTGCCTGTATGCCACAGGCACTTTTGTAGGGGAAGGTACTGTATGGAAGTCCCTCTACTTCGTCTTTTTTTGGATCACCTTCTTGGGTTGCAGGTTTTTGGAGCCACCTTGACACAGAATTCTTCCTTCAGGAGAAGAGCCATTGTAAGTCAAGTTGGCCAACACAGCAAGAAGAGTCTCTGAACAACTCACGAAGCGACTCTTCTCATGCATGCCAGCTTTTCAGCAAAGTTTAAAAAGCATGTATTTTCCAATAGAAGCCAGCTTCAGAACAAGAATTTATGCAGATAATCCAAAGCCAAGCTTACTAAATCACCGTTTGTTAAGATTTCATGCCTTTTTTTTTCCCAACAAATCTCTCATTCACAAAGCTCAGGAGCACACCGTTTGCTTCATTTAAGGAGGAGAAGATGGGTGCCCTGCCAACCATGACATTCTGCACTGTCAGATGCAAAGTCCTGCTTCCACCTTCAGAGAGACCTTCTCTGAAGGTGAGTCATTCAGTCCTCTGGAGAGAAGCCCAAAACGGGAGTTTGTGGTACTTAAAAGTACCTTCTGCTGCACTGACAGTGATCCACAGTGATGGTACATTACTGCACACAGACTCTGAGTAAAAGCAATGCTGTATTTGAGTAGCCCATCAGAAGGGAGCTCAGTTCCCTTCCCTTGTCCTTCAGCAACCCTTCTCACAGCAAAAGAATCTAGAAGGAACTAAGTCCTGGGCCCAAACACGCTGTTCATCAAGTCAAAACCAAGCTTTGGGGCAATATATCTATTGACCAATGTCAGGAAAAAAAATAAGACCGTTTCCCTAGAGTGGCTCTTGCTCAAGTCAGATGGGCACTGTAACTTGTTTTAGCTGCACATGTGCTCTTCTAGCAAGAACGTGTCTGAAAGAGCCCCTTTGTGCACTGCTGCAGCTGCCCAGCGGCTGGTTTGCCACCTCCCGTGGCTTTGGAGGCCCCTGCTGGAAGATGGAGATGTACGTGCACGGCAAAGTTCTGCTACTTTTCAGCTGGCAGAGCTGCAGTGGGAAATTAATAGTTCAGAATTGTGCAGAAGGCTTGAGAAAACACTTTATATTTACTCTGATTTTATTACCTCACGGTTCTCACGTGGGGCAGAGCCCCAGCTGGCTCAATAGTAAAATCACATTGCATAGGGTTTAGCAGCAAAACAGACAGATAGTGATCAAAGTACTGAACTTAAGACACAGAAGCCATAAACTGTTGGCTAGTTCACAAGAAAACATCCCAGCAACACTTCCTTTCCTGCTCCCAAATAAAGTCTTCCTTCAGCTAAAAATCAAAACAAAACACAGAGAAAAAGTATGTGCAAAAATAGGAAAGATAGAGAGGGCTAAAAAATCAAGAGTATTGTTTTTTCCAGTTTTAAATTGTTTTAAGAGTTTAAAATGTAGGTTAAATACATGTTGAATTAAAGCATCTTATCAACTAGTTGACTTCCCATTTGTTTTGGTTTTGAAAGGAAGTAAGAGACCTGTAGTTAGATTACCTGGTATGCTAGAATTTGCTACTGAGTTAAAACAATCTTTCTCAGTATTACAGGTATGGAAATAATCTGTTTCTATAAATAGCTTCATTTAAGTCAAGTGACTGTCTGCAAACCACACTCTGGAGAGCAAACCCTTCTAACCAGCCTCACAGAGCATCAGGTAAGGCTCCAGAAGGAGCCAGTTCATCTGCCACTGCCTATTCCTAGCTCAACACACGTCCTCAGCATGCTCAAATGCAGCCAGAACTGCTCTTTGACTCCCTTTCCTTTGGCTGGGTGGCATAGCAGGTTATTTGCACACACAGGCAGAAATAGGTAGCACACTGCCCAGAATTCTGCAATACGAATTAGTTGATTCTGACTAAGCACACCACAGCCCAAAGTAATCTCTTAAACTTATTGCTGTGGCTGAGTTTTTGGTTTGGCTTTTTTCTTTCTTTTTTTTTCCCTTCATGCAAATATTTCCACACACAGCACCAGAACAAAAATCCAAACTCAGATGATAAAAGCTGAGTTTTTTCTCATGCATGATGTTATTCACTATAATACTTAAATGTGAAGAAAAATAAGAAAAGGACAGCTTAAACTGTTCAACTTACATTTTTCAAAAGCCCTCTTCTAGGTCCTTATGGTCAGCTTTATTGTCAGAATTAAAATGACTACATGAACAAAATGCTAGCAACAACCAGGACAAATTTAATAAAGACTGTGACATATAACCAGAACAATTCTCTGTGCCATCCAGGGTATATTTACTGACCATCACCCACTTTATTGCTAACTGTGAATTACCACTCTTATTTCCTCTGCCTTACAAAAGCAGCCTAGTTCCTATGAGTCTCTTTGCAAAATCAAAGGAACTCTGGCTGCATAGCTGATGCTCCAGCAACATTTCTAGCCCTGACTAGTAAGAGAGGAAGAACTTCCCAACAGCGTGCAGGACTTCCAGTTTCTGTTTAAATGTAGAGATTTTCATTCTTAGAGAGAAATTTGTATATTTAGAAGACTTTGATTTCTTAAAGAGCTAAACTCCACCCAACAGACAGGCTGGGGGGAACCCTAGGACTGAGAACCTCTAGCTGGTCTTAGCTGAGAAAACACCTGGTTTAAGCAAAACTTGTTGTTCCCCTGGAGTCAATAAGAAGTCTTCATGCTGAAAGATCTGAGAGTCAAGGTGATTGAAATTTCTTTTGCAGTTGAGACAGGCTGGCATCCAGCCCTAGTGGATGGGGGGCTAATGGGATGCAAATGTTACCGTATACAGCTAAGGAGTCAAAAAGAAATAAGTTTTCTGCAGGAAAGAGAAGGAAGGTAGTATAAAAAAAATGAAGAAAAAAAAAAGGTGTGTGTGAATGTAAAGCCTTCAGGAAAAAGAATATAAGGAGACATTGCTAATGTAACTGCTCAGTACTTGGGGACAAAATGCTTTGGACAGCTCTGCCAAGAGGAATTTTTAGTATAATAAGGTACTCCCCCCAACCCCAAGTGACGGCTCTGCATCTGGAGTTACCAACTCTAGTCTAAACCTTCAGAGCACGTTTCCTTGTCTCACAGCTCAGCCAGCTTAGCGCCAGCACTGCCTCTCACTGACATCCACGCCATGTCAGCACATTATGCTCGTGACTGTGTACAGCAGAAAGCATTTGCACGTGTGTGCTCTGAGTAAGACCCAAGCGATGGTGAAACTGCAGTGGGAAGAAAATGGATTAATCAGGCTTTTCACTGGCAAGGTGCCACTGCTGCCTATGAAAAGCTGTTGCAAGGTAAACAAGGCACAACCTGCATAAAGTGTTCATTGCCATAAACTGAAAGAACACTTTCAGACTCTGCCCAACCAAAAAACTCTCAGCAAAGAGCCTAGGGGTCAAAGTGACACAAAGACAATTAAGCCCATAATCCTCAGGGCAATCACCAACTCCAGAACAGGCCCCTCATTAAGCAGCCTGGTCAACACACATCATTTAGATATTCTGGTCTTTTCCCTGCAAACTCCAGTGGTCAGGTAACCATAAATGAACATGGCTTTCATTCAAGTAAACAAACACATGCATAATTCAGTAAAACATATTTCAGCCTCTTGGATTTGTACAATAAAACTGGAAGAACAGATACTCTAAATACTCAAAGACATCCCAAATAAACTACTCGTAATTAAAAAATCTCATGATTTTCAAGCCAAATCTCGTGATTTGTTTGTGGCCTGACTCAGGGTTTTCAGTGCTTGGGGTTGGCAACTCTGACTAAGCAGGCATATGAAATAAGAGCGAGAGTGACTGCCCGCCAGGCTTCTGTTTTCCTGGGACAGAAGACAAAGCAGCTCTGACAATTCCAGCTGGCAATACCATCCAGGCACTCCTCCAAGGCCAAACATGCTGGGTAAAATCCTCATCAGACAAAAAAAAATCCTATCAGAAGCAGTTACTGTGGTTGCTTAATAGCTGTTTTCCAAAATTCAATATAGCATATACTTTCTTTTTCTTGAAAATGGGGAAAAGAGGAAGATGGACCACATTACAGACTAATCCCTTGCCAGATGTCATTAGTGATGAAGTCCCTTAGAAATTACATCAGTATGAAAAACCAGAAAACAGCGAGTTTCCATTTCCTTCTCATGTCTGGCTAGACAGAGACTTCAAGATCAGCTTTCATCTATGGCCTGGAATCAACCCTCCTCTGCGTCTTGCTTAGTGTGGCAGGGGTGTTAAGCAAGTAATTGCAACCATTAAAAAGAAAAATAGCTCACTCATTCTTGCTTCCCATCCCCGTCAAATACCATCTTCATTATGCTTCCCCCCAAAGCTGTTTCAGCACACTGAAGTAGTTTCTCCCTTCTCCTGATGGAGGTAGGTGGCTCCAGCTGGGGCATACATCTCTAGCACAAGCCTTGCATCATCCTGGGTGATGCTAAACTGAGAGCCTTCCCCTCTCTGCTGATGACCCCAGGTGTCCCCTTACATCTGGTATCTGGCAAGACAGCCTGGTTTCCACCTTCCTGCAATGCTCAGCCATCCCAACCTGCTTGCAGGGTGATAGATGAGGAACAGAAACACAGAAGGTTGAGCAGAGAGGTCTTATTTTTGGTTATTACTGGTTTTGCTACCCCTACCAAGGCAAGAGTATAGCCCATCCTGATAGCTGAAACAGATACCTGTAGTGATTTGTGTTTGGACTGACTAAGCCAAAACAATATAATAAACTGAGGTTTTCTGTAGAAACTCAGTTCCTGAAACACATTTCTGAATCATAAATCTGGGACTAAAGCAGCTTATGTAATGCCACCTATGCACATTGCCCTAACTAACCATAACTAACCATTCCATTATAATGAGTCCATTATCCCCTGCTTTATTGTATTTTCTCTTAAAACAGAGATCAAAGATTTGAATCTAGTGGCATCATGCCGATTTCATTTTTATTACTGGCTCCCTAGGTCTATCATAAATATTCATTTGCCATCCTTAATACAATGCATTGAATTCTGCTCACTGCTATCTCTGGTGCAACTGCAAAGTACAAACAGGGCTGTTGCTCAAACATATTAAATAAAGCAACAGCAAATTTGTGGCAGTCAACAACAAAAAAAGCCAAACAAACCAAACCACCCCAGCAAACAAAAGAACCTTTCTCCCCTCCCAAGGAAATTCAAGACCAAAGGAGACATTTTCTCTCGCCCCCTCCATGACTGCAGACATTTGACTGCTGTGGGAATTCAGCTGTGCAGAAACAGCAGCAGCTGACCTGCTCCCACAGACAGGAGACATTTTTAAGGTCTACAGTTGCCACACAGTGGCCTCTGCGATACTGCAGCACTGCTCTGTGCTCACCAGTGGAAATGGTAAATCACACCCAGCAGAGTAACTGCTCAGAAACGTGCACATTCTGTACAGCAATTAAAACTTAAAAGGCATCGGGAGGTGTGTGGGGAGAAACACAGGCTTAGAGTCAGGAAAAAGGTTTAGGCAGCTTTATTCTCCCAAGAAAAACATCAACTATCCCCAAATTCAGGATGCCTGCAATTTGTTTCTCTCTTCATAGTCGTCATTCACATGATCCTTTGAACTCCCCCTTCACATCTCAGTGTAGCTCCTCCCAGCATCAGGAATGCAGGGTGTGAAAACCCCTATTGCACCTATGTGAATTGCTTGTGCTCTGTGAACAAGCACAGACACGGGCCTCCTGGGATGTCAACTGGACACATTTAATAAACACCAATCACTAAAATTAGGGTGGCCATGGGAATGTTTTTCCTCATGTTAAGTCAGAGCATTAATGCATATCAGACACTTTATATTCTAAGCAAGAACATCTACTCTGTTAAAAACAAAACAATATGGTAGGACACAGAATGCACATTCAAATACTTGTTGTCTAATATGACTTCACCGTAGAGGTAATATGCTGCTCATTAAAAAGAGATGGAATAGGAATAAATAATCTAAAATAAGTATTCATATTTATGCATATGAGTATACCCTCGCACAAAACTCCACACACCTGGAAATGTGAACTGTATGACAAAACTGCTGACTCATTTTACATATTAACCTACAATGTCCCTTTGGTCATTCACTAACTCCTTGCTAATCCAGAATCTGCTAGAACCTTCTACTAAATTCCTAAAAATCTTGACTGCTTTACTCATTATTTAAAATAGAAAATCTTGCTCCTGATGCCTTCATGATGTAGACGTTGATTCAAATAGGTATAGTGAGCATGGAATTTAACTTCTAGATGCACTAAAGTCTTTATTGAAATGCATCCCTCCTGTATTCAAACCAGTAGCAAACATAAAATTTAATTGTGGTTTACATAAAGGATCCTATCAGTTCCATGGATTCTGTACCTGAGTAAAGTGAAATAAATTATATTCAGAGCTCTGAAGGTTTTATTTGTTAAACAGCTTTCTTCCCTTGCACTGTTTTCTATTTGCTTTTGACTAAAAGTAATATCAATAGAGAATGCCAGTTTGCAGGCAGTTAAGATCTCCTTGCTGGGTTGCTGGTCATAAGATCAGATCCATGGAAAGGAATTAATACAAAATATAAGGGAAAACCAAGAAGCATCTTTATGTCACATACACTGTGTAAAGGGGAAATTCCAGAGCAGAATTCCAGTTCAGAGTAAGGAACAAGCTACTCCAGTTTGTTAGTGTTTCGGCTGATGCTGTCTAAATCAGTATCTACAGGAAAAATATTTTACAGTATCAGATGCTCCTTTAGAGGAAGGATGATACATGTGAGAAAGGCAGATGATACAAGTTCCAAAACCATTTATCAGTCAGGATTTAGGGTTTAATATTTCTGAAACAAAATTGGATAACAACGTACAATATTCTTTAAATTTGATAAATATGAGCTGCTGAGAGGCTCCAGTCTTGCAGAAGAAATGTGTTTACAACCATGTGTTTCTTTCAGCCTTGGCATCCTGCCGCTAGATTTGTTTGTGACTTGGAGAGCAAACAAACAATAACCAAGGTTTTGAAACAAAGTACCAGTGAGCAGTGAACGCTATTGCTCACTCAAATATCACCTGAGCTAAAAGTACCTTTAAATCTTTAGAGATTATATATTTGAGTCACAGTGACAGTTAACAATTATGCATATACAAGAGAGGGCAAAATCACAAATGTACACAGTGCTGCAAATGACTTACGCACGTGCTTCACTCCCACCAAAGTAGATTAATGTGCTCCTGCCTTTCATTAGATCAGAACATTACACTTTATAAGAGGTCAGAAGTGCTGTCTCCAACCTGTCCTTGATATATAACTTTCAGTTTAAAGTTGTTGTCCAGGTCAACAAGAGCAATGCACTTTGCCTGAAACTGTTCCTGACACAGACCACTATAAGCACCTCACAACTTGGCCAAGTCAAGTGGCTTTGAACAGGCTCTGAACACAAGCAGATGACTGTCCAAAGCTGGAACAAATCTCTGGGGCCTGTTACTTACAAAATAATTTCCCCTTTAAAAAAAGTCATGTTTTCATATACCAGGTACTTACAGGTATCTGCACTAGCAACAAAACAGATCACCCTATAAATCTACATGATTAGAAGCCCAGCAGAATACCTGGATGATGTCCCCTACTGCATACAGCAGTACAGTTTAGTCCAGAACAATGCACATTACAGGAGGAATAAGATAAGAGATGCTACTTCAGAATAGTCCAGTTGATAATCACCAGTGTACCTGATGTCAAAGCACCTGAAACATGCAGCATACCATAGTGGTACTAAGTACTATGGCTAACAACAGCTAGCTAGTACAACAGTATTGCATGCCCTGTAGTATCTCTTTGCTTAATTATTCCAGCTTGAAGCTTAGAGGAGGTAAAAGTGAAACTGCACTATTTTGTTCTCTGCAGGTTTTTTTTTCTTTGGCTTGCAGAATGTCAGCATATGGGTCTAATGAGAAATTGCAACACTTTAAGGTCTGACCACATTTAGTGTTTAGTCTTGCATATCTGAAAGCTCTGATGCTCCTGCTGCTGCAATTACTGGCTCAGAGGATTCACAGCAATAGCAAAGCTTGAATCCTCCACTGCAATGAACCAGTACAGGCTTCAGTTCTGCAACATACCACCACCTTCATGTAAAACATCACACAGATGAAGGGGTTTGTCCCAGTTGCATTTGAACTTTCTGCCATACTTCATCATTTAACTGTCATGTTTAAGCCACAACAACAGCTTCCTGATGGTACCAGAAGTACATACCGGTCACAGCAACCAGCATGGCACTGTTAAAGGCAACCAAACATTCTTTGTCCCTGCACCTCCAGCCCCCCCAGCTATGGCTGTTTTCCTAAGGAGAGAGTTTTTAAATATAGGATACTGCAAAAATGTCCTTTCCCAGCTAAAATGAATGAGTGATTTAAAAGAAAAAACAAAACAACATAAAGAGCACCAAGCTTGAACATTCTCCTATAGTATTTCTAACCCCTTATTACCTTACAGCCACACTGTGCTTAGTAAGGAGAATGGCATATTGACAATGGGAAAAACCAGGCTAGTGCATAGGTATTTTTATAAATGAGCACAAGTAAAGCAGACAGCAGAAATAGCGAAAAAATTAATGTAATACCTGCAGCATCACTAATCCAAAATGTGAATAGTAACACAAATTAAGGAATTTTGGATCCTGTTCTTCCTCCCATTTAAAATAAGCATTGTTTTATGGTATAATACATTTGGCAAGCCCCATGTATTTGGAATTACTCTCTTTTTTCTCTTTTATTTTTACCTGCATATATTGTTTATCTGAATTCTGCCTAATTCAGAGATGCAAATAAGTAAAATCATCCTGAAAAGATGAAGCAATAGAATGCAGATTAAATTGAGAACCAATTTGATTCAAAGAACAGCGATGCTGGGACACTGTCAGTTTTCCCAGCAACATCTCCTGAGACACACTGAGACCATTTTTCCCAGCAGAAAAAGACCTGCATCTCCCACTGGTTTCAGCTTGACTGGTAGATCAATACATCCATGAAGTGGGACTAAAGCTTTTGACAAACTTGCTGGAGTTTTGTCAACAGCTCAACATGAAAAGACTCAGGTGTTCTGGCACAAAATTATCAAGAACCAATAGTGGCCATATCAAGGACTGGAATAAAATATATTTGTATTTATAACAAAGCTGTACTATTTTTTGTCCACATGTATATTTGGTGCTGTTGCTGAAAACAAGGAGAGCTTACATTTCGTATCTAAAGTGGAATGAAGATAACATTTAACACTGCAAAACAAAAGGCTACAAAGCTATTTCTGTGACTTTAAATCACAAAGCTAGTGCAAACATATAAGAGCAAGACAACATTTTTCATGAGTTTTTCCAAAAAAGGCAAAAAACACAACTACTTATTTCTGACAATTAAGCCGCATACACAGTTTTTGTTCTACTGACATTTAAAAACATAGTTTTCAATTATTTATATTGTAGTTCAACACCTAAGCAGGAAAAAAAAGTATGAAGTCTGTGTTCTGCAGCACAAGTAACCCTTACTGAGAGGTTCAGTCTATTTATAATAGTGTTTCCCTTAGGATCTACCAGTTGGCAGGGTATACAGGCTTGGATTCTGCCATATTCTGTAATGCACTATCATCCATTAGCACTCTGACCAGCCAATAGTGTTACACCACACTTGTCACATACATGTGTTATCAGAGATTTTTCCCCCAGAGATGCTGACCTCACTTAAGGACAACTGGGGAATCAGAAGGTTGACCATGTCCAAGGCATTGACATGCCAGTAGCTGAAGTGGGTTGCTATGTGAGTACACTTTGGTCAGGAGTTCAACAACTTAAATTCACTTAGGAAGGGGGGTTCAGTTTAAGCTTCTGAACCCTACCTGAAGCAGCTTAGAGGACTCACCCTTTTTGGACCATCAGCTCTGTTGTAGGGACAGTCACTTACAGCAAGGCAGCAAGATAATGCTATGGTTTTAAACTGCTCCAGTCATTTGCAAAGTGAACATGCATCTGTGGTCTACATGTCTCAGGGGCTTTTGGAAGTATTACTAAGATTCCACTGATACAGGTAAGTACAACTAGAGGCATCATTCACACAAAAATTAAACTGAAATCACACACTATGGTGAAGGATAAAACGGAATTGCCTAAACAATTAAAAAATTCTAGACCAAGATCCTTCTGGTATTGTAAAATCCTCTACAACAGTGACTGCACAGAGGCAGTGTTGCCTTCCTCCACACACTGATTTACCCACATGTTATAACATTGTTCTGGAAGAGCCTTTTGTAAGAGACCAGCTGTGGAACTAGTTCCATTCCAGTTAGTTATCTAATCGATACAAATAAAACTAGGACTTAACGCAGAACTCCTGGGAGATCATAATAATCATCCACAATTACTTGTGAAAGCCAATCAATGACCAAGAGGCTTCATGTGTCATTTATATACATTAAATCAAGCTTCTGAAATTAAACTTTGATTGCTAACACCATCAGAGGTTGCAGCACTAAGCAAAACAACACACAAGCAAGCACTGCCTCAAAGGCTGACTGCAAGGGCAACAGAGGATGGACCTACGAGAACACAAGCAGCCCTGAAACATCCACCCAGCAAGGGGAAGCACAACAATACAGCTGAGACAATGGATACAGGAACAGACATAAAAACAGTGAAACAAGCACCTACAGCTATCTTTTCCTCTTGTTCCTTCAGTGAAACAGGCTACCTTCCAGCAGTCAAATGAAAGACAAGTAGAAGGCAAGGTTCTCAGACCTGGATCTCAAATGTGGGAGGTAAAGGAAAGCGAAAGAGAGAGGAAGAAATATTATTGCATGACTTCTTCCTTGTTTCTCACTGTGGGAAGATCTGCAGAAACTGGAGGTTTATGATTTGTGTCAAATTTATCACATTATGATGAGTGATTAGCAGACATAGGCTTCCTGTTAAAATGTCATGTGTTCCTCTGTAGCTTTGTTCTGGTATTACCATTATGTATTTACTACTTTTTTTTTAGTATCTGCATAACATAGTCAAATAACTTTGCAGGTAGTGTGATAAAAGTTCAAAAAGTGGGAAACTCACACAACAGGCTATTCATTGTGTCATTTTTACTATTCTGAAGCCTATATCATGAGCAATGACTCATAAGAGCAGCATGCTGGAGAAGCACCTGCAAACCGTACAAGCTTGTTTATTCATTGATTCATTAAGTTCCTCTGTGCAAAATCTATGGGACCCAAGGGAAAGCACAAGGAAGAAATTGTGTTTCACCTGTGTTCTCTCCTGGGAACCAGAGGATGGGCTAGCTGGATGAAGAGCCCTTACATGCCCATGGAGCACACTCCCTCTGGTGGCTTTGCTCCATCTTGCTTTCTCAGCATCCTCAACAGGGTACAAAGAGCAATTAAAACAGACAAATTTCTTGTTTGCTTGTTTTAAATCATGTATTAAAACACTGCCTTTTTTTTTAACCTGCAGTCCTGAGATGACATTAACTTTCTGATGGTGAATTCTATGTAATTCTTTTGGAGAGGTTTGGCAAATTTCATCATAGCATGCAGTTACAAAAGCGAATTAGTTTTTCCATGTGATACAGTGGCATTATGGACCCAGAAAGCTATTTGAATAAATATGAATAGTAAATAAGAATAATAATATCTGCTTCACCTGTGAAATTCATGTTATGACAGTAAAAGAAAGAAGCTCGTCTGCCACATTTTTCTTCAAGCAGGAGGTGAAGATGAGGTTGGTTTTCACTGCTTGCACTGGGTGTTTTTGCGTAGAGCAGAGCTGATGTGGGCACTGAGAAATTAGATAATAGCTCTATGATTCATACTTAAGAGTGAATAATACTGAAAGAATTTGGGGAATACTCAGAAATATGGATAAGAGGAAACCACACAGAAGGCACAGAGATCAGGTTCAAAAAGATGGGACAGCTGACACATAATTCTCAATCTAGCTACTGATACCCAAAGGCACAGGCAAAAGGAAAGAGGTATTTAAAACAGCTTGGTTTTTCAAGAGAAAACTGGGCAATGAGGACAGAGAGGATTGCAAGAAATAATTAGACATTTAGAGAGTACAGACTATGTCACTTCTCCCCAAAACTGGCAGCTCTGCTTAAACATGACATATTCCCCATCACACATTTACGAGCATTATAAAGGCATACAGAGTACACCACACGCAGCAGGGAAAAACCATACACTTGCAATTAAAAATCCCGGTATTTCCAATTGATTTTATGATAGGTAAAGTCAGATGTGACATAAGAAGACTAGTCTCCAGAAATATAGGATATCCAATATATCCAAGTTATATATAGTAATACTCATTACTGCTAATTAATTTCATCTTCCTTGCCTTAACTCTTGTCAAGTCCCTGATACAACTACGTAATGCACTTTCTTTTGTTCCAATCTTACTTTCTACCTTACCACGTTGTTCCTAAGACACCACGCTATCTTTAAAACGTGTACAAAACTGAAATCATGTCAGATGTTGTTACTGTCCTAGACCCAACATTTTAATAACATGCTATTAGTTCTATATTTAATATTAAAGTGGTAGCAGTACCTCTTCCGCAAAGTTAGTTTTCTTGTCAAGCATTTCTCGTAATGTCTGAAGAATTTTAATGCAGAGCTTTTCTTCTTTCTCCATTAGCTTCTTTGTGTGATTAATCAACCTTAAAATAAAATATTAAGCCTTAAAGAGCATTGTACATTGTTTCTAAGCTGTACTACAATTTCTTTATGCAAAAATTACCTGTCACTATATTTTTTCATCAAGGAAAGGAAATAAAAGTAGACAAAAGAAATCATAATTAAAAAGGAAACAGGACTTTCAAGGTGGTGTGAGTTTTCTGTAGCAATGTGCCTATGTTACTGCCCATGCAGAAGGTAGAATTCTACATCCATTTTTTTATGTATGCGTCCAAATTAAAGTCTAAACGTGCTAGTTCATCATTTCTTTAAGGGCAACTTATTTTAACCTTTAAAAGTAACCAAAATTCACCATGCATCTTGCAGACTTTAAAAGCTACAACCTTTATACCTTCCACTTCTATCATCATTATATTTATAATTAGCAAATGACATCTAGCCAAAAGGATCCCCTAAAGCCTTACATGGAAGCATTCAGAAATACAGACATTCAGATGAAGCAACAAATTGTTTACATTTGCACAACAACTTCACAAGACTGTTTCAAGCCAGAAAACAAGGTACATTTCTGACTCCAACTACAACTGTGATGGAAATTTGGGTTCTAGTCAGCTTAAGCCAATACAGGTCGAAGGAGGTGATCCTGCCCCTCTACTCTGCTCTCATGGAGACCTCACTTGGAGTATTGTGTGCAGTTCTGGTGCCCTCACAATATAAAAAGGACATGGACCTGTTGGAACAAGTCCAGAGGAGGCCACGAGGGTGATCAGGGGCTGGAGCACCTCACGTATGAAGACAGGCTGAGAAAGTTGGGGCTGTTCAGCCTGGAGAAGAGAAGGCTGCGTGGAGACCTCATAGCAGTATCTGAAGAGGGCCTATAGGGATGCTGAGGAGGGACTCTTCATTAGGGACTGTAGTAGTAGGACAAGGGGTAATGGGTTGAAACTTAAACAGCAGAGGTTTAGATTTGGATATAAGAAAGAAATTCTTTACTGTGAGGGTGGTGAGGCACTGGAATGGGTTGCCCAGGGAGGCTGTGAATGCTCCATCCCTGGCAGTGTTCAAGGCCAGGCTGGACAGAGCCTCGGGTGACATGGTTTAGTGTGAGGTGTCCCTGCCCATGGCAGGGGGGTTGGAACTAGATGACCTTAAGGTCCTTTCCAACCCCTAACTATTCTATGACTCTATGATTCTAATACCAGAAGCAGTCGTTCTGTCTCTGTACAGAGCAGGTCTTTGCACTGGTGGTGAAACTCTGGTGAAAACGGAAGAGGGAAAAAAAATCTAGAGGCCCTGGCCAGCTTTTTTTTCCTTCAGTACCACTGTTGGCTTATGGTGCATAGGACAGGATTGGTAAAATTATAGCTTAGGATCAGCATGCAGCAAAGGCACTGTGGTCATTGATTTACACCAATGATGGCATCATTAATGGCCCTAAATCATAGTCACCAAAAACAGGGTCAGGAAGGCTGACACTGCATCATCTAGAGCAGTGCTCCATAACACAAGAGAACTGATTATATTTAGGTCACTGCTGTATTAGAATCTTAGAATCATTTAGGTTAGAGAAGACCTTTCAGATCATTGAGTCTAACCATAAACCTAAGGCTGCCAAGTCCAACATTAAACCATGTCAGTAAGTGCCACATCTACATGTATTCTAAATACCCACAGCAATTACTGTGCTAACACCATCCTGGGCTCAGTGGAGACACCATGTAGGACTATCATTTCTACTAATTTTATGAGCTATGAGTCCAAAACACTCTTGGACTTGTAGTTCTAACAGTATTTTAAAAGAAATTACCTTAATCTCAGGATTTCTGCACAGCTTTCCAAAGCATTCCTTTGCCATGGAAGTTAATTAAGTAGAACAGAAAACTGTTTACTGTATTACATGGGCCATGTCCAACAGTCCTAGGCTTGATTTGATGCTGACTTTGAACAAGAGTTTGGACAGAGGGTGTAAGATGGGTTAAGCTCAAAATTCAGCTTAATTTTTCCAAACTTATAGAGTGTATTGTTGTAACACTATCTCTGCCGAATACGCAAAAACCCAGAGAATCAGGAGAGCTGCCAAATACATTTGTTTCCCCTACATTACCTCTGTTTAAATTATAGTTTCTGAAGGGTGGGGAGGGCATCTCACTTGAGGACTAATACAAAAATTGCAAGACTGTTCTGATCCACAGAGTGCAAATAACACAATCTAATAATTCAAGACTAGCTAGGGGGGCCAGTTAAATTTATCTTTAAAAGAGCTGTTGGCAGTTTAAAATAAAAGTAAAAATCTTTATTTTCTGCAAAAAACAAAAGAGAAACACAAACAAACCCCAAAACCCAACAAAACCCCCTAGCCCTGAGCATCTCACCTCATTATGAATTACTGAAAATCCTACCATGGAAAGTCTAAGTTTCTGCTGTAGAGTTGGAGAAACTTAATAGCAAAAGTAGCCCAGAAAGAAAACAGAAGTAGGTTGAGCCCACAGCAATTTTTACAAGCTACCAACATCCCATTTCTAGGCAGACAAGGCAAGCAACCTTCCCCTCCACTCCTCTCCAGACTTCTAAACTGCCAAGAAACAATCAAAAACATGCAGCAAAAGACCTCAGCTTAAGCTTTCAGTATGAGCATAGAAACCTACATGCTTGAGTCATTGTTGAAAGTTAGAGGTAAGTGCTGTTGAAGATTTTAACTCCCACTTTTCCCAAAGAAGCAAAAAGAGGCCTCTCCTTACACCACTTACTTGGACATGAAAGCACCACATCTTATTCTGGCATCACTCCCCTCAGGAAAAAGAAGTTCTGGGCTGTGCAGCACATCAACCAGCACTGAGAATTCAGCTTGCATCATGGGAGTGAACTGCTGCTCCAAGGAGGACACTACGTCCTAGGGAAGGAAGAAGAATGACATTCATAACATCCATAACTCCAAGAAAACTAGAATATCACAGCTGTGGAGCTGAATAATACTGTGTGATGAGCTATTTGACCTGCTTCTCATAGTCAGCTGCAAGAGCTCTGTTAACCCAGCTGACAATAAAGCAACCTCAAGCCCTTCTTCACACCACTCTTCAAGCAGGGCAAGGGGAAGAAGATGCCCATTACTATCTACCTTGCTGCTCTTTCAAATTTCTCCTCTGCTCCCAAAACACTTGGCAATAGGTTTCCAGCAGTGTGCTGGAAAAACACTGCTTCTCATGCACGATATATCACCTGAGGTATAGCTTCCATGATGTTTAGGGCTCCTTTATTTGTCTGGGTTTTCAAACTATCTTCCTAGTTCATAAATGCCTGATGTTGTTTAACCACTACATGCACAAGGCAATCTTCATCTTACACATCTTGACACAAACCTGACATAATAGTTCTTAAAATCTCCAGTATCTCCTCTGCAACCAAAACAGGATATGTGACCATGAAAAGGCAGAAAGAAGGCTCTTAAAGAAAAGAACATACTTCCTATACCTCTCTACTGACTTCTGTAGGAGCTGAACTCAGAGCATATTGGCTTCACTTTTAACAGACACTAGTGAAGAGCGGAGCCTTCTGCTTTCCCCACCTAGAAATGGTCACTACAAATGCATGAGCCTATCTCCAGTGTTTCACATACCTGGCGTGTATTAGATAAACGCACTGCCACAACTACTGCCCAGGCAATTGGCTATTTTTGTACCTGTAGTTTTTCTATGATATTTCTGTAATCCCAGGCAGGCCCACCAAGAGCTTCCTTAAAACGAGGTCCACTGCGGGCTGACATCCTCCACCCCATGGCTGCCCTTTGCACCATGTTAGAGTGGCTCTTCATGAACAAGGTGTTGACCTGGCTGTCCAGATCCACTGGAATTGCAATCCCACGGTTCTTTGCTTTAATAAGAGGGAAAAAAAAGAAACAACTTACAGTGGCAAAACCTTTAAAACAGTATAAAGATCATGGCTTGCAAAATACTGATACTCTTGAAGTTGAGGGGCAGGAGGATCTTGCTTCAACAGGTTTTAATATAAGGATCAAAACCATAAGCCGGTAGAAATCAGCCATAATCTTGTTAAAGAAAGCAAGCTGAATCACTTTAAATGAGGTGAGGATCATTTCCAGTACACATTTTCATAGGTACAGACATTTATTTTTAAAAACAGACTTCTTTTTTTTACTAACTTTAAAGTTACATCAGATCCAGAGACTGTAATGTGTAACAAAAAGAGTATGCGTTATTATTTCAACAGCCAGTTTTCCTCTATTCAGAAGTCAATTCAGAAATGATTCTTTCTAGTGGACTTATGCACATTTAGTCAACTTATCCCAAGTGCTCTTTGTTCTTTTCTGTGTATTTCTCTTGAGAAGACCTTGAGAAACCAAGTGCATACAAATTCAATTTGAAAATGATTGTCTCCTCTCTCCCTTCAGTTCCCTGTACAGCCAGCATTGTTCAACCATGGTGTCCCTGGATGCCGCTGCAATGTAATCAATAGTTCATAAACTTGTGGCAGTTTAACTGGTAGACAGATTTAACCAATAGTTTTAAAAAAATGTGCTTTTTTTAAGGGGCAGGAAGTGACAATAGAGAATATCAGAGAAAGAAAAAGCCCTGAGGGAAGCCTTACACAAATTGTTACAGGGCATCCACTATTAAATTACTATTGAATCCTGAACTGTTGTTTGAAAAGGAAGCTTGAAAAACAGTGTTGGGAGGTATCTGCCCTCGCCTTCATTAAAATCTTTGTGTTAGCTGCATCTCTCCATTCTACTGGAGATCAGAGTGACTTTTTTCTGTGGCTCAGCATGAGTCATCTGCAATTCAACAAATAAACATGAGTTCGATGCAGCAGTATCTCTGTGTGAAAGATTAGGCTACATTCCAGTGATTAAGCTTTGTCTTCTACGTAATTTCACTTAATTTCCATGGCACAGTTTATGTTTAAGAAAAACTTAGAAGCAGAATAGAGAAGAGGTTTGAGTTCATTTCTAATAATGACTAATAATAACATTTTGTTCAGTTTTCACTATTGAAACAAAGTGACTTTTTAAAAAAGCCTTATTACATATTACATACCCATATTATAGTTCTGCACATTTTTCTGAGGCATTTCCCCACCATTCTGCACTAACATGCACACCTTCCACAGTAATGGAAGGCACCAAAACTATTTCAGCCCTCTCTCCCAGTTCTTTAAACGTATGCAACTGTAAGTCCTGAACTTGTGAAGTCAACAGATGCCCTTCTTTCCTAAACAGCCTATGCATCAAACCCCACAGGAGTACATGCAAGCAGAGGCAGGCATACACCCCTGATGAATGAAGGCTCATGTGCTGCCAAGCACAGAGAGACACAGATCCCAGGCAGAAACTCTATTTTCCCCAAATAATATTGTAATGGTAGCATTTATTATAAACCCAAATTTGGTTGTGACACCTCAATCTCCATTCTCACAGGCTACAGAAAGTGTGCTCTGTCACACAAGTCTTTATCCCTGTAACAGCTCCTGCAGGTGCAGGACACCCCTCTCTTTTCCCCCTTCAAGGGCATATCCTGATGCAGGACCAGGGCCTTCTCTTGCAGTGTAGGCTGTTCAACCAGGATGGAAAGAGATCTCTTACTCTATTTCTGGTAGGCACTTTCTCTTAAAGAGTTTGCTATAGGGAATTTAAAAAGTTGTTAGGTCAAGATGGGAAGACACATTTCCCCACAGCCGCATACGAATCACTAGGAGATGTACAGCGGTTTCCACACTGCAATTTGCTTTTCCTATACACTCTCTATTTGTTTTGAAGGCAAAGTTCCTGATTATCATAAGGAAAATACCATGTATGGCTGGCCATTATTTCTAATGATTGTTTTCCTGTATAATTTGACTGGGTTATTTTTCAAAACACATTTGCCCTGTTGCTGCTTACTTTATTACAGAAGTCCATTAAAGTTCTGCCAGTGTGGGTAAGCTGCTGCAGCCTATATATCCGATTTATTGTGTCCTAGTGTCAATCACTGGACTGTTATCGGACAATTCTCACTTCTCAATTAAGTGGTATATATGCAGAACCCTGATATATCCAAGGATAAATTTAGCAATGGGGAGCATGCTGTTCAGAGGAAAACTCAGACTTCTGCAGCCCTATAGATGCCATTTGAAGTTAACAACTTCCATCAGCATCTGAGGAGCAGTCAAGGACTATGATTGTTCAAAGAGTTGCTGCTAATTAAAACTATCACAAAGACAGACAGAAAGAGAGGGGAAAAAATACTCCTTTGTTTTGAACAGTTCTTATATGTATAATTCCATTTGTAATTAAGATTTGTATTGGTTGTCAAAGGGTACTGTTGAAGTCTAAGCTATAAACAAAGCCTTTGTCTTCTTATTTCTTTGCAGCTTGTAGAAAGTTTATCTTTCATTTGTTTCACATTTCATTATTTAAAACAACATGAAACATATTTTTACATTTTGGAAAGCTGATGAACAAATGTGAACATAAATATTTATTTTTAATTTAGGTGTTCTCGGATGCTTTCAACTTCAAAACGTGTCAATCTCCCTTAAAGTATGAACATAAAATATTGAAAAGTATGTTTATTTTTGTTCCACTTAGAATTACTTTTGGACAACACACAAACTTGCAAAGTAGTGTTAGAGCTGGCAGACAAAGGAGCCAGGAGGGGGTAAAATTCTGTCTTTCATCTGACTAGCAAACTTTGGGAAAAAGCATGCTACGTGGCTGTATGTAAACTGGTACCATAGGTATCAAGCAGGAAAGTGCATTGCCAACTTTCCTCTCTTTTACTGTTTAAACTATGAAAATGTATTCTGAGATCAGAACTCGGAAGAAATCAGCAATATTAATGTTGAGAATCAAGCAGCTAAAAACGAAAGCACTCTCTATGAACAAGTTAGACTCCACTGAAGACCCTAGGGCACAGTCCAATGCTAACAAAAGGGCTGAAATAGGCTGAGATGTATTTAGAATCATAGAATCACAGAATAGCCAGGGTTGGAAAGGACCTTAAGATCATCTAGTTCCAACCCTCCTGCCATGGGCAGGGACACCTCACACTAAACCATATCACTCAAGGCTTCATCCAACCTGGCCTTGAACACCACCAGGGATGGAGCATTCACAACCTCCCTGGACAACCCATTCCAGTACCTCACCACCCTTACAGTAAAGAATTTCTTCCTTATATCCAATCTAAACCTCCCCTGTTTAAGTTTCAATCCATTATCCCTTGTCCTATCACTACAGTCCCTAATGAACAGTCCCTCTCCAGCAGCCCTATAGCCCCCCTTCAGATACTGGAAGGCTGCTATGAGGTCTCCACGCAGCCTTCTCTTCTCCAGGCTGAACAGCTCCAACTTTCTCAGCCTGTTTTCATACAGGAGGTGCTCCAGTCCCTGATCATCCTCGTGGCCTCCTCTGGACTTGTTCCAACAGTTCCATGTCCTTTTTATGTTGAGGACACCAGAACTGCACACAATACTCCAAGTGAGGTCTCATGAGAGCAGAGTAGAGGGGCAGGATCACCTCCTTCAACCTGCTGGTCATGCTCCTTTTGATGCAGCCCAGGATACGGTTGCTTTCTGGGCTGTAAACGCACACTGCAGCCGGCTCATGTTCAGTTTCTCATCAACCAACACAGAATCACAGAATCTCAACACCCCCAAGTCCTTCTCCACAGGGCTGCTCTGAATTTCCTTTTTTCCCAACCTGTAGCTGTGCCTGGGATTGCTCCAACCCAGGTGTAGGACCTTGCACTTTGGCATGGTTAAACTTCATGAGGTTGGCATCAGCCCACCTCACAAGAATTACCTGTATGTATCTCTGAGGTCCCTTCCAACCCAAACCATTCTATGATTCTGTGATACTAAATTGATCCTAAGACTTGGGTTGGCAGTATTGTGGCAGTTATTCAGCAAGCATTCTTGAAATAGGTCCATTTGCTTCCAATTTCTATGCTTCTGTGAAAAGAACTACTGTTGATGCACTGGATACATACACAACCATCCAGCACAGAGTAGAACATTAGTGTGACCTTGCTGAATTTGTGGCACTGTTTTGCTTACCATTTCCACGGGTACCATTTGCCTTCTTCCCTTGGCTCAACCGGGGCTACTGCTGATGGCATCTTTGTGAGCAGCAGATTGAGAGATTATTGTCCAAAGGATTTCCCAGAAAATCACAGTTCCTCTGACACTAGTAATACTAACAGTCCTACTGCTAAGGCTTCCCAGGAAGTAGCTACCACCTGTAATTTTTCTTCAAAGCTCATTATTCAGAGTAAGTCTACCTTCCCATAAGGAAGCTCACCATTCTCCTTGATATTCCCACCTAGGGCTGCCTAATTTAAAATTTCAATAGCTTTTGTAGTATATACAACATACAACAGTATTTAACAGCTTCACGGCTATTTAGTACACTTTGCACTAACCTAATAAAGCCTTGGTTGCAGGTTTTCTGGAGGACATACAAGCATTTCACCCCTTAGAGTACCTCAAAAAGGCATGTGATGGGCAGTGTGGGTCATGAAAAAGCCACGGCTTTACCTGACTGTGAAGCTTTTACTCTCCTTGTTGTTTACACCCCTCTGGTAATTGCAGACAGCTATATCATCTTCTCCCACACTTCCCAGTTGTCACTTAATGGAGCGATGCATATTTAGTTCAATTAATTTTGTTCCATAAATCAGTCCCTCCAACTCCTTAATCATTTACTGACTGCTTAACAAATGCATTTGGATGGAGAGACACTAATGCTAGCAACAGCAAGACTTTTTAAGGGAAATAAAAGCTTTGTGTAGACAGACAAAACCTGCCAGTCTTACACCCTTCACTTGGATGGTTTTTCCCCCAACAGAAAATCTATGCTAAAATATTTATCAGTCTGTAAAAAGATCATCATTGAATTTTTCTTGCAATTAGGGAAACACCAACAGTTAAAATAGAATAAAATATGTGCTTCATCTGAAATATATTCCTGTTGTCAAGAAGGTAACAACAGGATAATTACTTTATTTGAACTAAAAATTGAAAATGAAGGTCTAGCTTTTTATAAAATGGGGAAAAAAAGATTTTAAAACTCAAATGGGAAGTGAAACAAAGCATCTTCAGGACTGAAAAACTGTTGTAGGAAAGTTCATCTATATAGATATTAAAATATGCACAATAATTCTGAAGAAGCAGTAAAATGTAACCTAGATTTTATGTTTAATGTTTCCTGTTTGTAATTTGTCAGTGAAAATAAAAGGGCTTTAGAGTACATAAAGCATGGTCAGGAAGCACCACAGGAGAACTTTTGGTATTATGTACAAAGGGGTGAGCTGAAAGTGGGGCATAAATACTCAACTAGAAAGGACTTCACTACTCCTTCAGACCATCTGCTGTCTGCCACAGACAACCCAAGTTCTATAACTGTATCATGTCCCATTTAAAGTGAAGCTAGCTTTCCTGCCATCTCTCCTCCCTTCATTTGCTCTTGGCCTGTTGACCAATGACATCCTTCCAAAGTAAAAACCTTGGTTTACAATCTAGATTTACTTAGATTATTTGCAACCTAGCATAATTTACGTCAAGTTGTTCTTGGATCTCTGGCCCTTAGTTTAAAAGTCACTTCTTTGTGACTATTTATCTTTCTAAGAACTTCTAAAGAGCAACACAGGCATTTGTTTTGTTAAGTGAAATGTGGGGTTCCTGTGGTCTCTTCTTGTAATATAGTTCTTTCCTCAGCTATCACAGTACTACTTCCTCTGTACCTGTTCCAGTGTTGAATGTATGAAGTAGCAGTCTTACAGGAATCACTTCCAATTTTGTAGGATGGAAACAAGGATTCTCTCTCCTGTTGCTTCTCCCACACAGTATCCTAGAGTATAATCTGATAATGACTAATGTAATTTGGATTCCTAACAGATTTTTTAAAGGGCCTGCCAAGAGAAATAGTCTAACAAAATGCAGGTTCATATCTGTCACTGTTGACTCATATGGGAAATTCCAATTATTTCATTATTGGTGGCAATAGCACAACCATACACATACTATATCCTTGGGATGCACACAGAGTATCAGAGGGAAGATGCAATTTGCAAAAACATAAGGATCAAAGCTAATGAATACTACAGAAACAAGAGTATAATACAATGAGATTTGCTGCTGTGACAGAAAACTGATGCTTGGGGGTGGAGATACAAGAATTACCACTTAATTAAGAAGCAAATACAGTTCTTTGCATGGTCCTGAAGGACTGGTAAATCCTGGGAGAAAGACCATGCTCCCATACAACTGAAGATAATGATCCAGATCTTTAGTTGTGAGGACAGGTGATATTCCCCAGTTTTACCATATGTAAAGACAATACAGGTTTAAAATGCAAACTTTGAGACTGGCCTCCCCCCTTCTCAATCTTGCAAAGACTGTAAAATGTGGGAATTGAAAAACCTTTGGTAATGAGTTAATTTGAAATGAATTGAACTGTTATTCATCTTAGTTCCTCTGCTTTCACAAAGACCTTTTAAACATTTTTCATTTGCAGCTATTTTATCACTGAGTGGAAGCTGTTTGGATTATTCATTTTCTGGACCATCTTTTCAAGCAAAAGCTCCATCCCATGTAATAATAGATAAAAAGCAAAAGTGAAATATGCATAATGTGTTCATTTTAGTTATTGTGATAATCTGCTTCATAAATCCATATGAACAAGACACATTAATATACATATTGTGTTGTGTTTCTATTCATGCCAAGTAGTCAAACATTTTCTGGGCAATAAAAACCTGATGCACATTGGTATCTGTGTGTTCCAAATCTCTTGGAGCCACGGAGGAGTCTGCTGAAGAGAAGCAAACCTCTATGAAGGTTGAACTGGAGGCAGACAACTGCCTGGAGACAAAGCAGTGAAGCTTGAAAAGCTTATACAGTTTTTCCCTAGTGGTCAAGTGTAGTTGAAGTACCAGGGTTATAAGAAATTACCTTCTGTAACATATCCTTTTGTTGACCTGGAAGATAATGCACATCTTACATAGCTCAAAAGAAGACAGACGTAATGATCTTAAGCTCTTGAGGCAACGCTTACATCCACCTGCCAGCAACAAGCTAGTAAGTACTGGGCAGAATGTATGTTGCTTAAACTTGCTCTGAAATGGGTCTCTTAAAACTATATTATTACAGGAATCTTTGATATCTGGGGAAATCTGTGTATGATCTTTGCTCTTCCTGAGATTCATTTCTAAATCCAGGGCTACAACACACACACGCAGAAAAAAAAAGTTGTATTTGCTCTTTTAACTCTATACTACATTTATTTTCCATTAAAAGTCTTTGCTTTCTGCTGTAAATCTGTCCAATACTGTATGTCTCTGACACAGGCAAAATCTTTCTAGAGGACTTTTTTAAACCCTGCTGTGAAACATGAAGGCCCTAACATTAAAGCCGTCAGACTCTCAAATGAAAACAAAATAAAACCAAAAAAGACAGAAGGATGCTTACAGATGATTAGCCAAAATCTAGACCTAGTCCACACAGAAAGCCAGCAAAAGAAGCAAGAAAAGGCTGCTCTGTTTGTTCTATGGAAGAAACCTCCATCTTCTCAAAGAGAAACACCCCAAAGAGAAAGGCACTGGGCAAGCTCTGTAATCACAAAAGGGCCTTGGTTCTAAAAGCCTCTGGTGCCCCCAGGCTGGGGCAGGTTTTCCAGAGCAGGCCTAGTCAGTTAGCCCAGGTAAGACATGGTTGGCACTATGCCTGAAAACACTGAGAGTCACTGGGGGTTAACGTTTCCACTAGCCATCCACACTTCCTCACAGGGGTGTGTGTTAAAAACTCTGCTTCCGTGTCTTCTCTGTGGGGAAGTTCCCCTCATCTGTTCCCTTATGTTCCCTTTCTGCACTGTCAAAATAAAGCACTAAGTAAAAAGCAATTTGCTAGCACAACACAATTTCACCATGCTTGATAATGGTATCAGTGATGAATCCTTAAACAGTTATTATGATCTGGACAAGGAAGTCTGCAATGCACATGCTAACCTGTGCTTTTGGCAGGCAGATCTGAGGCTGCCAGCCCATGGCATCCCCAGAGCATGTCACACCTTCCTGCCCTGCTGCCACTGCAGACAAGTCCCATACGAGGACCTGAGGTGATGCCCTTCATTGGCAGCTCAACTCCACTCTGCCATGTTGTAAATCTGCCCAAGTGCGGCTGGGGTCTCATGGGTAGGAAGCCACAGTAGCAAGAAGGTTGGACCCATAGGACAGCACAAGAGCATACAAAACAAAACTCCCACCAACTGTAAACCATCCCCCTAAAACAGAAAAAGGCATGAAACAAAAGACTAAAGAGGAGGTAGAAATTATATTCACCAAATAGAAACAAAGTCACATACCTGAAGAAAATTCCAGACCTCAGCCATGACTCAGATTCTCCCCTTGGCTCTCTCGGGAGCAAGGGACACACAGAAGACTCCTACCAAAGACCACCAGCCCTTTCACATGCTGTTGCACCCGGCTGAGAAGCTGGATCTGCCAGCCCTTTACAGTGACCCATGCTTTCCCTCTGAGGCTGCAGCGGGGACAAGTTCAGCTTGGCTGTCTCAGCACTATGCTCAAGAGTCTCCAAATGCCCTCATTTCAGTGAGATAACACAGAGACCTCTCTGAGCTAGAATGTGATTTTAGGTGTAGCTCTGGAGAAATGGAAGACTCCAAACTCTAAAAGCAGAAACAGTCTCCAATACCCTCTCAGTTGCCCTACTTCTTCCCCCTTTCCCCAGACACTCAGGGAAAATAATTTATTGGTGACTCCTCCTAGAACTGCCAGGGAAGAGCAGGAATGCAAGTGTTAAACATACAAACAAGGATTTGTAGAGGTAGAGCCTGTTTTGAGACTGTAGTAGCTGTAGCGTAAAGGAAATGTCTTCAACTTCCAAAGTTCTCTTGCTAGATGGATCCATAATTAAATAATTTGCTCAACAAATGAAACAATTAAAGGTTTCTAAGTTTTTAGGTAACCACTTATTCACTCAAGAAGTTAATGAGATATTTTTGGCTAAATTATTAAATGATACTCCTGTAAAGCTATTACAAAATCTAAATTGAAAGTTGACTCTTACAATCCCACAGATACTGCAGATAAAAGATCCTCTCGTATTGGTTTAGCATTATTTATTAAAACTTTATTAAAATTGCATCAACAATAGAATTTAGGCAGTTTCTATATAACTCTGCCTCTACTCAGTTTTCATTCACATCGAGCAGAACCTTGTTTTGCAAGTAACAAGAATCACTTACTTTTAGGAACTATATTGAATAATACTTTTTTCTGTCATGGCAGAAGACTTTAAAATTGCATTCAGAGAAATTTAATTTAAGAATGAACTTTTGTCAGTCTTAGCTGTGGACTGGGGAAGAATCTTCTTTATTTTAGGATAAGAAGGTTTAAATTTTTTGCTTTAACATGGTATTTGAGTTTATTTGGAAGCATGTAAGTTATAAGCTGCCCTGAGGACCATATCTGGTCCTGGTGCCAGTGCAAGATAATACTCCCCTGACAAGACTGACTGTATCAGCAGTAAATGCATGGACTGATGGTGAGGAGTAAGCTATGGAGTGGCACAGTTGTGGTTTCCATCCCCACCTCCCTGACAGGGTGAAACCTAAACAAGCCCAGGACTGCAACTGCCAATAATGAATGCATCTCCCAGGAACCAAGGAGAAAAATGATGGGTGCTCTCCAATGCATGACTGCTTACAACAGCTTGTGCAAATGTAGCCCAGCACGACTAGAAATGCCCAGGTTTTCTCATAGTTTATGTTCTGGTCTAATATTGTAACTTGCTAGAGGTAAAGTTCAACTGTCATTCACTTATCAAACTCATCACTCTGACCTATGGGTTTCAGTTAACAACCCTATTTAATGGGACAGATTTGAATGTATTATAAAAGGAGGAAGAATTAAGCCTCAGAAAGGATTCTTGAAATCACCACTGTCACAATTTCAGTCACATTAAAACCTGTCCAACCTCAAGCAAGTCTGATCTTAAAAGACAGAGAACAATAATGAAAGCAAAACCTGGCACCTACCAACTTCAGCCAGCGTCTTGATACATGACTCCACTGAGGCTTTCTGTGTTGGGTTTGGCCAGGTACAATTGTAAATTCTAAAAGCAGACTGCAGCAGCTGAATAAAAACAGGCTGGTGTGTCTGAAAACAAAAAGTAAACATGGAATTTTACCTTTAGAATCTCCTCACAGCTGCCCTTGGGTTTGACACAACATAAACCACAGGCAAGGGGTTTTTAGCTTGTAGACTCAAGTTACAATTCCATTAAATTATCTTTGCTCTTTAGGACCAGAGGGAATAGAAATCAATGCTGCACCTCTGAAAAAGCAAATCATGCAATTTTTCCTGAGATTGGCACTGATACCAAGCAAACACAGTACAATGCAGAAGGATGGAGGAGTCTTCCCAGTTCTCAGGTATGCAACTGTTTTGTCATAGAACATACTTGTCATACAAAGATAGACCATTATACTGTAAGGATACTCCCCCTCCAATGAGTTCACAAGAGCCAGGAATGATCATATTGAGCTGTCTACTGCTTCAGAACTGCAAGTGATATTAAGAGTAAGAATTTAAAGAGGAATTAAGCTGCTAGAGAAATTAAAGAAGGATGCAAACATACAGCATTCCTATCTGTATAGCAGATCATATCTCCTTAACAGTCTAAATTAAGATCTTTATCTGTGCCTCTTTTCCTTACCTGGAGGCTGGTGCTGTTATCTGAAAATGGCGAATTGAAGAAGCCACTCACAATGTTCATTACAGGCTCAGTGACATATTTCTCTAGAGATATGTCTGCATGTTTACGATCTGTGGTTGTGTTACAAACCTACAGGGAAGAAGGAGGAAACAACAAGATTTAGTTCTTTTAAATCAGCAAGCTTTATTATTTTGTCATTTTTATAACACATGTAATATTTCTCCTTAATATGAAGCAAAATGATTCTTATACAAAAAAGTCTATCAGAGATAACTATCTTAGAGTTCAAGCTGTATTTGTGACAGCTTATCTCTCTTCTTGGATGTCCACATTGTCTTTTGAATACCCTTCTCTTCCGAACTAGCACTTTCTGGTTGGCTGTCTATTCTTTCCCACACCACGAAAAAACGATCCCCCTAAATCAGCACACTGCATGCCACTCAGACATTTAGACAGATCTGAGAAGAAAATGGGCTTTTCCTCCTATTGTGGGTTGGTTGGAAGAGGCCTTAGAGACAGATGAGGCATAAAACCCTTCAGTTATAAAGATTTCATGTAATGTTTAACTTCTCTCTACAAATTAATCACCACAAATGGGTGGCTCATTTGCAGGAAAATATGTTAAAAGAAGAGGGAAATAAAGGAAATGGCATAGTCAATACTAACAGCCTTTGGAATTGTAAACTGTAGGACAGGCAGCATTACTTAGGAAAACCACAGGGGGAAAATACAAAAAACCTAAAAACAATGAAAGAAGAAAATGGATGGTACTGGGACAACTCTGGAGCACAATACGATGATTAAATGGTGAGAAGATATGGGAAGATTTGTACAAAAGATTCCTCAAGACAGCCTTTGGTACAACACTAAAAGTTTGCTGCTGCATAAAGATGTCATGCTTAAAGACAGGAAAAACATACTGGGGTGGATAGCACCCTTCAGTGTTTCTATTATCCTTTTTAACATTTGTAGACATCTATAGAGAGTCATGTTTACTTTGCAGTCAGGTTAAACAGCACTAAAAAGAGTCTATAGAGAGCTAAACATGGTCAAGAAAGGCAAGACTGAACAAATAAGAAGTACTATGGTCATACTACCTCTTCAACAGCTTTTAAATAAGCAAATCTATTCACGTTTAACAAGAAATTAGAAGTAAAGCTGTTCCCTCACCTATGCAAGCTACAGACTACTGCAATGGGCTAGGGAATCTACACAAAAGCAGAATTTATTTTGTATATAGACTTCTGGGGTAGCCTTCTCATTACATTTAACACACAATCACAAGTCTGAGTGGTTCATACTTAGCATTATGTTAATTTATGGATGGGGATCTGAAGTCCAGAGAACCTGAGTGAATTACTTAAGGTCACAGATAAAAGTTAGTGACAGAAGCAGAAAGATAATCCGCAGCACCTGAATCTCACATGTGCTCTCTAATGACACACTGTCACACTTGGACACTACTAGACAGCAGTGTCACCAGACATGTCTTAAGGAAGGTTACTGACATGACATCCAAAAGCACCCATGTTCAGGAGAAGATACAGGAACACAAAAGCATTTTGAGTATAACACACAAGCATTGTCAGATGGTAGGCAGAGGAATAGAACTATAGAACTATAAAGCTCTTTAAATTCTTCTGTTTTTAATTAATCTACATGCCAGTTCTGGCTGGAATCAGTAGCTCTGAGGCTCAGCACTTATGATCCCAATGGGAAGACAGGGAGCTGTGCAGAGCTAGCACGGTGAATTCAGAAATCACCAAAACTAAATTCCAGAACACTTTTAAGCTTTCCCCTTTGCTTGCCTAAAAAGCAGAGCCACATGTGGGGATGCCACTCTGCTCCAGCAACGGTCTGAGAAATTCCCAGCGCAGATGGAATTCGGAAATCCTTTCATTTGTTCTTATCCCTCTGCCCTTTGGGGACTGAAAGATATTTCCCTGTGGAAGAAAAACCCTGAAATGCATGAAATGGAGATGAGGATTGAGAAAGCAATGTTAAAAAAACCCTTAAGAGGCTTTGGGACTGAAACTCACATGAATAATACTTCAAAAATTCTGCAGAGAAAGCCAGGATGACTTTACAGCTGTCAGATCCTGGCTCTTGCTTTAATCCTGCTCAGACTACAGCTGCTGATTTACAGACCAGGCCACACACAGGAAAGGGAAGCCTTTCCTTCAGCAGCACCCACTTTGCTTAGTGCAACACTTTAAGACACACACAGGAGAAAGTAGGTTGGCAGAAACTGTAGAAAGAGGGTGTCTTTGAAAGCGCGACTGCTTTTGGCAAACTGAATTTATACATGAATCCGCCTCATGCCTGCTTTGCAATGTATCACATTGTTGGAAAAGCATGACAGTTGGGGACTAAATATTTCCTTCCTCAATCCAGAAAGAGATTTTAAAATATAGTTTCTTTTTATTTTATTGTTTTTATTAAGACAGGAAGGGATCCAACCTAAGGATAACACTCTTGTCTTTCACCTTAGTGCTCTCTAATAACAATCCCAAAGCTCACAAACTCACCCACTGACAGGCATTTGTAGCAGCTGAAAGAAAAGCATTTCCCCTTCCCCCATGCAAAAGCATCCCTTTTAGCTCATTGGAACACAGAGGATCAAAGGGCTCTTTTTCTAAATGCTTTGAAAGCTATTGTAACACCTTTCAGGAGGCTGACAGCATTCTAACTGTCCTGATAGCTACATAAAGCTGATGTATTTATAACACCCAGGTTCTGCCTCGGCCCCAGAAAACTAAACCTGAACAAATATACCAAGTAACCTGGAAGATATGGCTACCCACAGGGACCTGGCTGAAGAGCATGACAGGCCAGAGCACTTCTGACATGTTCTTTTAGTTCTTTCAGCCAAGAAATTAGAACTAATTAGTTATCTTCCCTCAGGGCTTTGTAGGAGAGCAAAATAAACCTTCATTTTGCCATTCACTGCCAACAGCACACACACAACCCCCAGCATTAATAGTACACTAGCTCTTCACCTCTGAAGACCTGGGGTCAGATTTCTCTTATGACAAGAGTATATGAAAACAAGCTTAGTGGTCACTAGCATCAGGACAACTCTACATCATTTAGGCACAGGCAGTTTGTCTTCAGGCACATGAAAGGAACTGCGAACAGAGCTCTCTTTCTACATGTCTGCTTCTAGCCTAAGGGCAAATAAAATTGGTCACGTTCAAGGGCTTAGGGAGAGTAGTCTGCTTGGAGAGTCAGGGCCAGGATACATCAGGAAAGGGAAACCCAGAAAAGGGAAATAAACAGGAGAAAATACTTCTTAGGGTAAAATCAGCAAGGTTAAAAAGCAGAATCCCCCTCCAAAGAGATTTCTGATTCTAGTTTTCCAATGGGCTTGGTTTGTCCAGGTCTTTCACTGTAGAACACAACCACAGAGACAAGACAAACAGCAGGAAAACAGGGCGTGTAAAGGTCTCATTATTGCTGAAAATGGCTGTCACCAAAAAAATGAGAGCACAGACATTCCTGTCTTACCCCAGCCATTTATAAGATTTCTGTTTCATAGAGAATGAACAGGTCACAGTGCCTATCATACAGCATAAGTGTTTGCACTGATTCCTTTTTTGCCCATAATGCATGGTATTTTCTCCGAATAGGTTTCAAATAAATTGTTTTGTGGCATGCTATTACTTTGGGCTAAATGTCCACTGCAGGACTCAGTTGATATTATTTTACCTTTTTTTTTCTTTATTTCAACAAAATGAAGAACACAAAGAGTGAGAACTCCAGGATTATAAAATGTGACAGACCGTGGACTGGGAAAAGATACACATACACCATGACAATATGCTCTATAACATCACCAAAATACCGATCAGTATCAAGGAACAGAAACAGTCTACCAGCCACAAAAAACCTGTGGTTCTGCTTCTTGAGCAGAAAGAGCAACTTCATTACCTGGCATTAATATTAGGCTCCTACAAGAAGCATTAACCTCCTATAAAAGGATATGTAATGTAAGCCACAATCATTATGTTACACTAACTTCCCTTCATGGCTCTACTACTGTATTTTATCCTTCTGGAAGGCATAAGATTTCCTTTGCTTTCTGCCTCCAAAATACCAGGGAATGGAAGTGTAACTCAGTTTCTGATTGAAACTTCATTCAAGAAGTACTGACATCATGAAGCTCACTAGGGTTCACAGAAGTTGTATGCCTACAGTACCAGCTGTGTCCTGTCACCTTGCAGCCTATAGTTTGTACATGAATTGGGACTCTGAAAGACCACAGCTCTACACCTGCCTTACTCAGCAGCAGTGAGAATGAATTGATAGTTTAATAAGAGACAAAACCAGGCCAAAGTTAGATTAAAGAAGGATCATTAGCCAAAGATCTTCTTGATCCCTGATCCTCAGTGTACTAACAGAGTAAAGCAAGAAGATTACAGATATGGTGTTTTTACTTTCAGGCACCACCATAATGACTAGTAACATATGCCCCAGAAGACATCCCAACCCTGTACATACAACCATTTTATTTTTCTGGAAGAGAAAAGAACATGTGTTCCAAGATGCCCTTTAAGAAAGGGAAAACTGATAGCAATTTGTGGATTAAATGATGATAGATCATATTGAAATGACCATTTGTTAAAAGAAACACCACAAAACAAAAAAACCCCACAAAAATAAAACACCCACACCTATTGTACTGCTGACTTTAACAAAAAATAGTTCATAAAATAAAAGTTCACACAAAAAAGGTATTGCTAGTTCAGTCGACACCCGTGGCTATACCATAATATTTGTTACCATCTCATGAAGCTTACCCTTGCCATATCAACAAGGAAGTTCTCAAATAATTTCCAAATATGGTTACTGGCATAGATTTCTTTCATTTCCACTTCAGTGTCCACATAACAGTGGTTAACAAAATTAACATAGGCAATTTTCACCTGCAGGAAGAGCAAAAACACAGACAATATGAAACGGAGCAATAAAAAGCATTGATATGATGCTTCCTATCTGCAAAGATACTGAGCATTAAAGGTAATCCTTCAAGTGCTAACACTAATACCAGTCATAATGTGTACATTCAGTTCAAAAGATACAAGGAGAAGCACAGCAGCAAATACATTAGTGTAAGTACTGAAAACACATGAATCAAAATAGAAAGTTTTTGCAAACATTCTTACTCCAACAACAACCTTCCCCCTCCCAACAAACCCATAATAAATCTGACATTTAAATGATATTAAAGACTGCAAGGGCCTGGCTCCAAAGCCAGGAGCTGTCAAAATGCAGGACACCCCTGCATTTGCTGGTTGATTGCTGTGGGTTGATGGCTTGTGACAGGCTTGCCAAATATATATATATAAATGTCCTTAGCATTAGAGCTACAATCCCTATATTCCCACAATCCTAACGCAGTGCTTGTATTCAGGATGGGTGTAACTCGGATCTAAATGGCAGAGAAAGGATATGCAGTGCTGCGACTGCAGCAACAGCAGCACAAGGCTTAGCAGAGAAATGCAGCCTCAGTCTTCTCCTGCATTACAAATCTGCATGTGCACATCATAAAAATAAATATCCAGTGCCTGAAATGTATGAAGTACATATAAACATACACAGATAGACTGAAAATTTCATGTCACGGTCAAAGGAAAGGAGATAGTCGCATGGGTTTAATGCAATCAGGAGAAAACCCATGTCAGGCTTTTAGATTTAATTTGTTTGAGCTTTTATTAATTAGCATCTGCTGAAAGTAATGCTAGAAGGAACTTCTAGCAAAGCAAACATTTCTCTTTTCAAGAATCAGTTGATCACAATGGGACTTTCTCAGGGAGTTTTTGCTCCTGCAGGCCCCAGTTCTGTTGGTATGAGCCACATTTTTCCACCAGATAGCCTGCAGAAATCTGTCTGACTGATACACAGGGCCTGAGCAAGCCCCTTGCAGAGCCTGTGAAAAGATATCACATCCCTACTGAGGATGACCGGTAGCAGCTGCAGAATTGGGCCTCAATATACAGTGAATAAAAGCATTTGCTGGACTGCAAATGAACTTAATAAAATACGAATTCACCTAAAACTCCTGCTAACCTCAGCATGGCCAGAGTGTTACCCATCATTTCCAACAAATTCAAGCAGTGGCAAAACGCTGGCTTGACAAACCACTTGGCTGAGTATTCTTGACTACAGCCAGAAGTTACCAGGGCATTAGACTCTGACAGTGGCTGGACAAAACAAGGTGTCTGCCCCAAAAAGCTGACAGTCAATGCATGAGGCACAAGGAGCTTTCTGTTTCAGAAAGTACAGGCTATTCTTCCTCATTTATTCACCTTAACAAACACCACCTGTTTGCATCCTGTTTCCTGTGCAAATCTTCAACCTATCAGTATATTAGAAACAACAAAATATTTTCTGAGTTTATAGAAATGATAAGTTTGTTTCCTCATTCAATGAATCTTACCTCAGGTATGCAGTCATCATGGGTCACTACTCTCACTATATCATCCAGTGGCAGGAGTGAATTGCACTTGATCTCTGTGTATACATTTTTTCCTTCCGTACAAGCTGCTAGCAATTCCACTAGAGTGATGTGATATGCTAAGGGTCCACTCTCATCTGCTCGATCTCGCTCCGAACACATCATTTGGAGTAGGACTGGAAATGATGCTCTGTCATTGTAGAATATCAACACATCTTCACCGCCATTTATCAGCTGAGAAAGATAACCCCAAACTTTTAAGCACCCTGTATTTGCAGTCATTTTGGACTCGGTGATCTTAAAGGCCTTTTCCAACCTTAATCATTCTATGATTTTCTTGATTTCTTATTTTGTTCTACCTTTAAGTATGCAAAAGTCTATCTAGCTAAAACAAAAATAACCCAGTGTTACTCTGATGTGGCTTACCAAATGCACATGTCAAAACAATATCCAAAACAAACTTCTCTTATCTACATAACTGCAAGTCTGGAATAACTCACCAAGGAAAAAGCTAATGCAAGGCAAATTTGAAGTTTAATTTCTGTGTAGCTCTGTGTTTATCTAAGACAGTATGCCATCCTTATTATTCCTACTATCTCCATGTTTGTTTGAAGGTAATTAATTACTCTCAATTCCTATTGTGAGGCCAGGATGTGCTATTATCCTTGCTTTATAGACAGGGACTTGAGGTGCACAGAGATTAAATGTTCTGTGCTACCTCACACAAAAAGCCTGTGGCTCACCCAGAATTTAACCAGCCTTTTCTGTGCCCTTGCTCAGCATTGGAAACAAAGGACGATTCTTCCCAACCTATGCAAATTTCACAGATGGGTCTTGACATTGTCAGTGTCATGCCAGTACTTCCATTTAACAGAAAACTGGTGTATGTGATAAATACTTGATTTTGCTACAAGTGCCTTGCTGATCTCAGGAGGATCCAGAGTGGAGGTGGATGCTGGCAGCCCATCTCAGCAGATCTCACAGAGAAGTGCTCTAACCCTGTTCTGAACCGCCCATACACTGAATATGCCTACTGCCAGTGCTGCTCCATGAGCTGGAGTGGAGCTGGGACAGGAAAGTAGTTCTGTCTTCTCTCCATCACTTTCCTTTTAAGCATAATGCACACTCAATGTGGGTGAAAATAAGATCCCATAAACCCTTCCTGGTAAAGAATACACCTTGGCAGCACAAACAGCCATACGTATTTTGTGAGTAAGGCACTTGACATATCCAAGTCTGTATGTGACATGAAATCCTAGGCTACGAATTCAAGGGCAGAAATAAAGGCTGGTTGAAATGGGAAAGCAGCAAAAGCAGGAATGAAAATTAGTCTCCCACAATGAAAAGTCAAGAAACATTTCATTACATTTTCCAGGGTTTCAATGTTTCAAATTTTGAATGTACAAACTCTCTGACTGTGTTCTCCCTTTTTCTGCATATTTGGATATCAAAAATTGGCTGGGGTGAATCGTGAATTCAGTCTTTTCTATAATTCCTATTTCTCATTTATCTTTAGGTTTCTAAAATGTTCCTACTCTTGACTTTTCAAAATAGACATTTTCTGGTCAACCCACAGTACAGAAAAATAGGTTTTAAAGGGACAAGTGCTTGGGAATGATGAACGAGACAGCACAAGGTCCCATATACCATTAATCTCGTTGCCCTCAGTGCCAAAAAAATGTATTTTAACATATCAAGTCAAACTGAACCCTCATCCTCTCATGTACCTATTGTTGATGTATGAGGAGGAAATACCAGCAGAGAATGAATGTGAAACACATTCCTGCATGGCATGCTTGCTACATATTGACTGTGAGGAACAACAAACTGAAGCAGATGATGTTGCATCAGTACAAGAAGAGCTAAGGCGGACAAACTAATCATCATAAATGCAAGGACAGAAGATGGTGTCATCCTCTTTCCCCAAGTTATTCACTTTTAAACATGATTTACAAAGGAAATTGTAAATCCCAATTGACCCAAGCAGAGAAAACAATGCCCTTTTAAAAGCAGAAAAGTAAAAGAAATATCCAACATCATTCAAAGCTCTTACTGAGCATCATGAGCTCAGTAATAGGGGGGGAAACCAAAAACCCACAACAACCCAAAAACCCAGCAGCATTTTCTTCCACTAATGTATATTATCAACAAGACCTTTATGGAAGTATAATGAAGGCTGGTCAGTGTTGGAGCAACTGATGATGCTCTGCTATGTATCTCTCCAGAATATATAGATAATAGAAAACTCTGCTGCCACATTGTTCTAGTTC
This sequence comes from Melopsittacus undulatus, assembly GCF_012275295.1. NCBI lineage: Eukaryota > Metazoa > Chordata > Aves > Psittaciformes > Psittaculidae > Melopsittacus > Melopsittacus undulatus. The sequence goes on along the minus strand of NC_047531.1, from coordinate 81,806,963 downwards.
AAAAGTAAATTCTGCTTTCCCTTTTGTAATAATGTTTGCACTGATAGGCAGCATTCCTCCAGGAACCTCAAAGCACATTTGTAATGAGAAAAAGTGCCCTAAGGAACCTTTCAGGTTGGTAAACATCATTACTAACACTCTACAGACACAGGGACCAAGGATATGAGAACAAGTGAATAAGCCAGATTGGAAATGTTCAATGCATTTTATGAAAGTATTCTTTGGCAATGGTGCTCCTTCATCTGTATGCACTTTCTAAAACATGTAAATATGATCAGTTTATCCCTTACCGTTAGTACACAGGAATAACCTACACTATACTTCCTGTAGGTAAAACAAAACACAGGAGTAGTTGAAACAGGTTTTACACTCACACTCTGTCTTGTCTTGTGGTAAATTGTTTACATGTCCCATCTGCAGGCATAAAAGAAGTTACACCTCTTGTTTAAGGTCACAAAGTACATCTCAGCTGTCTACCCAGAAACTGTCCTGATTCCATGCCAAGCTCCAACCATTTGGCTACACTGTCCCCTTTATGTTGGATTGCTGTTCAAGTGCCATTCAAATTTCCCTGTTAGTAACCTTTTCTAGCAAATCTTAATTACCTGTAATCTCCTACATGTTTTTAAAGCAGATCACCATCTCCTTTCATCATAACAAGGGTGCTCCCTGCCCCCAGCAAATTCCTGCAGACCTCGTGATGTAAATGCCACATCCAAGTTCATTTCAATTTTCATCATGCAGTCAGCTTAGTAATGTATTATGACAATTTATCTTTGTGCTATTATAGGTCAGTAACAAAATGTATTGAAATTGAGAAAAATCTAAAAATGTTGATTGATGAGGAAGTAAAAACCTACAAGAAGCTGTGGTGGAAGGGGAAGAATCTAAAAGCACAAAGGCATAAGAACTGCTTGAATTATGTAAATCAAAGACTTGTAATTGATATTGCATGTTCAAACACTTCAGTCAAATTGAAAAGGTTGAGGTAGATTCCATTAAAGGTTACCCATGTAGGCTGAAGCTTTATTTTCTTAATTAAAGTTTTTCCTCTTTGTTGCTGTGGAACAAAATTTCAGTAGAGTTTGGTTTTGTTCCTCCCACAACCAGAGTTTCTCTTTGTTTCCTTTGTGAAGAAACACAAAAACAACCAAGCAAACAAACAAAAAGTAAAGAAAAATGTTCCCTGGACTCTGATCCTACCTGGACTTTTCACCATATTCAATTTTACCCACTTTTTAATCTCCTTGAACTGCTACCAGAATTACAGTTAAACGCATGAGTGTCTGCAAGTTGAAGACTTCATTTATCATGCACGCTATATATCAAATCCAAACTGCAAAGAAATCAGTTAGGTATTTTCCCAGTAACTTCATTGGCATAAAGATTTGTTCACAAGTCACTCTGTGGAACTTCCTGGGTCAGAATCAAGCTAAATGTTAACAAGCTAGAATAGCTCTACTGACCCTCACAGAAACACTCTGCAACAAAAGAAACAAAACAGAAACTAGTACCTAGAATTTTTACATGATTATGTGCTAAAAAGATGGTCTGTAGCACTGTTTACACAAATACATAGAGGTAGGAGCCTCTTGTATGGCAAAACCATGCCACAATATGGCAAGTTTGGTGTATAAATGGTATCCTAAATTACAGTACAGGAAAATGAAGGTTTATGTAACTCTGAGATTTCCATGCTACATCATCTACAAATAGACATCTCTGTATCACCATGCTAACACTCATGTTTTCTTTCTAGTAGTTATACAGATGGCCTTACAAAATTAGATTAAGCTCCAAAAAATGTCTGCTAAAATATTCATTATTTGTGATACCGCCTAAAATTCTAAAGCGATGATGCCATTATATCCCATTGGTATCAAGAGCAGAAAAAGCAGCCTCAAAATACTAGTGTGTTAAAAAGACATCCACTAGTGATTAACATATGAACCCTTCACTTACCTCTGTCATTACCATGTCCTGGCATTTTTTCACGTATTTGCCATCTGCTTTCACAATGGTCTGCAGGAAACGCAAGTACTCCACATGACGGCCGTGGGTCTCAATGCAGTGTACAAAGTGCTGCACCACTCTTTCACTAATTTCATTACATAGAAGGTAATTATTCATGAAGATGTGCCTCATGGTTTCAGCTTCCAGGAGCTAAACAGATTAAAATCAAAACAGCCTTATAAGAAGAGCAGATTTGTTTGGAGATTGAAAGATTCACAGGATTCTAGACTAGAGAAAGGCACATTGGTAAAGACAAAATGTAGAAGTCCAATGTGCATCAGCCCAGGAATTAAGCAGTGACTTTAGGGTCTAGCTTTCATTTATGATGGGATCTCACCACACTTTTTTATGAGTATAAAATGGTCCTCAAGTGGACCTTTTTGTGCCCTAACAAAACTTGTGCCCATTTGGAAGGTGAAGACATACATATACACACATGACACTGCTAGAGCACTCTAGAGGGACTTAAGTATGCAAGACATTTGAGACCACATTCATCCCACTCATCATCAAACTTCTCATTGAGGCAACCCAGAAGGATGATTAGTTACCTCTAGCTCCCTCTATGGTCGACAGAGGCAGGCAATTTCCAGCAGGTAAATCATTGCACATGCAGTCTGATCACTCTGAAAGAACATCTCTTTCCACACCAACTACAGAGGGAACCTAAGGCTATGCTTCTGTAGATGGGTAGCACAGTGCAAGAGAAACAGATCTGTAGCAAGAAGGGATGCTGCTGAGGACTCAGCATCCAGACTTTATGTATTCTTACAGATTTTGCTTCAATGTTGTTCTAGTTTGGTCCCTTGGACTAAAGCTTATGAGGGTCAGGTTTGCTCCCAGGGTACACCTTTCTGTATAGTGTCCTCTGAAAGGAATCCCCACCAAGTTTGCTCGACAATGTGAACAAAAGCACAATAACTGGGATGATCAGAAGATCAACTTCAAAAGAACAGAAATGTAAGTGCAACTGGGCTCTGTACTTGGCACTCAAGTTAAGCATCAGTGTTGGACAGGATGGAGTCTGGGCATTAATCCCCACTGTGGTCAGCTCAGTGCCTTTTGCTAACTTCACAAAAAAACCCATAAATAAAAATTAAGAGAACAAATGCTTCCCAATGTATGCAGACACAAAGTCTACAGCCCTAATACACTCTAATAAAAGCATGTTTTGCTCAGTAGCTCTACCATTGAGCGAGGTGTCATTCTATATGACTGTATCTGTAAACACACACATACATATATACACAAAGGAACCATGACAAAGAGATTTACAATAAAGACAATGATTTCATAAAAGATCGAATTTTAAACTAGTTGCCTCAAATGGACGCATCATCATCATCAAAACCCTATGGGTCTGATTCAGCTGTCACGCCAGCTTCATGACAGTATCATTACAGCATCTTCTACCTTGACTGTGAGTCAGGGTGAATAAGATCAGAGTCAAACTACATGATGTGATGATGTGACACTTATTCATAGATACCTCAAGTAAACCCCACAGATAATATTGGTTTACATTTTTTAAATGACAGCATTAAAAACAATGACATAAGGAGCAACAGTAACAGAGAAGAAACAAGGACAGAGGAGAGAAGGCAGAGAGGGAATAATCTAATGGAATTACTTATTTAGCACTGTAATTTTTCAACAAGTCCGAATTTACTTCTAGTTATAAAATTCTCCTTAAAATAACAAACTTACCCCTGGAGTTAAGAACAAGTTGAGATTTTTGTGGAGGAGAACTTGATTCTGAGGATTTCCTCGACAGAAATTCTGCAGAAAAGTGTGGGCTAGATTCATAACTTCATTCATCTTTTCATCGCTCTGCAGAGAGAAAAGGCAAACAAAATCAGATGGGCATACCTAACCATACCTGTTAGAATGACACAAGGTGAATTCAGACAGGAACAAACCAATTTGCCTGAGCCTTTATAGGACAGGAGTTCCCTCTTTGGCAAAGGAAACTGGTGTAGTTTTCTTCAGAGACCATTAGTGACTGTAACTTACTCTAAATTGACTTGACCATAGGGAGCCATGGGTATGAGCAACAACTCTAAGTAAGATTTCCTCATGCATGGTTATCATTTCCTAGCTTAAAAAATTGCTAAGTGGCTTGAATTAAATAAAAAAACCACCTCTCTAGCCTGCACTGATTTTAAGCTTTTGAAAGCTTTAACTTTTATATAGCTAGATATTGAAACAGATGTATGTGTGCTTGTGTGTGTACACCTACATGAATATGTATGTTTATACACACTCCTACACAAATATATATCTAGCTTCATCCCCATTTTATCTTCCTCTCATATAGTATTCTAACTATGATTTGATGAACCACCTATATGGACAAACACTATTTTACAGAATACAGCTGAACCCAGTGTCTGTGTTGTAACATTAGTATGTAACACTCAAGAAAATGCAGCCCAGAAGAGCTTTATCTCCTCTCAGTGCTTTCTACAAGATCTAGAAAGATGAGGTCTTTTAAAGGCTATCTTTTAAAGATCCTTCATTTGTATGTCCAATGCCAATAAATGAGCGCAAAATCACTTATGTTCTGAAAAACTCACAAAGGCCACTAGGTTAGAAGCCTCCACCACAATAAAAAATTAATTATTTCAGACTTGATCCTTGAAAGCTTTTTGCCCATTTTGTGCATCTATGATAGCACTCACGTCAGCACCCGACAGTGGAATTCAGGTACCCTGCCAGAAGTTCCATTAAATCAATAGTTCTTACTGTGAAGTGACTGCAGATCTAAGGTTTGCCTGATTCAGGATTGGGATGATAGCTCAGTGGCATCCAGGCACATAAGGCAGTAAACATTAAATTCTTAACAAAACCCATTCTATGGAGGCAGCCGTATTTAAACCTAGGCCCAAACCCATTATTCTTAAGGCAGAAAATGGCATCATTATCTCATGTTTGTACCGTAGTTGACTGAATTCAGTTAAAGAAATATTCACATTGATTCTTGGGCCACTTGAGGCCTTGCCCTTTATTGACTTCATGTTCTTTAGCACTAGAATTATGAGAATAACCTTTTCATAGGGTATCTGCAGAAGGTCCAAGACTACCAAGTGGGCACCCATATTTTTCAGCAGTCGCTGCTGTTGATTCCGAGATTTCTTATTCTGAACACAAAGTTTGCTGAGTCGAATCAAAATCTGTAAATAAACAAATAAATAAGCATGGAAGGAAACAAAGAAGCAGTCATATCACAAAACTAAACAATAATATATTCCTTTAAAATGGTTAATAAATTTAATTATCAAACAAGCATGTGAAGTTTCTTAGCAGATATACCAACCTCTTTAACAATATTGTAGTTATTGCTTTTGTTGCTGTCTATCTGGGGTTTTTTGGTCCCATCCTGTATTGGACTCAAAATATTTGATTCCTGTAACAAAGAACACACAAGTGAAGATGTCTTGCAATTTCCTCTACATGAACTAATTACGTGTAATAACAGCAAGAAGTGTTACACCACTTCATAGGGAACAGATTTATCACATAATAAAAACATTCATTCATTCTTTATCCATGAGTTTACAATCAAGTCCGTCCTTTGTTTCAAATTCCCAACATAATTTGAGGAAATTACTCTATGTGCACATGCTTCTGATCCCCCTAAAAATACATTCCTAAATCATGGACTAGATATCCAAGGAATTTCAATACTATGAGAATAGGGACAGTATATTTCAATAGCACCACTCGCTCAAAAAATCTCAATATAGCTAGAAAGATCACAGTCTCTGTATGTGAATATTAGAAAGTCTGTAGAAAGAGCGTAAGATGACCTCTGTAATTAAGATAAACAGGTGGAGTTCTCAGCTGTACAGGAACAAGTAGCACATGGAGAGTGGAGATGTTCCTCCCATGAAGAGGACACTTCTGTCCTCATCTCTGGATGATGCGGGAAAGGATTTAAAAGCAAATGAGAACCTTATGTTGTTAAACTGCAACATCCAGTCATGACGCTGTATGCTCTGGGCTTGGCTCTTAGAGAGCCCCAGCTGGGTATGATAAATAAGAGAAATCAAGTCAGCAAGTAACTGCCAACACCCACGCACCTTTCCATGCATATCTCAGTCAAAACATGGAAGAGCATCCACACAAATACTGTCACTTAGAATACTGGCGGTGTTTTGTTTTGTTGTGTTTTCTGCTGCCAGCTATGGGAAGCCTTTCTTAACTGGAAGCACAAAGAACTGAAAGATTGGTCTTTGGATGCTGAAATCAAGCATGTAGAAAAACTGCAGCTGATCTTGTGATTGCCTCACAGTATAACCACAAGGATATAAACCAGTGTAATAGCATGGAAAAAAAGAAGAAACAGGTGTACTTCTGAGTTTCATCGTGTCCTCAAACTTCCTACTGTTTTAGAGAAGAAAATTATGCTAAACCACACACGTGCACTCCAGTCTGGATGTTTATACATCTTGAAACCTCTCTTTGAACTTTCTTAGCTGATGGTGAAGATGAAGGGATCTATAAATCCCAGCTGGTCTTAATATCCAGTGGGGCAAGAACAGCTGCACCACTTGGCCATGGAAGCTGTTTATAACAGTGTCAGCACTGCTGTTCAGCATGGTCATGTTGATCTATGCAACAAGAGTGGATTTTATTTGTTTAGGTTTGTTAGTATGCATGCTGCCTTCTCTTTAGCTGTTTGAATCGATACTTTGGAAGGAATTTCAGGCTCTTTGCTATAATTAACCACCCTCCTCTGTTCTGGGACTGTGGGTTAACCAAGATTAATTTACCTGTTAGTTTTGCCAGCATTCTTCCTCAATCAATGTAGTTTTATAATCCATGTGAACTATATGTCTTATCTGGAAGCACTGACCAGCATTAAACTGCTGAATCTATCCTTTCTCTTAACAAAATAAAAGCCTGTTTATTGAACCCATAAGAGCATGCCAGCGACATAGTTATCAAGAGATGATCACACCACTGGGATACCAGAGACACTGAGTTGCATATCTTGCCTTGTTAAGCCCCATGACAGACATTCTCTGTCACACTTTTCCATAGGGCACAGGGAGTCATAGACATCACACCGAGAAAGGTTCTCTTCTGAGCACCCCACCTTTAGGAAATGGTATTTTCTGAAGACTATTTCCTTTATTTGTAGAATTCCTAGAACATCACTGTGTGCATCAGTCGTAGGAGCCTTTCTTTCTAGCCCCCAACATGGAGCCTCAGATTCCAGCATGGAGTCCAAGCAGTTCCCAGCCACTGAAATAGTCTCACTCATCCCAGCAGGAGAGCTGTGGACAGCATTGGGCAGTGTCACGCTGGCACAGTTTTGCCCTCTGCAGGCTGTGTTTACTTACCAGGGGAAAGAGGGCACTCTCAGAAATTCCAGTTCACAATCTCAACTTATAGGTGATGTTTAAGATGCTCGTTCAAACAGTCCCAGAACCAAAGCAAACTGCCACAGACCAGAAAAAGAGGAGAGCAAGGGAACACCAGGCGCTTGAGAGTGCAGAAAGTTTATACAACTTTAAACATTGCTGAACTTTCTCAGTGGATGGTGAAGATGAGAAGCTCTATAAACGCCACAGCACTATGTTTCAGCTCCACCTGAGAGTCCTTTCACAAAGACTGTTTCTCCTCCTCTGCGCTTCTGCTGCTACATCACCAATACATCCTCCAGTGACAGGACAACAAAAGCCACACTTTGCATAGGCTGTGGTATCTATACAGACTCATAACATCTTTATACTAGAGATAAGCAAGTAAACAGGCTTTATCTGATTTTTCTTTTTCAAGCCAAGCTCAGTTGTGCGACATCAATTTCAGCACTTCTTCCTAATCCCCTATGGGATCTAACATGTCTGACGTAACTCCAAGCACTGCTTCCTGTAATTCTGATCTCTGGTTCTTATGAAGAAGATCCTGCATAGATGGATGTAAGATTCATTGTTCTTCTTGTGGAAAACTCCAGATATTTTATTTTCCTACAAATACATTTCTGGAGTCAAATGATTGCAAAAAAGCAGAAGTCTCTAGCCCCCTCCCCAGGTTATGATACAATTACCCCAGAAGACTCAGAAGCCAAAGAGCAAAAAAAAAGGTATTTTATTTCATTTCAAATTCTTAAGCCAACTTGCAAAGTGCTCCAGCAAGGACAGAAACTTGGGCTTCACATAAGACTGTTCTGGGATGTAATTTAAGCCCTTGTGCACCGTTCAATGTTGTTTGTAAAAAATTAAGCACAGGCAAATGAACCATATTCACTAAAGACCTAAAAGTTCATCCAGCTCAGTGCTGAATACCCAGCATCCATTCCAAGCATGGGATCTCACAGGGATGTTCATCTGCTTGAAGCTAGCCACCTGCTTCACATGTTGTTGGTTATGACCGGCACCTCACCTCTTGTGTCTGACTTCAGATCTCAGAGAGAGTATTCATTATCTCAAGTAGTTTTGTCAAGTATAAATATTTCCTGACTGTTAAAAAATAATTTAACAGAGGAAAAAATAATGGAACAGGTTCTAAGCTATTGTAACCCGGTGCAGTTCTCATGGAATTACCACCAGATGATCGAAGCAGTTGTGCAGATTACATATTACTGTTCTAATACAACAGTCTCTCACATCTGCCAGAGATAATATCACACATCTACTGAAGAACTGCTAATCCATATAGACCCACAGGTGCCTCATGGGGAAAAGAAAAAACAAACCACCACTAAAATCTCCCATATAGAGATGCTTCTGCACATTGTTGTCTCCCCTCTTCCTGGAGTTTCTTTGCCAACAGGGCTTTCCATGGAAATAAAAAGGATTTTATTACACTTTTATAATATATTATAGGTACAAAACCTTGTATATATCCTGCTGCAATCCTATATCCTGTTTCCCCGTTACCTTTCCCATTCATTAAAAAAAGGAACATTTTCATTCTTACTACAGATATGCTTGAGAAAAGAAAGCAGGAAATCCCACATATTTAAGCTCATAAAGTCCAGATTCCTCCCCAGTTCTGACACCATTAAATTCAGCTAAGTTACATCAGAGGAAGAGTAGGACCTGCAATATCCCTAGAAACTGGGATTCTCCCTTGAAATGCTGGATTTTCCCCCATATGAAGCCACCTAAGACCTGCTTTCCCATCTGAAAGAACAAGTGTATGTCATAGAAATATGCAGACATCCTGTCTCTTCTCAATGGTTCCTCCTTTTCCTGAATGCATTGGCTTCACAATGCTATATGAACTCCACTTGTCTGCCTACTAAGCTTCCTCTCGTGGCTTCCTTGCCCATTTTCTTGCTACCAGTGAAGACTCTACCATGGAAGAGAATAAGGAAAGTGCTGTCTCAGAAATGGCAGTTGATCATCTCTCCAAACTTCCTCTGACAAAAATGGAAAAGTGGGAATCAATACTGGTGTGAAAGCCTGCTCTATCTACTGGTATGTCACAAACCTGAACCATAGCAACTCTTGCAACACTTTGCACTTTAAGATCCATACTGAAGGTATGTAATTACATGAGGACCTCAGTTTTCACAGAAAAACAAAAGTAAAAAAAACCAAAAACCAAACCAAAAACAATTACAATTTTTCAGAATCAGGTATCTGTGGCTCCAGGTTCAAGCTCTAAAGTTTCCCAGCTTCTGGTGTGACAAGGGCCAAAAAACCCCAGAATATTAGTGTGCCTACAAAATCTCAGCATTCTTAGGCGAGTCTTAGGTTTGGTGGAGAGTGGAATTACTTGTGTAATATTTGAAAATATGGGTTTGATTGTACTCCCCTTCCCTACTTGCAGGAATAGATACTGTCTGCTACTTCTTCTACAAGAAATCTGGACAGGGGATTTTTACAAGCGCATGTAGTGATAGGACAAGGGGGAATGGCTTTAAACTGAAAGATGGTAGATTTATATTAGATATTGGGAAAAAACTCTTCCCTGTGAGGGTGCTGAGGCGCTGGCACAGGTTGCCCAGAGAAGCTGTGGCTGCCCCATCCCTGGCAGGGTTCAAGGCCAAGCTGAATGGGGCCTTGAGCAACCTGGTCTAGTGGAAGGTGTCCCTGCCTATGGCAGGAGGATTGGAACTGGATAAGCCTTAAGGTCCCTTCTAATCCAACCCATTCTGTGATTCTATGATTCTTTCTTCCAGCAAGTCAGCACAACTGCCACCAACACATGATCCCTAGATTACTTCTTTGGCCACATAGTGATGCCACGCACTGTGGCTTGTTTGCTAGTCAAGAAGGAATGTAGTATAGCTCTGTGACATAAGAATGCAGTTACTGAAAGCAGTGGGAGAGAATACTGAACAAATTGATAAAAGAGGTTTTATCTACTATTTTATCTATTACTAAAGGTCAGCCAGAATCCTGCACAATCTCACTTTGCTACTTTGATTAACCGGACCACAAATTCGCAGTTGTTCATTAAGCTACCTATCAATATTGAAACAATTCTAAACCCAAAGTCTTTAGACCCACCTCTATTGGCTCTTCTCCCCCTTTGGTTTGATTGTCGCCCACTTCTCCACTCTCATAATTGCTGCTCTTTTCAACCCACAACTCTGATTTTTCTACAGTCAGACGTAGCTGATCAAGATCAGCCTTGATTTGCTTGTAGTTATCAACATCTTGATTAGACACCAGCAGCTGAACCTGGAAATACAGAAAATCGTAAAGCTATTACAGCACTAGCACCAGCACTTATGGCTGGGTAATTTGCTTGACAGTTTCCATTCTAAGCCACTCTTTCCAGGTGCTTTATGTAACCTTCCTTATGAAATTGAAACATGGCACACACAGCATTTTTAAGCCCTCAATCGTCAAGAACATTTAACAGAGGCAGAAACTATAGTTGCCCAAAACAAGTTAGTTTATAAAATTCACAAAATTCTCTCACCTTCCTTAATACACTGCAAAACATTTTCAGCACAAACAGATTTACAAGCTCTTGGGTTCTATGCAGGGTTGGCGCTGATGCACTGATTATGATCCTCATAGCATTAAAACAATACAGTTACATGGTATTAAAGCAATACAATTAGAAATAGCTTATACCATCAGCACAGCACTTCACAAGTGGAAAAAAAAAAGGATGGTATAACAAGGACTCATGACATCCAAAGAAGGGTCAGAATGGCAACTTTAATGTTCACCTACATCACCATAATCAAATAGTGGAAAACAACAGATTTTAACACTGTTAGGCCAGCTTAAAAATCTTGTTTAAATATACCTCACAAACTGACTTTCAGGTTCATGTAATTTTTCATCTAAGTGGCTGCCTTTTACTAAGATTAATATAACCTTTTTTTTTGTACTCTGGGTTTTTTTGCTGTTATTTGTAGTTCTTGATTTAACATGATCTATGCATTTCCTTACTTGGTAATGCTCTTCGCTCTACTAAGATTATTAATGAAGACAATATTCCCCAAAACCACCAACAATCTTTACTGCAAATCAATAAGCACTATTAAGAAATCACACTTACATAAAAGATTAAGGTCACATGGCAGACAAAAACAATGATAGGCACATTCTATTTTTAAGAAACATCACTACATGCAGGCTAATATTCACTCTTTCATAACACAAAGTTTTCATCATCTTCTCTCTTAGCTTGGTAAAACCTTGTGATTTTGCATATTCCATGTTCTCTACAGTCTTTTTTTGTTATTTGCCAATTACTTTTCCATCCTTTACAAAAACATGTTAAGCTACTCAGTCCTTGCTGACCTCAGAATAACAGCTATTTATGCAATGAACCAGCATGGCCTAACTTTAACAATCTGGTGGGAGGCCTTTCTACTACACTGCAAAACATTAAACAAATGCTTTCCAGGTCTTTATCGTTCATCTGTTTTTAAACAAGAGAAACCTCCACTTGTTACATAAGGGTGAGAGAACACGCTATCAAACTCCTGAAATAAGCATCAGATGGTATTATCAACATGTGTTACAGAGGCTTACGTAAAGAGAGATGTTCCTGACATCCAGCCCCATGACATCAGATCTCCCTATCCTAATCCACTGACACATGGAGCCTGCACATGCATTGTTATCAAGCAGAAAGTATAAAAGCTGCAAACAGGTTTGGCTCTATTACTCTCTTCCTGTTATTTGGGCCTATCTTTACCATGCACTGGAGCACAATGCAAAGACACCTGAATTAGAACTAGAAACATCCTATGAATAACAAGAGAGGTTTAAACCAGCCTAAGCAGCCCTGAAGACGGAAAAGGCTTATTGCTGACACCAGTGCACTGCCTGCAGAACACGAGCTACTAACTCTGTCTCTGAGGGATCACTACTAAATCACGTCTCACTGCAAGATGCATGCATGTCCCACCTGTCACCAGGGACCTATGCTTTCAGTAATGGATGTGATGCTAGAAATATCTATTTTTTGGGTGCACAACCATAATACACATTAGCACATATGGTCAAATCTAATGAAAACAAAACAAACAAGCAAACAAACCTTTCTTGAATTTGGGCCTTTAAGGAAATAATTAACAGCAATTTAGGAAAGATTTTCCCTGCAGTCAAGTTTCCTGGAATAACACTAGGCCCATCCATACCTGTTTAAATGCTTGCAGAACTTCTGCTCTCTGGCTGAAGTGCTTAAATAGCAGGTGCAGAGCACCTGAGAGCAAAGGAGGGTAGTCATGCATGATGAGGTGAATGAGGACCCGTAAAAAAGTTCTGCCTCCTTCATCATCAAGCTGAACTGCATTCTTCTCCTTTCTGAAACAGAAAGGGGAAGGGGGGGGGAAGGACCAAATAAAGTAAAATAAATAAGAAAAAAAATAGAAGTTTTTGACACAATCTTCATTTGAAAGAGCTCTTAGAACCAAATCAAATATGCTGCAAGAAGGCAACTATAAATATATTTAATATTTAATTTACTATATTTTATAAGGACTTCAATCCTACAGCTGTATGCTGTTGCAGCAATCTTGTAGTGGAATGGACACTGCAGAATGAAAATAAGTATGTATGAAATGTGTCAAATATTGTAAATAAAACCCATATTGCAAAAACCTTCGTTTAAGTCTTGAATAAATTGTCCCAAGCTCATCCCCAATCCAAATTAACTGAAGTAAACAACATTTCATCAGAGATTAATTTGGCCCTTTCCTTTTTACTCCCTCCCTTTTCATCTATTAAAATTTCATTTAAGAAAAAGTAAGCTCAAAAATAGTAAGAATTGCCAAAAGCATCATATTTCTGGAATCATATTCATAATCTGGAATGGCAGCAAGCAGATTTACACTTAACATATCAAAGCAGAAATAATGTTCCAAGAAACCATTCAGTCTCTCTGTTAAAGACGCAGATGCTAAGGGCTGTGTGTTGTTTTACATTATGGGAGTTCAGGGAGAGGACTGGAGGCATTGCTTGTGCTGGTAAAGATTGAGAATGCATAAGGGACTGAGAGAGGAAAGATCAGAGTGCCCATAGTGCAGATCCTTCTCCCTAGCTCCAAGAAAAACTTTGAAGTCTATGGCCTTGTCTAAATGGAATTAATTTTTACTGGTATAATTATACCCATAAAACTAAACCAACATAGTGATAATGATAATAACTCTCCAGCGTGGATATTTTCTATGCTTTTTTATGTTCACAGTGTGAAGTCTGCAAGCATAACTTGTGATCTGCAGGCCTCTGGTGGTGCACAAGATCATGGCAAGTGGTCCACAGTTGACTTGAGGAGTCATATGCAAGAGACTATTGTTGACATCAATTTCTAACCAAGTTCAAACACAAGGTGCAACGACAACTGGTCATGTGGTCTGTGAGAAATACTGAAGGTCAACAGTAACATCCTGATCCAAGAAATTTGGGGCTACAACCATAAGGTACATGAGAAAAAGGTTTTTCCTTAAAAGCATCCATGTAAGACATTAGAAGATAAATACTTAGTGTGTTTTAGCTCAATATGTACAATGATCCCTGGCTGCCTCTGGAAACATGACAAAAATCAACTAAGAGGGTGGTCCTTTCCAACCCTGTGGCCACCCATACCAACTGGGCTACTGTTTGAAATCCAGATCTTCTCTGGCACTTTTCTGTCTATGTATAGGTTATGTAATAAGCACCAGCCAAAGGAAGAGAAAGAGGTATGAAAATATGCACAGAATAAACAGAGATCGACCATGAGAAATGTCAACATGAACAAACAGATATACAGAGATGTAAAATTCCAGAGGATGTACCTGCCAGCAAACATGGTCTCAGCCTGAGCTGCAATTTCATCTATATCTGGAACAATTGCTGGAAAAGAAATTAACAAGAAAAAAGCCAGTGATGTCATTTAATCTGCACAGCAAAATGGAACTATGGAACTCTTTAAAGTAGATGTTGTCAAGTGAAGGTATAACTACACATTCCTCAACTGGGTAAAATTCATTATCTGCAAGTGCGGTAGAAAAGAAACAGGACATGGGCTAATTGGGGTTAAACTGCGTATTACCATTATTATGACTAAGGAAGAGCCAAATTGTAGTGATGAACCAGAGCCCCATGGTGCTAGGTCATCTTCAGGGACCCACAAATGATACAGAATCTGAAACGCTTAATTTTATTATGTTTTTTATGAGAGTCATAAAAACAGCAGTCAGCCTTTTAAACACTTCTGTGAGCATGGGAATGCTCTGGGAAAACCACTCGATTCCCATACCGCGTTTACCTTACTTAAATCAGTCGTCATCCAACCCCAACCATTTTTTCCTGACCTACCCTCCACTTCATTTATCATTTTGCAATGTTTTGGGAAGAGTACAAATAACAAAATCTATTGTCATCATGGAAAAAAAAGAATCACATTTTTGTTAGAGGAAAACAGGCCAGAAAAAAAATAAATCTTATTTTTATGGGATTCCTTAAAATTTTAATTTTCCCATAAACTTCCCAATTTGAAGCAGCATCTTTCTGCTCTAGATGCGTTCATTGTTTGTAGTAGGCTTCACGGAATTATTCCACATTGCAATACAACAGCAACATTTACCTGAGGCAATCCCTGGTGTGTCAGGCGGGGATGTTGTAGAACAATCAACATTTTCATTGTTCTCCCCAAACTCTCTCTTATAGATAGACAGCATGTAGGATATTCTATAGTCCAGTCTAACACTGAGAATAAACTACAAGAAAAAAACATTTTAAGCATGACTTTTCTTCTGCCATTTGGTAATATGGGTTAAGATGCTTCTGAGCAGGGATACCTGATTATTTAAAGATAATTATTTTAGGTAAACATGACCATTACAAAATAAAAGAAGAATCCATTACATGCATCAGCTTTCAGTGATTTCCTTCTTTGCTCTGACCATCCTGAGACATATTGAACTCTACCCCTATCGACTGCTGAACACTAAGAAGCAGCCTGGATTTGTTCAGGGGCTCCAGCACACTGCCTTGCCCTCGTTGTCTGCAAGCCACATCAGTACATCCAAACCCACGTTGAACCAGTTATTTCATATTTCAGCCCCATGAAGATAAGAAGAGGAGTGGGACTGAGATTAAAGACAACAGTCTCGAGGCTGCTCACCCTCTCAAATGCTAGACAGCCAAGGGTGGCAGTGCTGTGGTAACTCCAGGCTCTCATGAAGTACAAGCAAGGTGGGATCTTTCATTACACTGGTAATTGTGAGCTGAGGATGTGGGCAGCAAATACCATTTTCTTCATAAGCTTCCAATAGTGCTGCCAGCACACAGCAAAACCAAAACATTTTGTTTTGGGAGCTAGCACTGTAATGGTAACAGGGTTTCCCCTCACTCAGCACTCTGCTTTCTTGTGATTATTGGTGCCTTCTCTTCCTCAGCTGTGAAATCAGAATCTCATACAGGAAAAATCCGAATTCAAAGCTGGAAGTGTTGCTTTTATCTTGAAACAGTGAGGAAAATAACTAGGCTGGAAACATCAGTAGCAATTTAATGACTGACACATATACATCTGACACTTCAACAACTGACTGCCTATGGACTGAGTTTTGTTGTTTCCCACACTTAATGCTCCTTGCCCACAATAAATGCAAGCATACAGTGAAACAGGTAATTTAACTTATTTTGCAGTCAGTGGTGATAAAAGCACATATGTTAAGTTACCAAGATTCAGGTGACAGGTGATGACATAGGAAATGGTGGCAACCTGTTTCTTTGATCTCTAACTGGAGTCAGACAAGCTTCCCAGACCCAGAACACTGTAACAGGACTTGGCTAGGACTGTACCATCTAAATGCAATTAAAATGACAGTTCGAGAAACAATATCTTTGCTTTAAAGTTTTGGTTCCATGATGAGGTTACCCCATAATTGTACAAGCAAGATATTTAAAAATAAATATTTCTTAAGTCAACTAAGTCTATCAGTCCATCTGTTTAATTCTGGCTGACAGCAGGATGAAAACTCCTAAATAAAGAATGCCTCTACTTAAAGATGTAAGAGGATATATCGAGAATTAAATCATTATTAACTGAATTATTTCTTAGAACAGAATAGCTTTAATCACTATTGTACTAGCTATGCATCAGAATTCAACGAATCTAAAATAGTCTTACTCATTTTTAGGGTAATAGCACAGTAATGAAAGGTACTGCTATTTAAATTAATCTCCCTTCATTGCACTGTAAATCTACCTAAATTAGTTTGTATTTCTAGTGAGCTAAATTCATATATATGGACATTCACTGTGATTCATCAACATATGACAGTTTGCAGTAATCTGCAATAATTTGGCCATATGACTAAACCATAACTAACAAGCCTCAGATTAAGGAATAAATTAGGATTAAATGCTCTCCAATCCCAGGTGCTCTTGCACTGGACATGTGGTGAAAAGGAAAGGATGATCCAAAATGTGATTCTCTTGCCTGTGAGCAGTCAGGGAATGCACAGGATGAGGTTGGTGTCCTAGAATCATCCAGTAGGCATCAACCAGTAAAGCAAGACAGTATGGAGAGATAATCAAGGAAGGAAACAATGAAAATAAGAAACAATACACATTAATGGTATTATTTAGGTGATAGAACTTCATAACACACTGTTCTTCAGCATAAACCTTAAAGCAAAGGAACTCTGGAACCAAAGTAGGCACTACTAAGGATATTCTAACAATTGATAGTCTTTCAGATGATGAGTAATTAAGGTAATTTAAATAATTTCTAAGCAGCCAGAACAAATTGAATCCTTCAAAAGTGACAATGGTGCCAACAGATCCACAGAATTTATAGAAAACACTGAAACATTCCTTTAGGGCAAAAGTATTGCAGAAACTGGGACTTGATATATAGAAATATGTGTTCCACTTCACTTGCTAATAGCACAAAGTGAAAATTGTATCTCAGAAGGCATGCTAGTGTTACACAGCTTGTCAGTTCAGCTGGGAGAACTGTAGCAGCCCACAGACTATTCCCAATCTAGTAGTGCAAATCTGAAGCCTTTGCATACCTTCAGTGGGTGTAGGTCCAATTCTGCCCTTCGATATGCTATTATAACAGAAGAGTCAAATACTAAAGTCAGGCAAGCTACCCCAGTGTAAAATGTGTGTTAATGAGACAGGAAACAAGGACACTGTCTTCAAAAAACATTAGTGAGGGAGAATAAAGGAGAAGTTTTGCCTCTTCACAATTAATAGTGACAGAGTTTCTGCAGCATCTAGGTCCTTCAAAACTGAAGTAGGTGTAACAGAGTGAGGATCACAACTGTACTATTGTTCACACAGAAGAGCATTTTTCTTTATATCAAAGTGTTATGTTAAAAATGAACAGCCCAGTGAATAGTAAGAATGGAGGTAATAGAAGTTACCACTCTGTGAATAAGAACTGTGAAATGGCTGCTATGTAATATTCCACCAATCATTATTACCTGCAAAATCTCAATGATTTTCAATTTGGTGTCCATTACAATCACATCTTCACTGTCTGAGGTGTTGGCTTGCTTGCTTGGGTGCATGCTTGGCTGTGCATCAGGGGCACTAATGGGAAATATAGATCCTCTGCTCAGCACCATCTGGGTCATCATCTCTCCTACACCATGGATGGTCCTCATAACATTGTTTCCTATGCATTAAACAAAAACATGTATATATTTGCCATGAGTAAAGGTTGCTTGCAAAGCTGTGTATCACACATATACCCATGTGGTCAAACCCCTTTGCAATCCTAACAGGCATACTGAAAAACAAGCCCCTCCATTCATGATCAAAACTCAGGAGAATGCATTCTAACTACCCAGTGGTTTAGGGACAAATTCTTACATGGATTTTCCATATAATTTCTTAGAGGTCAACAGACTTAAAACACCAAAATATTTCCACAGGTCTGTAAACATGTTCAAGGGGTCATAAAAAGTAAGAGTGTAAGAAATCTTAGTAGTTCACCTAATCCATTCCTTTGTCTGAAGCCATATTATCTACATCTAAAACCACTTCTGAAAGAAGTTTGTTTAACCTGTTTTTAAAGTATTTAAGTATTTTATACTCCACATTAAACAGCTTCCTGAGGTAATTTCAGGACTTGACCATATTTATTGTTAGAAAACTTTTATTGGTATTTATTTCATCTATTGCTGCAATTTATGACCTTGCTTTGTGAACAGACAGGAGTTCATTTTCCATGCCTACTCCCACTGCTGTCTTTGGCATGACAATTGGAAATAATATATGTGCTTGACAGTAAGGTTGCTCTTGGCACTGGAGAAGCTGGAAGGAGACTATCCAACTATCTCCACAATATGAGAGAATGAAGATTTGAGGCTGTGCAAGTCTTATCAATCTCTGCATGACAAGCCACAAACTAAAGTCAACTGATGCAACTAGACAGCCATGCCCCTTCAAAAAGGTCTCAGGAGAATGCCAGGCCCTAAAAGGCTGTCCTGAAGTCAAACTAGTAGCTATAATCACAGTGCCCTGCATATATTATACCTGGGGGGAAAAATGTTTTACACTCATGTGGCAAGAAACTTTATGCTGTCTAGTTGCAGTGATACCTATGACTGGTGCCAGTTCAGCAAAACCTACCAAGAAATATCATCTGTTCCCCTGGATTATACTGGTCTTTCTTTATAGTGAATTTTGATATGAGGAGCATCTCTGCGGATCAATTACTATGTTCTTCCAAAGGTTGGAAAAAGAAAGAGAGTATCATGCTACCTACCTACATGAATTAGTGTTCTTTCTTGCAAAGTACAGATCTGAATGAAGGGAAAAAAGGATGACACCATTTCTTGGCAGAAAGAGTGCCAAGACCTAGACTACACCAAAGGCAAACAAAAGAATGGAGGAAATGCAGCTCTGCTGAGGTACGCCTCAATAGTTCTTGTATGTCTTTTAGTACACTTTAATCACTATGCAGCTGACAAGTTCTACTCATATTGAAGAGACCCTCTTCCCAAATAATTTGCTGTATAAAGCCAAAACTATATTTTACCGTGTTAGCAATATCCTCCTCTTATACCCTTCTTTTTTCAATCCATAGAACTCAAGTACTGCATGCTGGGAAAGAGGATGCCTTCAGCCCTGACTTTTAAAGGAAAACACACAGAGAATTGGCTTTTTCAAAGTGAATAAGGCAGATTAGTGTCACATTTGAGGTCCCATTCAGCATCCGGCCTGGTCTGCAGTCACTCTGAATTGGTCGTTTGTAAATAGTACTTCAAGTCCTTACAAAGGAGGGAAAAAAACATATTTCTGACTTTGCATGATGTCAAGAAAAAAGCAGCTAGATGTCAAACTAGGGGCTAGATCCTCACATTAGGCAGGCAGAGAGAGTTCTGACTGCTTGCACCAGCATAAAACAAACAAAATGATTTCCAATACCCTTCATCCTGCAAAGTGAAAATGGTGCATTTTCCTTTCAAATAAAATAAAACTACTGGGGAATAACACAGTATAGATCTCCCTCTCTCTTCTTCTCTTTGCCCCCTTTCTCCTGGTGTGCTAAACATTTATTTGCATTGACCATCATTCAGTACACCTGTGTAAAACTGGATTACAAAGTGGAGGACCTTCAAGCCTTAAAGTAGCTTCAGTTAAACTAGCTTTTTGCATTTTCTTTGTCTTCAAGACATGAAATAAATGCCCTCATTCATATCATCCCATCTTTGATGCTGACTGATAAGCCCATGACAAGACTTACAGGTTGTGCAGCTGCTTCATGGTCTGTAATACCCCTGCTCTACATCTCAGTTGAGAAGTCATCATCCTCTCTTCCACAACGTCCCTTTCCTAAGTTGCACAGAAGTGAATAGCAGCACTGCTATTTGGAAAGCTCGGGAGTTTTTAACAACTTAACAACTTAATTGTTAACAACTTTAGCCAATGGGGTTACCAGCTGATAGTGAAAACAC
This sequence comes from Melopsittacus undulatus, assembly GCF_012275295.1. Lineage (NCBI taxonomy): Eukaryota > Metazoa > Chordata > Aves > Psittaciformes > Psittaculidae > Melopsittacus > Melopsittacus undulatus. The sequence goes on along the minus strand of NC_047531.1, from coordinate 81,786,619 downwards.
TTAAGTCTAAGAGAAATCCAGAAGATAATCTTCCCAAAAAATGGATAAAACTACAGTTTGCCACAGATGAGACAGAAGAATTCCACTTTACCTTGAAAAGTTTCTGCTCACCCTTCAGGACTGAAGTCCACTAGGTGTACAGTTAACACGAAGGTAATGTCTTTTGGACAAGGAGTCAGACAACATCTTGAGTGGACCCCATGTTCCTGGAGAAAGAAAGCTCAGATTTTGCCTAGAGCATACATCTTGCTTATTTCTCAGCTATCACTGGGGTACTGCACAAGCACTGAAGGGAATGTGATTCAGTTCCCTCTGTGACTGAGGAATTAGTCACCCCCTCTACATTTGAGGATCACCTCCATAAATGAGACTACTTTATCCATCTCTAAAAAGGACAGTGAGAGGCCTGATATAACAAAGACTGAGCAGCACCCAGCTAATGTGATGACGGAGCCTATAAAAGCATCTAGGAAATAAAAAGAATTCGGATGACTTTCCTTTCCTCTTACCCATGCAACACCAGTGGTAAAAGATGGTGCAAATCAGTGAGCAGTAGCTATGAAGCTACTTTGTACCAGCACCAGTAATAAGGATAATCTCTCTTTTCACATTCCTTTACTATTGACCTTCATGCAACTGATCTAAAACAGCTATAGGCAGGAAAGCAAAGGAGGATTAAGGTGGGACTTACTATCACTGCCATTTCAAATTGTACTTCGTTATTGCATAGGAAAGGCTTTTAGTGAGAGAAAAGGCTACTTAATGCAGTTTAGTATTTACAGCTGAAATGGGTAGTGACTCAGTACTGCATTATTTCAGTCAGTAACAAGGTGTCACAGGTAAACCCGTATTGGAAAACTTTTTAACTAATTGTCTCATGCTACTATTATTTTCAATTAACAGACTTGGGGAGAATGTTCCCAGAGTGAAATACAGCAACAGGAGCAATTCAGCTTTCTTTTCAGGAATAATATTTTAACAGCTGTATTTTGAAGGGTGCTGATGAAATTCAGCCATCTCTTAGGAGTAGACAGCAGGCACCCAGCACATTCATGCATGGTAATATAGCAGCTGACTTCATCCCAACACTGGGTGGAAGTGCTCTGTTCTGCAAAAGAAGTCATGAGGATCATTCATGTACATAAAGAGTGAGCAGCAGCTTCTCTTCCAGAAGAACCCCCAATAATCAGCCCTTCTTGTGCTCAGTGTTATCTGTCCAGTGTTGGAAGTCTAGACCATATAAAGCATGGATTTAAATCTGTCACTCACAAACACTGAGGGGCCAGCAGCAGTCTTGCTAGTGTGTTCTTTCTCCTTTCTATGCTTTTGTGTTCTCTTGGCTTTAATACAGTTATCTCAGCAGGGAAGTGTATGAGCCTCCGAGGTAAGGCATGCAGAAAGGTTACTGCGGCTTAAAAAGTGACTGACTGCATGTCAGCTAAGCCTGCAACAATGCAAGACAAAATACACTGGCTCAATAAAAAAGACTTAAGTTCTTAGTACATATGCACAGAATGACTAAAATAATGGAGCTCTGATCTTAGTTACAGCTCCAAAGTGCTTCCTGAATATCAATGCCCAAGGAAAAATTAACTTACTGCCTCAGCTAGTTAACTGAACTAAATGAGGAGAGAGAGCAAACAGATGTGAGCCCTGATTACTTTTCCACAGACTTTGCTACAGATATCCGAAGAGAAGCCTGAGCTGTGCCTTCATGTGGTACCGCTACCCTCAATGTGCTGACCAACAGCATTTGTTGCCTTCTTTAAGGTCAAGGTATTAACATTTATATATGGCTGAGAAATGTCACAGGGAGAGAACAGCCATTGCATTGTTGTAAGGTGTCAGTGTGTACAACCAACCACTTCTCTCACTAGCAAACCACTGCAAAATTGTTCAGAACTATGACTGACCAGCAAAGGACAAGAACACCAGGCACTCTTCATGAATTGTTTTCCATTCTTCCAGCTTTCTTTTCCTCACCCCAGTTCTTCCCCCTGCCTCCTTCCTCTGCCATGACAAGTCAGATGTCAAGAACCTTCTCTAAGCAGTGAACCCATTAGGAATGCTTCCTGTTGAATGCGTGGTCTCACAAGGTTAGCCAATGGAAGAGTGAAATCACTGAACACACAAGCGGTAATTTAAAGGAGCTGCAGACTGACAGGCACTGAAAGAAGAGGAAAGAAAAGAATGCCTGTCATGTTTTGAGAAGACAACTGTGCATCCCCTTTTCATTACTTGTTATTACAGTGATCACAACTTTCTAATGAGTATCAGTTTCTGTCACAAAACTGCAGCACATAATCTCATGCAATTTGGCACAATTCACAACGCAGCGGCCTCTCTGAGAAGAACGACTTTTCTGAGGAGTCAATTATGGGAAAAAAATAAAACCACCCAAGTAATCAGAACAGTGGGTAATTTAACACTTCATTTTCTATATAAACATATGTTCTTGATAAGCCATTTACTGGTTGCAGGAATCCTAAAAGCAGAATATAAAAGTAAACAACAATCTGCTATGTGATACAGTATGGATGGTAAGTGACAAAATACCATATTCAGAAAGAAAAACAACTGTCAAAGGCAGCTGGCAATTCATGCCTTCTCTTCAAAATGCTCCTAGCCAATTGCTGTGCAGCATCCATGGTTTGCTTCCCAGTACAACAGCACTTCAGGCATTTCACAATTAGTGCAGAGAACCACACAGTTAGCTATATACTATTTGACAGATGCATTAAGCCTTACAGCTCTGTTTGTGAAAGGGGTATTAATATTTACAGGTTTTCTACAGAATTTGCTCATAAAAACTGCAGAACCTACCATAAACAGACCAAGAATCACACTTTATATCTTCATGAAGCCATTTTTCATTACTCAATAACTAGCTGACCTCAGGTAAGCCTCATAGAAAACCTAATGCATGACATTAAGGGCAGAAGGTGAAGTCACTTCTGTATTGTATACAGCCCTCAGAAGTAATGAGGCAAAACAAACAAAAACCCCAATAATAGGCAATGCACATGACACAGTTAAAACTCATCCCTTGAGTGAATCTGGCCACCTCAGCCTCCACTGACCTATGGTATATCCACAAGTCCTTCTTTTTTGCATACAAACTCATCACAGCCCAGCAATGGTGAAACTCCACCAAACTTCACCTTCTGACATCCTGAAGATTCTGTTGGTGTTGCCTATCCTCAACACTACACAGCAGTGTCAAAGCCACAACTTTCATTCCATGGATGTTAGACAAAGAGAAAAATACACACATCAGCATGCTGGCCTTGAAGGTAAAATACAGCATGGGAATCAAGCCCTCCAGACAAGTTACATCTGTGAAATGGGTATCGATTCCTAGAAGAGCAATAGTCTCTGGAATCACATTAGTGCACAGGTCTCATGATGAGGGAAAGAATAAGGAGGGAAAAGAAATGGTCCATGCCAGAGAATTAAACTCTCAGACTGACCTCACCTTTGGTCTAACAATATTCTCCACTGAACAGCAGCTGCTTTACTGCAGACATCTGTGATGAACACAGCTAATTTTCCTAAGGGTTAAATCTTTTTTCTCTTATAACCCTCTTTTTTTTTCTCTCTTGTAAACTGCTGGCATGAATTATTGCTCCAGTCTGCCAGGCAGCCACTGCCTCATTAGCTCTGCTAATCAAACTGTGCCTCAAGAAGATATTTCAAGTTGTTAACTAGGCAAAAGAGCAGCTAACAGACATGGATGCAAGCCTGAGAAACAATACTAATTTCTAATAGTCCTGGATGAAATCTGGTCCTTCTTGGTCACAAAGACCCACAGGCACAATAGAAATGGCAGGTCCAAGCTTGTTGTCAGCCGTGTTCTAGTAGTGACCTCACTGCTGCTTCTAAGCACTATGCATCTCTACTGGCAGCCAAGAGGGCTGGATGAAAACACTACCTTATCTTCTTGCTCAATTAAAGCTGAAGGACTAAGCAGGCTACCAGGATGTATCAAAGGGACAGAAGACTGGACAAGAGTCCCCTGACACGCTGACATACAAGCACTCCTTTGCAGAGGGATGGTAGCCCACCAGCGCTGGAGTCTTCAGGAGAGAGCAAGGGCTCCCCATTGTGACCCCTGTGAGGGTCAGATCCTTTGGGGTACATCTCAACAAAGCAGCAAAACTTGCATTATGACACAGGTCACTTTTCCTGCTACATTTCAAGGAAATGTTCCACAATCTCAGGACACCTATAGACAGATGCTTAGTCCTGTCAGTCTACAAGAGGAACGTGCTCTCAAGCTGAAGATCTAGACATAATGTGAAGGAGCTGGGATATTTGGCTACCTGTTTCAATAGGAGAAAGAAGGCATCTATTGGGCCAGTTATGAGAACACATTTTATGTGAGAATCACATAAAACCAGAGAATCAGAGGCAGGAGCAATTGGAGGTTATTATAGGTAAGTTTTTAAAACCTGTTTTTCACAAAGACTGAGCATAGCCTTCTTTTGTGGAAGTGAACAGAAAGATTCTGATCAGTCAGTGGACACTGGCTCAGAAAATTGTAGTCATTAACACAGAGCTCCTGAGGGAAAGACATGCTCTGCAGATAATGCATGCTTGTACCACCAAGGGCTTTTTCACATTGATGCCCAGCACTGTGAATTTCATCCCAAGACATGAGCAGCTTCAATTCAAGGATGTATTTCCTTGCATGTCACTATTCTCATTCCCAAACAATATTAACTAAATAGCACTGGACTACATGGCAAAAGGGTAGCTTGCCTGCTAATACTGCCATGTCATTTCATCTTTCAGACCTAACATATGCTGTAGCTGCATGGCTTGACTGAAATAAGGGTTTTGAAATATCAAATCACACCTAGCAAAAGATGTGCATTTTAATTCACAGAGAATAAATAACCAGTATTGGACAAGACAGGTTGGCTCCTGAATGATACAGCAGGGTGCACTTAGTAGGAAAGCAATGACGTTACCTTTTAATTAAAATTGCAAGAGATTATAATGTTCTTGAAAGGTGCCAGAATGACAGCACTACTAAATGAAGTTCTCACTTTCTCCTTAAGAAAAAAATGCCTCATTAGGATACGGGTTTGTAAACCCCATATTTTACAGAATCTAAAAGGGAAAAAAGAAACATAAAAAATGTTCAAATAATCTCAAAAAATCATTCAAGGTGAATACACTGATTAAAAAAAAAGAAGTTGGATGCAACATTTTCAAGTCAATTCATTTTTAGGATTCAACCTAGGTAAGAAGCCTCTCCAAACATATAGATCTTCTCTTCTTCCAGGATTCTATCTCACAAATGTTTCTAGACAGCTTTCCCCAATCCATCTTCATCAAGTAAGGTCACACCTGAAAACTACATGCACACTAATTTAATTCCGATTACAGTAACTGACAGTGGCATTAAAATCAAGCTTTTTAAAGGGAGTAAGGCGTAACACATACAGTAATGTAAGGATCTTTTCAGTATCTTTTCAGAACCAAAATAGAGGAACTCACAACATGACTGACTACCTCAGCCATCAAGGGGGCTCAAAATTTAAGCAGAGGATGGAAAAGGACATCTTGAGGTAAAAGGTTAATTAAGTCTTCATGCAACTTCCACTAAGCCTGAAAATACATCCCATTTTGCAAATTTGCTTCAACACTTGTCATATAGACTTCTTTACTTAGCAAGTGGCTTTACTGAAATAAGTGGGTCTATTTAAAAAATAAATATTTAACAGAGAAGATTGCTGGCTGTAAATTTGGCTGTTTCAGTTTGGAGGTGCACAACTCCAAGCAGGCTTTCCAAAGCCAAGACCCATCTCATTCTTACACCCATCATTAAATATATTTGTACTCACTCCCAGAATCCTGACTACAGTTTTCACAGCGTGGAGCAGTGGCCAAAACCAGTAGAGAGCCAAGCTCACCAGTTCTCTACAACTTCACATTATAGGAATCAGGTGGTGGAAGCTTTTGTTGCTACAGACCTGGAACAGATCAATGTCAACAATGGAAAGGCAGTATACCCTATCTGTCCCCACATCTGTTTAGCACTGAGTTTCCCATAGAAATCAGTATTTTAGAACAGAATTAAAATGCAAGACCTAAAATAAACAGATCCTACCCAAAATTCTGAACTTCTACAGAGCTGCCACCTTGGATCTGCTACAGCTACAGAATAGGAATTACATGACTTTTCCATTTGGTCAGACCTATCAAGTCATTTGTCCTACAACCTGAAAATCAATTGCATTTCTGAAGAGGTGTAATTATTGTGAAAACATTGCTTTTAAATATCCATTTAATATTAATTTATGTAAATTTACAATAAGACAGTGATAAAAATTACAACATACAGTGCCCAAGCTGGTATTCAGTAGCACTTTCCTACATTAAAGTTACAGGATCAGGCCAAAAGTGCTTGATAAAATTTAAGCACATTTGTTTATATCATTAAACCATCAGTCCCTAGCACCATGCCTGGCTTTCAATGCTTGTCAAAAATGGGATTTAGACCCATTTACACCTCAAAGACTGAAATATGTGTTTTTACTGAATTAAAGCTACTGCTTAGACAGTTGTGGTCACTGATTAGATGCATTAAAAGATTACAAAACCCCCAACCCAACTTTTATAATCTCCACAACTAATAATTTACTTTCACACGTTATTAGTATACAAACAAAATCACAGTAGATACAATCTTGCCTTTTTCTGCATGGTGAGGTTTTTTTGTTGGTTTGGTTTTATTTTTAATAACATCAACGTAATGAGCTTTGCAACTAGGAGAAGCTAACTTCATGTAAGAAACAAGCTGTGTAAAACTGCATATCCCTAGAGCAATAATGTGTTGGAGGGGCATGTACCTGCAACACTCTGCTTTCAACAGTATGGTATGAATGTTGCAAGTATTGGGCCTGCCAGAGAGGATGCTGTGTAGCGAGACCCTTGCTGCAGTCTGGAAAGATATGGGAGAACACAATCTGACCTCCTCTAGAGGCAGGAAGAAATCATCCTCACCCCTAAGTGACTGGAGGGAGGGCTCCCACCATCCTGAATGAGGGCAGGGAACAATCCATCTGCGTATTTTATGGAAGTTATGAATAAGAAAACTCTTAGAAAAATCAACAGACCATCCTGATTTTAGAAAATGCCAACACGTTTTCAAAAACCACAAAAAAAGAGGCTGAGTTACTTTCTGTTGTAAGCTTTTTTACTTTACTTGTACTTAATAGCCTAAGAGACCAGTATTGAAAGTTAAAAGGGACAATAAAAAGCCAAGACAGGTAACAGATAAAACAACTAACACGTTCTCAACAACTCCATTTTATAACAAAGAGGTTATCTGTGTAAAAGGGAAAGGCAGAACCTTTGATGTACAATCTTCTAAGTACTGTAAAAGTGAGAACAATGCACACCTACAGTTTTGCCTGATGAACAACACTTACTATCAGAGTGAGGAGGGATCTAGTTAAAATACCTGAGACCAATTTCTCTGTTGGCCTGTTCATTCCCTAGGGGGTCCTGGACAAGGTGGATCCAGACTCCTTGGGAACATCAGTACTTTTGGGGTCAAACTTATTTGAGTAGATGTGACTGCACAAGATGCAAAACATCCCTTTTCTTTCCCTTTCCCCCAAAAAGTACATGAACATCATCAGAACACATGAACATCCAATATACAGGGCTGTTTCAGCAACTCTAATACAGCCAGGTCTCCCCATCACAGATTCAAGCCCACTCTCAAGTCAGGACTCACTTATCCTTAGCATCATCTACAGTCCAACACATGCAGAGGCACAGAAGTTCCAGCCCACCACCACTCAGACAGAAAACATAAGTGTATTCTACACCTTACTATGGGCTCAAGCACAAGCAGTAAGTCTGAAAAGACTGGACACAGAAGCAGCCATGTACACTACAACACAAGCCAGCAACTCCCTTGAGCTCAGCTCTTTCTAGCTCAATGTGGACACATCACACCTCAGCTATGGCTAAGCAATACCTAGCAAAGCAGAGAGCACACAAGCAGAACAAACGCTCTGTGTGTTTAGAACCTTGTTCAAACCTTCTCATTACCTTGTAGCAAAGACAAAATCAGGATGTGGGTGCAAGACAACCACAGGGCTGGTTTGAAAGGACTACTACCCAATAAAAGTGACTTTGTTTTCTTTTGCTGTAATTCAGTTTATGCCCCCCAAACTCCTGTCCCCACGGTCTGATTCAGCCCTCACCAGCAGGCTTCCATGCAAAACAAAGACAGGAAGAAGTTACAAAGAGTTGACATTTCAGACACAGCAGTTGTCTCCGGAATGTCAGTAACCTGGTGTTTTCTTCCTGAGCTCCCTTTCTAATCTTAATCTGCAACTAAGGTGAATGCTCACTGTGTTTTGTGGGGATTTTCTTAATGCAAAGCACTCCCCTGTTTTGCCTGAGTCATACATTCTTCAGACATGAAATATGTTCTTCAGGCATGAAGTTCTATGAACTGAGTGCTCAAAATTAGTGACTAGGAGTTAAAAACCTGCCTAAACTGCCTTTAAATTATGCATCCTTGTGACATACATATCTTCAAAGCCTAATGCTGCCCATGGGTATGTAAATATGCACCTCCAGAGAAAGAAGGAGGAATGGTAAATTGCTTGGGCATAGCAGTTAAATATTAAGATCATTCCAGTCTCAGATGGAAAGTGAATGCACAAGTTTATGATTTGGCAATCAGAAAAGAAGAGGGAGGCTGAAGACAAGGTATGACGATGCAAAGATGGGCATCCTTTTCTTTCATCATAGCCTTAGAAAGCCTCTCCAGCAAGGGTTACAGCTATTCTCAAAACTTTGATGCCTACTTTTAAGATGAGACAGCACAGCCAATATGTCTATCTCTGGTCCCCTTTAAGATGGCAGATACAACTGACAACAATATGAGTTATGCTCATATTGCAGGGCTTTATAGACATACAGTTAGTTGGCAGGAAAGGGAGGGTAAGGGGAGGGGCGGGGGGAACAACAACGAATTCCAAAAGAACATCAGTGGATTGTTAACACCCTGCCCTGAACTGATTCCAGTGTTTAAAAGATAAACATCCCTGGAGATACCTACAGCCAAGAAAGAAGTTTAAAGAATCTGTATGAAGACCGAAGCTAATCAAAGATACACAAAAATCCCACCTTTGTTCTGTGACTTTTCTACTGGAAGAACGTGAGACGAAAAGAGATGTGTAACAGAAGCTTCCAACAAGGCTCCAGGCAATGGTTTAGTATTACTAACAAAGCTACCGAGTTCCCATTTGCATGGTGGTGACATTTTGTGCATTCCTTCACACTCGTTTATTTCAGAGTAAACTCATGAACATGGAATTGCTCTGGAATTTTGTACAACAGAGTAGGTCTGTTTGCACTTAATGGGTGGTTCTTCCCTTTCCTATATAGCCTGAAAGGAAACCCTTCAACAGATATAAAAGGGAATTAAGGATGAAATATAATTTTATGGGTAATGAATGTGAGTAAAAACATTAAACAAGAGGTCTAATCAGGATTAAAGACTTGAGTAGAGAGAGGACTAAACAGAAGAACCATATCTGCATGTTCCATGTTGCCAGTATACCAAGATTGAATCTGGAACCAAACTGTGTCCAGAGCTATTTCAGAAGAGAGTCTGCAATGCAGTATTTCAGGGACAAAAAAGCAAAACATAATTCCAAGTGTCTGAACTTACAGTCTTTGTCTAGCACTGTAGAGGGACTGCAGCCGGCTACAGCATGCCTTAGTGTGCACAGCATTGCAGGAAAGACTTTAAGGCCTTAAAGGGGCTTTCGGTAAAGTGTACTGGCAGCAATGGAGGAAAGATCAAAAGAACCAAGCATAAGACTTCTCAGAGATGACAGTGACTATCTACACTTCTCCAGAGCGTGTGAACCTCAAAGAATGAAAAGTTATGAAGGACGGCACATTCACATAGGGTATCTGTAGAAGCAACTGAGCAGAATGATGATTAGGAAAATTCAAGGCTGGGAAAAGGCATCCCAGAGAAAATACAAAATAATTGTTGTTTCAAACAAGACAGCTCATCCTTTTTGTTGCTGTGGGCCAGCTGGCAGTGCAATGACACTTACAGCAGCCACATATTAAAACAGAATTTGCCATCTGTCTCCCGGACCTTCAGCCCACATGACTGTCACACCTCCCATCCACACACACAGGAAAACTAAACTGCTAAGTTTCAGCACTTTCCTGGCATGCTCATTCTTCAACCCAGTTTTAAACCATGGTAGAAAAGGCAGTGGGACATACAGTATTGTTCTGGAATTGTCAGACAGGCACTCTGGTCTGGGTTTAAAAAACAATATCCTAAACTGACAAACACATCCAGAGGATGGCCTCATCCGGACTTCTATCTGGTGCTTCTGCACTTGTTGGACCAGAAACATCTTATTCTCCTTTGAAATGAAAGGCTGAGATGAATAATAAACACGTGTGCCATATATGAGCCATCTTAATTGGTGTGGCCATGTAAATGCTATCTGCATTTGGGTGGGATGTTCAGTGCAATGGATGCTGAGGGTTAGATCCAGATTTGAAAGTTCAGTTACAAACAAGCAAAGTAGCAGCAGCACCAACACAGGAACCATAAGTCATGAAGGCTGCAGCTTTGTTCAAAAAGTTTCCTTTTTAGCTGACCATCTTAATGTATCCTGCAGCAACATTCCTGTTGGTGGGTTACTGCGTGAATAAAGAACATTGGATGTTCCATGACTTATGTCCAACCTAAATAATGAATTCCACACTGGAGTCTTTGCTGCTTCTCTTACCTCCATCCTGAAACTTGCTTAACCTTTCAAAGTATGATGATATAGGAACTTGTACAATATCTAGAATGGCAAGGAGCGTCCGGGTCAGCCTCAGAAGCTCACTAAAGCTATAAAAGCCAAAGTATATGAGGTTTCGAGCCAGATGTACCACCTGTAAGAAAAACAAATTAAAAATGAAGGCGATATCAGAAACCTTTGGGGTATTTGGCTGTGCAATACAGTTGCATTTCACACAGCAGCTTTCACAGAGATTCACATCTAGAGTGCGATCAAAATTAGTGCATTAGTGATTTAAACAGGCCTTGGACTAAGACCAGTGACATCAATGTTTTTCAGAGTTAAACAGAACAATTGGCCATTCAAATTAAACAGAGAGCAAAACCAACATGAGATTTAGCAAGGTGTGAAAGGATACAATTGTATCTGGGATAATACATAAGATCAAGTGGAAAGACTCCAGGAAACTGTTTACAAAGGAAGCAGCTGTGAAGATGGAAGTCAGAAGAACAGTAAGATGATAGTTGTAAGTTTGAACAGAGGTGATTTCAGATGACCTGAGGAAGGGATGCCAAAGCTTGGGAGGCAGGTTGCAGGCAAAACTATAAAAGCTGTACGTATTTCCCCTTTATTCAATGTTGTTGAACCTAGAAGATTCAGGCCTATTTAAAGTTTCTGTCAGGAATTGCAAACAACATTTAAAAACAGTAATAGGCCATACAGAGTATTTCCTTCAGTGTCATATCATACACAGAGAACAGGACTTATATATTGAGGAATTCCTGCACGCTTCACTAAATGTTGAGAGAAAGGATATATTGCCATTCACCCACACATGTATCCTTATGCCAGAGAAATGCAGCCATCTCAGGAGAAGGAAGGAAAAATACGGCTGTTTGGCAGCAGACAGTAATGTTATTTTCTGCAGTAATGGTCATCACCAAGAACACTGGAATTAGGAACTGGTGCTTCTTTAGGCCATTTTATACAAACATTATTCTGCAATTAACTTTATTTTGGAAGAACCAATGTCAGCTTATCTGAAATGAGGAAGAATATCATAAGTAGGATGCAGAAGTAGTACCTCAAATGTAAGTTTATTTTTCTCTTTGTCTCCAAAAGGAAAGGGCTGATTTACGACTTCTTTCAAGTACTCTTCTACAAACTCCATAGTTAGTGCAAACTTCCTCTTCATTTCATTCCTTGAAGAGTCTGTGAAAGAATCATATCTACAACACAAGGCACAGAAGGAAGGAAATTAAACACCTCTAATATCAGGATCAGCTGTCATAAAGAAAAAAATAAACCCATCATGATGCTATGAAATTACTGTCAGTTCTCTAGTTCTCTGTAAGTAGAAGGGATAGATGTCAATTGGTTCTTCATAGACACAAAGATACACAAGCCTTCCCTCCAGCAGTGCCAGGAAGGGTTGCAGTGAACAGGAATAACTGAGACAAGAAAATATTACAGTTCTGGCAGATAGCACTCTTAAATCTTGCTGTGGCAATTCAATAAGTCATAAGTCTCAGCTGTCCTCCCTACCCATCATACAGAGTTTGCTATTTCCACAAGACAGCAGATCAGGAAAGCAGTGTGGGACAGTCAGCTTCCTCCTTTGCACCACCAACTAGGACTGATCTTTCATGTATGTCAACAGTCCTTCATCTCATTAACAGAAGCAGTTCTGTCTGCTGCAGCACTATACTTCTTCCTGTTTGTCTCTTCTGCCAGAAATTCCCTGTCGGGGTGTCCAGCCCAGTGGTGCTGCTCCACCAAATTAATTAAGCCAGAGAGGGTTTCCACTAAGTCAGTGGGAAACCTTCTCCCATACTTCAACACATGCTTAAGTACTTCTTTGCTGGGTGGAGGCCAAAGCCTCTGTGAACTGGTTCTGCGGCAATAATGATACCTAACTCTAAATTCTGGCTTTCCAACTGTGGCTTTCAATTGAGCTTGAAGTATAAAACCAAGTTCTAGCCTAACAAACCTGTAATGTTAGGCACAACTGGATTACTTCAAGTTCTGTTGGTCTGAGGAATGGCCATTCCATTTTTCCCTAGCTTGTTCCCCATAAGAACACAGTGCAAAATGAAATGAAATGTTGCCATGTAAAGCTACTCATGGAAGTCTCCAACAGTAACAATAATTAATAGCTCTGTGCTCTGCAACTGAATACCTTTTCACATACGTACACATCAACATTAGATATCTACAACCATTTTTTTCTGTGACTAAACCCCACAAAATGCTTTCGTACTTCAGCTTGAAACATTTTCAACTCACTCATGAATCGTGATCTTAGTAGGAATTTCAGTCCACAATCTGGCATATCTGACAGGTACCACAGATTCCTGCGGATCCCTGTCCACATGCATGTGCAGCATTAGCCGACAAAATGAAGCCCGGAGGTCGTACGGGAGGCTTTCATCAGACATACATCGTAGGATCAAGTCAACCGACAGCTGTGCAGAAATCTGGTTGATGGCGAGATATTGGCGGTCCAGACACATTCTTGCAAAGAGGTTCAGTTGGTACCTTAATAAAAGGTAGTAACATACGGTATTCAAAGATATCAGTTGAAAATGGAACAACATACAACAGATTCTCACTTTAAAAGCCTGGTATCAGCCTTTCTGATATAAGTCCTAAAAAAGTAACAAGGGTCACTTTGCTAAGCAAGGGATCAACTTGCCATTAAAAATGATAATGTTAGGCTCCAGCCCCCATGAAGACTGGGCTCCCTTTGAAACTGAAAGGAAGCATTGTTCAAAGGAAGGCTGAAACATCTGGACTATTTGTTTTCAACCTGCTCCATGATCCCATTTCCCCCCTAATTCACAGGACACTCCTTCCTCAGAGCATGCCTTGCTTCCAGGACAACAATACAGCCCAATAAATAAAAGAGAAGTGAAATGACAGACACACAGATTGCTGTCGTGAGCAAAGAAAACTCAAGATCTGTCTGGAATAGACAGCAGAGATTGTGATTCCTACAGGAAAATCTTGAAACAAAGTTTTAATCCTGCTTTCTGGCATGACTCAACTTCCTTTTTTGATAGTGGGAAATTAACTGGATAAGAACAGCATCAAGTTTACATTTTCTTCCATTTGAATAAGAAGGTTTTCACCTGTAGTAGGTAAGAACTTCTAAATCAGCTTTTGTGCCCTCCTTCGCCTCCTGAGCCAGATGCCTGATAGCTTTGCCATGAGGCTCCTTGTTGCTGTCAATCCAATAAAGCCATACTTCCTCTTCATCAATGTCATCTGAGATGACTGGGCATTCCAAGGGGTTGTCCATTTGTGTTGAAACCAGTCTGTAAATACAAACCATTCACAATGAAGCCACTACCAAACTGCTACAAATTCGTAACAACAGAACAAGTAACAAAAACGTATGTTCTGATTATGGATGCTCACTTGGTCTGAATGAGAATGTCCGCATTCCCTGGGCTCAGCATAAACTTGCAGATGAGTTCCTGAGTTACTGGTATTGCTGTGGTGTTAGATACACACAGGTCTGATAGATAATCCAAGAATCTGCACTCAAAAAAAACCACAGATGCAACAGAAGACAAGACTTAAAATATGACACAGAAACATTGCAGAGGAAATCTCTAACATCCATCACTAATATGCTCATGGGAGCACATATTGCAAAATTCATCAACACACGATCCTTGCTGATTCATACTCTTGTAGCTCACAACAGATAAAGATGAATAATAGCTTTAAGAGCCAGCCTGAATTGTTCTGAATGATCAGTCAGGGAGAGAAAAAAATATCCCAAGTTTGACAATTGTCAGCAAATCAAAAGCCAAAGACTTGTGCCAGAACTTAACAGCAGCCTGAGGCTGTCTTAAATTTGGCTGGAAAGAGCCCTCTACTGAAGGCTGTCTTCCTTGTAGAGAATAAGAAGCAAAAGTACACATTCTCACTCACCTTCCCCATCAGGTAACATTTACCTCCCTAACACAAGGGAATGTGACTTGTCCTGGATATAGATAGCCATGTGCCTTCTCACGAACTTCATTGCATTGGAGGAGTTCATACCTCCACAGTTTAATTATACCTTTTAAACTCCCTGAAGTGATACAGCCAACAATGAGTGAAGACCTGAAGACAGGTCCTCTGTATTCAAAGAGGCCATTCCAAGTAAAGCAGAAATAACAAATCTCTTCATGGAAATCAGTCTCCTACAAATTTGTCTCTCAAATTTAGGTCCTCTAATATTTAACAGGGTTCAGGCTGAGGCTTTCCTCGCAGTTGGGACATTCATTAGGTATCTGCTTCTGCCCCACTTTCATGGATTCCTCTGTGTCTATTAACAGTAGTCCATATTACAGCCTTTGCCTCTCTGGAATACAAAAAAGACCTGTTCCCCCTATGTAGCTTCTTTTCATGACATTTGTAGGCACTGAGTATCTCTGAGCCTTCCACTCCTCTAGCAAAGGAAGGTAAAACTGGGCAAGGGGTTCAAGAGCTGGTGGGGGAGCAGATATGAGCAGGCACACAGAGATCATATACTACACTTCCTTAGAAATCCAGGTAAAAAAAATGACTATCTACTATCAGCCATTCAAAGATCCAATAGTTTGAACCTCTATAAGTGATCATCCTACCAGAGAGAATCAGAAAATCATTTCTGCATTAGCACAGACTATAGTCCCCTCTGAAGTCTGGGAACTGCAAGGGATGAGCACCAACAGCATTTTTAAGGTACACTTAGGAACAATTTTATCCATCACTGAAATGAAGCTTTATGACAACAGGTAATTAACAGTGCACAGCAACATTGCATCACAAACATAACATTAAGTAAATGGCACATAATTACATAGAATGTGGGGGGAGTTACCTAGATGGAGTTAAAATGCAGGAAGGTTCTACATTTTGGAGCTCATGCATTTTAGAGCAATGGTTACTCATGCAAGCAAGTGCTGCAAAATCTACAAGACTCTCCCCAAAAATAAGCATCATAAGATCAAGCCTGTACTGTTCAGACTGCACCCTTTTGGCAAGGTGCATTTTTCAAGCATTTATTGCTCTTGGACTTCAGCCTTAAAGGAGTGAATACACAGCAGCTGCACAGTGTAGTTGTGTAACAAATACTGTGACATTCTCTGCCACAGAAAGAAAGTGACAGAGATTGTCAGTAAACACTAGATTCCGTCAGCACTGAGAAGGAGCTGATTCTCATATAGTTTCCTCTTAGTACGGATCAAATCCAACACAGCTTAGCATGGGAGAGGCAAAACGGCTGCAGACATATAGAGAATATTTGATGCAGTTTAACACCAGGATCTTGACAAATATCCCTAATCGCTAACAGAAAAACAGTATTCACACTTATAGGGGACATTATTTGGCCTTCAATACATTAATTTCTTAGATTTGTTTACTTTAGTAATTTTACAACTGAAAATCCAATAAGAAAATACATACATTTCCTTTATATTCTGACCTAAAGCTAATAAAAAAGATTCCTAAATGAGTGAAAGTTAGGGCCAGAATTTTTCATTGGGAACAAGATCTGGTCTAGGACACATGTTCACTGGGATCTTCACTGACCTAGGCCCCTTTCAGGTCTGGCCTGGAATTGCAACCTGCAAGAAAACTGGTATTAATAAAAGGTTAGAAAAAAACACATCTGTGTAATTGCACTAAGACTGTTATCAGGGGAACCAACACAAGTGGCAGTTCCTTAGAGGACCTGCAGAGTTATAAGGAAGTTAAATATCCATTTGGTTCTCTTTACCCCAATCTGAGCTAACCCCAAGTTTTCAAAAATGCCCTGTAAAGTATAAGCCCTGTTTTCAGTAAGCTCCAATTCTGAAATGCAGATACAGTCAAATCCCAAGAACTGCATTTAGCTCCCATATTTTCTAGCATGACATGTATATACATGTAGGTTTTTTGTCTGCCAGGTGAAAACAAATTAAGCTGGGAAAAAGAGACAACAAACAATGAATAGTAGGCAGATTCACAGCTACTGCAAACAGAAAAGCCTATCAATACAGAACAAGAATGTTAAGTGGACCACTTCAAACCTTGGCTCTCGATTTCTCCTGAGCAAATTAACAAACGTCTCTATTTCTTTAGCCGTGATGTGTTTCTCTAGCAGCTTTCTGTTGTTGTGCAACAAAGCTGTGATGGTGTCTTCTGCCAGAATGTCATAGCCAATCTGGGACTGCATGACGCAGAAGTTCTTAGCAATATATTCCTGAAAGAATGAAAATCCCCATGATGACCTGGTAAGCAGCAATGTTTTCCTTTTAGAACCAGAGGCATCAGCTCAATTAGCAACAATAACCCTCAAAACTTTCCTCTCTGAACTGGCATGAATAGAAGAACATATGAACACAAAAAATATGTCCCCTGGAAACAGATTCAGTGATGACTAAGTCTCTTATTCTTTCATAAGCCAAAGAAATGAATCCATTAAAATATATACAAAATTCAAGCAATGGCAAGCAATGTTTTAAAAGGAAAAAAAACAGGTTTTATAACATTTAAGAACCTTTCTTTGCTGAGTCTTTCTCCCTTTCTTTCCCTCCAAAGACAGAAATATTTCTATAAAGCATTAGAAAGAAAACAAAGAAGCCATACATAGCAGTTCCATCTTTCATCTCTAGTCCCCTTAGCCCTATAAAGTTAGTGGAGTTTTTCTTTGCTGCAGTGTGCAAAGCACTCGATACCATGTTCTGAAATAGTTCTTGCACACAGGGAGTCTCCAGAATTGGGAAATCAGACTACCTGATAGAAAAACCTCTGGTTTGATTCACTGCCATCCCTCTACAAATATTTAAGCAACAGAAACAGACAGTTTTACAGACTTCCCACTTTATAATCCAGAGTCCAAGAGCATAATTTTAATAATAGAAAGCCCATAAATGAAAGAATGGATCCCAGTCTTGGTCTGAGCTTGTGAAAGTACAAGGTGAACCTATGATATTTATTGCTGATCATTCGATTCATATACAAATGCCTACAAAACAAAACCACTGCTCCTCAACACGAGGCAGTATATTACAGCAATTTCTTACTACTAACCTCCACAAAATCCAGTCCTTTCACCATTACCACTTGTAAGTGTAGAAAGTGATGTCAAACCCATGATATATAATTGTAGGAATCAGGAGGAAAATTCATTATCTTTAGTACCACTGACCTGGTTCTTCCTATAGTCCTGCTGGGAATGTCTGAGAACTCTGTAACATAATCTTAACATGTACTTGTATGGGGCATATCTCTGGTCACCTAGGTCTTCGAGTCTCAGCATCGATCCTTCACCTTTGTCCTTAAAAGGAGCTTTGAGGATGCCGAATATCTGTTCAAAATCAAAATCACTGAGAATGAAAATCAAACCCTATTTAATTTCAGTAGGCTACTAAAAGAGAATATTAATTTTACATTTACATGCAAGTTGACCCTCTTACAGAAAAGGGCAGGGATCCATAAGGGCATTAGAATTTTTCCCATATGGTGAACTCTTGCAGGATAGGGACCATGGTGCAAGTTTCTTGTAAATTTCGTAAAGAATTTGCTATCAAATAAAGTTTAAATGTTACTGGAATCATATGAAATTGCCATCAAATATATTGTGTCCCCCTGTGCTTCCATCTGATCCACAGACCAAGAGGTGAGCCTTGACTAAGTAATGTCGCATCTATCCAATCCAACCAGTCACAAATCCAACAAAGTATAAGCAAGGTTACCTAAAAAGAACATTTTCTCAAATCACTCTGTCCTACAATTTGGTTTTTAAAGCAAGTTATTAATATAGCAGAAATTACCTGAGCCAAGATATTTTGCTCCCTCATTAATTTTTGTCGTTCTCTGTTTGGCTTGCTAACGACCACATCCAAAACCTCCTGCCCGTTGTTAGGCACATCAGCAACAAAGAAAATGAGATCTTCCAGTAACTTGGTTACAAACCTAGAATGAATAGACAAATCATTATTACAGACAATCATTCAACACTTGCTGGGATTCATTAAGAAAGAAAATCACTGTTTAGTACAAGCTTTATCTAGCACAATGGAACTTCAATCACTGCAAAGTTAAGTTTGGCGTGTACTTAAGGATTCCAGACCTTTGCTCAGCAGAAACTTAAATCTATCACAGGGATGTTTACCAAGTCATTGGATAACCACCAGAGGGGAAAAGGGAGAAAAATACAGGATGCTGGATTGATGAAGACTATTCAGAAAACCAGAATCTATACAAGCTGGCCTCAAGGCCCAGGAACAGTAGAAAGAGTTTCATAGCCTACCAAGGGTTTTTATGCTTTATCACAGACATGGGTCCATGAAAAATGAGGATGGACTTCCTAGAGGAATAAAAACACTGTCACTAGAACATGTTCCTAACGACCTAAGAAACTCTTGAAAAATCACTATATTTGTTTCACTCTTTGCTACACAAAAGATCTGGCAGAAGTGACAGCAGCAGTAGTAATTCCTTCCATCCTACCTTCAGAAAAACCAAAAGGAAAGAATAAAAATGCAAATGCAAAAAGAAAGTGGACCTTGACTCCTTGTTACTAATGTACCTTGCCAGGCATGCACAGAAAGAAGTACAGATGACCACAGATTTCAATGAAACTCCATTAAAAGAGCTAGCAATATTTTACAATCAAAACCCAGCATGGCTCCTACCCTGGGGAAGCATCATCTGAATTAGGACAGCATCTAGTCTATAATGACTAAACCTGTAGGCATGCTATGAAAGCAGCTGGAGGATGCCCAGTAGATTTTCAAAGTCATCTCTGGGAGCCAAACACAAAGCTTCCATTACCCACAAGAGGTCTGGGTTATTCAGCTAAACCCTCTGAGTGAGCTTTAGCTTTAAAAATCTCAGCCCACTGGCAGAGAACAGCAAGGTTCCCACCTAGAGAAGTCGTAAAGGTAGATGGAGGATGGAGCAACCAGGAATAAACTATTGGGATCCCTACTTTCCTAAGCAGGAAGGTGGTAAGTCTGATAAAAGAGTTGTTTGGTTTTTCCCAAAGGAAATCACAGGAACAAACAAATAATGGCACTATCCTGAAACCACTGGGAAATGTTTTATGAATGTATTAAACCAACCTCTCAACATCAAGACTTGATAATCCTGGGTTGCAGTGACACAGCAGTGCAACGTTAAGAGACAAATGTTACACCTTGATTATGTCATATCCCTCTCTGGTTCAACTCAATCGTGACATGGCCCATCAGCTTTTCAAGGCTGAGTACCAACACTCAAGCCATTACAGATTTGCCTGTTACTATAAATCCTCCACCTGATATTAAACCATTTGGTCTAAGTGCTCCTGACAACTGACAGCAAAAATTCAGTTTTATCACCAAAACCTAACATTTTCAGCAAAACGCTGTGTATGATGCATGGTGGAATAGAAGTTACAAATTAACACTGCCAGAGATGCTGTCTAACATTCAGTTTAACCACAGACAGCTGAAAACAAGTAGGAAACTAAATCACCTACAATGGGATATATATGGCTACAATGTGCAACAAAATCCCTTAATTCAGGGGCAGGTGTGAAGAACAGACATTCTAATAGCACCATAGCTGAAACACAGATGAATACAAAGGTAAACACCAAGATGATGTAAAATAGCAAAAGAGAACAGGGAAAAAACAAGTAAGAAAAGAAAGGGACTAATTGGGGCAGCTTCTCTATCACCCTGAGACTTTCCTCTACTTTTCTTGCAGCATGAATGTGCAGCACAGTGAACTCGTCACAAATGAAGAGTCCTGCCCTGTATTTGGTTTTCTTGAACATGAGAATCAAATGCAGTGGACCCCTATATTACAGCTCAGAAGTGTGTTATGAAGGGAAACTAAGACAAACACCTCTGCATTTGCCCAGGGAGTTGGGGCCACTTTATGTGGCTGGTGAACTGGGGAAGTGCTGTTTACCTTCATTTTACAGATGAGATACACGGACCAGTCTGAGGTGCAGCAAGGATGCTCTGACAGAGATGGAATCTAACCCCAGACCAGCACTCATAGCACTGAAATGTCCTCTCCCAGTTTCACAGATACTACCAAATTATCCATTACTGTGATGTCATGAATAACCAAATATCAATTTAGGAGGGAAAATAATAAAATTCACTAACCTCCTTTCATTCTGGGTTATTGTTCCATTCTCCAGCTTTTTAACAGTTGATGCTAGAACCTTGTTTGCATCATTGGCAAAGTCCAAGTCTCTGACCTCAGAGAGAGGAACCGACACAATGGCAAAAGCTTCTTTGTCCTCTTTTGTTTGGCATGTCCCAATCTGGAATAGTTTTTGGTTTAATGTGAGCAAACAATTCTCTTACCTTTATCCTAATTATTATGCATATTTTATACGTTAGAAGTGAGATCATCAGAAGGGAAGTTCAGGAATGAGTTTCGGATTTCAACCCCAAGACATATGTGCTTACCTTTAACATCACAGGCCTCTCTTCATCAGTATCTATTGGAATGCTGGTACTAGTGACCCAAGTGTTAGTGCACAAATGCCTCAGTCGGACATAGGAGTTCCTAAAGAAGAACAAAGCAAACAACAAGTGGGCAAGGTGGGATGCAATACAACACATGACCATGACATGAGAGTTGAGGGCAGGAGTCACACCAGTCACTCATAATAAAAGGATAAGGGAGATACAAAAGATACTGCAGCACCCCTTTCACTTGTTTCCTCCTTTATCACCCAGAACAGAGCTGCAACAAGAACAAAACAGCATCTTACAATATGCAGAATGCTGGTTTTAAGTGTTTATATAAGCCTAGGAGTAAAATACTCTTTAAAGAAAAAAAATAAAAATAAAGGTGCTATAAAATCCCGTTTGAATAGAAATGCATTTCATGAATAAAACCAATTCTTTTCTTATTTCATTTTTCTGCAGAGTAATGAGCCCCTTCAAGCTGTCACAGCACAAAAGCCAGAAAGTAAAACTGACCATGGTTTCACAGCTTCACCACTATGATCTGCAAACCCCTCTTCAAGGGAGCAAGCATTTACAGTACCAGTTCTCAACAGAAAATCAAGTGAACAAGGAGCAGACATTAGATTCTTCTCAATTCTTTCCATATGATAATCCATTGTATTATCAAAAAGCAGAGCTGAGAAATCAATTACAATTGAATTCTACTTTTTAAATATATTCACTGTGGTCTTCATTCACACTCTCCCTTTCATGCTGATGGGCTTTGAGTATTCAAGTAAGCAAATTATCTGGCAAAATTTAGCATAGCAAATACACTTCAAAGCTGCATACATCAGTATTTGAGGGTACCCTGTTTTAAAATCCACCCTCATAACAACTAGCCCCAAGTGTCTGCATGCCCATTCAGTGACAACCTACACGGAGCGACTTATCTAGCCAATCTCAGCAACACACCGCAGTTGAAATTTCAAGTATTGACAATTAAGAACCAGAAGCCACTTGCTGAATTCAGTTGAATAGCAAATGTGTTCAGTGGCATCATGACCTGTCAGGGAAAGAGATGCCCAGTTTACCATACACGTTATTTTGCTAGGAACAATTCAGTTAGATCTACTAGCAGTAGTTTTTCAGGCACTGTCCTCGTATGTGCAATATTGTGCCCCTAATTTTTCTTTTCACAGCCTCTTTTTAGGTGTCACTTGTTTTATCCTTATAATTCTCTTACCCAGCAGTACCAAGTTTTATACATCCCTTGTTCATCCATGAGCATGCCTCAGATTTTAACTGAAAGATAATGCTTGGTTGTGTTTGATTTTTTCTGCTTTACTCACCTGCATAATACTAGGAAGGAACCCTGTCAATGCAGCACTATTTGCCTTCTCCACACCCCCCTTTTTTACCTTGGAACCAGGCAATCAGCTCTCTGAAGAGTGGTGGCATCCAGTTCAAAGAGAGATGCGATGTCATTTCCATGTGGCACAGAGACCAAAGTATACATAATCTTCTCCCCTGCTTGGCGTTTCTTCTTTGAAGCAGGAAGGTCGCCATCTCTCTGCTGATTAGGCACAAGGATTATATTTGCTTGCATGAGGGCCCATTATAAATTCACCATTTGCCTTGCAGACAAGCAATACATCTGAATAGTACTTCTTTTTCTTCTTTTTTTGCATTCTAGTAAGAATGTACCGTGACTGGCTTCGGAGTGTGTAACACAAAGGATGCACTTTGCCCCAGGCACATGGGGTCTCAGACAGTCATTATAACAACAGCAGGTCACAAGCTACAGAGAGACTGCAGTACAGTATACATTACTACTTGACACTTCCAACTTCAAAAACCCTGTTCACTCCCAACAGATGTAACTACACAGTGCTCATTCGGAAAGGGCCAAAGTTAAAAGAAGAGAATAATGAAAATTTGATTTTTTAAAAGGGGGGAGGGGATTTAAAAAGTAAGAAATTTGCCAAAATCCACCGTTGTTTTATGTAAGTTGGCTCATTTTTATCCCTTACATGGCCAGAATCACACTTTCTAAACAGCAAAAGCCAGAGTATCTACTCCACTAAGATCAGCTTCTTATTGGAATGGGGCACAACACAAAGCAGCAGCTAGGAAACTTCTAAGGTGATGATCTTCCTCCCATTGTCTGCTGAAAGTCCATGGAATTTTGTGACCCAGCACCACTAAGCAGCCATCTTCATCTTCAGTTACCTACATACCTTTGAATTACTCCTTCAAGCAAAGATAGGTGCTTAGGGATGGTAGCATTTGGAGTCTGTAAAGACAGAGTCTCTACTCATAATCACACAGCAACCAACAGAATTACTGGCATAAGTAAAAGCTGCTCCTCGGGGGTGTTGAGTTACACATATTACAAAAGACTAATAAGCAATTAAGAGACTGGCAGCCCAGGGCCCTTCATGTACACAAAACATATCACGGAGGGAGAGAAAAAGAGGAATGAAAAAAGCCAAAGAGAAAAATTAAACACTGGAAACCTGAAATACTATTATAAAGATTTATAATGCACCACTAGGAAGAGATGTACAAAGCAACATAAAGAAGCTAGGCTGTACTCAGTTTGCATTAGTACCTTGATTAAAACCAGACCTCAAGGGATAATCAAGGGCAAAGCTTTGATTATTCATATTGCCAATTGAGATTAAGCAACCAAATCAAGGATGAGTGAAACTATGTAAAAACCAGCTAGTTATCATCTAATTTCAAGGCACTTTTTTAGTCCTCCCATAACATCCATTTTTTCATTTGCAAGCCTTAAAAATGCCAGCTTTCCATTCCATTACTTCTATCAAGGATAGAAGCAATAGGAAAAAAAACAGGAGGAAATAATCTCAGAAGGTTTTTTTTAGGCTTATCTAGTCTATAGAACTGTCACTCGTTTTTGAGAGGAAGGCTTGCTGAGACAAAGGGCAACCATCTCCTGTGCTTCACACAAGAGTAAACTCCTCTGGCAGTTCCCACATCCTACCACATCCCACAACTAGACAAAATCACACAAAAAGCTAAACCTGTATGTGAGGATTAAGAAAATAGCATTTTTTAACGATTTCTTTATGTATTTTGTTTTACATATTCAGGAAGAGACACAAATTGGGCAGGCAAACTATAAGAGAATCCTCTTAACAGCTTAATAGGCATGAGTCACAGTCTAACATCAAATGAAAATCTATTTCCTAAATTTAAATTGGAAAAGCAGTTTAAAATTCAACAGGTCTGTAAAGGAGTGAGTAGCACAGGAGAGTTTCTTACAGCACTCAGACTTGCTGGTATTTCCCATAACTTACATTCAAATCTAGTTAGGGTTTCCCATAAACTACCCACTCTGCTGTAATTTCCAGACTGTAAAGACTGGTATACAAAAAGGCAGGACACTTCACCATTGTGCACATTTTCCCTTGAGGCTTTGTGAAAAATACAGACCAAAACATAAAACCATTAATATAAAACCATATTCTGCTCTGTCATACTCACTCATGACATAATGTCTGACCACCCCCAACAAGCCATTATGCACACGTTTCTATGACAGAAGTCAAGTCAGGTCTCCAGTGCCTTAGTAGCTCATGCTAACCATTAGCTTTGTGGAGTTCACCCTGCAGTTTCACCCACTCACTAGTCTACCAACTACTGCACCCATACAGTTGAGCAACATAGTTGGTTCACCAGGCCTAAATCCTGGCAACCAGGCTTAGCTGTCAAACCAGACCTGGCACAGGAGCAAAAGCTGGGTTTTAGTCTAAAAACAAAGACCACTTAAACAGAGGACAAGACAGTGTCTGCAATGCTGCTAACCGCAATGCAAAGATTAGCTGTGTAAAATCAGACCTTCACAAAAGCAGTACAGTGCTTCCAGCACAAACCTCAGAACTCTCCTCATAATGTACTTTTAGGATTTCAGACACACCTCACAAACCAACCTGGATTACAGGCGTTAAGCACTAGCCTTGGAAAAAAAACCATGCAACAAGAAGTGACCATCAACTTGACAGCTTTGAAGACAACTTATATACATGGAGTACATGAGAGAAAGCAACATTGTCATTAGATAAGAACATACATGGAATTATACTTATGTCTGAACTATATCTGAGTGCATATGCCTGTGTGAGAGAGAGAAGGAGAATGCACACACACTTGCACATAGAAAGTTTCTTGTGATTAATTTGGTAAGCAGTCATAAGAAACTGCACTTAACCTAGCCATTATTGAATCAGCAGATGAGTCTATAATGAGGATGTGGAAAGAAGGGAAAGTATTAGAATATTTCAAGTTAATTAGACAATATGATCAGCTCAGGAGAAGCACTGTATTCCTAACCAGATGAGAACAAGATGACATTTGCCCAGGGAAGAAACTGGCCTATGAGCAGATGCAGCCAGCAAAACCAGATTAAATGAAGAGAAGGGAGATAAAGAGCTGTAAAGGGACTCAAATGCAGAGAAAATAAAATTCAACTTCAAGCAGTATGAAAAGGAAACAAATTAACAGTTTCAAAGATATTGGCAATGTGGTCAGTGACAGCCAAAGAAAGCACTCCTAAGGCTTCTTCAAAAAGGAAAAGAAATACAAGTGAATGACATGCTATGAGTAGAGAAGAAGTGCAAGAATTGTGGGTAAAACAACATTAGGAAACAGTAAATTTGGTAAGAAAAAGAAATTGGTTTTGATTGTCCCAAACTACTGGCAAACTAGTGACACTGTTGCAAGTCAAACCAGATAAATATCCAAAGTGAGGAAGGTGGAATCGCCTCTGCCATGCACTGGTTAAATCACTCACAAGGATGAAGGAAATGAACATTCAGATCCCCTTCTGCCTCGCAGGAGTTAGACCTACACCTTCCAAATGACCTGGTCCAAATACCAGGTGATACAGAGTGGAATCAGCCCACTCTGCCTAGAAACCTAAGTGTCCAGCAAACAAGAAGGCTGTTGGCCCCCCAGTGACCAACCTCATTCTGCAGCAGTAAAGCAAAGCACACTACCCACATGCAGAATGGGACTTTACCAAGAGAGGGAACTGAACATACTCCTACCAGCAGTCAGGGCACTCTTCCAGGTGGTACTCATCTAGGAAAGCAAAGGCTGAGAGTTCAAAAAAGGAGTCCTATTTAGTGACAGTAACCAACCACTTCGGTGAGGAGTGAAAATCCTGATCCAAGCTCACAATAAAGCCCATAACTTTGGGCTACCACCGCTGATTTGCAGTGCGTCATACTGATTTTAGAAGTTTAAAAAACCCAACACAAACATAATGCAGTGTTTGCAGTTTGAAGGACAAATGTAACTGGAGACAAACCCCATACTGTAATCAGAGACAAAATAATCAGGTACAATCAGACTTGACTCTCATGAGACTTGTAGCCCAGCAGATAACCCTTACTCACAGCTTTTAATGTAATTTGCTAGTAATTGTGACCTATCCCGAATCCCCATATTCAACTCAACTGGGTATCACACCTAAATTCCAGGAGATTTACACAGAGCTGTGCTTGGGAGGGGCCTTCATTTCAACTGCAAAAAGCAATATAAAAACATGACAGACCTGAAATACCTTTTCTTTTAGAAACCAAATCTACAATTCCAATTGGTGAAGACACCTCTTGTGGCACAGAGATAGACAAGGATAATGCCCTGCTCCTGAATGAATACATTAAGCTGCACTACAGATTTCAGCAGAAATTAAATTTAACAGCAGCCAGAGTTCTGAAAATGCCTGTTAAATCCAGTACAATGTGGTATTTCAATATCTTAACCCAGTTTAGGAGGCTCTTACAAAACCCGCATTTTCACAGAGCAGTAACGCGAGCAGAACTCCATAGGTTAGACTGATTTTAAAAGATTCTATGTGAAAAGAAAATCAAGTAAATTAATGGCCAGCCTTTGCTCCTGCATGTTAGGAAGCCCTGGCAGACAGCACAGCAGTTAGCCTCCTGTAACACCTTCAGTGTTGACTCATTTGTGAGTCATCGCATTTTTAGCAGAGACATCACGTTGCAATTCTGTTGTTAGGAGCCAGAGACATTCTGTAAGAAACAATGTATGCGTTCTCAGAGCTGATTCAGACCTGTGTGCAGCAGCAGAATAATAATAATGTGCTGGCATCTGTGTCTCCTCTTCTCCCCCAGCCTCTCAGGTGGCCTGACTGCTGGCTTTATTTAAGCAGAGATACTGCCATTTTAAACCTGATTCTTTTTCTTTGTGCCCCCCCCCCTTATTTTTAATGTTTATCAGATGGTTTATTGGCAGGTTAATTCCTAACCAAGCCTTTAAAAAAAACCCAGTATATTCCCCAAGTCCCTTCTACTTGTTTAAACTCCATCACCTGAGTTCCACACTATAAAATTTTAACTAAACAAACTTAGCTGCTGGAAGGTAAAATAAATTTTAGAAACTTATTTTACAATGTTTATCAGGGGGAAAAATATAATCACCTGGATTGGAAGTAAGAAGAACTCTGTATTGAAGAGTTGGTTGGAATTCACAAATATAGATAAACAGAAGTCAATGGAGATACATCAAATTGCATCTAGAAGATGTCCAACTTCTTTACAAGAAAAGTAAATGTATACCAGTCTCAACCCTAAGAAAGACATCAACAATAAAAGCTAGTTGGGAACTGGCTAGGATTAGTGCACTCTCATGAAAACGCAGACAAATGTTAAGGTACCTATCCAAAGACAGCCTTTAATACAAAGGCACTAACAAATGCCAGGTTCCCAGCTGTTCTTGACATTTCCCCAGTGTTTATAGCATTCTTCTGGATGCTGTACATTTCTGTGATTAGAAATAACAGACTACTTTGCAGCATAAAATACACCAATCTCAAATTTGATGGGAGCTGTAACACAGAGCACTGTGTTTTGATGTATGACACACTACAATCTCCTAGACTTCAAGAGATGAAGAAGCCTTTTTTTGATAATGCCTTTAAATCACAGAAAGGTCTCCCTGTTAAAAAAAAATCTTCTAGAGTTTATATGTGAGAAAAATATGTATAAAGAATATTAATCAAATTATTGTAAGGCCAAATTTTACCAGAAATGAAAGCAATGTTTCACAAGACAATTTGGCTGGATTCTTAAGAAGGCAGCCCATAAATGAGCAGCAAATTGCAGTTCAAACAATACTGTAATGCTTGGGAACAAAAGTCCTAATGACTTCCAGTAATATTTATGTTCTATGGAGCCAAAAGCCTTTCAGACTTTCGTGTCACTTAAGGCAAGGCAGAAAAGATGCACCTAGGCAGAACCTAGGTGTCTATGCCCACTGCTGCACCACAGAAAAACCTCCATTGCTGATTCCTAACACTCAGTTGCCTAAGCAACTGTGATGAGGACTTATAAACCAGGCAGCGAACATGCACAAGGAAGCCTATCACACATTTAGGAGTTAAGGGCTGGTATGAAACACACAGATGGCTCTGCCACCTTTAAAACTCAGATGACATATAAGGAGCTGGTGCCCTTTTATCCAAAAGACTAGCAGAGAAAAGCAAAGCACAGGCTGCAGGCTCTGTTTCTTCCTTCAGTTGGAAGGATACAAGTATGCATCTCCCATTGTTCTGCTACTCAGACTTCAAATTTTGCTGGGGCAGGTCTATTTCCACATCCCCTCTAAAGCAGATTTACTCTGCAGACAGTATTTCAAAACTAATTGCTTCAAATGTGAAAAAGAAGATGCCTTTGCAGTTAATCAGGTGGTCACCTATCAGAAGAAACACTAGATGAAAACCACAGAGAAAAGAAAGCCTGTGTGCTCCATGTTAAATGCATATTGGATACAAGACTGACAGCTGGCTATTAAAGCACTCCAAATATTGTAAGATTCTTGTATGTTTGAGGAGCAATTCAAAATACTGTATAGAATCATAGAATAGTTAGGGTTGGAAAGGACCTTAAGATCAACCAGTTCCAACCCCCCTGCCATGGCATCATTCTAACTTAAAAGAAACTCCTGCACAGGGATGTGAAACTTTTCTGCTCAGTTGCTCATGGCCAGAACGAAGGCTTAAAATAGCCACTGCTGACTAATGCTATTTCCAACAAGACTATAAGGGGGTGAAGAATCCAAAGGGATTTCTACCATGCTCAAAGTGCTTTCAGGCTTAGATTTACACGAAGGTGTTACCAAACATTGTTAGGAGGTCTTTCACAAAACATTTTTCAGAAGAAAATGCTTAGTGGGTAAGCTAAAATTTTCAAGGACATCAGTTTTATCATCAATAAATTTTGATTTAATTTTCATTGGAAGTATTTGCCTAATCCGATTTATCTCATCTGGGTATTTAGTTCAAACCAATACCCAGGTGGATTAAGCCAAACTGTTAGAGAAGTCACCTTTAACACTCATGTTCAGGTTACTTTTGTGCTTTCTTTCGTTATCCAGTCCAGGGAATATTTAACTATTTAGATGAACTGGAATTCCTACAAGAAACCATACACTATGTCTAAATAGTACAGTGTGGAACAATAAGATTGGATCCTTGGTGACTAGAGCTTAACATCTACACTATACATGTGTTTACAGGTCTTACTTCAGACTAGCTGTAGTCTGATTTTCTGAGCTGAGCACCCATGAAACTTTAGAAAGCAGTAGATGTATTTCAGGGTGTGTGATTCTTCTCATGTTCATCCAAGAGAATACAAGTTTAGATGCTTTGAGATTGCTCTGCAAATTGTAGTGTCTTAAGTAGGGAATAACCTGGAGATTTGATTCAGAAGTACCATCATGATGTGACTGACAATGTTATTCAGATCCATGCCTACAAGACAAGCTCTAATGTTCACAGAGCACGAGCATGAACCCAAGCACTTCCAGGCAAGCACCCTACTCACTAAGGTATTCTAGAACTTCTCTTGATTTCCATTCATAAGCTCCAAAGGCTTCAAGTGTCATTCCAATACAGAAGAGAAACAACTGGTGGAACCTCGTATTTTCATGAGAAAGAATTCTCATTTCTCCAGACAGCTTAGCTGTTATTGCTCTATTGCCATTAATACCAAGTACCCGGCAAGATGGAAAACCAATGTTGCCAACTCCTACAAAAGTCTCCATTTTTATTAAAATTGCAGTCCCGAAGGCATGTGATTATGTCAGAATCTTGGGTTTCATTTCATGAAAACTAAAAACTCTTCCCCATGCACAGGAAGACTTGTAAATGTGTCCTCTTAAAGAACAACAGCCAGAAGGCAAACAGAAAGAAATTAAACTGATATTTTTCAAAGAAGGTCCCAGCATTTTCAAGGCAATCTCATGAATTTGATGGAGGAATTATTCTTTTTTGGACTACTTGTTGTCTCAGTAACAATAAAGTTTCCCCAGGGTCTTAACTCCACTTCCTTCACACCTTATAAACTACAACATGTCTGACCTTGCCTTGTTAGTTAGAATTAGCTAGCATACTCTTGATGCAGTACAAGGCAAAGGCTGTTGCTTTCTATCAAAGGGCATAAGGCCTTTGTCCAACCTGTCCACACTGCAGCAAGGACAGCCTGGATCCTTGTGAAGATGTCATGCTTCAGTTGCCTGAAGGGTGGCAGGGCTCAGACTAAGCCTGTGCCTGAATGTCTGCTCACATGTAATTCAATTCAGGCAATAAAAAAAGTCCCAGCATATTCTTAGATTTAGAGCCATACTTGACTGACAAACATGCACCAAGGGAGCTTGTTTCCACAAGTAGAACCTCTGAATTGGTACTGGCACATAAATAACCAAACTTGCTAGTCCCTGGTTTTCCCTGCTGAAAAGGGTGGTGGGTTTTGCCATTAATACATCTGACTTGAGAAGAACTAGTACATTTCATATCTGCAATCACCACGCAGATCAGCATCCAACTAATGCCAATTTGATGCAGAATTTGAGTAAGTTTCCCATCATTTGCCTTACACAAGGGTAAACATTCTGTAATACCACTTCTGATTGCAGGCTAGCTTACACAGAACATGGAAAACAATCTCAGCAGCTGTAACATGTAAGCAAAAAGAAAGCTATGAAGGATTTTCATATGTTTGGCTGTATTGGGTTAAAGACACAGTATTTTCCAGATCATATGTAACATATAAATTCCACTTACCAAAGCTTTTCCTTCATTTTTACCTTCTGGATAGTGTGGGTTAAGCTGGAAAAGAAAAGAAATTAAATACTGTCTTGATAGCTTTTGGACATTTCAGAACTGCGGGATAGGATTTGGTTCAGTTCTGTATTATATAGCTACCCTATAGAAGGACAGTGGAATATTTAGAACCAGTATGAGAACAAGAATATATGAATTATACTTTTATTATCATTTGTGTGACATGGTTTAGTGTGAGGTGTCCCTGCCCATGGCAGGGGGGTTGGAACTAGATGATCTTGAGGTCCTTTCCAACCTGAACTATTCTATGATTCTATGATTCTAATGATGAAGTCAATTTCTGACTGACTTAACTGGCTCTGTCCTCACTTTTAAAAAGTGCATCTTGCAAACAAGCTTGTTAATTCAAGAGAAGAACCTCAAATAACCTAAACCAGAAAGAAGAATGAAGAAAGCACAGGTAGTTACTAATCTAAACACAGCAAGTTACAGTCACCCACACATTCACAAGCAACCACTTCCAGCATTGACCTGAAGCAGATACACTGAGATAATGTTAACATGCTTCATGTCTACTGAGATTTTACAGGAAGACAGTGAACTTGGAATAAACACAGCTTTGAAACAGCAATGGCAGTGCCACTATAGACAAGTGTTTAATTGCCTTGTGAGTCTGTTTAATCATTATTAATGGGGATAATATATTCCATGTCATACCAGCATTATCAAGCATTAATTAATAACTAAAGTAGAATGAGAAACTTGGATAAAAGACACTATATAATAATAAGTGTAAAGTATTACTATTTAACAGTGGTTAATATGATTTTACTCATGACAAGGGAAATATGTAGACTAGAAGATGAGGGATTATGTAGGCAGATGCATACTCAAATAAACAAACACACATACACCCACACACTGGCTGCATATGAAACCCTTCAAGATTTGACTTACATAATGAAACAATTTTGCCTCAATATTTACCATATTCCCTGACACAGGATATGCCGTCAAAGCACTGGAAATGCTGAGGTGAAATTATTAGTTATATAATGTAATTTAGTTCTTAAGCAATGACAGCATGTGTACATTTTATAATAAGTACAGTCATTTTCTTGGCTTGAATTTGGCCAGTGTGGGAGAGCCAGAAGTGAATTGCAAGCTGAACAAACCCCAGTAAAACTTCTCAATATCACATCACCATACATATAACATTACACAGACAACTACTGTGGAGAGGTTTTATGAAGTTTGTAAGGTTTTTATTAATAATGTATAATTTTTGTCCCTTTACCCCAAAAAAAGCCAGTTCCTCCCTGCTTCGTGAGCGTGATGAAAGGAGGAAAACTTTTAGGTATCCCTAAAACTGCTGAAAATACCTTCCCCTCTGTGTCATGACTTGATGTGCTAATATGGAAATGACCAAAGGTTTATTCTCCTGTCTTTATTTCAGTATTGGCTTCAATCACTGTGTTACCATCACAGACCTAATTCAGAGAGCCGGCTTGCATCCCTGCATTTGTACCTATCCCAAATCTTGCATTTTGCTCTTCCATTACACTCTTTCACAGCCTCCTAGCTCCAAGTGCCAGCAACAGGAATGGGAGACAAACACTGAACAACCGACAACTAGAAATTATACATACATATATGCATACATATATGATAACTGTTTTCATATAGTTTTGATTTCTCACACTTCTTTCAGCATTATACTTGTTACACCTTAAAATAACTCTGCTTGCCCATTCTAATCAGCCAAGCTGAGGTCTCTACCTTTGGTTCCATCAAGAACCAGCAAAAATTATCAGGCAGTGCTCCACAGTCACAGCTACACATAGTGGCCTTTCAGCACAGGTGCAGAGAAGGTACAGAAAGGCTAAATTCTGTGCTACCTTGAGGAAACACATGAGGAAGCACATGAGGAAAAAGTCTGGTTATCTCAGGTTTGTCGCTAGACTAAGCATAGAGAAGCATGCACTGAGGACAAGATCTTCAAACGGACTGAAGGTATAGTGCTTCACTGAAGAGCCTGAGTGAATACAGTTGCCCACCTAGTACAAATTGAGCCCTGAATTCTGCTGTTTGCTTTCAATATAATGATGCTTAAAAGAATAAAAGAAGCAATATAGCAAAACCAGGAGAAGCTAGGAAAACCTCTCTCCCACACCACTTCTGCCTGCTTTCAAAATGACTAAACAGATTGCCCTCAGATTTCCAAAATAGTTCACTTGTGGACTGAGGCTGAGTGAGACAGAAGGCTCAAATGAAAAATGAAGTACATCCTTACTGATGTTTTTTCTTGCCCTACTGTAACAGAAATAACAAAACTAAAAAGATGCTGTTTAAATGAAGTTCTGAGATGCTGACATTAAACCAGAAACACAACGGAATGCAGTTCTAGGGCTGATGTTCATGGCCCCATTTTCAGCTGTGCTGAGCAGCTGCCACTTTCATTTCAGCTAAGGTTGTTGGTACTGAGCATCTCTGAAAATCAGACTATTAGCTATTAACCCATACTCCAGGTAGAGGGGCATAAATCACATAGTGTTGTATGTTGTATTACCCCTGTTCCAAGTCCTTTTCAACATCCAAGTACAGCAGAATGAGCTAAGAACACAGTGACCATACTGACACTCAGAAACCTATTGCTTTTTCCAGTTTATGTAAGATTACCTCCATGCTCTTCAATAAGCCTCCAAAGCCAAAAAGAAAGCCTGAAAATAGTTTTTTTTCCCCTTGTTGCTAGTGAATTCAAGTAAAATTCTTTGCAGGTGTTTCAAAAGCAAGAATTCTACACTAAAGTGGGACCCACTAAAGCTCAACAGTGTTCAAGCTTTTTTGTGCCATTGGCTGTGTTGAAGTTGCAATGAAAATGCTACTACTTAAGTGTATCTTAAATAAAGTACTGAATATTTCTGTAGAACCCCACTGGAAGGTGCATGCAGTTAATATATAGTAAGAACATGATGCATTGTAAACTGCAGAGCTCAAGCAACCGTGCTTATACAAATCATTATTGTAATAGCTTCATTATCTTATTTTTTTAGACTATGTCTCTAACAGCTTCTTTTCCAATGCAGAATAAACCAGAAATCCTAATCCTCTGCTTCTTGTTTTTTTCCAACAACTTGCATACAGACACGTTTACCTTTCTAGGGCTGGGAAAGAAAAAGGTATGACAAAATGATGGTTCAGCTTCCTCATGGCTGAAAACTAAGCAATATCAAAGACACTTAAATAATTTCATGTTATGGCAAGCTCATGAGTCCATAATACCCCAACACTCACCCATTATGTAAGGCCATACAACCTAATCACCTGAGTAAACGGGAAATGGTGTACGGCCATAAGGAAGGTGCAGTCTACATCAAGTAACACAGACCTCATTAGTAGAGAACCACTAGAGAGGGACAAAGAAGAACTCACACCAGTGAAGTGCTGAACTCACCACCTGATAGCAGTTGTGCTCATCCTTCATCACCTGGTGGGACAGCTGATAGGTGGGGATTTTGCAGTTGGGCAAACCGAAGGCAATCAGCTCTCACAGCCCCAATGATAATGATTTACGACACCACAGACACTTCACCTTTTTCAGTTGCTTACACATATGAACCCTGACCCAGCTCTACACAAACTCCAGCATAAAATCTCCTACATTCCAGAAAATGGGGTTACCGCATCAACTTTTCTTTCACATCATAGCACCATAGAATCATAGAATAGTTAGGGTTGGAAAGGACCTTAAGATCATCTAATTCCAACACCCCTGCCATGGGCAGGGACACCTCACACTAAACCATGTCACCCAAGGCTCTGTCCAACCTGGCCTTGAACGCCAGGGATGGAGCATTCACAACTTCCTTGGGCAACCCACTCCAGTGACCCATCACCCTTATAGTAAAGAATTTCTTCCGTATATCCAATGTAACTTCCGCTGTTTAAGTTTTAACCTGTACCTCTTGTCCTGTCACTACAGTTCTTAATGAAGAGTCCCTCCTCAGCATCCCTATAGGCCCCCTTCAGATACTGGAAGGCTGCTATGAGGTCTCCATGCAGCCTTCTTTTCTCCAGGCTGAACAGCCCCAACTTTCTCAGCCTGTCTTCATACAGGAGGTGCTCCTGGCTTTAACTTTATTTTTGCATCTTCACATAGTAAGATAGGCTTTACAGTCCAAAAGCTGCAGACAAACATGAGCCAGCAGTGTGCCCTCACAGCCCAGAAAGCCAATTATGTTCTGGGCTGCATCAAAAGGAGTGTGACCAGCAGGTCGAGGGAGATGATCCTCCCCTCCTACTCCACTCTTGTGGAACCCCTCCTGGAGTAGTGCATCCAGCTCAGAGGACTCCAGCATAAGAAGGACATGGACCTGCTTTAATGGGTCCAGAGGAGGGCCACAAAGATGATGAGAGGGCTGGAGAACCTCTCCTATGGAGACAGGCTGAGAGAGTTGTGGTGGTTCAGCCTGGAGAAGAGAAAGCTCCAGACAGACCTTATAGGAGCAAACTACAGGAGTACAAGAAATCTGGAGAGGGAATTTTTACATGAGCATGTAGTGACAGGACAACAGGGAATGGCATTAAACTGAAAGAGGGGGGATTAGATTAGGTGGAATACAATGCCCAAAAAAGTTGTAGATGCCCCATCCCTGGCAGTGTTCAAAGATAGGCTGGACGGGGCTTCAAGCAACCTGGTCTAGTAAAAGATGTCCCTGCAGGGGAGTGGAACTAAGTGGTGTTTAAGGTCCCTTCCAACCCAAACCATTCTATGACTCTATGAATTTCACACTTATAATGCATGAAGAGTACCAAAAGAGGCTATTTTTGGACACTCAATTAAGAAGGAGAAAGAGGAGTTTGGGGAAAGAAACACCCATGCTGATTTTAATCAAATTTTGTTAACTAGGTAAAAAAAAATATTTAAACTATCTCATCAGAGAAAGAATTAGATTGCCAAATTTTGGCTAAATGAGCATTTTAACAACTTGGTTAAAATCTGCATTTAAGAAGGAAACCCTGACAGAGAAGGAATAAAAGGATCTAATTCAGCACACGTAAACAGTTCCCACTTCATTTGAAAACCAGCCTGTTAACACAAAGCCTGTTACCCAAATCTCAACAAGGGCAAGTATTTTGGGGGGAAAAAAGCCAGCACAAACGAAAAAAGAAAATCCACTTCTCAAATCTTTCATCTTCATTTGACTTGCTTTGTTCTTTGTTAATATCATACTGATTAGCTTTCAATAAATCCAATTCTGCACAATTTCAAAGACTTTAGTGGTATTCAAAGGACTTTTGCCATCTTATTAACTTGTTGGAGAAGGACTGGCTATGACTTTACCACGCTAAATCCCATTAAACTCTGCCACAGCACTGGCACAAAGTTCCTGATAAACATCTGCAGAAAGCTTAAAAATCTTTAAAGGCCTTTTATCTCAGTACTGTGTTTTGCTGCTTTGCTTACAGGCTGTGTTGTAGCAGGTCAGATGAGCTTCCAGGGAGCACTAGGAGACCTGAACCTTTTTGTCTGCTTCAGCCTCACCATCTAGCACAAGCAGTGTGAGGTGGACAGGGACAGACATCCCTGCATGGGGGAACCATCTGCTAGTCAAAACCAGGAATGAGAATCAGCTCTCACATCTTCCTGTTCCATTCACCCTTGTCGTAAGAAGAAAGGGTAGGTCATTTTGATAGCATTTTATATATATGTGTATACATATATATATTATAGGTCATTGTGATGGCTCCTGTATAAGCAACAGCAGGCCAGTACTTTGGTATGCCTAAATCACTACTGATTTAAAGGCCCCATAGCACCAGCATAAGCTGGAGCTGCTGCAACTTGTAGCTCTGTGTTAGTTTGGCCAGGAGAGGATGGTGATTGGGAAATCCCTTTGCTTCTACTGTGATCCAAGGCAGAGAACCTCATTACCCACTGACACCTGTTGCTCAGTCCCACACAGCAATATCTCGTTCTGCAGAGGAAGTCAAAAGAAAGAAAAATATCTTAAGGCTTCCTTTAGCCTAACCTGAACACTGGGCTATAACCTCAGTATAAGCATCAGCGGCTCCATGCCAAGATGCGCTATATGAAAAAACATCCTCATCTCTATGGGTTATACTCTTGACAATAGTACCTCAGTGGTCCTCCCAGAAATAATGAGGGATGAATGGTTTAGACATTACTGAATTTTCTACCATTGAAACAAGCAAACAAAACACCACACACACAAAAAATCCCCAATAACAATAAAAACAAATGAGGGAAGCCTTCTAAACCTCCATCAAGCATCAAAAATAAAGAGGCACAAATATAATTGAATAAAAGCTTCTCAAGTTATCTTGTACAACAAACTAAAAAAATGCATTAAAGAACAGATTGCACGTCTACATTTGCTGTTTTGGAACACACCAAATGCAATAACAGCAGTTGATGTATTGTTAATAACAGAAGCAGTCCTTATAATAACTAAATGACAATGTATGTTGCATTAATGGCTTCACACTCCCCTCCCTCCTAAAGCTTGTATGCATACAAACACCTCTCAAACACAGCCAACTTCAGACAGGACTGACAAAGCCTAGCTGAAAAATCTCACAGATCACTACTGCAAAATGAGCTGGCTGGGGAAAAAAACCCTTCCTCCAAGATTTCTGAAGGCATCTGCACACCAACATGTGCAAATGTTGCTCCCAACTTTCACCAAAGTCAAGACAAATTAGGTTCATTCTCAAGATTCTAAAAAAATCTAGCTCAGAGCTTTGTTAAATGGACAGGTTCTAACCCGGTCACTTCAAGAAGCTACCTCCAAGTCTCCAGAACAGGTCAGACAGGCTCTGTAAATCAGTAATCCATCCTTCTCCTCTAGTCTCTGGATCTCTTTCACTTCATGCATAGCTGTAAATTACTCTTCACTGCTTATAGAGCTTTAAACCAAAACCACACTCTTCCTATGAGACAATGAAAAATAGAAATAAGGCTTACAGTGCCAAGTTCACCCTGCCACCTTGGCAAGCCCTTGTTCTTACAAGAACCTTTAATCACTGAGCCAAACAGTCAGAAACTAATCAAATTTCTGTATTAACATTTAATGAAGAGACTGGGGGGGAAAAAAGACTCAAATGGAAGACTTGGAAGCAGCCTCCAGGTAAGGAGGTCTCACAGTACCAACAAATTAAATGTGAGCAGATGTGTGAAGGCCTTGGTGGATGCTGCCATCTCCTGGTACCTTCTTCGGTTTACAAACTGCTACCCTTGAGCAAAAGGCTGCACACCTCAGTTAAACAAGGCCATTTATATCTAGTTATTTGCCATACTGTTCCTAATGCCAGAAGGAACCACAGAGCATTTATCACTGTGCTCTCCTCCTCTGCATGAGCTGTATGATCAGTGGATGAACAATTTTCTTCTGTAAGAAATAACAACCCCCAAAAATAACACTGGCAAACAGTGGTCTCTTTTTGCTTCCTGAACACAAAAGATCTCTGTTGGTAGTTCCAGTTTCTGAAAACTGGATATCAAAAGGCTTAAATTACAGTCTTTAAATATTGAATCTCAGTTGCCTTAATAAAACATCCTATCCAGCACTCCACTGTCCATGGCAGTTTAAGAAGGTGAAGGAAAAGTAGGTCCATAAAACTACAAAAAAGTTTCTCCAGGGCCCCAAGAGGTTAAACCTGATTTATAGCCTCAAGTTTAAGAACTTATTTCCCTCTTCCATTTCTTTTCAATCCCAGCTAACGCTGCAGATTCTATTACTCGCACAAAGGTAATCCTTCTTAAAATCTCAAGAAATTCTTTCTTTTCTATTCTTGCAGCCAGAAGTTCCTCTTCTTTACTTTGGCCTATTCAGAAGGCAGGAGAGGATTATGTTCTGTCAATATTAACTTAAACATGCACTCAACTATCTTCACTATGACCCAAATCATGAGATTATTAGAACAGGATTAAATTTATTATAGAGTATAGCTCTGTCCACCCAGATGAAGACATATTATACTGATATATATCATATGGCAGATAATATTTTTAATACTGAGGCATGCAGAAATCCATTTAAAAGAATGTAAACTGAGACTAACAGCAGTTCTCAATTTAAAGTGAATGATGTACATAAGCTTCTCTGAAAAGAAGCTTGGTCTGTTTTGGTACAAAAGTACAGTGAGGTAATATGGGAAGAAATTATTAAAGAAAGACTAGAGAAATATGAGTAACATTTATTGACCACTGATTTAAGAGCTCTCAGCAAGTGGTTTACACCACTATGGGGCAAAATTCAGCTGACAGTGCAACAAGGTAAGGCCCTTTGATGCTGATTTCAGCAGTTCCTGTTAACCCATGCCAACCACTTGTGCCCCTGGTGCTTTGTCTAGTTTAAAATGACCTTGTTTAAGGCATTAGTCCCTCTTCCCTGGATACTGATGTCCACACCAACACCACCTCAGGGACAGCACTTTGTTTCACAGGACCACAATCAAATACTTGTGGAAACATATTTCTCCAAGTCTACATTGCCACTGAAATACTTTATCATTGAATTACAGCCTTGGTGGGTTGGATCAGTTCTTCCTGATCAGTTTAGAATATTCATATAATCATCATTTCACCTCGTGCACATGCAATCCTGTGCTGCTCAGGCTAACTGGTTTCAATTATTCCTACCTTCAAAAGAAAACCACTGAGCATCTAGTAGTAAAACAATCCCAAAGATGGAAGTATGTTCCACGTGGGATTTTAACAAAAGAGTTTAAAACAAACCTTTGATCAGAGTTGATCCATTTTATTGCTTATAGCCTGCACTTTCACTCTCGCAGAAAGACGAAAGCAAACTCCATAAGGAAGCCAGAGTTTTCCAGTGGGACATGCATTAGGGATGCACATCAGATTGACGCTTCTGCCCAAAGCACCTCACCAGTGGACAGCATTATCTCTCTGACTTGTCCATCACCAGAATATGTGCTAAAGATTTCGCCACTCCAATCATACTGCACAAGCCATTTCTGAAGTATATTCATATGTAGAAGTTGAGAGTGGCTGTTGTGGAGACTTCAGTCCTACAATGGTCAAAGAAGTCCAAGTGGTGGCTGCACAAGTGAAAACTGTTATAGGAAGTCCAAACCCATCAGGTAAGTATTTGAGACACCCTTGACATCTGAATACATAAATGCTCATGCTCCACTGACTTCAAGGATAAAGCAACTCCTAAGAGCTTTACTCAATGAGGGCTTTCATATGAACAACAATCTGGTGTAGAAGCACACTACAAGTAAGAAAAAGTATGTCTGCTTCTGTCATCACATGTGAGCTCATTGTTTTAACCTACTGCATTGGCCAGCCTGCTCTTACTTTTCTCATTCATCTAGAAGAACTTCAGAGCACAGATTACCTTTTGGAGCAACATCAGTAATGTATGCACAACCTCGGAAGACACAATAATAATCTGAACCCTTGTTTATGGCCACAGTTTTATAGTATCACAGAACATAAACATTAAGGCTGCATCTTACCTGCATCATCTGAACTCAGTACAGCAGTTAACTCAGTGTTAAAGACAATTACCTCATCACATGTACTGTCTTATCTTGCCCAAGGTATCCAGTAATTCTAGTTTAGTCTATTCAACTAAACAAGACAGAATCATCACAGATTTTTCCTTAAAATTCTGCACTGTGATTATGTATATGTCCACAATGTTTCACAAGCAACATAA
Organism: Melopsittacus undulatus; assembly: GCF_012275295.1. Lineage (NCBI taxonomy): Eukaryota > Metazoa > Chordata > Aves > Psittaciformes > Psittaculidae > Melopsittacus > Melopsittacus undulatus. The sequence continues at coordinate 81,745,572 of NC_047531.1, read as the reverse complement.
TGTGGCTTATATATTGTCTACTGCAATATCTCAAACTACCGAGTGATTTGATATTTGCACACATATTTTTGCAGTTATTTAGCAATATCTATTTCATGTGGGGAATTTCATATGAAACAACAGACATATCTGCATTTCTTGTATGCATGGGCACACATGTTTAACATCCTCACACAGCCAAGTGTTAATAGTTTTGGTACAGATTATCCAGTTTAAAAAAATCACAGAATTGGAGCTGCTATGCACATGGAGAACAGCAAAGGTGTATGTTAGGTTCAGCACAATTGATAAGCTGATACTCAGTTCAAAGAGACTTTGATCCTGGCGATTAGAATATTGAAAAGGTTAGGTGTGTTCATGAGAAAGGCACAGCTGTGGGGTCCCAACCTGCAGCTTTTGAAAGGCTGTTCCAGTAAATTGCAGCTCGCTCCCATACACTGATAGATTTTGGTGTATTCTACGTGTGGTATATGCACTGAAAAGACTTTGAAAAAATAAAACTGGGAAAGTCTTTGTTACTTCGAAGCGTTCAATTTTTCACCCAACCTTACAACCTCTCTTTATAAATATAAAGCTTCAAAATAACTTGGGTCATTTTGCTGTAACCAGGGCTAAAAAACCAGAATCTTCTACAGAACTTTTTCTAAAAGACTGCTCACTCTGTGAAGATGAGAATAAAACTCAGCAGCCTGGATCTTAGCTGGTGGTTTAGTGTAGTGTCAAAACCTCCCACTAAGGATCTTGCTCAGCTCTTTTGGGTCAAATCAAGCCCTTCTGACACTAACAGCAGAACCTCCACTGTCTCCAAAGAAGACAATTTCTCTTTGCATTTTTACAGCTGAGCATTTGGTTTCACTTTTTTATTATTTCAATGCTTTAGGAATGTCTGAGCCAGTGACTTCAGATTGCCAAATGCTGGACATGTAGGAGACATTTACCACCTATGCAGATTTCTGATGTCCCCAGTCTTACCACCAAACATGAAACACTTTCTCCAGCATATCCCTCCTGCACCTTAATGAATTGTGCAAGAGCATACATGTATCTGATATGTCAGACTGTGTCTTCAGGATGTGCATAGCAGCAGGGAAATGACATTAGCAATGCAATTAGCAGATGTCTTCCACTGGATCTCCTATAGAGGTGAGTCTTTCAGGGTGGCTCACTTTCAGCCCATAGTCTAGCAGTAGGGTCTAGGTTGCTTTATGGTATTAGTTAGGTCTTAAAGAACTTCAAAGCATATTACTGAAAATTAGCCAAAGTAATGCCATGTGGAAAGAGGATTAAAGGAAATAGTACTACTTGAGACTGTGTCAGAATTCAGAGGTATCAGAGCACCCTTAGACTTTGAAAGGTAACAAAAGCTGGACAACTGATTGTGATTCTAAGGGATATGGAACGTAGGATTTACACATCCTGACTTCATTCTCCCAAATTTATAAGAATTAGACTTGCAAGTACTCACATATATGTTTTTCTTACTGAACAACTGTATTGTCTCACCGTTTGTTCTTTGTTTCTTTCTTGTCTGGGGATTTTTACCTTACTGTAGTGCTGAAACACCTTCAAGTTCATTAGTTTTAAATTCCTGAATTCTTTGGGCCAAGTGTCTTGAATTTTCTGACCTTAAGCTGCAGTGGCATCTCTTCACAATAAGGCTTAATAGTGACCCACTGAGTCACAAATCAGGCTGATCTGATCTGGCACAGGAAGCCTCAGAGGAAAAGAGAAGGCACAGCACTTGTACAAGCCTAACTGGGAGGAGCAGAAGGAGATGTCCAACTGAAGGACACTTCTGCTCACTGTCTGAGACCTAATCTATGCCTGATTCCACTGCAGACATCTCCATGGTACACATCAAATTGATTTATGGAAAGATGAAGTAAGGAAAATATGTCTTTTAAACAGCAATCAATCCTGATTTACAATAGCTCAAATTATGACAGAAATTGTATTAGCCAACAACAGAATGCTTGAAAGATTTGTGAATTTTGTTTACATGTTTGCACTTACTATTCCACCCTAGATATCTCTATCATGGAAGCTTAAACAAAATTAGGTCATGGTAATGTGTGACGCTGCTGATAATCCACACCATGAGTAATCTTCCTGTGCTGCAAGAGCACAGATAAGTGCTCAGTAAGCTTTGCCCAACTGATTTAAAGTTAGCTCACACACATTAGGTGTCTGCCTGCCTGTTCATAAATCTTTGACGTGTATGTCTGGCTGGTGTGTTGTGCCAGATATCAACTGTGTAAAATACAGTTCACAGGGTTTTATGACAGTGGTACCTTTAATATTGCCACCAGAAGGTATTTTACTCATAGATACATTCTGCTAATTCTGCTCTTTACAGTCACCTCTGTTTCACCCAAATGCTCTTCCAGCTCTCACTCCTCTCTCTCCATATTGCGAGCCTTCCTGACTGGGTTTTCCTTCCCAGAGGCAGAAAGACCTAAGCTCAGGTTCAACATTCAGTGTAGTGTGATACCACTTCAGCTGAAGATTTTTATCCTGAAAATCCCTGAGCAGATGAGCTATGGCAGGAGAAGGGAGCCCATCAGTCAGTGTTTGATGCCTTTCCTGGCTCTCCATCAGTCTTTCTACTACGATTTGTCACTGTAAGCAGAGAGGAATGGAAATGTCTCTTATGTGGGAGGGGTTTACTCCTGACACCGATATACAAGTTTGTCCTTTCTCAAGTTTCTACAGAGCACAGAGATGCCTTGGACCACACGCTGGCTGGCAGAGATCAATGCACTGAAATCAGTACCATAGAAACTTTTTTCCCAAGAAATCTAGAGCCTGTAGGAAAAAAAGGAATGGCAACTATCAAGTTAGAGCAGTTTAGAGTTATCTGTTCTAGTGCTTGCACACAGACTGCTCTAATCAAGCTCAACGATTACCTTACATTCTGTTCCACTCTAAAAGCTTTACTCTGTATATGACTGCCTGAGCCAGCAAAGAAGAATATTTGACTGACCACAGCAGTACTCCAAAAGATAAATTAATCCAAAGACTTTGATGTAAATATGGTGGATATTTAACAGTGGCGTTAGCCCTGGCTGCCATGACAACAGCAAATACAAGATTCAACAACACAGTTGAATTTAAGGTTAGATGCTGTCTTGAACTCACCTGCTTGTGTCCTGTAGCTCAGAACATTTTCCTTGCAACCCTTAGCTATACAGCAAAACAGCATGACACAGCAACATACATCCAGTTCTCCCCATTTAGACCAGTGTGAGATCTTTTTGAGATCTACATTGTGAACCTATCTACAGTGGCAGTTCTTGGTTAGGCAGCACACAACCAGTTGTTTAATTGACATTCTTACCTCTGCAGCTAAGTAGTTTCCAGTTGCCAAATGCTTAAATCTGAACAAACTATTCCACTGTCCTGCTCCTCCCCGGCAAGGGTCATGATGGACAACCTAAAAGAAGCACAGATTGTAATTACATCCCTCAAGATCATACTTAGATCACTGTCAGTTCTTACAGCTCATTTCAAATAAAAATATGCAAACCATATAATTACAGTCTACCACAGAAATGAATTCTGTGCTCACACTAAGCCCACCATTGATAACAGCTACTTACATCTATTTTTTGCCAGGTGCCAGGAAATACTACTCCTATTACTTTCCATGTTTACATTAATCTACTCCTTACAAGCATAATGAGCCAAATTTTGCTTTAAAGTGACATAGTGTGAATCTAGAGCACAAGAAAGTAAGTGTAGATGCTCTGCGCTTACATAGGCACTACTTACACGCAAAACCCAAACCATCTTATATTGTTTCACCACTTACAGCAGCTCTATTTTTGACAACACTACGAGCTTCTGATAAATCTTTATTCAAGGGATAAAATATCCCCATATAATTTGAAATATGCTGGTTATTTCCTTTTCCCCTCGAATGAGCTGCAGATCACTTGCTATCTTCAAACCTCACAATGTCTGTCTCTCTTATGGGGTGATCTCAAAGAACTACAAGTGCAATATACTGTATTCCATACAGTCCTTTCTCAGACAAAAATCAACCATTGACCTGAGTGAGTTCTGTTTGAAATGCACAAAGTTTGCTCAGCACCTATGAATTCCTGAATACAGGAGTTACACTATTGTAATAGCGAGGGTTTGAGACATACCAGTTTCCAATACTCCTCAGCTAAACAAAAATACATTTGCTAGTCACCCCCATTCAGCAACAACACCTTTATTGAGCCTAACTTTAAACAGATGTTGATGTGCAGTGTTGCAGAAGAATGGACTTGATCACATTTGTGACATTCCTTAGCCATGAATTTCAATTTTCTACATTGCACGTGAAGTCAAATATAAACACTCAGAACCCAGGATACACGAATATCATTTGATTGGCTCTGATAAAATCACACCATTTATGTCAAGTCTGAATTTGACTCTTTGTCATTTTAGTGCAGGTAAATATAGCAAGAAAGCATCCTCTCTCCACACATGCACAACAATAAAGCATCTCTCCAGTGATCATCCTACACAAACTGCTTCATAAAATAATAATAGTTACGGGGAGGCGTATGATGATATCAAGAGGCTATGAATGATTCATATTGTGGTAAAGTATTTTTACTGAACCCTGGCCTTCAGGTCCTGAAATATTTATAAAGTAAAAAATACCTCTATTTCCCACAGTGCTTTAGAACTTGTTGCAGAAGTGGCTGACTGACGTAATGTAGTACGAAGGAAAATGTGTTGTTTCTTCTCATATTCATCACAGGTCAGAAACTTCTCCTGCTCTGCATGAAATAGCCTAACAACATCTCCCTAAAGCAATATGGAAAAGAAGCATTATTAAGTGGTAGGCAAAACTGCTAGACTCATTCTCTAGAACTGTACTAGCTCCAGTGATATCAACGTAGCTCATGTGAAGATAACATTTATTAGTTTCCTATTGCTGGAGCAGGTACCAAGCACAGGGCATACAATCCTGGCACTGAGTATGGAAATCAAATGAGAGAATTCAGTCCTGTAAGGAGACCCACACACTTTTGTGAAAACAAAACTTGTTTCAGATCACTGCAATGAATAGGGGGCAACAGTTAACCTAAAGGTGATTTTTAGTTCCAGCTAACTTTAGAAATTCAAAATTAAAATAAAAATTAGGGAAAATGATCAGATTTTTCAAACATCACACATCATCTCTCTTCTACTCTGCAACCAAAACTAATACCCTCTCTATTTCTTCTCGCATTTTTGCTTCCTGCTGCCTCTCTCCAATGCTTTAAAAACTACCCCCAAATGGGTCTATACATATATATACCATTTTCCTTTTCAAATTCTTCCTCAAAAACTGATGATACCTTGATACTTACTGAAAAATAACCAGTTGATAGTGCCAAGTGAGGAGCAGTGAAATTCATTTCTTTAAAAACTAAATCTCAGGGAGTGATCTGGAGGCAGGAAGCTGTGCAGTCAGACAGCATTTAAAGCTACATTGTCTTATTACAGCTATTGTAATTTTTCACTCCCTTCTGTAAGCATCTTATACCTGCTTTTATCATCTTGGCATAAACTCAAGTGTCGCAGCTACTCTGAACAGAGCCCTCACCATTCTGGGCTTGAACTTCATTTTTTCTCATGGATCCTGAGTTGTTTCTGGGAGGGGAAAGGGGCTGGAAGCAGCACAATCCAAACAGTTTCACTCAGTAAGACAGTAACACAGAGGAAAAATATTCTGGTTGTTAAAGGACAGTAGTGAGGGATCCTCAACAGCTCCATAAAGTCCTCATTTCTTCTCTTATTCACCAGGTATTATTTCTCTACAGTCACATATGGCATTTTTCAGATTCAAAAAACAATTCTAAAAGATCATACTTACTCCTTTCAGTACATCATCCCGGTAACTACTGAATTTCATGAACAAAGTTATTTTCCAGCTTGTGTTACAGTTGACAGCATTTACCTTTGGGGCAAAAAGAAAATAAACCAACCAACAAAACACAAAAGCAAAACAACACAATTACAGTCTTAAGGGGCGTTCTTTTCTTTTTGAGACATTCTATTCTTCTATAAGACCACACACTGGTAGGATGGCAGGGAACATGGTTTAGCTACGTATTTGTACAGTTCCTAACATATGTCCTGAAGCTCTTAAGTGTTAGTGATGTTGATGATGGAGAAGATTCAGCAGGCAAAATTCTGTCTATTGACATACTACTAAAGACAATCTACAGAGCTGTTGGACATCAGTGAGACTTACAGATACCCAAAACTCACAAAGCTTTCAGAGCCAGAAAAAACTGCACCAAGATTAAGCATATTTCATGTCGGTTTTTGAGGCCAAGCTGGAACAAATGTTTAATACTGGCATCTAGCCCATGGTGGGCTCGTGGCAGGTTCTGGTTATCAGTAAAGAACAACATATACTACATCTCAGATCAGCAATTCCCCTCAAAAGAGCAATTCCTCACCTCTTTGCAGCCAGGGTTATCTAGAAGCTCAATGTTGCTGGCATGTAGAGGCTGCCCTGCATTGACTGGCATGAGAACAACTTTATCTCCCACAACAACCTGGAAGTCAGAAACAAAACACAGTTTGGACATACATAATTACCCACTAAAATGAAGCAATGTTACATTCTTAGAAAATGACTCAAACACATGCTCTAGGAACAGCACTCAGTGAATTCACTTGCAGACATATCACACACCAGCTCTGTTCACCCGTGCCTCCACGACTGCGAGGGTTCAAGACTTCACACTAATGAATCCTCACATTCTCAGTAAGCATGTCACCCAGTTCAGCAGAAATTTGAGATCATGAAATAGATGTGAACCTATGAATTCCAAGAGCAATTCAGTTCACCTATAAAGTTACATGAACTACTCTTTATCCCATATATACTGTGAGCCAAAAGGCAGAAAAAGCTTAGAGAATAATCTGTAGTCGGAGAGCAAGACCCTCTTCCCTCCCTTGCTGTCAGCCGACCTTCTCTCATCAAGGTGTCTTTCATTTCACAAAGGCCTTAAAAACCCATCTGTGACAAGACTTCTCAGCCCAGTGACTCCCCAGTTCTGTGGAACATCTTCTGTCAAATGTCACGACAGGCTCAGAAGTTGTGCGGTTCAGACTGTATGACTGCAATCTGTAATGGAATGTAATGCACTGGAAATTCAGAGAGGCAAACATACTCCCATCCCCTCTGCTGTTACACCCGAAATGGTGTTTGGAGCTCAGCATGGGCAGCACAGCAGCTGAGGGACCTTCTCTCTGTGAGAGGAATTCCTAGCTGACTCCCTGCGAGCAAACTCCCACACCCTTGCAATCTTTTACCTATACAGACAAGGGAAAAACAATATACAAATGTGTCTTTGACCTAATGAGACATGCGTATAGAGAATTCAATTCATATCTGGGAGGGAGAAAAAAGTAATAGTTTAATAAAAAAAGGAATAAATCAATCCACATAGATTGGTTGGCATTGGGTCCTGATTTGCTTATGGTTGTTCACATCAATTTTAAGTGCACACACATATGAGGACAAATGGCTACATGTGATTTGTGCTCTATGAAATGCTGTGCAAGCCATGCTTTTTTTTGGAACACAAACAAAAAGGCTTTTTGCACTGATCAGCACATTTCATATGAACAAGCAGAGCCCAGTTCAGCTTCATATAACTTCAACAAAGGTGAATTCAGCCCCCATTGCAGAGGTGAAAAGAAGGTTGCCTGTTCTTTACCAACACGGCTAAAAAACAGCAACATAAGACAGTGTCATCATGCTCAGACTACACACAGAAAAAGGTCCCTAGTGGAACCAAAATAATGACAAGATGTCTTTATGTTACTTATGCAATACATTTCTGCATGCCATGCTTCACACAGACATTACTTACAGCCCATTTTAAGAAGTTATGACCAGACAATTCATTAATCAAAAAATCATCAGGCTTGCATCCTGCAAAGTGGAATCAGGACTTCAAAATTATTGCAAGTACATCAGGATTATAACAGTGTAATTCATAAGAGAGCACAGCATTGAGCATCTTATTTAGAAGAAAAAGAGGGCAGGAGGAAGGTATCTTTGAACACAAGCCTGTAACTACCATGGAAGTAACCAGAGGAAAGGAGATATACACAGCTACTCTGCTGTAAGCACACATCTGAGGAAGAACTGTTATGTGGGGTCATGGTTTCTGTCTCAGTCTTCTTTCTACCCTGACCCAAGTCAGCTTCAGTAACCTGCCCTCAATGCTGGCCAGCCCTGCCAGCTGCCACAGAAGCAATGAGATATCCTTTATTCTTTTCCTTTCTTCTTTTTCTTCTTGCTTCAAACCTCCACAGGTGGTTGGGAAGGAAGGGACAAAGGCAATTTCACAGTGCTTGTTCCCAGATACCCTCCAACAATGATGCAGAAAACAAAGTGAAGAGGTAACCCTGTTTTCTTATACACGGCTGCCTTGGGTAAGTTGTAAGTCTGCTCTTTTGAGTTTCTCCTGTCCCCTATCCAGTTGATTTCCTGCTCCAAATAACGTTCCAGCATGCCCAAAACGCCAAAGGCAGAGCACTTGCATGCCCACATGCCCATGTAGAATTGAACTACATGGAGGTTACAGAAAATAGGGCAATGTATTCCCAAGGTTTCCCTCTGCAAAACTAAAATTGACACCAGCTCATTCTCCTCTTCCTTAGCTGCCCTGGGGCACAGCTGGCCACAGTATTCTGTAGACCAGCAGTGGGTAATAGTTTTCTCTGGGACTTCTTCCTTACATAGAGACCTGAATTCATTAAAGCTTCATCAGACACACAGCTTTTGAGGATTTCATTCCTGACTCCTTTGACAAAACTGTTACCCTTTCTGGTCTAGGTAAGAAAAGAATAATTAAATTCATAGGGAATCCAATGAGAATTTAACTTTTGAATTCAAGATAAACCTACAAGGTCCTTCAGTCTTGGATGCTGCAGAGCTCTACCTGCACAAGGTAATTTCTAAATTCATGCAACCCTACTCGTCCATGCCTTGTTGAAGATGGTACATTGAAAGTGGGAAGAGCCATAGTCAAAGCTGACTGCATTTTGTCTTCTGGGTGGAGATCCAGAACTGGCACCACTAAGAACAATTCTGTCATTCATATAAACCCCATAAGGTCACCTTGACCCACCACAATCAAGAAGTAGGAGCAAATATCTAGTAGAGGTGTAATATATCACAAAGACTGACAGTTACAAAAGGTTATATTAGCTGTGAAGATGCAGTAGCAGTGATTACTGTTTGAACTGACTATCCAAGTAGATTACTGGTCACACCAAAGTCTCTGATACTCCATCTCCTTTGGTTCTATGCTATAATCACATCTGCCAGTGGAACTGTTGACACACGTTAAAGACCAGGAGGATTAACAGAACTTCCCCACAAGTGGCTGGGCATTCTCCAAGACTACCTCCCCCTGCATGCTGCAAGATCACGCTTTAAACACCTAAAATGGCAGACAACTGCAAATGCAATCCACACAGAGCTAATCCTGTTATCAGTGCCCATTCTGTTATTCAGTCAAACTGGAACCAGCTCTCGCCTTAATCTGTGACATCTTCCTTTGAGGAAGAGCTCTTATATGCTTAAGGAAAGTCTGTATAAAATGCTGCAGTTATGGCAAGTACTGCAAATTTTCAGCTGTATTTTTTCATTACTTTTATTGACTTGCATAACTCATCAGTTGCAAATGAAGTTAAGTTACCCCTCCTTCAGAGAAATAACTTATATCTCACAAGGCTAAACAACTGTGATGATGTACCAGAAAACTCATATACATGACTTCCTGTATCACAGCTTCTCCCAGATCAAACCACCTTCTTTTCTTTAAGGATACATGGCATATTTGGATCTACCTTGTCTGAGTCATCTGACACAGTAGCAGTCATCCAAGCATTACCAATACTTACTTCTACTGAGCTAAAGACTTTCTAAAATGTGTCTTCTCAGGGAATTTCCTCATTATAGCACAACTCAAATTTTCCAGACAGAATAAGGGTCTGATATACCAAGCTAAGTCCATGCACTGAGAGGTCAGAAGAAAATGTATAAAAAATATAAGTTCTTCAAAAGCTTAGTGAGTGGCTAAAGTAGCCTCAGCTTATGTGGTTTTAGGTGCTTTGTAGATCAGTCCCCCCAAACTAGCTTTTTAATGGACACATATCTGGTAGTAACTGAGAGGGAAGGAGTGGATACAAGGCTGGAGCCTCTCTCCATCTGTGCGGGGCAAAACCCTACCCCCCTTACAGCAGATGCTTAGTTTCTGTAACTGTTGAACGAGTGGAAATGTGCCAGAGCAGTTACAAGACAAGCTACCAAAGGGCTAATGTTTAGCACTGAAGGTTTGCAAAGAAAATTATCAGATCTGTTTAGGCCTGGTAGAAAGGAGGTAAAATGTGGGTCTCAAGACTTTCCTCTATAAAATATAATGGCAAGCTTCCAGCTCTGAAAGGCAACACCTTGTGACAGAAAACAAGCAGCAGGCAGGTTCCAAAGGAGGCTATTAAGTTAGGAGTAAACCTAATAATTTCCCACATAGCCCTTATAGCTCAGACCCTGTCAAATACAGCCCCACAGGGAACAAAACAGAAAAGAGTTCTGCAGAGTGGAATGTTACAGCAACCACTGCAATGATCTGCAAGCTTTTCAGACTAGCCAAACCACTTCCAAACTCTTATGTGCCCACAACAGTGTAAAACTGAACCAAAAAGTCTATAGGACTGAGGATGTCTTATAAGCTTCAGATCATTCTGCTGCTCTCAGCTGTAAAGGCTCAGGATGGCTCTGAAGATCACAATCTGGATACCCAGGTCCTCACTCTGGAAAGCATGACATGCACTTATTTCCTGGGCATGAGATAATAAGATTATGAACTGATGTTATTCTAAGAAATTAAACCAAAACCTTAAAGCAGTAAGTCACCTTTTTTCTTTTTTCTTTCCCTTTCCAAAGACGCAAAAGAATACCAGATTAATGTCTGATCCCCAACATACACTTCCCCCAGCTGAAAAGCCATGCAGAGGTGCCCAAAAGAGCTACTCATATTTGCTGCTTTTCTTTGCAACAGGCTTGGGGAAAAGAGGAGCTTTTCATATACCCTTCTGACCACTGAGTAGAGCAGGGAAAGACTATATGACTTTAGGGACTTCTGACTAGGAGCTGTGAGTGCAGTTCTTCTCCTCCCCACAACAGATTGCCAAAAGGAGCTGCAAGCAACCACACTCATTCTGGACAGTATCCCAAGAGCTGAATAGCTACAAAGTTAATGGAGAAAATACACAACAGACATTCCTGTCTGCAATCCTGAGAGGGCTACTTCACCAATTACTTCACAGGGGAGAGTGGCCAAAGATTCGCAACTAGGTCTACAATATAAAACCACACAAGTTCATCATGTGGCCTTCCCAGAGCCAAATCTGAATTTTCCACAGCAGGCATTTAACCAAGCTACAGCCAACTGAAAGAAGAACCAAGTTTTGATCTCATGGTGCAACTCACAGATCTGCAAAGAGCTCTGCTATACAGTCTTCCCCATACCAAAACATAGCTCTACTTCTGAACCCTACCCAGAAAAGACCCACCAGACTATCCAACCTAGCAATCATAGATGTCACTGTCATGCTGAGGAGGGCAAGAGATTTGAGGAAACCAGATGTATTTCCTGGAAACATTCTCTGCTGACATCTTAAAAAAAAAGATGCTGCCCAGAATATGAAAAAAATAGTATTTTTTAAAAGAATAATTTAGTGTAAAATATGACTTATTATCAGCTTTGTAATCTACACTCAATAGGTGGACTTAGCAAAGATGCCCAAACACAGGCCAGGAAGGCTCAGACGAATGTGTCAACATTTCCATGTAATTTGGTAACACATTCTAGTTACACTTACAAGCTAATTGTCCCAAGCACCATTTAAAGTATTTCTTTCCTGAACTTAATCCATTATGATTTATGCCAGTAGCAAAGAGATCATATGTCTTCTGGAAACTTTCTGCCTTCTCCTTCTTACACATTCAGTATTTCCACTTACATTGTCACCTTCACTCCTCAGTTTCCAGAAGGGCTGGATATAAAACCAGGATCCCTCATTCCCTGCAGCATCCAGAGACACCCGCATAGCATTCTTCTCTAGCAGAGCCGGCAATCTCTTATTGACTGTGAGGTACTTGTTACTTTTGATGTGCAGTAGCTGTGAACAAATGATAATTAAAAGAATTAGTACAAGTGTTGCTTATTCTCCCTTCAAAGGGAGGGTTTGATGGCTGTTGCTTATTCTCCCTTTAGCTAAAAGAGGAGGTGCAGGTTTCCATACTGTAATGCTTTTCTTAACATAAATGAAAGCAAAATGAAACTTGAAGTATATTGCAGCTTAGAAAAACAGATGCTATATCTCAGTTTTGAGAGAAACGTGTCAGAGATCAATTTTACAGCATATAGTGTGCAGGTAGGGCAAGGGTCCATAAACAGTGTTACCTTCAGGAATTTCACCCATTACAGGAAACTTACACCGCACTTAGGAGCATAACTTCTGTCTCATTTATATGTCATGTAGTACAAATGACTTCAGTGATTTAAAGGGAGCTGCACAGCACCCCTATAATGTGATTTTGAAATAAATCTTAAAGATACATATTTACATTCAGATTCTAAACCATAGCAGCAAAAATAACACACAAAATTTATATTATGACATATTATTTAAACATGAATATGCAGCACTTCTGGTAGGCTTTAAAACAGAGAGAAAAACCCAATAGTGTAAACTTCACCAACTTATATTTACCTGACCCTTGACAATCCAGATTACAGTGGTTTGATTCATTTCCACTGGAGCCCTGAAATGAAACAACTGTTTCCTTTCGAGCTCTGAGAGAAGGCAGATGGATTTCAATGGGTTTACCTGTATGACATTGCTGTATTTTACAATTTCACCCAACAGCTTTCTGTTCTCGCTTTCATTCTGCTTTTGTTCCAGCTCTGCCGCATGCTGCAAGAGAAGGATTATTTCTTTAAGCTCTTACAAAATCAGGACCTGTATTCAGCTACTGGAACAAATAGTGATAAAAGGAAATGGCATCACATTTAAAACACTCCCTTCAACCTGCAAGCGTTACTGCACCGAAAATATTAGCACCTGAATCCTGCTGCAGCATAATTTTCTGAACTATAATCACTCAGACCCTGTGTAATGATTCTGGGTTTTTATTACCCAGAATAAAAACTCAGCCACAATTTATGGATCACACCTGAGATGAATGCTATCTAACAAATTGTCAAGCATGAAAAGTAATTCCAGGTGCTTTTCCTGAAAGGAAAAAAAAGAAGGGACTATGATCAGCTTTTCCCTGTCGCCCTTTTTTTTACCTGGATTTTTAACTGCATACATTGACTTTGTATGTAGCAAAATTAGTAGGTCAGACATTGCAAAATCAAGGCAAAGTGCAATAGTCTGCGTCAAACACAGTCACAGCACAAACTCAGCTCCTAGCTATAATTACTGTGTAGCTAGCTCTAGCCACACACCATGTGCTGTTTTCAACTGGAAGCACTGGCATCCTCTCAACCGCACATAAAGCTATCTACCAGCTTTATGATGACCTGTATTCACTTAGTCTTGTGCACTCAATTATAACACCAGGCCAGCTCTTTTTCAGAGACAGAAGAATTTCTCCATCCGTACTGTACTTGATGCAAAATACAATCTGTTCAATGGTTTGGATAAGGATCACTTAGACTGAAATAAAAGACAACTGCAATTCAGAGGAACTTCAAGACTAAAGTGCTGAAATCTCTCCATTCAATTCTCTGCCCAGCTCCTGGAAAGCACTTCTACAATAAAAGCATGATTTAAACTAGGGCCTACTCCTGATTTTAACAACTCCATTTCTACTTCATAAAACGTCTGAAAGAAGTGTTTTGCGCACAGCAGAGATCCATAGAATCTATGGGCACAGCCCCCAGCCCAGAGTAAGACAAAATAAACAGGGCAGGGGCAATAAATGCCAGTCAGGAGGTAGGAGAGCTAATGAGAATATGAAGTTGCTATGGTGGCATAATAATACCCACCACAGTGGTTCCCAAGGCACTTGTTACTGTTCTTTCTTATTCTATTGTAATTCTACAGCCTGCAGATCGAGATAAGGCTACAAATACAGATGCCTCTTACTTGAAGTTTCTTCAGCAGTGCTGCTTCTGTGTGGTTTCCTTGTTTGGCTTGTTTAGCTTTCCAGTACTGCTTCTGGGCTGAATATCGGTTCATAGGACACACCTTGAAAAGGCAGTCTGTGAAAGATTGAAAAATATATTCATAAGCAATGTTGAAAGACACTTCCCTCATTTGTAATATGCTGTGACTGGTTTTCTTTTCCCACAAATGTCAGATACCAGTGTTTAAACATAGTCACAAAACAGCTTGATGGCAATGAACTCATAACCAGGGTGCCGGAACATCTGAGTTGAAGCTAAAGCCTTCATGCCCATTCCACACAACCAATGCGAGAGTCCCAGGCTGTGAACCTGCCATATGCAAAACTGCCTGCTGCTTTTTTAATGCTCTTTGCTGCAGCACAACTTTACAGATGCGCTATCTGAAGACATGTGAAACATTGAAAAAACAGTCCTGCTTTCTGTACACCATACGTCTGACTGCATACATCTGACTGCATACATCTGACTGCCCTGCTCCTTCTGGCACTGCTGGAACAGTTGCCTTGCACGGGCACTCAGTTGCAAGCCACCATGGAGGTCAACGCAGTGCTCAGGTCTACACACACCTTCACTAAGACTGATTAAAACAAATGAATGGTGAAAGCAACAAAGTGGCATGAACTGAACACCACTGCCACCCAACAACAGGTAAGGAGGCAGGGAGGGGAAGCCATCCAAGAGGAATTGCCCAAGCAGGGTGGCTGCACAAATGAGGCCAGAGGAGGTACACTCTGAGGAGGCTGCAGCCAATGGTGTAGACACGGAGTAACAAACGAGGATCAGCAAAACAAACCAAGTTGCAATGCAGTGACCTTCATCCCTGCTCCACTGCATCCCCACGGTGACCACATGCAGCAAGAGGACTGGGTACTGGGAAAGGGGAGAGATGTGTCTGGAGGGAAGCCAAAGGGCGCTTTCCTAAGTGCTTGTTCAATTGTTCATTTTTATTTCCCAGTACCAGAGTCAACAACTGTAAGTTAATGTTAATTGGCAATAAACTAGATTTTGTTAAATTCCCTGACTGGGGAGTTTTCAGTCCAGTGACTGTCCTACAGACTAGAAACAGAAGCTCATAATTCACCCAAATCCAACTACTTTTAGAGTGATAAATGATAATAGTCTCGCATGGCCCCAGTCACCAACTGCTCTAAAAGCTTGGCTTGAAAGACATTTACTTAGCAAATGTTGGTAACTGTCCTTTCACACCCTGCATGTATCAACTGGCAAGAGGAAGGGACAGGAAACTATTAATTAGCAATCAGAGGAAGAACATACAGGACTGCATGTGTATTAGTGTGAAACTCCTCCCCAACACGGGTTACCATAATAAATGTCAAAGGAAGGTCTGTCCCAAACTATTAGCCCTCTCTGTCATCGATGGCCAAGCACTCTCTGAGGACTAATCCACCCCCAGAGGATGGACCTTGAAGAATTTCTTCCCTGCTCCATATCAGAGTCTCAGGAAGGTAGAGATGGGAGGGAAGAAATTATTCCCTCCCAGCCACCCCAATGCAGCACAAGCTGCAGACAGGTAGTAAAGGCAATGTATCCTGCTGAAGAGAGAGCTTGCCCCAGGGCTAAGAATAAAAACATCCCTCTTCTGACCCCACAAGCACATCTTGCAGGCACTGACACCCCAGTTTGTCCAGAATTAGCAATGTTGCTTCTCTGATGGCCATCAGAGAACTTTCCCACAAAAACCAGACTGCAACAGCACTGGAAAGCCACATAGCACAGAGTATGGCACAGACACTGCTCCTCAGGAAAATATAGAAAACAAGAAGTGAACAAAAATGCCAGCTCCATGTGAGCAACATGAAGTGCTTTTTACCACTGCACTCAACAGTCAATGCCATACACATCACATAGCACAGAATAATTTGAAAGCAGCCCTCTCTACTCTCAGCTCTCTTGCTGCTTTCTCTGGAGAGTCACTTCCCAACAGCACTGTATAGTCACCCTTACCTCTGTTATCAACCATGCTGCAACATGAAATAGCAACATCAATACTAAGTACACATTCCAGTTAACGTACTGAATCACTGTGTAGGTGACCTTGCTCAATCTACCACCATCGCATGTCATTTTTAATTACTGTGTAATCTCATCAGTCACCTATTACTGTCACAAAAACAGCAGGGGAAGCTATAGGAACTATCATGGTTTGTGCTTTTAACCACTGAGTCAGGTCAGCAGCAGTTTCTATTTTACAGTGCTGTCCCACTCACACCCCAGTTCCCAGAGCAAGTTTAACATCTGCTGTTGCTAACTACCTAGGACTGGTTCCAGTTCTCCAATCCACAACAGCACGTGGGAAATACCTTCTATCATGTATCTAACTACTCCACCCTTACAAGTGAAAATTCAAGTGTCAGATTCACGATCTGTCTGTAGAAGATGCTGATACCAAGGCAGATACTATTCTCATTTTCAACACTACCAATCTAATGGAATTACTCTTACACACAGGGATGAAGAAGTGGAGATTTAGCTCCTGTGAGATACATTCTCCATATATCCTCCAACATACCCATCTCTTCACAGTCTGCGAGGAGTTATTGAAATCAATCTACAGCAGGAATTCCTCTTATAAAACAACAGGAGAGGAACTGAAAATCTACTGTGAAGACTGGCCTTGCCTTTCCTAAGTAAAAGTGAATTCCCATTACTTAAAACAAAACAAGACACACTCTCAATTATAATCAAGCCCACTCAAGCACAGCTATGTGATGTTAGTGCTGCCAAAACCACTAGACTAAGACCATGCCACATGTTGCTCCCATCACCTGGGCCCACATTGCTAGCTGTTTGCAACAGTACTGGCTCTCAATCCACAAACTAAGCTGCAGTGCTCTCAGTTCTGCAGATGTGCCATTTGGTCTGTCATATATTGGCCATTATTACACCAAGCTTCTCCCTTCACTGTCTCTTCACATCAATTGGTCTTTCTATAGAATTGATCTATTCGTAGAAGAATAGAATTCCAATAGAATCGATCTATTCATAGCAGCACAGTTTGTTCACGCAAACCCACTGCCAAGTGTCAGAACTTTCCTTGGCACTGACCGAAAGTCCTCACCAATTTGTTCCCTAACCACAATCCTCAGTCACTGTTCCTAGGAAAAAGCACTCCAAATCTTTATCAAAGCAAACACAGCCACCTTGCAGAGGTGTTTACTTTCATTTCAAAGTGGAACAATTACAATGAGAACTGTTATCATACAACCTATAGGACATAACTCCCAGGTAACTTTCATAATATCCCAGGCACTGAGGAGAAAAAACAAAAAGGAAAAAAAAAAACCCAAAAAAGCAAAAACAAAACCAAAAAACCAAAACCAACAAACAAAAAAAACCCAAAAAATAAAGAAAAGAAAACAATTACAAAACTCCGCAGACTGTTAGATCATACTGTACATTGTAGGAGATTTTAAGTATTGGGATTTCAGCTTGTAAGACAAGAAGTCCGCTATTGTTTTCTGCAGCAACTTATGATTAACGTAACTTCTCAGAAGGCTTCACGAAATACTTATTCCTCTGAAGTAACAATACCTTTTTTTATAGGACCAGCCTTCATTTCTCAGTTACTCCCCACACATCCTGCTATTTGAGTAAACACACCATTTCCCATCCTTATGGCAGAGTCTTGAAGCACAGTACTATCAAACTGTAGAGAAATGCAAGCTGTGCATGGTGATGTGCAGTCACTATTGGGTCTGCTTCCCAAAGATGGATGAATTTTCCCTAATGATAGTTCTCAAATTAAAAGAAATGTAGGGCAGGTGGTAGATAACCTCAGCCACCACAATTCCATCTGCACAATACAGGTCTCCTGACTTCCAGTCTAGTGCTTTGGAAGTTGAACTATCAAGAACTTTGTTAAAATCTGTATTATTTCAATTGTATTTTCTTCAATTTATCTTTAAAAAACAATAATCATATTGTTTGTTTGCTTTTTACAATAGGATACTCTATAAATTCAAACTTTGTGTTCCTGAACATCAGGAAGGGAAAGAAGGCAGAGTTTGCCCTAGAGAAGCTATAGTTTAAACAAACAGACAAAACCCAGAAAATGACATAGAAGATCACAAAGCCACTTTCCAGCACAGAGTGGATCAAAAGCCCAGCCCTCCTGAAGGTCTGTCTAGGGACTCACTCATGAGACAGATCATCCCTTCTACCTTCTCAGATAGTCCTGGTTCCTAACTCACTACTTTACAGAGTTTTACATAAATGCTTCTCTTCCTGAGGACACTAAGTAGACACAATCAAAGCTAAACAGCTTTAAAGCAAATGGCTTAAAAGTGACAGCCAGTTTCACTTACTGAACTTCCATGAGTTCAGACTTCTGCAGTTTCAGCAGTGTTCTCATACCCACAAAATCTTCCAGGCAAAATTTCAATCACTTGTGCACAAAGTGAAGATGGAGCAAATGCAAAACACTGCCCACCCCAGCCCACACACACAGGTCGAAAAACAATAAAAACACTTCAGATTTTCCTTACAACATGGAAAAAGAAGGGGAAGCTCTCCCTGGTCACACTCCAGGCTTAACCTCCTACATTATATACCTTGGCTTGTTAGAAAGTGAGAAAATATGACAAATTGTCAGTGTTGAGACATGCATAAATTACTCATTGGGACACACACACACACACGACACATACATGACACATTAATCAGAACAGCCAAAAGATGGAAAGCAGCAGCTCTGGGAATGCAGGAGAAGATCCAGAGAGGATGCACTCAGCACTGAACTGACCATCTGCCTGAGCTTGACAATGTGCACAAAACACCGCTCTTCAAAAGGCAGTAGTGGGTGGAACAACCACACACAGCACATCCTCTGAGCAAAATGTAACTACACTCAGGAAGTCTGAACAGGAAAATAACTCATATTATGCCTTTTAATCTTCCTTGACATTGGATAAAGAAGATGACTTAGAACACTATTTGTCAGATATTTTCTCCCATTCCCTGCCCCCACCCAAGTGTTTGAAATTCAGCTCGTGCTCATCACAGATACCTGTGATTTGCAGAACTAGAGAAATTATCACGTCTTTCTTTCAACCAGGAGGCTGACAAATGAGTAAGTGGAAGCGTTAATAGTGGCCACTATTAAATCAGTGTGCACAAAATCTATGTGTTTTCAAACAAAAATCAGAAAGGTAAAAAAGAGGTGAAGTGAGAATGGAAAGGAAGGAATGTAAGAGAGCAAACAGTGGGGCAATGAAGAATCTTGAGGAAGACAACAGAAAAAATTATCAGGAGTCTCAGAAGAAAATTAAAGCAATTATGGAGCTGAGAGAAACAAGAAGAAAACACAAAGACAAACTGAAACAATGTACGAGAAGGCAAGAAAAATGGTAGATGGCAGATAAAAGAGAAGGAGGAAGAAAGAAGAGTGCACAGGAATGTAATGGAAGGGAGAGATGAGGAAAGAACAATGTCAGAAAAGCTTAGGACAGACTAAAAATTGGGAGAAAAGCAAGAGAAGGACATACAAGAACTCATCACTTCCATTGCAAATGCTTCAAGAAAAAGTGGCATATAATGTAGAGGAGTTTAAGAACTTAGGTCATTTTACACTTAAAATAGAACAGAGACTTATGCTCCTTTTTCAGAGTTGCTAAATCTGACTAACAAGCAGGTCTTATCTGTGCTATTTTACACCTTGGAAGCTGAAAGCATTTCCCACTGGAGATAACAGCGTCAAGCTAAAGTGTGTTTAAGGTCAGAGTCCAAGCAAACTTGCAGCTCTGTTGCTCACAATGTGACTTTTCTACAGAGGTACAAGACTTTTGGCACACACTGTTCTTCCTAATGTCTGTGAACCTGGCCCTGCAGCAGGGTAAGCATTCCCATCTTGACACCAAGTGCTTCAGCTCTCACTAGCTTCAGGCAGAATTAGGACAAGAAGCACCTGGCTTGATCAGTCCTTAAATTCAACTGAAAAATAGCATATACTTTTTCCCCCCCCCTTAACAGACTTCAAGCAACACATGTGGGACCAAATCCTGCCCTCCTTTGCACTGATGCAGACCTGGAGATGCACACTGATGAACATAGCACCGCTCCAGGTTCTTTCCATTGTGACTGAAGGTGAAATCTGGACCACAGCTTCTTTGTACAGACACAAGATGAAAAGCAAGCACAGCTCTCCTTAGCTTTACAATACTTTGTTTTGGAGGAAGTTCTGAAAAGCCTAGAATAGCTACCACCCACTCACACAACACAAACACGTAACAAAAACGAAACTGCTATTTTGAGACACCTCTTTAGTCAGGCTTTCGGTTCAGGCCAACAGCTCAGTACCTTGATCTCTGAGTGAACCCTGTAGAAGGGAAACAAGTAAAGGCCTGAAGACAGCCTGAGAGAGTTGGGCTTGTTCAGCCAGGAGAAGAGAAGGCTCTGGGGAGATCTTACAGCAGCCTTGCAGTACCTAAAGGGCATACAAGGATGCTGAAGAGGGACTTTGTACAAAAGCATGTAGTGATAAGACACGGGGGAATGGCTTCGAACTGAAAGAGGGGAGATTTAGATTAGACATTAGAAAGAAATCCTTTACTATGAGAGTGGTGAGACACTGGGGCTGTGGCTGCCCCATCCCTGACAGTGTTCAAGGTCAGGTTGGATGGAGCTTAAGAGCAACCTGGTGTAGTGGAAGGTGTCTCTGCCCACGGCAGAGGAGTTGGCATTAGATGATCTTTAAGGTCCGTTCTAACCCAAACTACTCTATTATTCTATGAAACACGATTTTTTTTTTCCCCTGTTGGGGAAAGGGTTGTTAAAATATTACCAAAAAAGAGCAAATACAGTCATCTGATGCTAATTTTCAGAGTCAGTCCTTGGAATCTAAACATTTTGTTAGAAACTTGCCTTTCTCATACTTCTTTGACTCTTAGGTCAAGCTCTAACCTCAAATCAACGCCAGTTCAGCTATCAGTGATAAAAATATTATAAACCATACAGACAGCAGTTCCAGCTACTAAAGAGGCCCTACTCTTCCTGCTGCTAGATGTTATTTTTAGTTGCTTATGTCTAATCATGCAATTAATCGTTCATTCCTAAGCCTTCTTTTTATGTCAAGAACTTACTTAAAGCAGTTTTTGCTTAGTTTATTAACTTTGCCATTTTAATTGGATGTTATTTCCCAGAAGATTGGGATGGGGGGAGAGGAAACAAGGGTTTTGTTTACATTTCTCAGTTATAGCAACAACATTTAGCAACTTTTTTGGCTCAGTGCTTTTGAGCAGGGCTAAGAAATTTAGCAAAACATGGCAGAGATGTGCTGGTTGCTCTCATAATACAGACACCTCTGTGGTACCAACGTGCTAAATCCTGATTAGATTCAGGATTAGAACAGGAAGGTTTTGCTGTGTTCTCAACAGAATTCCTAACTATTTCCACACTTAGAATTTGACATGCAAGATGAAAGAGAAAACAAACAATGGCTTTATCTCTGCTACAGCCAATCTCCTGAACGCCACTTGATTGCACATACCTGAAGCAGCATGAAAATGCTAATAGATGTGGCTCCTATGATATAGCCAGTATGCTATAGCATGACAGGTTGCCTCAATTGGGGTGATAAAGCTCACTGATTTAGCTTCTCCTACCCATATTGCAGTTCATCCAAATTTGCATGCTACCACAATGCTAGCAATAGCTAAGCACTTCAAAAGTAAGTCAGACATTGGGGCACCCTAAAGCAGAAAGAAAAGGGACAGGAAGTGAGAAGCCAAAGGGAGCTAAGAGGCAGCAGTGAGGAGGAGAAGGAAAGCAGTTAATAACAAGTTTTGGGGCAGAGAGGGAAAAGGAGAAGAGGGGATCCCTGAAAAGTGGAGGATCTGAGTTAAAGGAAAGGACAAGTTAGATGCTGTGGAGAAGAAGGAGCAGAGGCAACTGAAAATAAAGGGATGCATTATGCAAGCAACAGAGAGAGGTTTCAATAGTGAATAGAGCCAAAACTGTCTACAACTAATAGAAAACATTCCCCTGCAGAAGCTGGGATGTAACTCAGAAGTACAGTCCTTGCATTCCTCCAGCAGCAGCAAACAGCTGTACATTTTGTCAGTGTTTTATCCCTTTCTGACATCTGATCTACATTACATGTGTTCTACTGCCACCACTGATGGCATGCCATTAGAGCTGAGAGTTCAATAACTTTGCACCCTGGATCAGTGTGCCCAGACCTTCCTGATGCTGTTGAAATTACTTCTAAAAAAATCAAGAGACAGTAAAGTCAACTTTTTTGTTCTTTGCCTTTTGAAGTTAGGAAAAAAGCATCACGTACAGTTCAGTATAACTGTACTGAAGTTATAAAGTCAAGGCCTCAGATATTAAACAACTTAAAATTTAAGGCTGTCTTCACCTCTGTTCAGCTCCTTGATCACAGGCATTTGGTTGCATTCTGCAATTATACCATCACATGCAAGTCTTTTCCGGTGACCCCTGTCTCATATAGAAACCTGGATATCTTCTATTCTGAGAACACATTCAGGCTAGTGAAGTGGCTGAAATACTGTCCAAAAAATCCCAATCTGAAGTTTTGTGCAAACTGGAAGCTGTGAATTAAACATGCATTTACAGGCAGCGAGAGGATGAAATCAGTTAGGAAGCCTGAAAGACACACTGGAGAATTATATTCTATCCTCATCCCTGCTATCAAGTTAGTTCATCATTCAAGTGACTGAAATTTATCACTATTAGTTTCAAAGTACACATCCTCACTTTCTCAATTTCCAAGCTCTGCTGATGTGCTGAGTACTCACAGCCGGAACTGGAACCAACTGCTGATGTTTTCTGGATTTGCAAGGGGAAAAAAATATCTTGAATACTCTGAGAGCAGAACTGAAGCCTCTCAATGACTTAAACACAACTATAATAGCATATACACACTACAGCATAATAAACACTGGAAATAAAATAACAAGGATAAGCGTCTCAGTGCAACCCCTTGAGACAGACAAAAGCAGCCATGAAACTGATCTTCCTTGCTCTAAACCAAGCAAACCGTAACTGTCTTTATCTCATAATGTGTGTCAATCCACATTTAAGTCAAAAAAGGTCTGGAGCAGGCTAGTAAGGCTCTACCTTGGCACAGATAGAGCCAATGGCTTAAATCAAGTACAAACAAGACTAAGAGTCTACTTTTATTTCATTCCCTGTGTATAAACACACTGAATTTCTGATACACTGGTGTATTTTTCAGTATTTAAGAAGTAGAAACTGTGTGTTCTCGGTGCATTGTTATTTTTTCCAACAAGCAAAACAGCAGAATTATCAAAATCTACAAAGTCACGTCCAAGAAAGTTGAGAAAAAACAGGGTTTTAAGCAAAAGTAAAACAAAAAGCTGTAAAAATATTTGAGGGTAGTCTTAAAATGTTTTCTTATCTTTTAAAAAATAATCAAACCAGCAGCTCAAGTACTTTTGAGCCTCACAAGCTAATTTTCCATTTACAATAAGAGCAGAGCTTGAGCAAGGAGCTGGTCACACCGCAGGGGATCAGCATCTGATGTACAGAACACAGCAACCAACTCTTGGACTACAAGAAAATTAGTCCCTTTCCCCATGTTTTCCACTGACCCCTCCTGCTTTTGCTGATTCGGTTTTTAGTTGTCAAGATATTCACATTCCAACCTGAAACTTCAGTGATGTGTTCACAGACCATGAAGGCATCTGGGAGGTTACATTCTGGTAAGGTGAAGTGCTGAAGGAGTTACAACATGCACAAATCAGTCATCAAAGAATGATCCATACGTACTGACCTCTGAACTTCTTTGGAGGATTAGCAAGGTCACCTGCCTCTGGCTGAACCACACACCGGTCATCCACTAACCTAGAAAAACAAAAGTTATCACACTTACTAAAACATGCATTTGACATCAGACTGTATAGATACATGTGTGTGTGTGTGTGTGTGTGTGTGTGTGTGTGTATATGCAGAGATATACCTATCACAGCATAGATACTGCACATTTCTCCAATTTAATTCAAAAATACTTAGAAAGTTCTATTCAGTTACTAAGTATAACCAAAAAAAGAAAACTACATTTTCCTTCAAGAAAGAGGATTTCCTCTATTGAACTAAAATATGGCCTACGTTTCCATTTAAATCCAGTTAAAGTCCCTTTTGCTAGATCAAGTGCATGAACATTTCATGTAAAATTCTTGTTTTCTTTCATTAGAAATAGTCTGGTTTTCTACACCTCTCAGATTCTCACAGCCTTTACCCTAGGGCACAATCCAAAATCCATCAAAATCAACAGAGAGACTCTAAGCCACTTAAATAAGCCCTGGAAAAGGACCTCAAAGAAAAATGTTGAGAAAGCATATGTGGACCTGCTTACACAATCTTGACATGCAGGGGGGTTTCTCCAGTGACCTGCTGTTTCATAGCACTGTTTTAACTAGAAGTTGAGTCTGGGATCCAATAAAGCACCTTGGAGTTTAGTTTTTAAACATTCTACTGCTTTTCACCATTTCCAATCTTTTTCTTCTGGGGATGCATGTGGAATTAAGTATCAGCTCCCATCAAAACTCAAAGGAACACATTTTCTTTTGCTGAAAAGAATAATAATTTATTTAATCCATATCACAAAATCTAACTAACAAATCAAATCTAATTCTCACAATATTCTAGAAGTTAAATAAGCAATAAAATTCAAGAATATAAATTGTTAATCTTATCACAGAACTCCCCAAACATAAATTCAGCTTCCTTTCAGGAAGCATCTTGTAAATAATCTGCCTGTTTTAAACAATTATTCAGGAAAATCTCATTTAAGGACACACTACTGCCCTGCCACTTCACAACAACAGCCTTAGCAGCATTTTCTGTGGGAAACTGCCAGGAAAAGCACAATTTAGGTTCAGCCAAATTACACAATAGATACATTCAGCTTTCACACAAGCTGGTAAAGGGTTTGCATCCAGCCATGAGTGCAGCAAGACCAATCCCCCAGCATGCCCATGAATTCTCTACCTCTAGCAAGCTGCCTGTTGACAAGCTGCTCACTTGCAGCTCCCAGAAACAGAAGTGAAAATGTAGAATTTTATAAGTCAGCATCTTGGTTCTCATAATATACTTAAATGCAAATGTGAGGTGTCAGCGAGAAGGGAGAACTGAAGTAATGGTCCAAGGATCAGGCAGGGGATCTGCTATATTGCCTTATGGGGCTGTGTTTTTCACAGTCTAGGTTTGGCCAGGCTTAAGAAGAACAAAGCAAGGTTTGGAAAGTGGGACTTAGGAAGAGTCAGTGCTGCAAGATCTGTCTATGATCTAGAAGGCTAAAGATTCTTACAAAGAGCATCTAAAACCTGGAACCATGGAAGAAACAGGGCTGGAAAAGACTACCTTAAACAGAAGCTTTGCCAAAGGATTTTAATGCCAAGAAGTACTCCTCCCTCAACAAAATCCCTAAAAGGCTTTCTGAATAAACCCCTAAGGTTTGACCTTTAAGCACTGTCAGGATGGAGGACAGTACATTGGAAGCTGAATGCAATTGACAAGGATCATCTTGTGTTCCTTGGTGACAACTTGTGCGCTCTAGTGACAGCTAGAACTGTGGATGAAACGCAAAACTTTCATCATGGTACCACATCACCATAACAAAAGCCATATAGAAAACAAAGTGTTGGTGCTGAGAAAAACAAACAAGAACCTGCACACTGAGCCAGTTAGCTACAGTGTTCAAATATGTTAAACTTCAAACATGTTAAACTTGTAAGACTCAGAAAATAGATACTGAATTATTAATATCAATAACTTTAAGTATTCTCTAAAGGCACAAGGATAAAGACCTTGAGTTCTGCACTTATTAGGAGCCAAAGACATCAGACAAGACAAAGGAGAAAGGAACTGCTGCTCCTCCCATCCTAGAGATGTGAAAGCACAGAAATGAAAACACAGAAAGAGAACTGACATGTGGCAGGACAAAGGCAGGACAGAGGTAAGGCAGACAAGATGCATCATCTCCTGAGACCTTGCTACATGCCTTAGCTTCTGACATCTTTGTTCCTTACAAAGTATCTTACAACACAGGGCAAAAACACGAATAAAGTGTTGCTTTGTCTATAAAGCAGTCTTCCAGCAGCTTAATCCTCAAATTTCCACACATTACATTCTTCCTGTATTCCAACCATATGTCCTTCAAAATATTCAGTAGCTACTTGTTTATGGTGGATGTGGTTGTTAGGGTACCATAGCGAGAGCAGAGTTGCACATTGCATATGATGCAAGACTTCAGCCTGCTCTGTAGACTGGAACAGAAGAGGCTCTTCAAACACAGACCACTTCCTCCAATACGCATTTCAAAATATTCAAATCCCACTTTTCTTACCTAGCCAAAAGGCAGCTGTTGGCTTGTGGCTGAAGCCTGCTGGGTGGCTGCATTAAGCAAGCAGTAATTCATGACCTTTGTAGCATGCAAACAATCCATCTGAGATGTGCGTAACGGAACAACAGGCTTGACTACAAAAGGTCCTGGGCACCTGCAGCTTCTGTCAGACAATGGCACAGCGTGTTTTAAGATCACTCGCTGGTTTGCATAGGATGCCAAAGTGCACCAGACAAGACGCTGACAAAGGCAGAACTGACTGTATTGTACCATCATATTTGCAAGCTATTTAAATACTGATCAAGATTATTATGCCAATATTCCCCTTCTTCCCTTCCAGGTTGTTCAGCTTGGAGAAGACTCCAGAAAGACCTTATTGCAGCCTTTCTGTTCTTGTAAGGGGCCTATAAGAACGACAAGGACTTTTAGCAGGGCCTGTTGCAATAGGTCAAGGGGTGATGATTTTAAACTGAAATAAGGGAAATTCATGCTGTACATGAGGAAGAAATTCCTTACAGTGAGGGTGGTAAAACACTGGAAGTGGTTGCCCAGAGAGGTGGTGGATGCACTATCCCCAGAGACATTCAAGGCCAGGCTGGATGTGGTTCTGGGCAACCTGATCTAGTTGAAGATGTCCCTGCTCATTGCAGGGGGTTGGACCAGATGAGCTTTGAAGGTTGCTTCCAACCCAAACCATTCTGTGATTCTATTCAAGCTACTCTATCACCAGAGAAGCTTTAGCAAACTTCAGGGGGTTCAACTCTTCAGCTGGACTGCAGACAGTACTGCTACTGCTTTGTGCCCCAGTTCCAGCAGATAAAACATGACCGCATTTCAGTTGTTCATATGTTGATAGCACATAAATGACAGGAGTTCCCTGCACATGTATGATATCATTTTTATTTGTGCAAGTTCTTCCCTGAGCACAGTATCTGGTTTACAAATAATGCCTCCAAGCAATTGCTGCACTGCTGCAGTAATTAAGTTGTACAGTAGTTCTCTAGTGCCTAAGATAAATCATCAGAAAAGTCAAAATAATAATTACAGCCCCAGACTTTATTCATAGCCCTTTGTATTCAATAATTGTAGAATTGTGGTCTGAAAGTAAAAACATTCAATGGGATTGCTTGTCTTTGATGCCGTCTTTTTCCCACTGTAGCCAGGAAAAGCTTTTCCACTTGCTGCAGGGGAAGCAAGGGCTGTTCCTCACCATACCACCAACCTCACAGACTAGCAGATATTTAAGCCATTAAGACATCACACAACAACGTATACAAAGCCACATTAAATGAGAACTGAAACTATCTAAAGCAATGCCTGTGAGTTAAAGTGTGCTTCTCAGCAGAGGCAGGGGGGGAAAGCAAAGGAGGTTTTCAGGTCTCTTAGTGTTAGCCAGGATAATGCACCATATCATGTAAAGTGGTCAAAGCAAAGATATGTTCATTTTTTCCCCTCCTTTAGTGGAGTTCAATCTGTCCTTTCTCACCACATGCAAAGCCAAGTGTGTATAAGCATTCAATATCTTGCAACAGTGAATTGCATGTAGAAGGTAGCACCTGTGTAAACGTATTTACAAGCCATTTCAAATATAGTGCCTCTCGTTGTTTCAGCATCAAAAGGACAGGACCAACTTCTTCCAGTACTTTTCATCATTTGTTTTCAGAGCTTGCCTAATATAAACAACTTCAAACTACCCATACAGTTCCTAACATCACTCTGCTCCCTGGGCACTGGGCAGAAGCAGGGAAATAACAACTTGTAGTAATTCCCACTAAATCCTTCTGCTGGGTTACAGCAGCAGTTTTTGTAGGGACTTACATTGAAACAATAGACAGAGTAAGTCTCTGAAGAACCAGTGGGGACTCACTATGTATTTGGGGAAATAGGAGGAAGGCTGCACCAATGGCAGGAGCAAGACTAAGCAGTAGCAGTGTAACTCATAAGGCAGGTATGCTGGCAAAAGAAACTAATGCTATCTGGGCTTTCAGACATGAATCCTGTATGCTAGGTGAGTCTTCATGTCCTACAAGCTCCTCTGATTACTTAACACAGGCTAAAGGTAAAACACCAAAGGTTTCTAGGAACTTGCAGATGTAGCATGAGGGTCAAGGAATAGTGGTACAGCTATAAACCCAGAAAAACTCTTCACAATAATAAGTTATTTTAAATTTGAAATTTACTACTGAGTTACATTCTGGAAGAACAAAAACCAATGAAAGACAAAAACAGAAGGGAATGATGATGGATCTTATGAATTTTAGGGCTCTTTCATAATATAAGATGCTTTTCAGATCATCCAAGAAAGGAGCTACATAATATCCATTTATCCTCAGTTTGTGCCTTCAATTTGAAAAAGTCTTCCTGAAATGTACTTTCTCTCTTCCTACCAACAGACTTCCACTTTTCATAACCAATGTTATTAAGCAAAACAATACCTAAACAAACACACACGCACACAGACTCTCATACATATACCTATACATACATGCATGCGTGCCTAACTTGTCAAAGTACAAGACCCAGCTACTGATACCTGTTACAATACATGAGGAGGAGCAGAACTCAGCTTGATACTCTTGATACATATATATTTTACTCCTCAAAAAGCTGAATAAATTAAGCTAGAGGCAACATCTTCAATCTAAAACACTCAGTTGCTCAGCTTTTACTCTTAGTGGTATCATTATTTCACTGTTCTGAGCAGCCTAAGGCCCAACAGCAGCAGGAAGAGGGGGCAATATTAACAACAGACATCAGTAAGATGAGTTGGACGTTTTAATTGTCAGTAAAGCCAAGCAATACATCTTTGTTCCACATCAGCTCACAAATCATGCTGAGGCTACATCCCAAAGACAGAAAACCTCAACATCCCTTTGTGAACGAAAGACCAGCCCTCAAAACCTCTCCTTCCTTTGCTCCTCGGTCATCTCTTCACATACACAACCTCCTTATCAAAACCACTCCCTCAGAGCACCTTCTTCTCCTCCTAACTGCAGCTACGAAGCCTCTCCTGTGCTCCACACAGTAACCATTTGGGAAGAGAGCTTCTAGTCATATCACCAAGAAGCCAACCAATAATGAACAATAGGTTATTAAATTTTTTCTGCCCTGGAAATCAAGCATCAAATGCCCAAGTGCCAAAACAATCAGGTCCACCCAGTTCTTCTCCAAGTCCACCCACTTTTCATCTCATTGAGCCTCTTATCAGGCATCTGCGTCAGCCCACTTCTTGCTTGCTTCAAGCAGTCTCTTGCCAAAAACCTACAGTCATCATACCTCACCCTTCCCAAAATGTGAGTTCATATTCCTTTTTGACTACCAGTTCTGACTCAAATGATTTACAGCTCTATGATTGAGCTCCACTGTACAAAATCTGCCTCTTTTCCTGTCTCCTTCCTTTTTGCAAAGTTTTCATCATCTTTCCACATGTGTCATTTTTCAGGGTCTCCCACGTTAACCCCAACTTGCACAGAAAACAAAAAGGATCTTCCTTGCACTTACAGCAGGACTATTAAGCCTCTGTACTATTTAGGAAGATTCCTTGTTAAAAATCCCTTTTGATAAATGGGAGGATCACACTTCATAATATTTAAACAAGATCTGCACTACATGCCAATGAGGTGCAGCAGCACAGACACAAAGTCTGACTCCTGCCTCTAACTTCAGCAGCTTTATTCTTTCCTTTCTAAATAAATTTTAAGTGCTATAAACGTAAAGCTTAACACAGGTTGAAAGAAGCTATTAAACCACAGAACAGCTGAATTTGGAAGGGACCACAGGAGGTGATCTAGTCCAATCTCCCTGCTCAAGCAAGCTCACCTAGAGCACATTACTCAGGATTGTACTCCTGCAACTGGAAAAACAAAATCCTATGCATCCAAAAATATTCCAGACTTCTCAAAGTGTCTTAAACAGCAGACAAATTTCACCATGAACCATCTCAGCTACACAGATCAGGAACACTCAGCCATTCTCACCATGCTGAAAAATGCTCATACAGGTCACTTTGAATTGCATTATAGAATGTCATGGAGACAGAAGGGCAGGAAGCAAGGCACCAGGCGCATACTGAGAAAAGAAACAGCATGCTAGTAGGCAGTTCCACAGTTGCACTAATAATCAGCCTTAAAGGTTTCTTTCTTTATCCGATTGTACATTCATATATTCTGGTAACTGCACCTGCAGGCTTGCGTGTTGGAGGGGAAGAAACAAAACAAAACCAGAAAGCTGAAGTTTTTCTGATTCAATTAAGTAATCCAGCTATAAATCCTGAATGCCACTTTGTTATTCTTTTGTATTGTATTATATCCAGTCATGCTTTTAGCTTGTAAAGGCTTCAGGAACCCGTTCAGTAGGATTTGTTAATCCTTTTTTACAGTTACACTTACATTTAAAACATTGTACAAAATGACATAAATTGTAAGGAGAGTTAAAATAAATGATTCAATAAAGTGTTATTTGGTGATTACGGGGGGGGCAGGAGGAGGGATGGACGATTCTCCCATTTTAGTCTCAGTTTTGCAATTTTCTTTGCCTGCATAATAGTCAAGTCATTTATGCACAAGGAAAATGGTACTGAGCTTATCTTGGGCATACTAATTTTTGCCAAGTAAATAAACATTCACACAATATTTCAAGATCCTCACAATACAACACACATTAAGTCACTTTGCAGTGCTGCCAAGCATACCTATTCTCTGCTGTCAAAAGGGGACTTGGAAGTGTCAATGGGAGGAGGTGTGCCAGCCCACCCCACCCAGCTCATTCCCCAGTCATGCAAAGTCCTTCTACTCTTCCCAATGCTGAGGGTGTGCTCCCAGGCTTGTTCTGGCTTCAGTCTGTCTCAGTACCTTTGAAAAACAAATTACATTCCCATAAAACTGAGAAAATATCTGATTCCTTCCTTTTTTTTATATATGAAAAGTGAAACTCTACCATACAAGGACGTTGTGGTAGCCTAAAGGCATTCAAGAAAAGAAAGTCTTGCATGGGAAAACATACTGTTTTGGATGAAATTTGTATTAAGACATTCTTCTACAGCTAAGAAATGGAAAGGATATAAAGTGATTAACAGGAAAGCTTTCTGAAAGCAGTAGTGGCTTGCAGAACACAGACCCATTAACAGTGCATCACTGGGGAGACTGGACAATCTTTCTGTTACTGGCATTTTCTTTCTTGGGTGAAATCTTGGCTTTCTTCAAACTTACTGGCAAATTCTCCACTGATCTCTCTGAGGCCAAGATTTCACTCCAGTGATCCTACCTTCCCAAAAGTGCACTGGGGAGCAAAGTGCTGTTTATTAAATAACAAGCAGTGTCAGCACCAAGTGTGTGGCTATATCATAGACCCTTCAAAAGGAGGAAGCCCACACCCAACAAAGCTCACCACTGCCAAGACAAGCTCACCTGGATACAGGATGGCAAAAGGCATTCTGGTGGCCTGAGCTCAGCTACATAAGCGTAAGGTATCTAGCTTTAAATCCGCTATCTGGAATCTTTTTTCAGTCAAGATTGAGAGGCAGGCACCTCCAGAGGGCAATAACAACCTGATCTAGGGCAGATGTGTAAAGTAAGAGCATGAAACATCCTCCTGACACAGCCTTTCTCTCTCCCTTGTCTACTGGCTACTTGTAAGAGGACTATGCTTTGGCAGAACTTATTAAGTATAACCCCCAACCATTTTCAGACAGAGGTACTAATGTTCTGCAAGGCTTTCCCCCCAGTTCAACCTGAACACCTGGCATTTTCTCTTGTGCCTGGCTGAGATGCCAACAAGAAACCTGAGTGGATCTGGTTGAGATATTCCTCCCACCCCATCTACCTTCCTTCTGTGTACCCCTCAATGAAACAAGACTGATAACACTGCACTCTTGGAGGAGCACACTCCCTACCAGGTTTCCAACAAGCAGAGAAAATGTTATGTTCATGTCCCTACACATAGGGTACAAGGAATACATATCTCTCAAAGCCTGCAAAACCTTTTGTTTAAAAGAGCCAGCGTGACCAACAGTATATATTTGAGGGTGAAAATATTCATGCTGATGCAGTTTATCTCGAAAGATTCCAGCCACTGAGGTGTGGTGGAAGAAAAGAGAAAAACCTCCCTTTTGTTTCAACTAAGCTTGCTCAGCTATTGCTCACAAGGACAGTTGTGAAGGACCACTTCAGTTAATTGTACACAAAATGAAGGTGGTAAAGAAAGCTGTAGTAATTACTCCAATTTTGTTAAAACTGGAAATTTGATCATTTGAAGGCAAGACTTTAAAAAGTGGGACATTGCAGAAATAAACACAGGTATTACAATATTCCTTCTTCAAGCATATTATCATACATTAAAATCCAAAAATGCCATCATCTGCTCGTTTGCTCAGCAGTCTATTTGAAATGTTATCCCAGATACAGTATGCAACAAAGGCTTTATATTCATGCTCTTCAGGGCAAAGGCCACATACAGCAAACATCCATGATAATCTCCAAATATTCCTTCTGTTTATTTTAGGAGCATCTGAGGCATCATTTGTCTAAGTGTTTAAGTACAATCTAACTTCCACAGCTCTTCTACTTAATCCTTACTCCAACTAGCTACATATTGAATGCAAATACTACAACAAGTCTAGGATTTGGCCCAATACAAACATGATGCTTACTTAGAAGTAAATCAGAAAATGAAGATTAAACACATAACTTTAACTCCGCTTGCTTACACCTTAAATACGCATAACAGGTCTGCCACTCAGCTCTCCCAATGTGTAAACGTACAGATGCTCTCCCAATGTGTAAACATATGGATGAAGCAGAAGTACTAGGTATATTGACATAACATACATTAGCAACACTGACATTGTGACCACTGCTAAACTAAAATAGAATTTTTGGGCTTATGCATGTCTGCATCTTCACATGAAGTTTAGGCATGTAATTCACTAATCAGCCCCTATCAGACTGAGTAGCTTAAATTCCTATGGTACATAGTGACTCCAAAGAAGAGGACCTATTAATAGCATCACTGGTCTCAAAATCAAGTAGACACACAGAATACATTGCAAGGTTATCTACTCAGCCAGAGACAGAAAAGCAAAGCCAGCAGTATAGAGAAAATATTCACATTCAAAAGGAATTCTGCATTCAGCTTTCACCATAAGAATTTGTGCATTTTGCTCAGCTGTGTATGTAGCTCCATGGGACATATTTGTGAACATCCTCTTGAAAGGACTGTTTTGAAGAACTGTGCACTAATGAAAGGAATTGGAAAGTCTGAATTTGCCACTGTTAACACCATTTAATGAAAACAGAGAGAAAGGTTTACGCAGAAAAATACTGTTGAGAAATGCCAATATCTGTCCAGTGATCCAAGAGTGACTTCATCACTGAAAATGGTAATGAAAGCATTCACACCTACACATCAAAACAGCAACACATTGTATAAAGGAAGCATAAGCAAAAGGTGAGAATTGGGAAACTTACATTTGGCTGAAACAGCATAATGTAAAAATATTGTTGTTTAAGCAAACCAGGCTCCAATGCTACTGTAAGGTCTCTAACAAACCTCAACAATCTCTGGGACAATAAGATACATATAGAAAAGCACACACATACGCAAATACATATATACAAATTACTGCTCCTGCAAACACAATTTGCAATCTAGATCCTGGAAACCAAACCAAGTTCTTTCTCTATTTTGTAACATAAATAGTAATAATCCGGCAGACCAATCCATGTCACACTGTATAAAAATGAGCGTGGAAAACATTTCTTAATCAAAATGTTGATATTTGACACATTTTGCAGTGTTTGTTTCACACAGCAATGGCAAATCTTCTGTGCCTAACATTTTGCTAAAAAAGTTCCCCTTTTTTAGATAATACATATCCAAATACTCTGTCACAATCTCATTTATATGTCAGGATACTGAACGAAGAAAGGACTCTCCTTATTTCAGAGGCCTTCAAATGGTGACAAGTCCTAAGTTAGTGTGAACAAGTGTAATTCTACTCAAACTAGTCAAATAGCCCTTTTCTACAATAACTCAGCATTGACCTAGCTCTCTTTACATTCTTTCCTTAGTCTACCTTTCTTTAGCTGCCCAGAGGCTCTCTTCAAAGCCAACCAGCAATACTGTGCCACCATAACCATGCATCACAACTTGAACCCACACCAGCCACAGCCCCCTTCCACATGGCATGCTGTATACTGTCACCAGGGACAAACTTGGGCTTCACACCAGGTACTTGAACCTTCTCCAGCCACATTCTTGCTGAGACAATGCTCTGGAAGTAGAGCACTGCCTAGTTTTGCTTTCAGATAAAAGGAGACAGGTCTCAGTTTAAGAGCGCAACCATCATCAAGCTTGTACCCAACATGTAATTCAGCTCCCAAAATCCTGCTGCTGGTTTCAGCATTTACTCCTGCCTCCAGGGACAATGACTTGGTCTGCAGAAAGTCACTGAACTAGGTCTGCTCACCCTTTGATATGTGTCCAGCTCTCACTGATGGTAATGAGAGCTATGCACAGCTATTAAAGGATAAGAGATAACTTCACATCAACACATGTTCCAATTCTCCCAACAACAGACTTTATGATGTTCATTTTGCTATGACAAATGTTTACAGTTCTTTGCAGCTGGGCCAGGTTATTTTGCATATTGTCTTCTTCACTTCTCTGTTACTTCTGCAGCAAGTTATAAAACACCTTCCAAAACAAAACAGCTGAAAAACTGCAGTGACTCTTTTTACGTGTTTTTAAACTGAGCAGAGCCAATTTCCTACTGGGAGAGATCATTTTAGGAACTGTTCCAGATTCTCTCAGAGCTGCTTTCCCAGTTGCTGGGAGCAGCTCTCGGAGCCTTTTGCCACACCTACACCCAACCTGTACATGCTCGCTTAAGAGAGTTACATGTACCAGCACTAAGCAGCAACCTGAAGAGGAGATGGTTGGAGAAAAAGTTGGGAAGCAAGAAAGTAAGAGCAGCCATAAGCAAAACAGTAGCTTCTGTGCAGGTATATGGGTAAGAAGGTATAAAAAGAGCCAATGCATTGCTCTGCTACTGGAGTGACTCTTTCCTAGCTAGCATTTTAGAAATGGAAAAATGATGTAATAAGCAGGTTCAAACCTCAAAACCGCTTCAGACTTCTCCAACTGACCACTGTGCAGGCTGTCATCCCCTCTGGTCTTAACACTGTGACAGGAGACTCACAACCACAAATCCAACGTGTCCAAGAACACTTTGAAAATGGTCTCATCCTTGACCTAGCGCTTCCACCTGCACTCTCAGTACTGATATTATGCTGAGCTGGGACAGCATGGGATTTATGTCACTACATAAACATCAGGGCAACAACTCTGCTGATCACTGAAGAGCACTGACTCCTAGGCTGTGCTGTCAATGGTCCAAATGTTGTATCACCTACTAAGGTGTGTCTTAACAACAAGCTCTGTTACAAAGAAGTAAGTTTGGCCTTCTTCATCAAGGCCCTCCAGTTCTGCAGCATTCTTTTCAGCTGAAAGAAAAGCTTCCAGGTCTCCTAGTACAGTTTATCCTGACACCGTAACAGAGGAAAAATGCCTGCAAAAAACTGCTTTCTCTTTGGAGAGCTGGAGTCCTTTATCACTTACGTACACTTACTGGGAATTAACTGGCAGAGAAACAAAGACATCACGTCTTCTAGAACAGCCTGCACTTCAGTGATATATACAGGTAAATAGAAGAATGGCATCCACTTCTTTTTTTCCTTTTAAGTGCATTAACGCCTGTACACACACTTATAAATGCTCACATTACAATCCCATTCAATCCACGAGTTTTAAAGATGAGGACTACGTTTTAGGTAGGAAAAAGGAGCATGGTTTATCCTTCTGAATCAGTGAGTGGAAAGCACTGTTATTCTCAAACATGACCCAGGGATACACAGCACACCTTCTTCCTCCCGTGCCAGAGTATGTATCACAAAGAAAGACAAATGAGCTTGAAGGTTACAACTAACTCATGTTGCAAAAGTTTTTAAAGTCAAAGCAATCAACTCTAGAAGAACTGCGACAATATCACTTGTTTTGTTCTAAATCTTGCAATTTTTGGTATCATTACTATCGGCCTGCTTCCTGATGCTGTAAGATTATATATTAAAGAAACCTCTGCTTTCACAGAAAACAGCACATGTTGCTTGCTCACCACCACCCAGAGAAACATGAAAAATGGCTGAAAGCTCAGAAACCAGAGGACCAAGAGGACGAATCCACACACAACTACTCTTTTAAAACTCACGATTTTTCAAACCCCTCTTTTTTTGGTAGGAATCTGACTCATAATTTTCAGAAACAAACAGGAAGCACTGCAGACATCTCCAAGTATTTCCTCTCCCCACCCTCCCTTCCACCCACCCCCCTTGCCTTTTACTTAACTTCTGGACACTTCATTATTCCTTTTGCTATGTCCGCAGTGAAATGTCACTGCTTTAGACTAGCTCCAGTGTGCTAAGGTACACAGACCTTCTTTTGCTGAGATCAAAGGTGCCCTTCCTCCCATTGACTGGACAAAGTGAGGCTTTCACACAGCCTCAACACCAGCTGGGATAGCAAAGCCCCTCCACCACAGCCTACAGCATCACATTGGCAGCCCTTCCCAGTAGCAAGCAAGGGCTCTCCAGTCACTCTGCTCTAGGAAGCCTGAGCCCCAGGGCTGGCAGGGGCAGAAGGCAGCTGGCCAGGCACTGGACGTGACCCTCCCCACAGCAGAGTCATGTGGAGTGGGACTTGGAGCAGAGAAACAGGATGAAGAAGTGTTAGAAGGTAATGTGCCGGGAAAGCTTTTTTACCTTACTCTGTTTATTACAGTGCTTCCTTTCATTGTATGCCTGGGGAAAAAAAGCAAAATCATTTCCCCTTCTCCATTCACCACTAGAGCCTCTCACAATGCTGGGCAAGCAGCTGGCTGGCAGGAGGCACTGCGGAGGGAGGACCTCAGGGCCAGCTCCTCTGTGCCCTGAGCAGAGCCCTGGCTGTAACTTGCATGGAACCACTGGGAGTTTTTATGACCATGACTGCCCAAAACATGCCCTCAACCAACAGGGGAGTGGGGAAGGGGCAAAATACAACATGTGGGAAAGGCCAGCAGTGGGACAGCACACTGATAGCCCCATAGATGTGGCACAAGGGGGCAGGAGTCCTGCACCTGCTGGAGTGAGCTGGGGAAAACAGCACGAGTGGCAGCAGGAGAAAACAAAGGAGCTGGTTTGAAGAAGACCATGCAGCTACACAAGGAACTGGAGCTAGGTGAGAACGTGGTGGGTGATGGAGTAGTCATCATTACTTACTCCTGCACAACCAGCACTCAGGCAGTGTGGTGAGAACCATGGAGGCACACAATGGAAAGCTACCTGTTTCCCTTTCCGGATCTGTCGGTGCTCTCAGGCTGCTCTTTTTTATTTTCTTGATGGAAAAAAATAAAAATAAAGAAACAATTGGGATACATTCTAGCAGCTCTTCCCAGAAAGAAAATGTTCCACTTTTCAGGGTACTTTGAGTATTCCATTTCTTTATGTTAGCGTACAGTCTTAAATGCAATTACAGACAAGCCTGAGATACTGAGGTTTGTATCCATGCCGCCCTGGCTCCCATAGTGACTCTGACTGTAGCAGCAAGGCTGCTCTGCAACTGGGCCATTTCCCTGGAAGGGGATAGCAAACACACAGAAAAAAAGGAGATACCAAAATTCCCATCTAGTTTCAAGTTAAATAAACTAATTGCCGCACACAACCCCATTTTAAAAGTCCTGCTAAAGTCAGCCTCATATTGTGCAATAATATTCAGAACAGTAAAACTATTCTAACCTTTTCCTTATCGCTCCACAACCCTCTCGGATGCCTTATCACAAGAAGTCAACCCAATGCCTGGCACATTAAGATTAAAAACACACTCACTGCTTAGCTACGATTCCCTATTCATTTGTGTATAGTAAATAATACTACTCAGCTATAAGCTGATCTGAAAAGATAGTGCAGCACCCCACCCGAAAATCAGATCCATTTTTATCACCTTTCCAGATTTTATTACATAATCAAAACCCCAATCAACTAGCTCTGTGATGCTGCCTTGTGTGTAGGCTTACACAGTTCCTTCTCCAAGTCAAACAGCACCACATTGTCTGGGGTAATCTCATCCACTCACATAAACAATTAGTCTGCTATATTTTGATTAACACTTCCGTTTAAGAGGACATTGAGAGATGCTTCAGCCTGAGTGGCAGAAGGTCTGGCCTCCTGCTAAAGCACATGTGCTCTTCTCAAGCTCTTTCTCCAACTGGAAAACATAGCTGCCAGCCTTGCCCCAGGTACCTCGCAGAAGCAGAGCTCTATTCTCATTTGACACATGGAAACAACACAGCATGCATTTAGGTGATGCCTGACACTTGTTTGAGTTATAAGACTCATAGATCCCATATTCAGTAAAAGAAGTAAGTTGACCCAAATGCAGGAAAGAGCAAGAGTACTATTTCATTCAATTCATGTTACAACCTTTCAGAGCTTGACTGTCTCTAAGCAACAGTCAACTCCATTTGCACAAATCATCTACTAAATTGTTTAAGTATATGAACTCCTATTGCTTAGAAAGTGCTGAGCAGCACTCATATAAACTGTTTGAACAGTGACATGCAGCCATAGATAAAAATAGCTTACAGTGTAAATGTATATCCATGGCCTCAGTGGTTTGAAAAACTCTTCACCAAGGCAAAAGGTAGGACAATCCCTGATACTGCAATCTACTCACATATAAATTCTTCCATCAGTATAGTGCCCTAAATGAGACATCAGAAGTTAACTGCTCTCCTGTGAACCATTAAGATAAAAACAGATATTGGTTAAACCTAAATACATGATCTTTCTTAGAAAAATGGAAAGCAGAGATTAGGATTTATTCCACTGCATTTGTATATGCTCCTTGCTACTCTGGCAGCTTAAAAGGAGTACAAATTGTTCCCATGCCTCACAATGTGCACTTCATCTAGCCGGTCTGCAGCTCTGTGTTAGCAATTATGTGAATTGGAAGTGAGCTTGAGCCTTTGTTGTTTATTTT
Source organism: Melopsittacus undulatus (assembly GCF_012275295.1). NCBI lineage: Eukaryota > Metazoa > Chordata > Aves > Psittaciformes > Psittaculidae > Melopsittacus > Melopsittacus undulatus. The sequence continues at coordinate 81,705,942 of NC_047531.1, read as the reverse complement.
TTTTCCCTGATCTTCAATCTGAAGAAGTTTTAGAACATTTTTGTTTATTTTTACCTTTGAAGTTCAATATTTTTTCTAGGAAATGAGCACTGAAAATAACTATTTGTTTGTGTGCAAAGCTCTGTGTTTATATAAAAGAAAAGTTTGTATCCAACTTGTCATCCTGAAACGAGAAAAAGGTACCACAGCACTTATGTTTGATGAAGTTGTGCGGACATTCCTGACAATTGTATTTGTACAGATCTTGTCATAGCTGTGGAGGAGACTTTTAACCAGCATTCGGATCAGATTCTCTGCTGACTTAACTCTGGCAACACAGTGCCCAGAAAACACCTAACTGACAAGTGCTCAGTTCACCACCTGCAAGGGGTGGCACAAATATCCCACTTCTCCTCTCAATGCACATTAGCAGAAGTGGTAGAAGTAAAATAAGACTTCCCAGCACCACCAAGGGCCGTTTGAAAGCAGTTACTTCCACATTAGTGCTAAGTGAATCAGAAATCCAGACACACAAAATTTCATCCGGCCACGCAGGTTCCAGTTTAAGGTGGGAACATTATCTTCAGAACACAAAGAGCCACTAGCTAGCTGGGGCAGTGTTGAAGTCTGCAACTGCCAGCACAGACTGCTCTTTCAGGACACCAGAGCTCAGTAATGGGGACAAAACTGGCTTCCTGCTGCTCCACAACTTACACAGTAGATTAAATGCTGGAAATGGGGAATTGCAGTGAAACAGCTCAGGCTACATAGCCCAGAGACCAAATACCACACAGCAAGAGCTACCAACATATTTCATTGGATGCATAGGAAAACCATCTTCCTCCTTCCTCAACTCATGTCACTGAGAAGAATTCAGTCCCATTTAGATAGAGGAGGACCAAGAACTCATAGAAGATATTTAAGGTCCAGTTTACATAACAGATCCATAGTTCTTCTGATTGCAAAACTGCACCTGTTTTTAGAAATAATGAGTGCCTTTATCAGTCCTTAGAAAACAAGCACTCAGATCTGATTCCTAAAAATACCATCACATAGAAACATCCTGTTCTTGAGCAAAAGCAGACAGAACATAGAAATCCCAAAACTCATTCAGCAGGTAACATCATCTACCTACCTAGATACCCACAGCCAAGGTGCAGAGACCACTCTGACGGTATCTGAAGATACTTGAACACATTTCATCACTCAGACAAGTCTGGGGATACAATATCTTTGGCATCCTCACAGAACTCAAATGATTGGAAAGAAGTATTAACAAGGTATTTTCAGTTCTTTCAGGCTAACGGGATAAATACCTTTAGTTCTTCTATGACATCTGCTAAACCAAGATAACAGATGAAAAGCAGCTACTGAAAAAATGCTTTCTTTCAGCTGAGCTGGCTGGAAATGCTGCTCTTCATTCTTTGACCTGGACATAAACTTTAATCAGCTCCATGCAGATCTTTAATCCACGCACTTGTCACAACAAGCTAGACTATTATAATGCATGTATACCAACAACATACAAAAAGGAGGTATGAAGTGCAACTGAGACTGAATTCTCCTTGATTCGTTTATGTCCCACTCTCATCCAGTCAATCCATGAACTCCTTAGGCTCTCCTGTAAAAATATGTCCAAGAAATGTTCATGTTACCAAACAGGCTTGAAAAAGCTTTTCCAGTCTAGTGTTTGATCTTCTGCACAGTCCTCATCACCCCAAAATATCTTTAAAATAGAGATTTGCTTTATATTGAAACAAAACAGCTTCTGGAGTATAATTCATGTTCTCATCCACTCCTCTTTTAAGTTCCTCAAAGGCAATAGGATATAGTGCCCTAATTTCCTTGAGTTTATTAAATTAGGCAGTTGAAGCTATGAGTCCTTAATGATGCTACCACACCCAGACAGTGGGCACACTGAGCTACTGCATCTTTTACAGAAGCCCACAGTCTTGAAGGCTTAGCAAGATACTTTGAATTTAAAATCCTCCTTTGATCCACAGATGGCTCATTCTTGACTCTAAACCTACCAAAATCACTCAGCAAAGCCTCTTCTATTTCCAGAGTCCTTTGTTGCCTGACTTCACAAGTGTCAGCCGATTTGTTGAAGTCAGTCATGATCATGTCAATGGACAATCATAACTGTCAGTCCTCCAGCAGAAAAAAAACCCTAGGCTGTTCAACAACACACTCCATTGATGCCCCAACAAGATACTGTTGCACAGGGGATTTCTCTCTCTCCTATCTTGCAAACATCACATTTCCTGCCCCCTCTTTCACATCCTGCTTATACTTCACCAAATGGTACTTTTTTCAGATCAGCTAAGATTCTTGCAGCCCCCCCAAATTCAGTATTTGCAAAGCCACAGTGCAATTTATGAACTAATATATCCTCCCACATACTACCTTGTTTCTACACTCCAAGCTTGCTGATGCAACCAGAAAACCTTGATCTCGCCATGCTCAGGGGATGCTACACTTTAAGATGATTGCAAGAGCCAATTATCTCTCCAGATGCTCTCCTGGGAAAGCCTTTGGCTGCTCTAAAGTCCATTCCAGGAACAATATGTACTTCAAGTGGATGATTCAAGAGGTTTGCATCTTATTCAGGAGGTTTTGCATGTTACGAGAAGGAAAGAAAAAGTGATCTCTTTTTCAACAGTCATTCCTTGACATAATTACTTGATCTTCTACCTAAAGCTGCATCTGGAACTAACCTCCAAAGACACTTCATCTGGGTGAGGCATCAAGGTCACCCTGCTGCTCCCAGATCTGTGAACGCCTGTAAAAGCACAACCCTAGTAATTCCTACAACCAAATGGCAAGTTGTTCTCAAGGTACATAAATTACATTGAAAATGTCAGGAATTTTAAGCACCAGAGGAGTTCTCCATAAGTAGTTCAAATATGTTGTCATACTTCGTCACCTTCTATATTTCCCTTTGTTTTCTTATACCTATCTTTCCACATCTGGATAACTGATCTGCAACATAAGTGATCTTCAAGTTCATTTCTAAAGTCAAGTCTTTGCTGAAGCTCAAACACAAAGCAATCCAAAGCTTTCCTCATCCATATTTTGTGGAGAAACAGATCAGGATCAGAGCAAATATATTTTTACCATCCCATTGACCCACTTTGCTGTTTGAGAATGGGTATATTGCCTGTTCATTTCCCAAACTTGTCCAGAGAGTTTTAGTTACTGCCCATACAAGGTTGCACTTTCATCTGCAAATGACCATTAGAAGTGTTCACTTAGGAAATCTCTTTGCTTTCACTCCTTCTGATACACCCAGGGGTCTTTTGGTTTGTTTGTGGGTTTTTGTTTTAAAGATGGCACTCTTATTATCTCTTTAATTCTATTCGCAGGGCTTCTAGTTCTTGTATTAGAAGTCATAGCAAATCTTTCTGGTCTCTTTTGAGGATGCAGGTTTTTAATGTGATTGTTTCTTGCACCATGGCTCCACAGGAACACCTATCACAAATTTCCATTTTGTTAGTTGGAGCCACCTCATGATACCAGGTTACCCTTAGTCACAAGTAATGTGACAGTTCTGGAGACTTAATGGCTGTTTTCACTATAAAGAAAAGTTAAAGATGATATAAGGCATTTTCTTGATCATTTATTTTGAAAGAATTTATAAATTCTTGTTTTCCTGGACACAGGAGAAATCAAATAGAATCATAGAATAGCCAGGGCTGGAAAGGACCTCAAGATCATCCAGCTCCAACCCCCCTGCCATGGGCAGGGACACCTCACACTAAACCATATCACCCAAGGCTTCATCCAACCTGGCCTTGAACACTGCCAGGGATGGAGCATTCACAACCTCCCTGGGCAACCCATTCCAGTGCCTCACCACCCTTACAGTAAAGAATTTCTTCCTTATATCCAATCTAAACCTCTGCTGTTTAAGTTTCAACCCATTACCCCTTGCCCTGTCACTACAGTCCCTAATGAACAGTCCATCCTCAGCATCCCTGTAGGCCCCCTTCAGATACTGGCAGGAGTTTCTTTGACTACAGTTTTCAGAGAGAACAGTGCTCAGTAGCACACTCATTTTTATTGTCCTTGGGTCAATACAACAGGTTTTGTCTGGCTACAACTGAGGTTTTTGTCCTTCATTCTCTGTTATTCTGGTCACTTAGGCCTGTTTAGCTCACCCAGGTGATGCTGAATTTCTTTCTGTGAAGCTTCTTGGGTAACAGTGCTCAGCTTTTGCTCAGACTTTAACAAGTATATGTGCTTTGGGTGGTGACTTCTGTAGCTTCAGCCATCTGGTTGAAGAAAGGAGGAAGGATTTTATCTCACACCTCCATTACAAATGAAGAACAAATTAATTACAAAACCGTAATTACACTTGCCAGTGTCAATGAGGTTCCGCCTTATGTATGAGCATGACAGTAATGGCAGCATGCATTAAACTCCTCAGCACTTTGTTTTCATAATGATAAACTTAATTCTGCATCTTTAAATACACACTTAAGAAAACACATTTGACACATGAAAACTTTAAAAAACTAACTTTTTTTGTCACATCTGGCTTACTCACAGGCTTACCATGAGATAAACCAATTTATGCAACTTAGCACTGAACATCTTACCAGATCAGCACTTATACAACCTGGCCCAGAACTTGTAATCTTTAGTTATATTTCACAACATGTCTATGACCTTGGTCAAATTGCTCCTCTGCTTGAGTCCCATCCCTTATTACCATATTTCTCTTCAAACATACTTTACATCTGTTTGAAAACTCAAACCAGCATTGTCCCAGTTCCAGCTCACTAAAGTAAAATGATTCTATTGAAAACAACCTAATCAGAGTAGAGAGTTTAATCTGCCACAGAAAGGAAGTGGACCAGATGAAACAGTCCCACAAACCAGGAGTTTGACTCCACCAGCCTAATATACAGTATTACTTCAAATAAGGTGTCATAACAGAACTTGATATGCAGTGGTTTTACTATAGCCTAGATATTACATGGGGGGGAATATGGTAATTACTCCTTATATTCAGTGGCAGAAAAACCTGTCCAACTACAAAAGTTAATACAGACAAGACTTATTGCCTGCCAGGTCCTGACCTTGTTTGGTTTTGCACGAGAAGTCACTTCTCACAGAATCTGAGCACGCCTCTAACCCAAATCTTGCAGCTGCCCAGGGTCCACAGCAGTGGAAGAGCCGGACGCCTGCATCTGAATGACTTCATGATCAAACCCTAATCTTTCTTTTAGTACTGCTGAAGATTTAAGCAGGGAAGCAGAAATCTTAACTGGGATCCTCTTCAATAGGTTCTTTACAAAATTGCCTCCTGACATATTTGCAGCATAAGTCTAATTTGCAGATGTAGAACATACATCTCAGACCACCAGTGGAAATAATGCCATAAAACTTTGTTACATCTTTTACTTAGAAAAAGTAACTAAGAAAATGGCAGTCACCTACAGCCTGACATAAATAAATTATTACCTCCTCACCAACCAAAAAAAAAAGAAATCCAGTAAATTTTCTGTATGTTATTTTGTACTTTTATCATTTAAAGGCATGACATTTTTTCTGTATTTGAGTATTATTTATAAATAACATTCTACAATATGCAAGAATATCTACAAAGATACCTGACAATCTGATTTTAAACTTGGACTTCCTGTATTCACTATAATACTCAGCTTTACTTTCTTACAGCAACATGGAAATCCAAAATATTAATTACAACAACTTGACCGTAAAGCTTGACTTGCTAAGGTTCTGTCTTCAACCTGAGAAGTGTTACAGACATTGCCCTGCCCGCTGTAAAACCTCATTTTAGAACAATGAAATTCCACAAGCGTCTCCACTTAACCCTCACTTTTCAGCTCTCTGTGAAGAGTCAAACCCACTGGGCTTGTTTTTCAAATGTGGAAGAGGAATGAAGCCTATGGACTGGCACCCTCATGCATGGCAGACAGCAAGGTGCATTCAGCTGAGATTGAGTCTACCTTAGCAAAAGGCAGTAATCAAGTTGGAAATAGTCCAAGGTAACAAAGTAATACCACTAACATGCAGTTAACCTTTCTCTCTTGGTGCAGTTTGCTGGGGTTTTATTAAGTGAAGGACTTACATTTCTTTAACCTTTCTAAGTAGCCTTGAAACCTTTATTCTTTTGTCAGAAGAATGGAACTTGCATTTGAACATTTTTCACCACTCGTAACTGCATCAGGATCTGCTCTTAGTGTTTCAAACCTAATATCCAGTCTTTCCCAATATATTACTTCCATTTCCTCTATTTATTGTTTCTGAACAATAAAAATATATTAGCCAGATTAAAAAGGTGACTGTGAATACTTCAGCAAAGCCCACTAATGTTTCAGTTACCTGGAACAACTGGGGAGTTCATCAGAAATCCAAGCCCAGCTAACTTTAATACAAGATCAACAAAGTCAGGCAAAAAAAAGCACTGTTTCCAGTCTTCAGCACTGAGCTACCATTAGTTATCCACCCCACCGGCAAAGCATGTATTCTGATTTTAAGTTAGTGGAAGAAAATTACTACTCAACTCAAGGTACTTCTTATACACATTTCATTTGCAACTATTCCTGGTTTTTGGCTTTTCTCCACATCCATGAAGGAGAAACTGAGGATATGCATAATTCATGGAATTCTAGGAGTTGGGACTTTACAAATAATGTCTGGTACTGTCAGATTCAGAACAAAACTATACCGGTCACATGTAAATTAGCTGCCAATGGTGCTTGACCCACCTCTGCTCTGCACACAGGAGTACCAGCACAAGCTTTCACTCAAAAGAGGAAAACCCTTAAGAACTGGGTTGCTCTCTTTTAACTGTGGGCAGTAGGCACAAAAATTTGGGGCTTGCCATGAATTGAAGCAGTTGTTTTCCCAATCCTCTGACTGCTTTCAGCTGCCCTGCAACATCAACTAACCTGTGTGTGTCAAGTGCAGGGGGGGGAAAAGGCAGTTTGAAATACAAACAAACCTCTAAAAGAAAAGCAAGGTAAGAAGTCCAAGCATTGGGCCATAACAAGCTTTTGTAGTTTGAAATTCATATGAAAAGCCTTGTTTCAGGGTTTGTTTGTTGATTGACATTGATGTTTATCTGCCAGAGGTCAGAGAACAAAAACTTGATTACTGTTTTAATTCTTTGTCCAGAGAAGAGCTGTAGTAAGCTTAACTTATAGCATCAGATGATAAAAACCACATTTGATATGCTCTTCTAGCTGCCTTCTACCAAGTAATTTCAGCTTCATGCCATGTGGCAGAAACAACCTAAAGGGGCATTTCAAATGAACTCTACAAAATGTATTATATCAGAAGATTCCCAAAGTACCACAATTCACTACATATAACCTCAGTTGTTACAATGCATTGGGCACCGCATGCACTTAGTAAGTCAGCCATACATTGCAAACAACACTGGGACTGACACCAGTAATAACTCCTGTGCTTTTACACAAAGATACCATAGGTAATCTTAAAACTGCTATTTCTTTCTGAGGAACTTTGTAACTCAGGTACTCTCTTGGAGAAAGCAGTATTATTATGCATTTTGCTTAACAACACTGGAAACCCTGGGGGGAAATGTACCAAATACTCAAGTGAGAGCTCAGCACAGACCTCCACCACCTGAAACATCAAAGTAAAGAGGAGCAGTGACAAACTGATTTCTTCCATGTGAAGCAACTTGAAAAGAAATCAGGCAGTTTGACAGTACCTCTTGTAGCTATTTTCTGTCAGAGGGAACTGCACATCTCCTAGCAACTGCCCATCATCTTCTGTTCCTCTTCAGCCCTGCCTCCCTTCTAACACGTACCACCTTTTAAATCACGCACATCAGTTACTGCCCCACCACACACACTTACCTCTTTCTGCACACCCTTGATCTGCTGATTTCACTACCACTCACCCTACATTCACCAACATACTTCTGTGCACCCATCTCCCCTTTCTTCTCTTCATCATCCCAGGGCCAGCAACCTGAGGACTCAGAGGGCAAGAGAGACTGTTTTCCCTGCAACCTATAGCAACTCATGGTCACTCATCAGCCGCTTGAAGTAATAGCAAGGGAAATCCTACTGGGGTGATGTATCTGCAAAGGCCACAAAGGGCTGGGGCAACTTCTGCACAGGCAGCATCTCAAGTTACCAAACTCTGAAACATTCTTGCTAGTGCACAAGGATCCCCTAAATCAGAGGCACAGAAGCCCAGCTACTGAGCAACAGGAAGAGGAGAAAAAACACTCATGGACATGGTTGGCAAAACCTGCCTGAAATTTATAATGACAATTCACTTAACTTGCCAAGACAAAAGGTAAACCTGAGCAGAAGATCCAGCGCTGCAGGAGCTCTGGAAGGGGAAACTTATACCCAGGTAGAGGTCACAGAAAAAGAGCCCCATGAAGCCCAACCTGGTCAATGCCTTAGGGTCCTCTTTCCTTTATTATTAAGCAATAAATAAGAACTGTTTCAAAAGAGCATGCTTTGGACAATGCTTTGTTTCTATTCAACAGCAACCAATAAAATGCAAACAAATGAGAGGGAGAGGTAGACAGAGACACAGTCAGTTAGAAAAACAGCACTAAAGTAACAAGACTACTCCTGACAGTCTTTTGGCTACTACAGCCAAAATAGCCTCTCAAACCTCAAGCCATTTCCTTGTTTAACTGTTTCCAATTTTGCAATCAAAACCATTACCTTGCTGGAATGTAATTTCTTGGTTTAAGTTTGTTTCATGCTTGAAGTGAGCTGAGGTAGTAATTAAGTTTACTCCTCCAGAGATAAGGAACCTAAAGCAGTTGAACAACTCAAGCTTTCCTGTGCCCACTGGGAAAGGAAGCTGGAAATCCTGGAAACTAGAAGTCATGTGCCACACAGCTGCAGGTGAGGATGGGACCTCTTGGTGCCCAGTGCTAGCAGAGAGGAGAAACTGCCCAAAAAGCAGTCCAAAAAGTCAGGGTTTAGCGTCATTGTACAGCTGAAACCAGAACCTATGTGAGGAAGTGTCCACATCTACATAGCAATGGAACTACTGCTTCAAATAATTAGATGGAATCAGATTTACAAATAACAAATGAAGGTTTAAAATAATGTCATAAGGGGGTTTATGTCCTTAATATAATTAAAATGTGCATCTTTGAGTAAGTGACAAAACAAGACAGGCAAGGAAAATAGCAAAATCCTGAACTACCATTCATGTTACTTTCTCCACTCTTTCCATAAATATCCCTAATCAAGTATATCAAAGTCACATGAACTTCACCAGTCTCCCTTTGGTACAAGAAGTAACAGACCTTTCAAAGCAAGCAGAAACCAGACTTTCAAGTGCATTAAATACACGTGCAGAGGACACGGCTTTGTGCTATTGCCCAACAAACAGGCTCAGGCTTCATCCAAGCAGCAGCAGCCTGCACCATTAACAGTGAAGGGCAGCAGGTTTCAAACACATCGCCGTGCAGTAAAACACTTGACTGAGCAAAGGTTCATGCACTTCTTAGGAGATAATGTTCCAAACTGGGGAAGGCAAAGACTGATCTGACTTTTTCTTCCACAGTACTTTTAAAATATAGGATAACCTTGATTTCTAGTGAGTCTGAGAACTACATAAAGCCTGTTTAGGTAATCCCCTCATTATGTAAAAGTAAGTTAAATCAGACTTAAAGTTGTGCAAGTTAAACAACCTCCTGTCTCTTTCCTGACTACTCCCCACATTACCCACAGGCCATATGAGAACTACAGAAATTGTAATAGCCACCACTTGTTTCAATTCCAAATTGGAATCCTCTCTCATTTCCATTACTACCATCAAATTTGAGGGTAAACCCACTTTTACATTACTAAATCAAGTGGTTCCTTCCCTAAGCCAAATTTTCTCCCTACTTCTGTTTTATAATGAGCTCTTTGAACCAAGGATATTCCATTTTAGTGCCCAGTCTCATAAATCATAATTCCATAATTAAGTCTAATCCTATATTCCTTCACACCCAAGCTGTGCTCTGTGTGTGAGTAAAACATCTGAAACAAACCAACCCCCTCCAAGGCTCATTACTTGCCACATTCTCATAAGGGTGTTTTGTGGAAAGCTTTGCCTCATTGTTTATTTGTTAGAATACTTGCAACAAGCATCAAAATAAGGTCATTATAAACAGCAAAGCTGGAGCTGTGCCTAATTGCTAATGTGAGTGGATAATCACAGAGGATATAAGCCTTGATATATGTATTAAGTTGCAAGATACAGCTGTATTTATACGTCTGCATATCTGCTTATGTGGCACCTATTGTAAGATCAATGAAGGTGTTTAATAATGCATATAATATAGCTTATGCTATGAAAGTTATCACAGAAAAGTAATACACCACATAGCTGAAAAATGTACATTAGCATACAAAGTAGCTGCAGAATCCACACCAGTGTTTTTGCATTAGGAAGCCAACCAAGAGAACATAGTTCTGAAAATGCTAATCCTACAGTATTTAAGAACAAAAGAAAGAACCACGCAATCAAAACTGTCAGGTCTCATTGGCACTGTCAGTCCAGAGGCTAAAGTACCTAGGTAATAAAACATACAAGTACTTTTGCTTGTACAGGAAAGCTGAAATTCAGCTCCTCTTCCTTCTTCTAGGTATTATTTGATTCTGTATGTCTCAGAATTCAATTATGAGTAATTTTAGTTATGCCACTCTCACTTTCTTCAGGCTTTTTATTCCTTCTGACTAATTAGGTTTTGTCATCTGGCACAAGACAAAAAAAACCTGGATATTAATTAAAGGACACAAACTCTGCTCCTTAACCATAGCTTCCATTTTCAGACAGTAGGAGGGAAGGGCAAAAAGAATAAGCACACTGATGAATATACTACATTGGTGTGTTGTAAGCATCATCAGTCACTACATCCTTTTCTCAGCACCATTCTGAGGCCACCACGATGACATTTTAGCCTTTGCTGTATTTGGAATGTTTTGATTTATACTGTTCTATAAGCACTTTCTACTTAATCTTGTCTTTTCACAAAGTGTGACAGAATCGATCTGTGTGAAGTCAAATAAGATAACTAATGCACAAAAGCCTGAATAAAACTGTGATACTCATTTCAAATCAGAAAGTTCTAGCAAGTGCTTCCTTAAGTTAGCAGAAGTTGTTCGAGAAAAACCAACATTAAACTCGAGAAAACTAGTCCAAATACTCCACAACACACTTTTTGCTGCTAATTACAAGTAAATCTCAGCACCCCTCGTCATCCACAGTCATACATTACCTAGCAGGCAGCTCCTGCTGCATGCTCCATTAATTATGTTCCATGAGGTTTCTCACTGCTGTGGCACAGAAGTGTATTTATGGAGGTGAGACAGGAATGCAGCTACTGATGGTGACTAACAGGCCCATAGTCAAATTTTCCTGCAGCTGATGCTGGCTATTGCCATTATTTACTTCTTGTTCCACCTCTCTAACTGAGAATACTTTTCTCCCCCTCACTGTACTGACTGGTGATTAATAGCAGCTCTAATTCCCAGCATGTGCTGGCAGCTACAATACTAGGGAAGGTGGTCTTGAGGTTCAGACACTGGTCTAGGACAACTTAAGATACCTGGATTCATTGCCTAGCTCTGCCACATATCTCCTTTGGGACATAAAGTCTCCAACTGTGCAAAAGCTAAAACACACTAAAACCTCAAGAATCAGGGGGGAAAACACCTACATCAGTAGCACAGTACAATAATCCAGTACCACACATATCTTGAAATAGCAGAAAGCCAACCATAGGTGTAAATTCCTTCTCCCAAACTTTTCCTTTTCTGTACTAAATTGCCACTATCAGTTTATACATTCAAAACCACATTCCTTTGTTTTAAAAAAGGGGGGAAAGGGGAGCCCAGAGAGCCCTGAGATTGGAAAAGCCAGGCTGCACATCATCAGATGGATATAAGAGAAGAACTTGGAGCAGGGCTGCCTGACCTCCTTGCCCCTGCCCCATCCCACACTACAGTGCTAACCCCAGATGCGGAAGAGAGGTTCAGTTTCCTCTTCTGACTAAGAGGGATCAAATCTGAAAGCAGAGCCCTCACGCTAACATCCAACAGCTATTTATAGTAAAGAAGCAGTCTGGAGACAAGGACAGGTTACTTCCAGATGAAAGAAGTGCCTCAGCCTTTTGGGTCCCATTTACACAATTTCATGATTCCAGTGATTCTCAAACCCTTTTTGTAGAAGGCATGGAAAGGCACTCCTGCCTTCACCTGGCACCACTCAGCACCCTCACCTGGACACAGGGACGAGAGGCACAGATCCCCTATGTCCTAAACACAAAGGTTAGGACCTTCTAAACTGTATGAGAGGAAGATTTCCATGCTCAAGGCTATAGTAGATATCAAACTGACCCTACACTCAATCTGAATAGCTCAGCTGCATCTTACTCTGGGCTCTGAATTTCCTGGGAAAACTGAGCATGTGAAAATTTCTACACCAGCAAGTGAGCAAAAAATAGTCTCATATTTGTGATATAAACTCATAAAACAGCCTTTGCTTAGAATTCTCCCTCAAAACTCATCTATTGAGCTGGTTCTTCAAGGAGTAAGGTTCGCTGACGTGACAGACCTCCCTGCTTGGAGAGGTGCTATGAACTTTTTCATCTTATTTATAGAATGGCCTCGCTCATGCTTTGTTTAAGAAACAATTAGCCTTTGACAGCTTAAAATAAACAGGACTCTCTCCCTGCTGCAGTCACTAGACCTGAGCTAGATTTCAGGTTCTTGCATGAAACTGCCTGATGAACTCAATAGTGTAAGTGACAAGACAGTTTGCCCAGCACCTTCAAAACCCTGAGCAATGGAACAAGGACCCACACCAAGTCAAATAAAGTGAGCCAGCAATCATTCCTGATCCTAAACCATTTTGTCCTTACCAACAAGAGGCACCTCTGGAATACAAGGCCCCCTCTTGTCAGGTGTTTGTGAACAGAGGACCTGCAGGAACACAGAAGATGCAAGGGTTTAGCAATGGTTGCATGTGCAGCTGGGCAAACTTTTTCCCTGAACATACAGCTGCTTTTCTGCCTCCTGCGTTGCTGCAACAGGTCCAAAGGCAGTAACAGCAATAGCTGGCACAGATAACGTGACTTGTCTTCACTTTATATTTCAGTCTAAGCTCTTGTACCACCAGCAGAGGGGTCAGCATTCCCATCTGGAAGACATGAGAGTTTTCCACTTTACCTTTCCTTTAAGGCCTTCATTCAGGTTGTTAACTCCAGCCTCCTGGCTCTGCAGCTGCCTTTACCATGCCAGGGAGCAGGCTCAAAAAAAGCTGTACTGAAAAGCTAACATTGGTACATCAGCATTCTTGAACTCCAGGCCTGCCAAAGGAAAGACATGCACAGGAGTCCAGTTTCATCCCCAGTGGTTTTCTTAGGCTGGGTTAGCTGCCCAAAATGATCCTGGGTAGTCTCATTAGGCTGTTGGCTTGAGTTCAATTATTTCTTCTGGTAAAGAGTTCCCAGGTGCCTTAGGCAAGCTTTGATCTTGGCTTCCTATCTACAGAACCAGGGGTAAATGCCCTGCCTTAAATCCAAGGGATGAGGAGAGGACCAGCAACACAGGAATGCCAACATGCATTCGGGCAACACACAGTTGTACAGGCACCAGTCACAGCAGAAACATCTATGAGTGTAGATAAACAGGTGTTCTTAGAAATGAGGAACTTTTCCCAACACAACTTAAAGTGGAAAGTATGGCAAATTTATCCCTCAGATAACACAGCAATGAGACAGAACAATGAAATTAATTCGTCAGTAAGTTATGCCAACAGAACAGAAACACTGGGGTTACAAGGATAAGAAGCAATACCCATATATTAACAGTTGCAGAAAGCAAACATTTTCAGACAGGATTTAAAATTACAAGAGTCAGCAAAACAAAAGGAGATGTGAGACAAAGTAGAATTGCTGATAGAGAAGGTGCAAAATTAACAGAGGAACAAACCATGGAAAAACACTTGTCAACAGACAAAATAACTGAACAGCAGGGATAGGAAACAATAATAACTTAAAAAGTATAAGGGACCTCGAACACCAGCTCTTTTCCAGTAAAAGTACCACATCAAGTAACTCAATTTAACACTGCTCTTTTCCTTCACTCTAAAGTGCCCCACTGAAGAGATCTCAGGATGCAGGGAGGCTAATACGGCATACAGGAGTGATACCCAGGCACACGTTTATTAGTAGCAGATCAGCCTTAGCAAGTTCAACTGTATTCTGAAGGTACCACTAATGTTTAAACACCAAAAGACACTGATATTTAACTACAGCTTGAGCTGCCTTGTCAATGGGATCACTACAAATCATACAGTACAGATATTTCCATTGAGAAAGGTTTAAGGATGTGCTTAGTTACAACACCACCAACTCACTGAATCTACTGCCACTCTGCTAGGAACATCAGAGGGAACCACTGCACCATCGGGATGTATCACTACAACCAAACTACAGGACAGTTTGAAGAAAGACATTGGTGTATTCCTATCATCATTCACTGGTTTTCTGTCTTGGATTCCAAAGAGGTGATTTAAAGCTGTCAACGTTAAGATAAAAACAATCAACCCTCAAGGAAGCTGGATAGTTCAGTGAAGCAGCCACAGCTGAACTACATCTCTTCACTCTGCAAACAGATGGAAAAGCTTGCAGAAGAAGCACCCCCATGAAATTAAATATCAGATTATAAACACCTGATCGTTAACTTCTGCAGGTAAAGACGTCAGTCCAATGCAAACCAGACGCAAATGGATGGACATTTAACGAGCTGATTATGGCGATGAGCAAGACAGGAAAGCTTTTGTCCTTCACTCTCCATCAAAAATGTCATCTCAGACGTGCAATAAAGTTAAGCACGCATACACAAGCACTCCCCCAGAAGAAAACACCGAGGTCTATGCCTACAAATAACGACTATATAAACTCATATAGGCGCAGCACAGAGTGACTCGTACAGAGCTGGTCCTGCCGTTTGGGTACTGCGGTTCTGGCTGGCCCGGAGGTGAAGCCCCGGCCGGAGCCGAGCAGGCAGCGCGGCCGGACCCACGCCGGGCACCGCCACCCTCCCGGCCCCGCAGCCCCGGGGCCTGTGCGAGAACTTCGCTCTCTTTCCTCCCCGCTCATCACTTCCTACTTTCTTTCCCCCACTCCGCCGCCGGCCGCTTCCTGTGCTGCAGCCGGCTCTGCCCGCGGGTCCCCGCCGCTCCTCAGCGGGCACGGCCCCCCCCGGCCCCTCACACTCACCCCAGCGTGCTGATGAACCCATTGACAGAGCCCTCCGCGTACAGGGACACGATGTCCCCGATGTACAGAAAGCTGGACATTTTCTCACACATTTTGGGTCATTTTTTGCTGGATTTCGCACTCTTCTCCTTAAAAACAAAATAAATAAATAAAAGCAATAAAAACAAACTAAAACCGATCCCGATGCAGAGGGGGAGGGTCGCACCGGGCGCTCAGCGCAGCCCCGGTGGCTCTGCGGGCCGGCGGGCGCTGGGGGACATGAGCGCGGCTCCGCTGCCCTCCGCGGACCGCCTCGGCTCGGTCTCCGCACCGCCTCCTGCGCCTCCGCCCCCCGCCCGCCTCCGCCTCCCGGGACCGCCCCCCGCGGACACCCCGGGCAGGGGGTCGGGACCCGATGGGGTCTGCACGGGTCAGGGTGTCCATGCGGGAGGGAGGCAGCAGGATGGGGGCGCAGAGAGGGACCCCCAGGCGGTGGAGACGTGGGGCGGGTGGGTGTCCCTTCCACATTGCCACCGCCTCTACGGTGGCCCTGTGCTTAACCACCACCCCCTGCCGCCCTCTGTTTGATGGTTTACAAACTTGTAGCAACAACCAACCCTTTATTTATTTGTTTATAAATCAGAAGTTAGCTGTGCTGCAGCCCCGTGCAGGAATTCCCACAGCGCACATTCCCGTCAGAAAACTACCTCTTGTTCAATGAAAAAATACCCTCAAACGAGAGAACTGTACACTCTGGAAGAGTTTTCTGCTGAGGAAAGAGAGGGCACTTGCGGTCTCAGCACTCTCCTCAGAGGGGTGAGCTTCCAGTACTCCCTCCCCCAGCACAGATAAGGCCCTGCAGAAACAGAGGCACTACATAAGGCTGCAGCTTCAGTAGCCAAAGAGGCTTACACGGGGCTGTGCTGTGACACATCGCGTCAGATCGCTGCCCAGAAGGGAGTACCCCCTGACATCCAGTCAGTGGCTGGAAGTGTTGAAAGTGAAGGCTATCACCAGTGCTGGATTCTTGTTCTTAAAACCACCATGAATTCTTGAAACAAAGAGGTGATTTCTACCAACAGTTTTAGGAATCAGAGTATTTCTACTTTTTCTGATTTTCAGCTGTAGTTCACCTCCCTGAGACAACTGTCCCAGTTACAAGCAAACTCAGACTGCTGCTGGTCACCCAGTGTACTTCTCCAACAGACTGTCTGCATTTAAAACAAAAACAGCACACCCAGGTCTAAAGCCTGATCAATCCCAACTCTCAAACGATATGCATATAAACCTGTTTGCAGGAATGTGCAGTGGTGGAAGTGAGTAACAAGCTGAGGGGTTCACACTTGCATTTAATTTCCCACATTTACAAATTCCAGCCTTATCTCATTTCTTCTGAGCATAAGTTCTTGACATGAGAAATACTGTGTTTTCAAAATAATAGTTAAAAAAGTCTTACCATATAGATGTACATTAAAAAAGCAGCCTGTTGTGCCATGCAAGAATTCCCTCTCTTGCTCTTTTACAGTGAATATTTTGGATATCACCCTTTTTTGTACCCACCAGGGTACAAAGACACCACCAAAGATCTGCACTTGCATTCTGCACATGTACACACACAGGCTCCAGGTCTGACACTTGACCAAATTCCTCCAATTCAGTGTCCTGGAGTAACCACACAATTGTTAGAACATTTCTGGAAATGACATGGGAAGAGCACAAGTGCCAGAGTCCTTGTTCTGAACCAGCCCCCGCACAGAGAACCAAAGATGAGGCATTTCATACTGCCCAAGACACACATATTCAATCCCAAACTTGGACTAAATTAAAACCTGCCTGAATTAGAAACTGAAAGTCAGTACAGCACAAGGCACCAAAGGGTGAGAGAAGCAAAGGCTTCCTGCTCACATACTGACCAAAGCAAAAAGCATTGATCCAGAGCCCTCCTCGGCACCACCACAGAGGGATCAGGTGCTTTTATTCCATGAAAACCTGGTTCTGGACAGTTTGAACCTGGTGCCAAGCAGCAAAGGCTTCACAATGCATTGACAATGCCCTCACCCTCCTGACCCTGTGTCTCAGCTGTTTCATACCAGGCTTTAATGGCCTAATTAAGATACTTCAGCCGCAGAGGTTTCATGTTTCCCAGCAGTAAATGAAACTCTGGCATGCCTTAGGTCAGTGGGAGTTTTCCTGAGGATGGACTTCAGAACTTGGCCCAGCAGCAAGTTTCCCTGTCCTTTGTATGGCTGGGAGCAAATCCTGATTGGGGATTATTCCCAGCTGGGAAGGTTCAATTCTGTTGCCTAAACATATGTTACTGGGGCCATTTGAAGTGTCCTTTGATACCAGAGACAACCCTGTAGGCTTTCAGCAGGGAAGCAAGACTGCCATGCCCTCGACAGGACTGCCTGCATGTGGGCATCTGAAATGGGCCCTCTTGATTTGGCATTACAAGAAGGTTAATTTAGGTCACTTTAGAAAATATTTAGCATTTGCTTGCTGTGGCAAAGCTTCAACTGATAGGAGCCCTACACTTGCAGTCGTCTTTGACTCTTTTCCCCCTCAAGGAAATCAAGGCACTGGCTGCATTCTCCCTCATTTCTAGGCTTGTTCATCTTGGCTCAGGCTGGAGCATGCCAGCAGCTGAAAGCTGTTCCTACCTCATAGCTCTCTAGTGATATATATGAAATGAACTGGAAATGTGAATCCAGTTCTGAGCAGCAGTAGCTGTTAACTAGAAATAAATTACATTAAATCAGCATCTTTGGGGGGAAAAAAAAGTGAAGGTCAAACCCCAAGGAGTCAAGTGTTTAAGCAAATGCTTAATTTTAAACCTGCCTTGTTGAAACACTCCAGCAATCACTGAAGTTACCAGATACTTTGTGCACTGAAAATAAGGAAGCACTTACCCACCATTGTAGACCAGATCTTAAACTGGTACAAAGATCACCCTGAAAAAGCAGATCTGAGGAGCCCTGCTGATTCTCTCCTTGCAGACAGAAGTCTTAAGCAGTGACAAATGATCCTGTACCATTTTCTAACAAGTATTAACCTTCTTCTATTAAAAATAATCCTCATGCTTCTCTGAGTGCTCATTTTATGGAGATAGCATCTGGAAAAATTTAATTAAAATTAAAGATTTTGTCATAACACGTCTATGTAGAAAAAAAATAAAGCATGGTCAGAGACAGTAATGGAATATTGTTTCATTTATCTGGAGCATAAATAAACCAAATGGTTGATAAATATGGATATTTTACTATATTTTTAACCTCACAATTAGCTGCAGGGTGAAGGTGAGGCTGCTTAGTCAATAACTGGAATATGTTTTCCATCAGTTATCTCTGGTAATCTTTTGCTCCAAAGCTAGGAACACAGGCCTCACCACGGAACAGAACACATGCAAAAAGTCATCAGCTAGTGCTGACAGACTGCCCCAGTGCACACAGTACCCTGTACATTGTAAAAGTGAAGAAGCCTTTCTTACTCAACTTTTGTTTCTAGTCTATCACTTATTTTCAGGGAATAAAATATTACTAGTGATGCCTGCAGTGCTTTGTTTCACATTCTAAAATTAGATCTCTATATAGAAGTATTTGGCAGTATTTTAATACAGGGAAATTTTACCATGATCTCTACATCCTACATTTTGATGTTCATTCCATTGCTGAGGGACAGAGGAGAAGCAGTTCATCCAGAAAGGTCAATAGAAACAACCCAATGCTGCACTGAGCATCCTGTTTAGATGTGAAAATACACAATATTAGCATGACCTCAGATTGAAACTTACCAAGTTAGAGCTCATAGCATCCTTCCAGTATCTGAAGGGAGGCTATAATGATGCTGGGAAGGGACTATTCATTAGGGACTGCAGTGATAGGACAAGGGGTAATGGGTTAAAACTTAAACAGGGGAAGTTTAGATTGGACATAAGGAAGAAATTCTTTACTGTAAGGGCAGTGAGGTACTGGAATGGGGTGCCCAGGGAAGCTGTGAATGCTCCATCCCTGGCAGTGTTCAAGGCCAGGTTGGACAGAGCCTTGGATGACATGATTTAGTGGAAGGTATCCCTGCCCATGGCAGTGGGGTTGGAAGTAGATGATCTTAAGGTCCTTTCCAACCCTAACTATTCTATGATTCTATGATTCTAAGTAAATAGGCCAATGTCATCCTATTCTTGCTCCTTTTCCACTCCTCACTTCTTAGGAAGATGTCAGAATTTCCTGCTCATCTTGCCTAAACAGGGAAGGCTCTGACAGAAGTTCAGTTCTTTATGGATTTGAAAATTGTCTGATTGGAAAGACTTTAATCCCAACACCTACACAACCTACCTCTGGCATGAAGTTACAGCTACATAGGCCACTTCAGCGGAAGCAAGCTGGACCGCTTAGAGGCGTATACAACAGGCAGCATTGATGTTTGTTTTCACAAAAGCAGAGGATACTGCTTTCCAGCTGCAGGGAAAAGAGGAAAAGAGAAGAATGCCTTTAACTGTTTTAATACAATAGATATAGATGGGACCAGGCCAAAACCCAAGCAGCTACCCCAGAGCTTTAGCGTGCAAGTATATGAAAGTTTGGACACAAAGCCTTGGTTTGTTTCTCATCTTTGTAATGGGAGAACAAAAGAAACACAAAAAGAAGAGAGTTTGGACTATTCCAGATATTTTGATATTTAAAAATCCAACTCCGATTTTAAAGTCCATCTGTAGCTGGAATATTTTTAATATACTTAAGTGATGCACAACTAAGACGTTAACTTGAGGAAGGACCGCCTTTTAAAGGCACCTAATGAAGTTTCACACACAAGCTGGAGACACCCATTACCTTGTGGATATTAATATTTGAGACAACCTAGCTCTTCCCTGAGCACAATGGCATTTCAGAACACTTGGATGTATAAAAGGCAGCATTACTTGGTGTTCAAGTTGGATCAGAGCATGCCAGAACAGCTTATTTTGACAATACCCGCACACAAGAATTGATTTATTGCTGGTAGTGCTTTGTTTTATTTTGCCTATAGCAAACGTCAGGGTACTAGATGATTTCTTGATAGATAGATAGCTGTGGGGACTCATTTTGCCTTTTTCCTCTTGTGGGAGTTAACTCTTTGCTGATGTTATTTTAAACAATACATTGCTATTGATGCCATACAAAATATTAAGCATCTGGTTAAAAAGAAAAGCAGAATACCCTGGAGAAAAAGAGGCCTGACAGAGATAAATGCTATTTAGTAACATAATAAGACAGGAGTGTAGTGAATCATACAAAATATGCGTCATTATTTGACTGAGAATGAGAAAAGCAGAATATGGAGCACTTAGTGCTGGCCTACCCACTTTATTGAACACGGTTTAGTGGGAACAAAAAATTCTAGCTAAGTGTGTGACACCCTGTTTTATAAAGGACTTGCTGTTGGAGAGAAACATTTCTCAACACCAAAGGTGGCCCTGAAAGTGAACCACTCTCACAAGTGATGTTTTGGGGGGTTTCCATTAGGGCACGGGTATGAGCTTTGCATCCTCACTACCCAGGCACACTTGCTCATGGCATGGCATGCGTGCACAGACAGGGACTGGCTGACTTGCTACATCCGAATTTTAAGAGCTAATATATGTACTAATTCAAATATTTAAATAATCACTGGTTTGCTGCAGTATTCTCTTGAAAGAAACAAACAGAAATAGTGAAAATTGAATATGTGAATTCATTATTTAAGTAAAAGAAGTCTAGATTAAAGAGGAAGCCTGGATGCCCTTCAAACTGTGGCACAATATGACAGCTATGTAAATGAACTTCGAAGAGCAGCTCCAAGCCATTCAAGTGAAGATATTTTTCCTTGCAATACGTTCAAGCCTTCTGAAATAAGTTTCCAACTGTTCAACGACCAAAGTTGTTCATTCAAAGAGACAAATACAAAAACTTGACCAAAGCAGAAAGTACAATGTGCCCTTCTGTGACAGCATCTATATAGAAAGGATGCTTTATTTAGAGGATTCAGGAAGTTAAAGCGTTGCTTTCTATCAGCTCGCAACCACAGAGCAAGCATCAGGAAGCGCACAAAAATGGACTTACTATTCCTACGTGGAACAAGTGCCAACGGTTACACCAAGTTTGCTTTCAACCTTGCAGAGCTCACTGCCAGCCCCCACACACTTGTTAATCAGGCAGTGTCTCCTGGGGTTTCTTTTCTGCTTGGCTGCCTAAAAACGAAGCCTTTTCCAACAAAATAGACACACACACATACCTTGTTTGAATTTCTCTTTTGAGACTTCAGAAGATTCAAATCTGAAAACACAGGGAAAAAAGTGAATCATCTTTATAGGAGGAAATGAAAAAAAAATAGAAACATAGTCCTAGCACACTCCTAACCATGACCATAAAAGCATCAGTGGACCTGTAGAGTATGGTGATTGTAACTACAAGCAAATTGGGTTTTAAGTCCTGTCATTAATACCATATTACCAGCTGACCCTATGGCAGTAGTTACAGTGTGAATACAGCATGGTTAATATACATAATTATATATGAATCGTACATGAAATCAGATGAGCAGTGATGATCATTTTGACTGATCTATCTCACTGGAACTCAGTATCTTGATTTTGGAGTAAAAGAATTATAGCAGTCCTGCAGAAGTTTCCACAGTGAAGTTTAAGAAAGACGACAGCTTTAGCCAGCAGTCATATTTGCAAGCTGGATGGAGCAGCAGTAATCAGTACTCCTAAAGAATACAGCTAACAAATTGTAATACAGCTGCAGTGTAGCTGCAATCATAGAGCTTGAGAAGTGTACCTGAGGGATATCTCCTCACCTTTACTGATGCTCTGCATGATAGAATTAAGATGCTTCAAGCTTGAGGAAGCTGTGCATTTTAGCACTGCTTAAAAAGCCTTGTGCTTTTGATGTTTTTTCTGATCAGCTTCTTTTTCCTATTGAAGCTTTTTCAAAATTCAATATTACTTTTTTTGCACGAATGTTTCGTTTCACTAGCACATGTTACACTAGAGACACACTCGTATTAGAAATTACCAGAGGGGAAAGAGAACTGCAATTAGTTGTTCTCAAACAGCTGTCACTAGGCCCATCCGTCCTGAGCCACACTAGGGGTTTTTTCTGTCCTTGGAAGTGTTCAGAACCCATGTAGGTGAGGCCCTCAGTGACATGGTTTAGTGGTGGTCTTGGCAGTCTCGGGGTAACAGCTGGACTTGATGAACTTGAAGGTATTTTCCAACCTAAATGATTCCATAGCTCTAACTGAGGGATGATGTGTGCTGTCCTTTCTGGTCTAGGAGAAGAGATGCTGCTGGGCATACCTTCCAAAGACAGATACAGCTGGATTCAGGCAAGGAGACAGAAGGAAAAGCGGCTCTTCTCCGGAGACCCAGTCCTTCCTCATGACAGCAGGGGACACAGATCTTCACCTTAGGCCTGTTTCAGCTTTCAGATGGGTAAAATGGATTGAAAAAAAACACTTTAGGAAGGTAAACACGAGTCAACAGACTTTGGGTAGCTGGCACTGCATTTCCAGAGAGGTCATGCAGGGAGGTCTGGAGGCGTTAAAACCCAGTTAAAGTAGTAACTCCTTTCACCCCTCTCTAAAAGCACAGCACCAAATATCTGATGTTTCTCAGAAATATGTTGGGAAAGAAAAATTACAGATCAGGAAAGATTCCTTTTTTTCTACTGATTACTGTGTCAAAAAAATGATGGGATAGGGAGGTACAGGAAATCCTCTTTGACATCCTACCATGCCCTTCCCTATGATCAGCACTGGTGCATCTGGGTTGGGTCCTTCTAAAGTCTGTTTCTTTGACCTCTCCCAAATGTGGATTACTTTCTAGGATATTACAGAACAATTTAATTAGCACAACCAAGTGACAGTGATTGGGATTCTGATTAAGCAGAAAATGTCTTTGAGGACAAGATCTGAGGTTCATGTGACCAGTATTCAAACTGATTTCATGCCTAGGTGCAGGAAGTGCCCTATATGGGATACGTTACCAATGGATTTCTGTCATCTCAGCCCAATCGTGTTCTGTAAATCAGAGCCTTAATAAGATAAGAATGGATGAATTAGAAGCAGGTTTGTTTTGGTTGATTTGGGGTTTGTTTTGGTTTTTTGTTTGTTTATTTTAATGAATATGGGATTATGGACATCATCAAAACACTACCGCACATTTGGATCCCCAGACTGGAGTTTCTCTCTTCCTACTGGTCCAGAATGCAACAGACTGAAACAAGAATCTTGTTTTAAAGTGTGTTGAATCCTGAACTGCTAAATTTACCTGTAATTTAAAAAGCAAGCCTGCACACTAATCACATGGAAATGCCTGAACTGCTTTTTCATTTAGGAATGCCTCGTACACTTACCTCTGTCCCCCACCACATATCAATATTTGACATTGGGTGTCAAATGGTATAAGTTGTAGTCACAAGACACATGATACCAAAGAAGTCTGCATTATGTTCATGCCTTGTCCCCTGAGGAGTTGAGGGTTTTTGTTTGGGTTTGGTTTAGAGTTTGTTTAAAATGTTCCTCATTTGGGTGCCTTCCTTAAATATTTTAAAAGTTAGTACGACACAGCTGAATCCTGGAAGGCTGAGATATGCAATTTCATATCCTTTAGCATCATAATATTTAAATAGATAAGTGATGCACATACTTAAAGAAATCCCTGTTTCAGTGCTGTATAAAGACTAAATCAGTCAAATGACCTCCTCTTTCTCAGTAGCTCTTTAAGATGCTCTGCATCTTCGTAGTAGCTGAACATAGAAACAGGGACATGTTTAGGAAATTAGATTTCAGCTAATCTGTAAACAACCACAAAGGAGTGCATTGGAAAAGCAGAATCATTAAACAGGAAAGTTATCAGAAGTTATTCCACTCATGAAATGGGGTTTTGTTTAAAAGGCACAGAAAAAATGCATTTTGTTAACACAAAATCTTTTATCTTTTGATAAGTAAAGAAACTGTTGGAATTAGCTAATAAGACCTAAATTTTAAAAGGCATCCAGACACATTTAGCACCACACTTGGCATCATCCCCTCAACTCACTGCAGTGACATTAAATCACTGGTTGAAAACAGGTGGAAAACATAAAAGTCAAGTTTTCTGCTATCTGACATCAGCACAATTAGCACCTCTGTCTCACAACCCTGGCTTCACCTGTGGGACCTGCTACCTTTAAGTGGCAGGCACATAAATATACAAACAGGTGATGTTGCTCTTGTTGCATGCTTATTATTCAACAGCTGCAAGCGCTAAGAACGTGTTCGCAAGATACATATGAAGCAGGACTGGATCATATCAGGACACAGGCTAGATGGAAACTCACCCACAGATTTACTAGAGATAGACTATTTTAATGAGACAATGAGAGTGTAAAGGCAAAAAGCAGCACTGAAAAGGAAAAAAATGTTAATTTCTATCAATTCTCTCATTATGATACAATTTACTCTCTGACCTATAGGGAAAAAAAATACTTCCCATGGCAACCAGAGTCTCTAGAAATCCCCTGAACTGCATCTCTGCTGGCTGGGGCCATGTGGCAGCAGTCTTATAAAGCAAAAGGGGAATAGGCAACTGCTTCCATGGACACAACAGAATAGAGCAGAGCCACAGAGCTGAACCACTCTCCAAGGCTATGAAGGTGACAGATGATGTGGCTCAGCCTTGGAGTCATTTACACTACAGTAATACAGACATAAGAGAGCAAAACTAACTCAGCATTTCTGCAGCATGCTGACACTGTGATGGACCCAGCCCTCCTTCCACTATGCGCTGCAAAGCCACTGCTAATCTGCAGCACAAATGCAGCCCAAACTTTCATTTTGTCCTCTCTCATCTCTTCCTACCCATTACCCTTGTTACCTCCTGCTTTCAGTATCTTCATCAGCTGCAAGGCCACTCCATCCTTCCATGGCAGAAGCAAGTAACATCTGTCTGCTGCTGCTTCCTGACGTTCTATGTTCCTCCTTTCCAGCCCTGGCTCTTGCACACCACCTACGAACATCAAGGAATGCAGAGGGTTTTGGAGAAAGGAAGCCCTTCCGCAGCAGCAAGAATCTTTCAGTGTATTTTGATAGATAAAAGCTTCCTTTTGGCTATATCATCTGAAAAACTGGTTTATCCCCCATTCCAACAGCATGTGAACACCGGATTAATGAACATAGCCTGAAAAACTCCATGTGAGAAAGCAAAGTTTTACCTGAGTAAGGGACAGCACTGGTGAGGAATGAATGAATGGAGAAACCTGCAAAGAGATATATGAATCTAACCACTGAGGGAGGTATTGACGAAGATTATTTTGTGAACCAGCTGAGCTCTTGAAGCCTTGCAGAGATCAATGAGACATCAGTGCTTAGCATGCCTACCTACCCTTTGAAGAGCCTGAGAGGTTCCTACCTGAACATCAAATGCTACTGTAAGGAGCAATACCTGATGTCTCCGGAGGCAGTAACAAGGAACAGGGTCTGGTCTCCATGTCCCAAGTTACTGCTCAAACCACGGGGCAATCCATGGCACTAGGAAACCAGCTTGATCTCTTACTTTAAATCCCAGGGATACAACAGGGGGAGATGAGGTGCTTTGTTTTAAATGCATCCCATAGAAAGAGAGAATGCAGACTTGACTGAATCGCGTAGTCCTCTGCAGATAAATTCAAGTTATTAATGTTCTTACCACAGATCTTCCACATATAGTTGCAGTATCTGTTCATCAAAACAAGTGCTCAAAAAACGTTCAGAATCAGAGGCAGACAGCCCAGAAGGAACAAGCTATGACAGGTCGGGGACAGGATGTTGCTCCACAGTAAATATTCCCCCAACAAGTTACGTATGTGGTGCAGAACCACAGAAGGCATCAGGGATTGCTGTGGTTTATTTTGTGTTACGAGTTTGCACTTTGATTCTTACAGCTAGGATGGATGTATGATGCTTTTTTTTTGATGCTTGAGTTCGGAGAGTTTACATTACAAGGTGGCAAATCCTACTGAAAGGCTGTCATTCACATGGCAGTGAATGACCTCCTTCATGTGAGAGGTGCAGCGCTGGCTCAACCAGGACCTTGAAAACTGCAGTGTTTGCAGTGTACTGACAAGTATGCACATCCCTCCCCATAAAAAGAAATCATAGGTTGCTGTGCAGAGAAAAGAAACTTGTTTTTCCTCAGATGCCAAGCTAATAACTGGTATTTATTCTTCAGAGTGTTGCGGTACCTTGGAATCCTTGTCAGTCATTAGGATCCCAGTCTGCTGGACACCATGCAAACAGTCCAGGCAGCAAATCAGCCTTTACATAAGACCTCAAGTGGGGTCTTTCATAAGCTCTATGAAAGATGACAAACTGGTGGTGAAGTGCACATATTGTTTAGTCCCTGAAATGGGAATTGTTACCATTTTCAATGAGCTTTTACTCAGGTTGCTCATCTGGGTGTGGTGCCCACTGGTTTATCACAGACACCCACACGCATGCATGTTACAAAGCCTCATCTGCTGAGGACTTTCTTTACATCATCACATATCAGTTTAGGGTCTTCAAAGGAGATATGTTTGTTCCTGATCAAAAGCCACAAACTTGCTATAATGTTTTACACTAATTCCCAGAAAGACACCAATGGATCAGTAAATACAACAATGTGAACAAAAAGAGATATCCCCAGAATTAAAAACAGGGTTTAATGAGAACACCCAGCAAGGATAAAGGGGCCAGCTTATATGTTTCTAATGAAGTTAAAGATTAACGTGAAAGATCATAAACAGCGAACATGAGGAATCACATGTGGTTTGTATTGTACACAGTATTAGTTATTTATTCCACAAAGCTCAGAGTAAATGATGTACACCAGGGAGGTCCTGGATGCTCTTGACTAGTAGCAAATCAGCTACATTTCGTTATTCCACTGATGCTCTTAGTGGAAGTATATTCAACTCACTTTTAAACCAAGTATTTTCTGTACCCAAATGGCAAACAAATCACTGATTAAATGGAGAGATAGTGTAACCAGATGATTTGCATCTAACTAACTGCACCTCAACTCATATAATTATGCATTGTAACACCACTGTGAAGGGCTTGAACTATAATTCCCCAAAGACAGAACTAGTAATTGCTGCAAAATGAGGTTACTAATTGATTTTTTAGTATCACCCCCTAAGGGGTGCTGTGATGCCTGAAGGTCCCCAGTCACCAAAACAGGAGTAAATTTCACTCTAGCCTTTGCCGTATTTTGTGTTTATGATACAAAAGTGTTTCGTGGTGTTTTTTTCCTCTCAAATCTTTGTACATGAGACCATTTGCTATGGAAACCAAGGGCAGACAAGACCAGAGCCACAGTGATGGTCTCCTAAGTCCTTGTTGCTTGGCCTTCACAATGAGACACAACAACCCACTGCCTGCAATTGCACTGCTGGCAGTAGTGTTTGCCTCCCAGCCCGCCAGCTCTGCAGCACAGAGCCTCACTAGTAGACCTGCAGAACAACACTATTCCCACGTCCACAAAGGACTCTCCTCTGCACTTCCTCATAAGAGCACAGGGGGTAAGACAACAACTCCAAACCTGCACAGTGTGACGGCAGGCAGGAAAGGCAAGCTGTGACTGCTCTTGAACAAGCTTAAAAACTGTACTTCTGTGACAGTTCCTTGGGAGACGGAGGCACTACCAGTCATAGCTTGGATCAGACACAGGAAAAAAGTGAAGCAAGTGATGTGGAAAATAATTCAGATTAAAGCACTTTTTTTCCAGCGTTTATTGATGATCATTCAGTAACATTTGTTTCTAACTGCTGTGTATCCTCTGAATGCACTGTCTGGTTAATAAGCCTCCCCCATCCCACTGACCATCTTCAGCCCTGCATTTGAGGAGTCATCTTCCAGCCTCTGCCTCAGATCTGCTGCCCAGCCCCAAAACAGCTGTCCTTAAAACTGTGGAAAAGAGGGAGAGAAAGAAATCTTTGACACCCAGCTGGTGAATATTGCTAATGTTGACAGGGTCCAAATAATCGCATTCCCAATGCTCAGTTATATTTATTTGCTACCTGCACAACAGATGAGTCTTACATAGTCAGATACAGAAACCTCTTGAGAAATAGTTCCAATGACTGCCTCACAATGAAATCATCTCTTCCTTTCCAGCCCCCACAAGCTGGTCTGTCTCTGACCAGTCAAAAATCACAGACTGAGGTGTCTAGAAACAGGAATTCCCTTCACCTTTTATTCGCCCTGGGATAATGAGACAGATTAAGTTCTTTCCAGCCTTCCCTCAAATATATCCTGCCAGGGAGCTGCCCCACACTGCAGCCAGCTAAGCTATTCCAAGAGTGGGAATGTCTTTTCCAGACCTTCTAGTAGTATGATTTCAATGTTTAGTAACAGTCAAAGTGGTGCAGGGGTTAAGGGTTGAAACTTTTCTCTTGGGAGGAGAAAAATGAAGAGCAAACCAAACAGTGTCTGTATTGCACTGTTTAAACCAAAGGTTGGCCCAGACCTCATGTAGGGGAGCAGTTCTGTCCCTTTGCCCAAAACAATACATTAGAGCATGAAAAAGTTCAGAGAATGGCAACAGTGGTAAACCAGCTTCCATTGAAATCAAACACCACCACCACCCACCCCGAATGAACACAAACCCCAAACCACACAACAACAAAAACATAACACAAAGTACATAGACATTCTTCACATCAGGACTGGAATGCAGAGAGTTTCCAGGGATTGATGTTTTCCACTCTCTGCTAAATGCAACCAAGAGGTGCAGTGAAGCCACAGAAAGGAACCACACACAGTACAAAGCAAAAGTCCTTTGCACAACAGGCAGTGATGGTCAGAGCTCCTTCCCCCAGGATGTGGTGCAATCCCAAAGGTTTATACAGGTTCATGGGGAGACTAGGAAAGCTCATAGAAATCAGTCAAAAATGGCTGTAAACAGAGACATCTTATCCAGCTCATGGTATTCCTGATTTGGCTAGAGGAAACATCACTGCATACATACCTTGCTTCTCCTCAGGCACCCACCTCTTGCTGGGGAAGAGGATACTGAGCAAGGTGAATCCCCAGTCCACATAGGTGTCACCATTCTTGCATTCCTGTCAGTACCAAAGAAAATGGCTAAACTTGAACTGGTTTTAACAATTCTGGTCTTAAAGGCATTTAACTTGCTTAAAAAGACTAAGTTTATAAAGCAAGCTACAAAAAGTTTGGCATGCAGATTGCAAAGCAAAGCCAACTGTCATCTTCTTGACTTACCCAAAGAAAATCCAACCAAATTAATACACTCCCACAATATATATATGGGGAGAGAGTCTTAATGCTACTAATGGATGGGCTTCTCCTTGGGATTTGTGCTCAGCCCCAGTGAAGCCTGTGAGGAAGCAGCCAGGGTCTGCAGTGTGGTTTAATATTTTCATGCAGTGGGATTCGGACTGTTCTGTATGCAGACTGTTAGCATGCCAAGGTCTGCTCTCTGCAGTATCATGTAATCCTGATGGGTTTCAGCTGGGTTGTCCCCTTGCTTAAAAACAAAACAAAAGAAAATCCACAGAGATTTCAAGCTGTATAAGAAATGCTTCCCACAGTAAAGCCTTCTTTTGGGTTTGTTGAAGGTGGCATCTGATTCCAAGGGTTGGACCTGAGCGAACACTAGAGTGTCTTCTCATTGCCTGTAACACCACAAGTGAGACATAAAGTGATGCTAAGGGCTGTGCCCTGCCAGCTCTGGAACCAACCTGAGGTCTCAGATGTGACACGGGAAGAAGAGCCTCATGAGTTTAGGATGTGTATACAACATTGATCTCTGAAAGTGCAGTAATCCTCACCATCCCTCCCCTGCAGATCCCAATCAGACAAAACTCTCCTTCACGCTTGAGTTAGAATTTAGCTACAGTAAGACAGTGAATGTCAGTTCTTGTTGTTTGAATAAGGAGAAACACTGCTGATATGCTGGCAGCACAAGTTTGCCTGCCCTGCCTGCTCCTTTGTCACAGGAACCAGCTGTAGAGACAAGCTGTTTCTCTCAGATCGTTCTCTGTAATTACCTAGACTATCTTTTGTTTACCTTGGTGCAAACACGGGTACATGCAGAGCATGGAACATGCACCTCTTTTACCTGCACTGGCAAAAACACAGAGTGCAGATAGAGAGATTAAAAGGAAAGCTTTTTCAGCATTCCGTCTGAGCTGCTCTGAAAACCCAGGAATCTGGAAGCAAGGATGTGTACAGGCAGATCTGGAGTGCTTCAAGCAGCTGCTGTCTTTGCCAGCTCATCTTCTTCCAGCTTCCTTCTTCCACAAGCCAAGAGGGAGAATATGTCATCATTGGCCCCCTCTAAAAAAGGAATGATGAAAGGAAGCACAGCACAGTTACATCACTGCAGAGCAGCTCCTCAACAAGCACAGCTCTTGAAAGCCAGCACTGCAAATGGGGGACTAAGGGATTCAGTTTCTGCTGTGATGGGGTTGAGATTTCTGGCTTGGGTAAGGAGGGATCCTTTTCTCTTTAAAGCTGTGAGCTGCTGCATCGCTTTGAGTCATTTCATCCTGTGAGCAGTGCCTAGATTAGCCATGCTGCATACAGACATTTGGAGATCTGTCCTACCTCCAGTTTCCCCAGGTGATCACAGAGCCCCTGGTTTTGGTTTGGGGTAACACACTTTACAATCCCCGATACCTGCCCAGCAGAAGCTTGGCTTAGTGGGAGTGCTCAAGACTTGCATCCTGATGGCCTCACAGAAGCAGCTCCACCATTTATTAACCATCTAAAGATTGCCTGGGATCTCTGGGACCTCTCCAGCTGTGATGAAGGGTGAGGAGAAAGGGTAACGGGGAGTGCTTCTTGCTCAGTATTTGCCTGGCCCGCTCCAGCCTGCTGGTGCCATCAGTTCTCTCACCTTCTAATTCAGTTGCTGTGGTGCTGGTCAGTCCTGGTATTAGCCATGCCTGGACACAGCAGGTGTGGGCTTCTTCTTGGTGTGTCACTTGCCTATGTTCTGCTTGGTGAGACAAAACTGCCATGCTTATACTTTCTCACAGAGATGCTGTAATGGGGCTGACACCAACACAGACCAAGGAGGCATAGCTCGACTTCAATCATACTGTGACATTGAAAACCAAAACTGCAGTCAGAAACCAGCAAGACTTCAGCCCTTTTTTTCAACCCTTTTATAGAAGGACAGACTTGGACATAGCCTCTGCTGTACCGCTGCAAGGTTTGACTCTTCCAGTCTCTCTATGCTTCCTTCATTTGCTCAGTGTAGTTCCCATGATCTCCTCACTTGCCCATTTTTCATCCTATATGACCACTGGGCTTTTCCCCTTTCCATTCTCTGTTCTCCTTGCTCCTGCCCAGGCAAAACCACCAACCAGGGTAGCACAGATCCAAAGCAGCAAGCTGTTAGTGTTCAGATGAACTCCAAAGCAGATAAAAGCAGTTTGCCTGCTCTCTAACTGCACAGACAATGAAAGGTTGTTTTCCCATGTAGCACTTAATTACAAGAGTCACTGACAACATGAACAATCCAGCAGAAAAACATGATTCATCTTACAACACTAACTTCACTGATTTGGAGACTAACTTCACTCCAGTTTGGAGACTACACTGCTGGAGTAAAGAAGTCTTCAAGCATACAACTAGGACAAAGCCCAGTAACTCCAAAGTAACCCCTTAAGCTCTCAAAATGAAGGTTTTTGTTTACAGGTGTCAAATTCCCAAGGAGAAATATCCATCTCACTTACAGTTTTATTTCATGTACTGTAATTTAGCTACTGAAAACAGAGCTGATGATACACATGGGAATTAAAGTCTTCAAAAAGTCTGTTTTCCTGCTCCTTTTCTAAGAGAACACCCTATCCTAAGGTCATCAGGTTGGGTTTTCTCCTATGGTGAGGAAAAAAACCCTTCTGTCTGAAGACCGAGCTCTAAGGAACCATACTTGGTTTCCAACATTGCATCTAAGACAACTCTTCAAAGCTTTTTGAGGGAGTACATCCAACACCACTATTTTCCTTTGACACAGGTAATCCTATGTGACTGCAAATAAATGTTTACTTTTCCCTCTTTAAAAGAGAGATATTTTACACAGAAATATTTGTCTTTTCCTAAACTTATGCTCCAAAGTTGACAGTACCTTGTGATCCTTGGGCTTGAGCTCCTTGCTGTTTCTGGCACAACAAGCAGTTGGGCCATTCCTGACATAAGCATAAACTACTTCCCTGATCCTCCCTACTGGGAGACTCCTGGACAATCTTCCTTTCTCCTCAAGTTACTTTGACAATAGCTTGCCTTTGTTTTAGGCCAAATGGGGCTGGGTTTCAGGGTCTGACCATCTGGTAAGGAAAACAATGTTTTTATGTTGCTCTGGTCACAGAGTAGATTCCTAAAGAGACGTAGACTAGAATTAAATCATACTTTCAACAGAAATAAAAGCCTCTCCATGACACACACGTCAACTATGTGTAACCACCCACCTCCAATGCCACTTTACAAGGACTTGGGGCTCGCTGTAAAAATACCCTGAGGGTGAGGACAAAAAAGGAGTTATCAGCAGGAATTCTGTTAATTGTCACTGAAAGCCTTTCACTAGATCATTTCCTGTCCTCCGCATCCAGCTGGAAGAGCTCGCCGGCAGAAAGGCGGACACACAATCACACAGCCCAGCCACCCGCTGCCACACAAACAGAGGAAACTGCGTCCTATCATAAATCTGTCAGTCATGCACCAAATGGGTATCAGGAGGGCTGGGTTGTTCTTCCCCCCCAATTACCACTTGGCAGATACACAAAGGCAGAGTTTGGAGATAAACTGTTTGGATCATGGGCTTTTCTCAGTGGCCCAGTCCCACTAATTCAGCTTCTCACAGAGCTGATGCCAGAGCAGTGAAAGAGGCTGGTCCATCAAGGAGGGGATCAGAGGGAGCTCTGGAAATGTGTCTGTAGCCCTGATCTGCTGCTGGTCTGCAGGGTGAGCTTAAAACATTTCCCCTTAAAAATGAAACAAACAAACAAAAAGCAACCAAACAAACAAAAAAAACCCAAACAAAAATACCCCAACCCACTGAAAACCAACCCAAAACCCATAAAACCACAAATGCAAACAAAACCAGACAGATCAATAACACCACCCTTCCTTTTAGGTGCTTGCAGTGGATGGACTGGAGGTCAGTGGTACTAGAAGTATGAAGTTAATTTATTTACTGCAAGCTGATCATCATTGTTTTGACGTGTTCAGGCACATTTGGGAAGCAGGTAAGTAGGTAGAAACAAAATAAACAAAGAAAACATCTGTGATCTTCAGTAACAGAACAATCACACCCAGACTCCTTTCTCCATGCAGTTGGTCCTGCAGAAAAGTCAACAGTTGCCCAGTGCCCTTGTGCTTGACTAGGGATTAACAGAGGTACAGCCACAAAGTCAGCCAGCCCTGAAGTCCACATGACAAACCAGGGGTCAGAAGGGAAACGGAGACACCAAGAGGTAAGTGGCAGGAGGTACAAAGGAATCTGGTTAAGCACATCCAGCATGTGGACAAGGGACTGTGGGCCGGGGGTGGACAGCAAGATGTGAGGAAAGCCCCTGAGCTTGGAAAGAGTCATTTAGGCAAAGGCTTTGGGTGCGAGAGGTTGCAGCAGTGTCTGGGTGGATGCCAAACAACAGGGATCCAAAAACAAAGAATCACTGAAATGCTTTGCTGGTTCCTGCCCGGGGCAACTCAGGCAAAGGCAGACACTGGCAGTCAAGGCAGGACTGAACCTTGGCTCCCGGTCCAGAGCCAAGAGGTTGGTACCCTTGTCCTGCTTCAAAAGGAAACAACAGCAAAACCTGTTACTATGGCAACTTTTAGAGCAGTGACTGGTGCAGGAACTAATATTATGTATGCAAATAAACGCATCCAGACACAACAGCCTGAAAGGGAAAAACAGATACTAAAGAAAATAACCAGGCTAATATCTGCAAAAATTAGAGACTAAAGTACTAGACCCGTGGCTAAGTCTTTACATAAATAGTTTTGCTTCCAGAAGCTCTGAAGGACAGCAAGAAACAACTTGAAGTTCTCAAAAACTTAGCTACTTTATCTGATGCCTCATCAGAGCATCAGAACCTGCTGTTGAGATCTGGCTTTGAAAATGCAGCTCCACAAAGAGGGCTGCTATTTTTTTATAAGAACAGTTACTAAGCTCAGCTAAAGGCTTTCTTTGCATTATTTCATGCATAACTTCACTTCAGGCAAGATACTTTCATACAAACTAAATTAGTTTTGTTTTCTCCCATTCCCCCAGGTTCAACAAAATGTATAGTCTGGGGCTGATTCTTATTGTGCTGTACCTTAGTCTTTGAACAAGAGCATAAAGTAGACATGGGTCACAGTATGCTTCTTGGCCTCATCCTACATTCAAAGAACATTGAAAATCTCTACCAACTAAAGGATACACATTTGTACTTCTGTTTAGAGGAGATCCCCTATTGGAGACCTAAGAAGATGTCAGAGGAGCTGTGCAAGTCTGGGTGCATTGACAGACCTGTAAGGAACACGCATGTGCAGTCCTTTCCCCAGCCTCTACACTTAATGTTAAATTCACTCAAAACTTCAAGAGCTGCCCCCTCCCCTCTTCTTTCCTTATAATACCCTGATAAGCCCCACTAAAGGCCTTGGAACACTTCAACATGAGTCATGCACATACTCACCAGGGTCTTGGAGTAAGTCTCAACCCACGTTAAAAATCTGACAAATGGTTTTTCTTTGATTTCTGGCATATTGAATATTTAGGGATTATGTTCAATCCACTGTCAGAAGTCCTGGCTTCATCACTGAGAAGTTGTATGGTTCTTCAAAGACATGGAAGCACACTTATGTCTGTCTCTCTGTAGAGACCTCAATAGCTTCACAGTCATTGGTTTCACACACAAGACAACACTTCTCCTGAGCTGTGGTTTTCTGGGCATCACTTGATTTCACCTGCAAAAGAGATGGCATCAACTGAAAAAAATGAGGCAGAAACTAAACCCCACAGGTAACAGTGGGACAACCCAATTGAAAGAAGCTATCAACACTGTAATCAAATCACTATTTCCACTGTAACTATCATAGGTCCTCCTTTATTTTATATTTATTTATATAAAGAATTGCACATTTCCCCTCATTCTTTTGCTGCTGTTCCACAACAGAGGCAGCCTAAAGAGTGTTGAGGATTTTTATTGTCAAGTGTCCTTAGAAACAGCAGGAACAGTTTACCCGGATGGCCCTGAGGAACAGATAAAACAGGCACTTCCAGGAACTAACCACCCACCTTGGCATCGTGAGGAAATGGAGCTTGTGTAGCCTGCCTGTCCCCTCTGAAAACCTGATCCTCTCTCCAGCTAAAGATGCCTGACTCCATTGGTCAGCCAGTTTAGAGCATTTGGGAGGGGAGGGATCTTAAAGACACCTTGAAAATCGTGTTCTTTAAAGGGGTCTTTTGAAAACTAGGAGTCAGGCAAAGGACAGAAATACAAAGCGTGCTCCTGCTGAGGGAAGGGAAGCCAAAACCACCCCAGCTCATCTCCTTGGTGCCCTTCCCCATAGGCAGTGTGGCAGAGGATGAAGCTGAGATCTTTATGACAGATGGAAGGGGAACAACAGAGAAGCCTGAAGGAAACCAGACTCCATTAGCTGCACTGCTCAGACAGCAATTTGTTTAGTTACTTGCCCAAGTAAAACAAAGGAAAACATCTGGAAGGAAATATTGGTAAGAGGGAATCTGGCTGTAAAGTTGCTTCCAGTCCTCCATCAGTCAACAGCCTCCCAGTTCCTGCAACACAAGAAAGGCACAGGGATTTCAGATATGTTGTGGTTTAACCCCAGCTGAGAACTCTTGTACCATGCAGCCCTTCACTCACTCTCCCCATTCTTCTCTCCCTGGGCAGGATGAGGAGGAGAATAGAAAGAATGTAACTCCCACAGGTTGAGATAAGAACAGTCCAATAACTAAAGTACACTACAATACTACTACTATGGCTACCAGCAATAAGGAAAATAATGAGGGGAGAGAATATAAAACTAAAAGCTGGTGTTTCTTTCTTACTAGGTGGAAACATTGCTGTTATCTTGTTGACCATGTCTGTGAGGATCTGATGACATCCATCTTGCCATTTGATTCCCAAAAACTGAGTTTCCTGTGCAGGTTCTTTGACCTTATTACATTTTATAGCAAAACCGGCTTTCAGCAAGGTTTGGATTGTTTTCTTCCCTTTCTCAAAGACTTCTTCTGCTGTATCACCCCACACAATAATGTCATCAATGTATTGCAGGTGTTCTGAAGCTTGCCCCTGTTCCAGTGCAGGCTGAATCAGTCCATGGCAGATGGTAGGGCTGTGTTTCCACCCCTGGAGCAGTCAATTCCAAGCATACTGGATGCCCCTCCAAGTAAAAGCAAAATGTGGCCTGCACTCTGCTGCCAAAGGGATTGAGAAAAACACATTGACATATCCCACGTAGCTGCCTTTGACTCCCTTCAGGTTGAAGTTCTAGCACCTCTGGCATGGCAGAACTCGGTGGTGGTGTGACTCTATTCAGGCCATGATAAGTCTACTGTTAGTCTCCATTAGACTTTCACATTCGGCATATGGGGCTGTTAAAGGGTGAGTGGGTCCTGCTGGTTACTCCTTGGCTCCCCAGTCTATGGATCAGCCTATGGGTGGGAATCAGGGAGTCTCGGCTGGTGTGATATTGCTGCCGGTGCACTGCTGTGGTTGCAATTGACACCTGTTGTTCTTCAACCTTCAGCAACCCCACAACAGAAGGATCCTGTGAGAGACCAGGCAGAGCATCAAGAGACTGGAAAGTCCTTGATCAGGGTAAGTATTACTTAGCAACAACTAAAACATTAGTGTGTTATCAGCACTGTTCCCAGACAGAAGCCAAACCACAGCACTGCACCAGCTACTAGGAAGAAAAACAACTGTTACAGCTAAAACCAGGAGAGTATCCATGCCTAATTCCATGCCATTTACATGATGCTCAGGTTCCACATTTTCCAATATATATGTACATATATACATACACACACACACCTGCTGACAGGTATCATTCGTTAGTCCATGAACCATGCCTTTAATGTTTGTTGAGTTAATTCAGTCCATGATGCTGGGCTTTATCTGTCATAAGAATCCTTCAGGGCAGGAAAGGTGGTGTTGGACTGGTGCCTGCCAACATCACTGCTGAGCTCATCTGGTTCCATCAAAGTTCATTCTTTGCTGAGGTGATGATTGAAGGGAAATCAGGCTCAGTCAATGGTGATCTGAGCTCAGTACTGGGAGACTCCCACTGCTGCTGCTGGCTTTCTAGTGGACCACTCGGTGCATGAAGAACTGGCTGGATGGCTGCAGCCAAAGAGTTGTGGTCAACTATTCAATGTCCGGCTGGAGACCAGTAACGAGTGGTGTCCCGCAGGGATTGGTCTTGTTTAATACCTTTGTCTCTGACATGGACAGTGGGATTGAGTGTGCCCTCAGCAGGTTTGCCAATGACGCCAAGCTGTGTGGTTCGGTTGGTACTGTGGAGGGAAGGAGTGCCATACAGAGGGACCTTGACACACTTGTGAGGTGGGCTGATGCCAACCTCATGAAGTTTAACCATGACAAGTGCAAGGTCCTACACCTGGGTCAGAGCAATCCCAGGCACAGCTACAGGTTGGGCAAAAAGGAAATTCATGGTAGTCCTGCGGAGAAGGACTTGGGGGTGTTGGATGATGAGAAAATGAACATGAGCCAGCTGCAGTGTGTGCTTCCAGCCCAGAAAGCAACTGTATTCTGGGCTGCATCAAAAGGAACATGACCAGCAGGTCAAAGGAGGTGATCCTGCCCCTCTACTCTGCTCTCATGAGACCTCACTTGCAGTATTGTGTGCAGTTCTGGTGTCCTCAACATAAAAAGGACATGGAACTGTTGGAACAAGTCCAGAGGAGGCCACGAGGATGATCAGGGGACTGGAGCACCTCCCATATGAAGACAGGCTGAGAAAGTTGGGGCTGTTCAGGCTGGAGAAGAGAAGGCTGCGTGGAGACCTCATAGCAGCCTTCCAGTATCTGAAGGGGGCCTACAGGGATGCTGGTGAGGGACTCTTCATTAAGGACTGTAGTGACAGGACAAGGGGTAATGGGTTAAAACTTAAACAGGGGAAGTTTAGATTGGATATAAGGAAGAAATTAATTACTGTAAGGGTGGTGAGGCACTGGAATGGGTTGCCCAAGGAGGTTGTGAATGCTCCATCCCTGGCAGTGTTCAAGGCCAGATTGGACAGAGCCTTGGGTGATATGGTTTAGTGTGAGGTGTCCCTGCCCATGGCAGGGGGGTTGGAACTGGATGATCTTAAGGTCCTTTCCAACCCTTACTATTCTATGATTCTATGATTCTATTTCCTGCTGATGATCATGGCAGCACATATTTTCTTTCCAAAGTCCAGAGTGCCAGAGATGGGCATCTAGCTGCCATAGAAGCATTATATAGCAGTCAACAACATATAATTGAGTTCATTGGTTGTTTTCCACCAAAATTAGATCCCCTTGAGGTACAAACCAGACTTCCCCATCTTCCTGCATTACCTATCAAGTACATCCAGGCCTTTGAGGAAAAGCAATTCCACGAGTGAGTTTGCCTTTACCTGAAGCACAAATAACCCAGGCTGTCCTCCCCAGCAGATTCTTTATGTGCACCACAGGAAATTTATCCCCTTCTACAGTATGTAAAAGTTCTGACTGGTCTGGCCCAGTGCAGTTGGCAGGTCCCCTAGAGTTGAATAACCACGTGGCTTTTGACTGACTGATACCCGGCCCAACCTGAGCAGGTCTCTATTCCTTCTGGGTGACTCCCCCCAGTTTATATACTGGGCATGTCATGCTGTGGTATGGAATACCCCTTTGGTTAGTTTGGATCAGGTGTCCTGCCTCTGCTTCCTTCTGGCTTCCTGGCCTCCTCCTCATTGGCAGAGCATGGGACTGAAAAGTCCTTGATCAGGGTAAGCACTGCTCAGCAACAACTAAAACATTGGTGTGTTATCAGCATCGTTCTCAGACTAAATCCAAAACATAGCACTGTACCAGATACTATGAAGGAAATTAACTCTGTTCCAGGAGAAACCAGGACAAGCTGCTATCTGTTCTTTAAAGAGAGCTTTAGGATTCACTTTAAACAACAAACAGGGGTGAAGGAGGACAAACAGACCCATTGCCCTATTTTAAACACCTTTGAAACTACCTAAGGATGACCAAGATCCACTGCACAGCCTAAACCCAGAGAGCATCTCATGCACCAGGAAACACTCCCATCTCTTCTACATCTTTCTCACTGCTTTCAGAGGGGTTGATTTAAATCTCCTTATGAGAACAACCTACACCTGATCACAGGGAAACACATTTTTCCCTTCTTCGCAGTAAATCAGGTAAGAACCATCTAATATAAAGACAGAGCAATGACAACAGCATCTGTATTAGCGACGGGGCAGCACTGGATTTAACAGTGTGCTTCAAGCCAAATTCAGGGCTGGTGCCAGGGAAGGGAGCTCTGTCCCAACTGTCACATCAGCTAAGAGCAAGGCTAAACCGAGCCCATTGAGCGAGACAAAGACTATGAGGAGGTTATTACAGCAACTGGTTTGAAAAATCAGCTGTGGGAAGCCAGCAATGCCAGCTGAATGCAAAAGCTGAACCCGGGAGCAGCCGCAAGCACCATAAACAAGGTTCTGTCAGCATGTCTATTACAAACCCTGTGCTCCTTGTTTGGTCCATAACCCACCCCCTTTTAAAAGGGAGAAAGAAAGAAATCACATGGGGCTGGAACTTGGCACACTGGCCTCCCTACTGCCCCAGTGTTTGCACAAACCTCGGCTCTGCTCTGCCTCCTCCGCTTGACCAAGAAGAGGGCAGATGGCAGGGAAAAGAAGTACATTGCCAACAGTAGCTCCATTTCCCACAAAGGACAGCTGGTTGGATTTCTGGAATCCCTTTGGAAGTGAAAGCCCATGTTTGTATTAACAGCTGGAGAGAGGCGCAGGCAGTTCTAAAGATCTGTGGGTCTCACAATTAATGTAACAAAAGGTGTAAAGCTAAAAGCTGCCTTATGGGCAGCTCTATCGCTCTCTCCTGCCCCCCTTCCTGTAACGCGCAGTATTAAAACCAATACCTTCCTACAACAGAGGATCTTTATTCCTACCAATCTAGTGATCTTTTCCTTACTAAATAGCTAATAACTTTGGAAAGCCCCACATTTAATACAATTTCAAGTTTCATCAAAAAATGGTCTTTCATTAAAAAAAATGGGAACTTTGAGTTTAACCTGCTTTACTTGTTTTCAAAGTTGTTAAACTGCAAAACAAAAAGATGGCACTTTAGAAGATGAAATCACTGAAGTAAATTCTTAGTTTTTAACTCTCCATATGGGGAAAAATAATCTAAGATTAAATAGTGAGGGCTTGTTTGAGCAAGAAACTTTTATCTGCTAGATATGTAGCTGTAACTATAAAAGTGCCTGAGTCCTTTTACTACCACCTCTTTTCAGCTCAGTTTGAACAGTTTGCAATGTCAGAAGATAGGCTTTAAAAAGGAAAATCATAATTTTAATAAAGCACTTATAGCAAAACACAAGTGTTCACATGGGTAGTTAAAACCACATTTAACCCTGGTCTAAATTCATACTTGGCTTTCATGGTTAAA
The DNA here is from genome assembly GCF_012275295.1 of Melopsittacus undulatus. Taxonomy (NCBI): domain Eukaryota; kingdom Metazoa; phylum Chordata; class Aves; order Psittaciformes; family Psittaculidae; genus Melopsittacus; species Melopsittacus undulatus. The sequence continues at coordinate 81,665,059 of NC_047531.1, read as the reverse complement.
CTTTCCTACATACAGTTTCACAGAGGAAACATGGGGGCTTGGGAGGGAAATGAAGTAGGAAGTGAAAATACTTTCCCAGTGTAAAGCAGAATGAGAACTAGAAGCAAGTAAAGACAAGGTTTAAGAAGTAGCTTTTCCTTAGATGTTGCTCCTTTGTCCTTTCTATTGTTTCTCCTATTAATTTTAGAATCGTGGAAGAAAGAAAACCTAAGGTTTTTAGAGAGAAAAGTCAAAGATATGCACCAGAATGCTTAAAATTCCTGAAATGAAGGATATTCTTTTAATTTTGAAGGAAGAAAAGGCATGAAAAGAAACCCACTCGGACACATCACAGATACCTTGACTTTCTCCATAGTTTGCAATCAGCTACACTAGACATCTGCCATTTGACCCCACTGAACACACAGGGGGGAAGTAACACCTCTCTGATGACACTAGACTTCCTCCATACCAGAAATAATGTGTGCATCTCCTTTAACCACAGCCCTACCCCTGGACAGAGGGGTGAGCTGTTAGAAATGGCCATATCTATGAAGACTCTGGTAAAATGAACACATTGTGGACATCAGTGGGCCTTGTGCCCTGAGGCTTTTTATCCCTGAGTAGAAAGGTCCATTACTATGATGACACTAGTTTTGGCTGGCCTGTCACTCAGGAGTGACATCGGTTTAGACACACAAGAAAACACAGGCTCCTCTCTTCCGTTATATATATTTATGCCCTTCCCAACATGTAGTTACCAGGTTCCTGTTCTCTAGAAAGGGACAATATGTTTATTGCAACAGTTCAAATAAAAACATTTTGCACATTTTGCCTACGACCTAAGGCATCGACAGCCAATTTGTAGGCAGATCTCTGCATGTTACTAGGCAACTCCAACACAAGAGTCTTTTCCTGGAATATAATAGAAGTCAAAGGCAAAAAGTGAAAATCTCCTGTAATAAAATAGCAGAAAACATGCTCCCACCAGCCTTCCTGTTATGTCAATGCAAACTACTCTAACTGCCCACAAGTTACCAAGGTGTGCACGGCAGGGCTGACAGCACTGCCAGCTTCACACATTAAAGAAAGGAAATGTGTAAATGCAGTACAGACGTGTAGCAAAGAGATTGTCTAAAGCTAGAAGTGAAACAAAATAAGCCATTTTTGTCTTTACAAGTACTTAAAGGTGCTGCAAAAGAGTCCTATTTAATTCAGGTGGGCTTTCAATGACACTCATTCGCCTTTATCTATGTACCTGGTTCAGCTGAGCCTGGTCATGAAGTTACATGAGAATTAAATTTTTCCATAAAACTTTTGATATTTCTTGGTTCCACTTGGGAAATAAATTCTGAAATCCAGGAGTCCTTGTTCCTGGGTAAGTTATATTTGTTCACAAGATTGCCTGCATTTAGCCATAGAATGGCACTTGAGATAGCAGGTAATGTGAAAATATTCTGCTTCACCTGACACTAGAGAGCAAATACATGATATTTGCTGCTGTCAAAGCCAGTAGGACAGAAGTTACCAAGAAGGGATCCAAACAAGGGAAACATTCACTGGCATTTCCCCACCTGAAATACAGGTGGGTCTGTGGGCTCTGGATCCCTGAATTGGGGCAGATGTTGCACTTCTGGAGGTGGTTTTGGCTACTTTCAGCTCACAGCAAACAAGGGATCTGAGAGTGTTCCCATCATTTTAGAGCATGCTGATGATTCATGCATAGTTACATAGCAATATTTACTAAGCTCACAGGAGGCAAATTCATTAGGTGAGATTAGTCAACTGTCAAGCACCCATTCCCTTGCATAAGGATTATATGCTCTAAACAAAAGTTCTCATCTCCAACTTGAACTTCCGCCCCACCACCTACTTGCTCTTTTCATAGTCTCATAAGATTGCAGAAGAAAGGAACACGGAAGACATGACCAATGGAAAATGGAGATCTGCGTGTAGCAACTTTTCTCAGCATAAAGAAACACAACACAACTTTTGGTTTATTCAGAGTCAATCACAGTTGCAATGGAACCAGACTTGACTGGGTACAGATTTATCTCTGTTCAAAAGCATCCAACAGCCTCAAGCACGTTCACTTTCCTCTGTACACCTCTCTGTAGAGCAGTTGGTTTTCTGCCTTTTGTTCAGAGTACACTTCCAGTAGGATGCACTGCATGCTCTAGTAAACCACTGTGTTTCAGGAGATAGCACACGATTTTTGTCTTTACCTACGAATACTCAGGAACAATGATTTGTGTTACCATTTCTTGCTCTATTCAGAGCATGCTCCACTCATCACTAAAATAGGATCTGGACAATTGAGCATGACAGAAAGGCTTTCAGCTACTACTGAGCACACTGCAAACACATCCACAAACAGCAGGAAGAAAATGCTTGTTAAAAACCAGCAGAGCAAGACCTTATTTTAAGATACATGGCTGCTGAGTCTGCAGAGCCAATGCAAAGAGGGCTGTGGTTTTCAAGACATCTTTCTATAAAAGCTGTAACAAGATAGGAGTACTCACTGCACTGCTCCTGTAGTCATTTGGATCCAAAAGATTCTTCATGCTTCTCCAACTGTATCAACTGGTTTAGTAAACATCTTTGCTACTGCCTACAATTATTTTCTTCTTGTGTGCTTTCACATAAAGCTATCTTAGCAGGACAGACCAAGCATATTGTATACCCTTCTCATCTAAAAGCTGGAAGCCACTCAGGTTTGAAAGCCCCATACCTGCAGGAACTATTTTACTATTTAGTGCTTTTATTTCCTCTTGAATGAGAAGCTTCAAATGTAGCAAGTTAAAAGTCCAGCCCTCCATCCTGCATAGCAAAGGCTATTGACTCTGAGCCTGTCTTCAGCTTCACACTTTGTTTGCCACATGCCACACTCACCTTTCCCTTTGCTACCACTGTACCACAGAAACCTGGTGGCTCAGGTTACTGTGCTGTTTATCTGTCTCTCCTCCAAGCCATATGTTGAAGGCCCCCCTGATGAGGCCCTAGTGTAGCATTTCATCTCCTAGAGATCAAGGGAGCTTTTATCATGACAGAGACAGAGATGGGAGCAACATGAGTGTGAAGGAAACTGGGTTAAAAAGCATCATGAATTGGTTTTGTGCTACCTGGTGTTTCCTCATGAAAAACCTTCAGCTGAATGGAGCAGCAATGGTAAGTACCAAGGCTTTTTAAAAGGCTATGACCCTTCCCATTTGTCACTGTGGCCTGAGCAGCCAGACCAGCAGGGCTGTAACAAATGCAGTGTGAAGCTTTGCCACATACTCTGCTTCCCCATGAGATGAAGTTGACTGAAGTGTGTGTGCATATGGCTTTGGGTTGTTTTTTCTCTCCCCTACAGCTCTGAAGTAAATGAAGTAGCAGCACTCAGATGCCAGCAGCCCCATGAGCCCACTGTGTGAGGATGGATGCCTGCAAGGACCCAGTGGGCACCCTCAATAGGTTTCCTGCCTTGGGGTCCCCTTTGCTCCTGAGAACACAAGTCTTACCCATGCTCCCTCTTCTCTTTGCACTGGTATCTGTCTATGTAAACACATCTGCTGTGGTTGCTAAGGGATCAAATAACAGACATGAAGAAACAAAGAGCCTGCAAGAAATCCCAGATGCAACCATCCTTACGGGAAAAATATTCTATTACCCAGTGCCAGTCTTTGCCTTTCAGGGAACGATAACTCAGTACAAGGTAATGTTATTAAATACAACTCTTGGTACAATCCTGCAGCAAATTGGCATTCATTCTGTGTTCAAAATGAACCCATTGAAAATCTCCTTCTAGAAGTCTCATGTATCAGAAATAAGTAGAACCAATTGCAAAACCTCACCATCATTCACTGCCAACGTAGCAGTTATCTACTAAGCAAACAAACAAAAGCCCCACAAAACCTATTTTTTCTACCTGCAGCCCAAAGAATGCAGGGCATTGGACACTACATTAAGAATACAAGCACTTCATGAAAACCAAGGCACTGTGTGATCCTTAAACAGATCATTTGTGGCTGTTCCTGGACTTCCATGTAATCAGAACTTGCAATGTGCAAAACTTCATTAACACCATTTCCTATCTCTGTTTATCTGACATTCTCTTACGGAGCAGGTCACTTTAGCCAGTGGTGCAGATTTGCCAAAATGGTTGGACTTCAACCCCAATACAAACACGCTGCAAGGGCTGCCGATGGCAGGGGAGAGTGGAATATACCTGCTGAACATAGCTGCGTCTGCAGGGACAAATGCTCAGGAAACACCAAGAGCTGCTGGAAATTTCACCATCCACGTTAAGGACAGCATCTTATTCCTGGACAGAGAGGGGAGCTTGAACCAAATGCCAAACAGCTTCCAGTGAGTACTTCCAACAGCATTTGCCTTCAGTGTGTGTGTAAGATAGATTCAAATCAGTGTGTGTGGAAAATAGATTTTAAAAGAGATATGTGTTTTTTCCTATCACAGAAATATGACACTGGGAAAAAAAACCAAAACCAAACCCACCAAGAAATACTGAATAAGTCCATGTTGACTCTAAAAGCAGGAGGCTTTGTCACCCCAGAGCTGTAGTGCACAGCAAGCATAGGCATGAAGACTGCAAGCCTAGCAGTGCCAGGGCACTGATTTTCCAGGTGCACAATCTCCCTGCCCCAGATAGGAACTGGAGCTCTTCTGTCAGCAGGGAGAAAGGCAGGCTCTGAATTGCTTCCACAAGGCACTATTTCCACTGATGGTACTTTTTAATATAAGTACCTACATCTGATGTCTGATAGACTGGGAATATCTCTTCAGTGAATTACTTCCGAGTCCAGATAATGAGGATAGTGTTTGGTAAATTCATACCATGCTGCTGTGCTCTATGCAACCAACGGGATCAAACTTAGTGCTCACTAATGAAATAGGAAACATTCATATCCAGTAGGAGGAAGATTTGGCCTAAGGTAGACTGCTGAGTGATGCACTTGCCTAAGATGACAGACTAAATCCAAACAGGTATCTTCACAAAAACAGGAGGGCAGATAAACAACTCTTAACTGATACAATTTTGGATTTTCAGTACCAGGTGTGGGAAGCAAGTTCCAATCACTTCTGCTGAAATCATTGTCTCTACTGGAGCAGAAACCCTGAAAGCACAGGAACGCCTCTACATTGTGTGCACGATGGCTGAATATCTCCACCTGGATTCCTCCCTACTGACCCTGTTGCAATACACAGATTCGGCACACAGAGGCTTGCAGAGCCTGACTGTACTGGTTGAAGACACTGGACACATTGACTTTACAGTGAACCACTATGTAGGACTCTCTTGGCCTGTGAAGTGTGGAGCATTTGTCATGCTCCATGAATTCATCCAAGTCCTGCAACACAACATTGACTCACATCACTTGTCAGAGCTGCTGGGATATGAAATTGCAGGCTGGAGAATACTTAGGAGAGGTAATTATGAAAGAGAGTCTCCAGGACGACAACGTAGGCAATTAATGATCACACCAACACCTACATTAAAACCAATTACAATTACCCAGAGACTACCTAGAGGAGATGCTTCCAGGCCTTTATCCTCTGCTGTGCCAAGCCTCTTACTCACACAACTCATGATAACATCTACTCAGGGTTTATCAACTTTCTGTGAAGACAGTATAACGGGAAGATACAAGATGCAGAATAATATCCATCCTACTATAAGTCAAGAAAGTTTGGTCACCTCAGAAATGGATTCAGTGTGGGACCTGCCAGCTAAACCACCAGGATCTATTATGTTTGCAGACTCTAAGTTTCCAGATCTTTCACCTTCACTGACTACTAAAACAGCACTTCTCTTCACTGAACTGGAAGTGAGGCCCACTAGAGCTTCTGACACATCCTTGCTGTTAGAGCAGCTGGAGACTTACATGCCTGAGACAGACTCATATTTCCTTTACAGTAAAACAGAAGTATCCACATACCATTTCCTACAGGACATCACTTCAGACAGAGATCAGCTTTCCACGCCCATGTACACTTGGGTGATAAACACTCTACATGAACAGCCTCGCAGCTCAGCAGAGGTATTTCCTTCCAAGAAAGAATTTAATGTATTTTTGCCAGAAGCAGCATCAGTATCAGAAATGACAGATTACAGTGAAGAGGAAAAAAGCCACTTTCCAGAACTTGAAATGCTCTCTAGTGCATCCTGCTCTCCAGGACTGCCTTCACTATTCCCAAAAGCTTCAGTAAGAGCCACAATTTCATCTGATGTTACATTTCCCATCGATGACACATTTCCACTGGTGCTAGCAAGCAGTAGTCTGAGTCAAGTATTTGCTAAAGACCATGAGCAGTTATTTAAGCCTTTTATGACTATCCCACAGCCCAGTGGGTTTCCATTTGCTGTAACCCAGAGAGAAACACAGACCCTCAATCTTAAACTGAATTTCAGCCCTCAACCCTCAGCCTGCTTTTCTAGCATGTTATGCAGCACTTTCCCTAGTAAAGCAGAAGCATCTTATGAACCAAGTCTGATCATTCTGTCCCATCCTAACACCACTCCAGTTCTTACTCTGCCAGTAGACTTTTCTAGCTTTGACACGTCTGAGCTATCCAGACCACCAAACAGGCTTCATTCTTACAGTGGTAGCATTCTCAGAACAGAGATACAGTCTGCAAGTATTATATCCAGCAGCACAAAGGAATTGCAATCAGACAGAGATTTGGGAACATGGATATTGTCAACCACCACCAAGCCTACCCCGAAGTCACACAAAATCTCAGACATCAAGTCGGATGCTATAGAAGTACCTCTGGTGACTTTATTTAATGCCCCTTCTCATCTGTCCAGCAGCATACCAGGTATGTTTAAGATTTGACTTTCCATTCATCTTTCTTCCTGCCCTGAATCCCAACAGAATAGTTTGCTAGTTTCTTCTGCAAAAGCACAACCTCACTGCACTAGGTCTGTGTCAGCAGCAGTGTTCCTCATAAGGGAAAGTATTAGTTTTTAACAACTTCTTACAGGTAGCTCAGCTGAATGTTCAGATCCAGCTTTGGCCGTCCTACCTAACAGAAAGATATGGATCCATTGAAAAATCACTGCAGGAACACAAGGGTGGTCAGAGGTCTAGAAAACCTGACAAACTGAAATAATTAAGTCTAGAAGACTGAAGAAAGATGCAGGTTTATGTAAGTTCGCTGAAAAGACGAAAGGAGCATTCTCAGTATCGCCTGGCAACTGAAGCACTACTAATGACCTTCAATTGCAGTCAAGATGATTTACATTAGACACTAGATAAACTTTCTCATAGTAAGGATAATAGAACATTAGAAAAGATGCTTGGGAGGCATAGTGGAGGGTTTCTAAGAACAGAACAATAAATATTTACCAGAAATAACACAGGAGTAGTTGAGTATCCTACAAAGGAAAGAATTAGAGCAGACATTATTTATAGTCCACCTTTTCCTCCAATTGCCTGAATCTGACTCAGGCTTAAGTACATAGTAGACTGGAGAGATGTTATGTCTGTAGCGGCTGTTAGGTAAATTTGCAGAGTTATGTCTGAAACTGCTTTTATTACAGCTGTAAAAAGATACACATGGAAGATGTTAAATCATAATTAAGTGCAGCATACAGAGCTGAACTATTCATTCATTCATTCTAGAATCACCTGACACCCCCTATTTCTAATGCATTGACTGTGTTAATGCCCTTCAGAACCATCAGCTTTGTAAAACTTTACTAGACCTGCATTAAGTCTATACCCACAGCACAAGACTGATTTGAAATGTTCAGGTTTGCAATCAGCTGTCCAAGCAAACGTGTCACAGCCCACAGATGGACACTACAGCCCTAACACAATACTAATTAACACTCTTGCAAACACAAGCCATATAAAGATGTTTAAAAACTCACCTTCCTGCTCCATTGAAGGAAGTCACATTGGCACAGAGTTTCCCCATTTCCTAAAGGGAAAATTGAACTCCAGCTTCCTTCCCATGCTGGCAAAGAGTTTTCAAACACATGTCATAAAAGCTTTTTAACCACATTCCCAACCCTATAGCAAATTATTAGCATAAGATCCCTTTTACCTAAAGATCTTTCACCTTAAACTGTAATGATCTTCTCATTTTCACAGAGGTGGTTCAAACACTACTGCCATCGTATCAGAAGCCAAGCACCTTGCTGTTTCCCACATCTGAAAGACTACAACAGTCCATGGAAAGTACATGGATTCTTCCTTCATTTTCTTTTTCACACAAACCTCAGAATATAACGGAAGGTAAGAAGTTTACTTCCGTGCTCTTACTTCTGAACATAGCTGTCACCAACCTTTTTATCCATCATGCAAGGTATTTCTGGATTCCTATACTAGAACCCATGCAGACCTCAATATTTTGACCTGAAGATGCTGCATTAATCTCTATTATTTACATTAGGTAATATATAAGGAGAGGATAATAACAAGGCATTACTCAATCTTGCAATTGATTCCTGAAGTGAAGAAAGCATATAAATGAGTTCCAGAAATGGCTGGAAGAAAGGACCATTTCTGTCACAGGTTGCAGGAACACCCTGTATCCTAATCTCCCTTACTCCAGGAGCCTGCCACCAAACTTCACCTAACAGTCACCAAGAGAAGACTGCCTATCAACTTTGTCACCACATTTTATCATCCTACAGCTTACTCACAGAAGCTCTTCAAGTCAGGCAGATGTGGAGCACTCAAAATAATCCTGTCTCAGGAAGGGTGTCTGCCACCTACAGAAATGGGGTAATGCTGAGACACCTGAATTTAATTATTAAGCCGAAATTATTCTCCATGCTGAACACAGCCCAATTGTACAAATCAAAACCATTCTCATGAAATGCAAAAAAAAGTATATCCATTATTAGTGCTGTAAATAGAAGAGGAAACAATAACATATTTAACAGTTACCCATATGTGAGCTCCATTTCAGAATCTGATGAAGGAGCACTAAGACATTAGGGCTGGGAGCAATTCTTTGCAGAATTAAGAGTTGTTTCTTCAGGAATTGTGTCAGTTTCCCAAAAGGACACTTCATGTGGAAATAATCATGAGTGGCTGCACTTTCTCAGGACCTTAGCTTGTGTGAGCACACTCCCAAGGGTTCCTGCAATCCTAATGTTGGGAGTAAAGCCAAATCAAGGTACTACCTGATGACAGCCCTGCTGAGATACCTGTGCTAGAGCCTTTGTCGGGTAAAGCACTGCAGTATTAGGCAGTCTTCTACTAGTCAGCTTCAGACTGTAATTCAGACTTGGATTTTAGACTATCCAATAATACAGGAAGTTTACATAAGATTTCCATAATATACACACACAAAAAAAGAAAATCAAGCAAGAGCTTTTCAATAACAGGAACACCACCCTTATTCTTCAATATTTAAAGCATTAAGAAATGGGAGAGTTAACTGCCACCATAAAATAAATGCATCACCTGAGGGACACATTGTGCTGTTTCTGTGTAAAAGTTACTAGAACAAGATATTACTTTTTGGGAAATTTCTGTACAAGACCTAATACGTTAGACTAGAAAGAACAGTGTTATTTACAAATGGCTAAACATGTATCTAGATATGCTTACGCAAATGAAGTTGTTGTCAAGATGTGATCAAGGAGAACACTTTACAGTAAAGTTTCAGTAAGTTTCAGTAAGAAGTGAGGCAAGTAAAGAATTCCCCTTACCAGTTCTTAGCATCTGCCATTGTCACCTGCAAGTCAGAGGCTGTGTGAGGTGATGGGCACACTGTCCCTTGAAAAGGCAGATGTAAGCCACCCAGCTGAACACAAGTGAAGGAAGGACAACAGCTGAAGCAGCTGGCTTCTGATTTACAAGACATTCATAATTATCACATGATATAAAGCAGATTTTAAGATAAATTATCTTGTCTTCTATGTTTTAGTTTTGAATTTCATCTAAGACTAAAATCCTCTAACCTTTTAAATTGCTTCTGATTATTGTTGATATGTTAGCATTCCATTTGGCAAAAAATAGAGATTAAACAAAACAGAACATTTTGTTGGACTTCAGATTTAGTAATAACCCATGTATTTTCAGTCTCCCAAGGATTAGCATGTGATCCCCATTTACGGATGCTATAAAACTCTAGATTCCAGCACATTTGCATCTCAATGCAGTCAGATCTTTAGAAAAAAAAACAACTTCAAATTGTCTTCCAAAAGGATGATGCTGTAGGTAAGTGGTAGTGCTCAGTTACTTCATAGGAAAGAATGATTTACGATATCCATCATAAAGGGAAGTAATGCAAGAAAAAGTTGAGAGTTCTGTTGACCCTAAACAAAGTCTCCTTTTCCCAAAAATAAGTTTAGAGGGCACTGTAACACTTCTCTTAGGAATGGCAGATGATACAAGGGGCAATAGCCACAAAACTGCATCTCAAGAGCTTCAGACATCAGGGTGTAATGTGGCAATGGAACAAGTCACACAGGGAAGCAAAGGCATGCTTGTTCTCAACTAGTCTTGGCAAGAGCTCCGCTTTGAGCAGGACGTTGGCTAGAAGGGACCTCTAGAGGCCTGCTCCATTATCCCATGAGGCTGATGAGATTTCTTTGCTATTATTACCAGATAGCTATTTTTTCCTTGTAATTCTTTCCTTTTCTCTCTCCTCTCTAAAGGGCGAGCAAACTCTTCCCCAAAGGTTGTTCATTCTATTAAATTCCTAACAGCAACTATCGGATGCCTCTTCTTTTTTCCTATACCTGCCAACACGTTTTACGATGAGGAAGATGGCAACTCAACTCAGTTATCGCTAAAAATCATTCCAACTGATGGCTCTCCATTGGGATCAGAAAGCTGGCTGCAATTTAACACCTCTCAGCAAACCATGCATGGCTATCCCCTTGATATTGACTTCCAGTATTCACCTCAGGAATTTCTGCTGTCTGCCACGGATTCAGGAGGGCTGACTGCCTGGGAATCCTTCACTGTTGAGCTTCTGAAGCCCACCAATGTACCATGCCATCTTTACACTGTCAGAACAAAAAACAGCTACTACTCTTTCCTGAGAGAAAGGAAAAGGATTCATTTGTTTCTAGAAAAGCTGTCCCTCTATTTGAACTCCAGTAGTCCCAAAGACATTACAGTGATCACTCTCAAACCTGGGTCCACAGTCATCTCGTGGTATAACAAGCTACTGTGTACAAGTGCCAACACATCTTCCAGCTGGTGTGCACAAGATGAAATCCAGGAAGCATTAGAGAAATTAAGAGTACCAGATGGGTATGTTAGCCCACGCTTTGTCAAAGCAATGTTACCAGAATACAAAATTGATGTCATTTTCAATGTTTCGTATAGTGAAATCTGCTTTCCCACCACAAAGCCATTTGATGGGTCTTTCAACAGTGCTGTGCCTACACCTCAAGACAAGAATAACACCACAATTAGGAAGACCCCATTTGCCTTACTAAGCAGTCTTTGTGCCACTGTTGGGGTTCTAATAATACTGGTTTACTGGTTTTGCAAGTATCACAGAAAGATTCCTGGACCACAGTCGATGACATTTCAGAGGAACCCCCAGCTAAGCCATGCCAATATGGAACTGGATGTCCTGAAACCTCGCAAACCACCTGTACATGAGTGCAGGGCTTCACCTTCACCACAGTCATGGATACCACTTACCTCTCAACAGCAGTATTCTAGGTCAATAAGACTGCCTCACGTCTTACCATCTTTCCAGCCACCAAAATATCAACTCCCTCCCTGTTATCAAGAAGGTATGACTGCCCAGAATGACCAAGGCAATATCCACAGACTTAAGAGATCATTTAAATGACATTAAGAGCAAATCTACAAAAAGATGATTTGTACTAGAATGTATTATCCCTATTACTCAGAAAAAAGTCACAGCAGATAGTGATTTTATTTCTCAATCTAAAATAGAACACACTTAGCCTATGCCTGATGAAGGGGCATTAGCAAAATCAGAACCCTGAAACTATGTACTAAGACAAAATGCCAAGTAAAGCAGATAAAGGAATCTATACATGAATAAGAAAAACTATACCAAGGTGATGCTGGTGGGAATCTGGTCACATCCAGTACTAAGTAAAATTACCTCCATTAGGACTCCCCAGTTCATAAATACACATCTTACACAAAAGAGGCCAAACTGTCAGGACCATCACAAAACACGTTTCCATTGAAATTCAAAGGCACTAGAACCCTCAAGTGTCATCTTGGGCACGGCAGTCAGTCAGAAGAAACACAAATTCCTCTAGATGATTACTTCAATGCTTTCTAGAAGCCATGCAGCTATAAACCAGCTCTGAAGTTTAATGTAGAAGTCAACAAAGCAGCAGTAATTCAATGTAGTCAACAGTTTAGACATAAGACTGGTAACATATAAACCTAACTAACTACAGGAAACATCAGCTCTTGTATCTCATGTTTCAGTAAGAATCTTCAAGTATTTAGAATACATGTCTACAGACAACTAATTACCTTTGGCCTGTTCATTTAATCACTTAACAGTCTTACCTGGCAGATATTCCAAAGTGGAAACTGTAGTTAGTAAACATGCAAAGCAAACAGGGATTTTACCAGCAGGTGCAGAATTTTTCTTTTCCTCTATTAAAGTATTTAATTACTGCACATATTTAAGGACTGCAGCTGCAAATTAATGGCACATCAAGAGATGCAACACACGATTCCCCCAGGCACAGGATAAACTTTTCAGTTACACTTCTCTAGACCAGCAAAAAATTGCATAGAGCTGACATTTACATGCTCCGTATGATCCAGACATCAACAGTCCTTTAGTAAGTAAGAGGCTGATAATGCAATACAACCTTATTAAAAAAAAACCCCAAAACTTACAATAAACAGTAACTCCATGGTAGTTTTCCCCTTCAGAATATTTAAGTTATCAACAGATGTGGTGATACAGGACATCCTACTGTCAACTAAGTAGTGAAAATTAAAGTCTTCTGACTTTAGAATCTCCAAAAATTACACATTGCTTCTGCAAATGCTATATAAGTTTCAGAATGATAAAAAATATCAGGCAAATACTCTTTAATTCTTGTGTAAAATGGTTCTAAAATCATTTAGAACATCTGCATCACAGTGACTAAAAAAATCACCTTGAAATTATGCACAGCTGAAGAAAGGACTCAGCTATCAATATAAGCAAAGTACACCTGAATGTTATTTGTGTTCAGATCTAGTCAAGCTATTTTAACATTTGAGGTGAAGAAATATGAATATATTCACTTAGTTTTAGAAAAAGCTCAAAGATGTGTCTTAAATCAACTGAAATGATAACATCTCAAATCTGTGAGACCTTCAGTTGCTTATACAAGCTAGAGTAAGGCAATGGATGCGGATCAGTAAACAGATCTACTCAGAGAGCTTAGCTATGCATCTTTTCCTTAACCCACTCAAGCTGACCCATTTGAAAACCAACCCAAAATCTTGTAAGGGATTAGATCACAGACACTGGGTGAAAGTCTTCCTGTTCAAGAACTCTACTTCATTAAGACAAAAGGCTCTACTCAAAGAAACTAAAGGCAGATCACCTACTTTGCCATTTCACAGCCATCAATATTCAGAAGGTATTCCAATGACATTCAAAAAGCTTAGAGCTAAAACCACAGGTGTCTCAGAGGGCATACTTCATCAAAAATAATTTAATGATTAGCAAAAGTTTTATTTTACTTTAGTTTACAAAGATGTAACTCCAGCACAACCACCTGAAAGGCTTTGCTTTCTAACAATCAGTTCTAGTCAATTTTAAAAATCCCTTAAAACAACAGTTTTTGATCAGTAGAACCACTCACTCTCCCTCCCACCCCTTAGTTGAAAACCAAGACCAGCATTTTCTCAGCTCAGTGTGCAGCTTCTTCCATCATTCTGGACTCCTGACGAAGTTCCATATAAATAAAAGTATTCATCAACCAAAATTAACAATAAGGTTTTTTTTTTTAACAGTCATCACTGATTTTGAAATATGAAACAATACTTGGGGGAAAGGACCGTAAACTGACTAACATGTTTATTTCATTTAGTCCATGGCAGCACAGGTTTTCTTCAGCCTAAAAACACGACTAGAAAATACTTCAGGACAGCCCCTATTTGCACACTATTCATTTAATGTGATATGCCAATTTCGTATTTCATAGCAAAAATAAGAATAGAAAAATGTAAAAACCAAACCACAGCTATACAATTGTACTGAAATGGTACCAGTATCTATTCCAGCATTAAATATATTTGCAAGTCAGCCAAGTCTTGTTCAAAGAAACAAAACTGATCATCACTGCCGGCCTGTTTTTCCATTTTCTGTAGTTTCCATTCTGAAACACAAGATAACAATTGGTAAAGCTTGTTATTAGAAACATGACAGATGAAGGAAAAAAATCCTAGACTTTGATATTTTTAATAATTACTTTTTACTTCAACAACCATCCTGTCTCTCCCTGCCCCCAACATACAATCTTATCTCTGCCTAATGCTTCTTTAAGGAATTAGTACACAGAGGAAAGGTTTTTGCAAAGAAACTTTCCTGCAACAACTGCAAAAAAGTTACCCATTATCAACCAAAAGGACAAAAGTCCATGTTCATGTCACTACAGAAAAACGATTTTGAAAATCTGAGCTTTAACAAGTTTTGTTTCAAGGGCTTAATTTTTACCAGCCTTCTTGCACGGATCCTTGACTACCACCATCTTATTCACCTAAGAGGAGGTTGGCTTGGTTTTTCAGTACTTTTTAGTACAGCATAAGATTCAACCACTTTATTATCAACAATATTTTTATACTAGCCATTCCTTTTGAAGCTAAAACATGCAACAGACTGGCAGAAGACATCTCAATTTAGCTACCATTTAACCCCTGAAGTTTAAAAGTTTTGCTGCAAGGGCAATGAATAAGGCCGAGGGAAAGACCATTTATCACTATTCAGCCTTGCTCAGCAAATACAAACTGAAAAGCAAACAGAAGTATAGCTCATCAGCACTGAGAAATGAAGAGATGTATACATTTTAAACCTCGAGAGAGTAAGGAGTCTTTTTACTGCTGTAACCGAAGTATTATTCCTCCATATTACAAGCTGACTACTGCCAAGATATTTGTACTGATGCATTCACTGATACAAACCCATTTTCTTCTTTCAGATGTTGATATAGCTCAGCTTTATTGTTGACAGAGTTCAAACGACCAATAAATTCCTGGTGTTTCCTAGAGTTGGCAGTATTAATCCTGTTACTCCATAAAGACAGCAAGGACATTGGCCCTAAAATTGCAAGTAAAAAGAGTCTAAGTGATTTAATTTCTGATGTCTTAAACATCATTTTAGAGATAAAAAATTACAGACTATGGTACTATAACATATTAAAACCACTAATATTTAACAACCTTTTGATAGAGGCTAAATAAAAAATATGCAGTGATAATAGCTTAGTAGTTGCTTCATATGAGATTTACTTTGCTTCAAATGTAGAATCTGAACATCAGCTCAGCCACTGCAATGGACAGCAGCTCACACCAAGGAAGCAATGTCAGTGAGAACTGCTCATTCTGACAACTATCCAGCAGGATGCAGTGATTTCTAATACCTGGCCTTAAATAGCATTTCTGACGTAGAGTAGCTAAAAAAGCACTACCAGAAACTCATCCAACCCCCTCCCATTAACTTAAGAACTTATCAGTATATCCACACAGTATCCTGGTACCTCTTTTAATAAGAATTAACATATTTATGAAGTATTCCTCAACACTGAGCATTTAATTAAAAGTTATCCTCAGTGACTTGGCTTTAACTCCAGTAAGATTCAATTAATTACTTTACAAAATACAGATTGATACAACAACTTCTATCTTTAAAGAATAAGAATAGTTATAGAATCATAGAATAGTTAGGGTTGGAAAGGACCTTAAGATCATCTAGTTCCAACCCCCCTGCCATGGGCAGGGACACATCCCACTGAACCATGTCACCCAAGGCTCTGTCCAATCTGGCCTTTAACACTGCCAGGGATGGAGCATTCACAGCCTCGCTGGGCAACCCATTCCAGTACATCACCATCCTAACAGTAAAGAATTTCTTTCTTTAGCCTGGGTCAGATTATCCTGGGTCAGATTACCCCCGGGTCAGATTAGGCCCAGGTCAGATTAGCCCGGGGTCAGATTAGCTCGAGTGACCCAGTTTGGATCATCCCGGGTCAGATTAGCTCAGATAAGATTAGAAAGGTGAGATTATCCTACCCTGCTTAACTTAGTTCAGCCTGAGTTATCTCGAGTTAGCCTTGGTTAACCTGGATTAGCCTATCCTCAGCCTGGGTTAGCCTAGCCTGGATTAGACTGGGTTAGCCTACCCTATCGTAGCCTATCATAGGTTAACCTAGATTAGCCTAGTCTAGCCTGGGTTAACCTGGATTAGCCTGACCTAATTTAGCCTAGCCTTGTTTAGCATGGGTTAGCCTAGTCTAAGGTACCCAGGGTTATTCTAGCCTGGGTTGGCCTAGCCTTGGTTAACCTGGGTTAGTCTAGCCTAGCCTAGCCTGTGCCTAACCTGTGTTAGCCTTGGTTAACCTGGAGTAGTTTAGCGTAGCCTAGCCTAGTCTTGGTTAGCCTGGGTCAGCCTAGCCTAGGGTACCCAGGGTTATTCTAGCCTGGGTTAGCCTAGCCTAGCCTGGGTTAGCCTAGCCTTGCCTGGGTTAGAATATCCTAGCCTAGCCTAGCCTTGCCTAGCCTTTGTTAACCTGGATTAGCCTAGCCTAGCCTAGCTTTGTTTAGCCTGGGTTAGCCTAAGCTAGCCTAGGCTAGCCTAGCCTGGTTTAGCCTAAACTAATCTAGACTGGATTAGCCAAGCCTAGCCTAGCCTGGGTTAACCTAGCCTGGGTTACTCTGAGTTAGCCTGGTTTAGCCTAGCCTAGCCTAGACTGGATTGGATTAGCCTAGCCTTGCCTAGCCTTTGTTAACCTGGATTAGCCTAGCCTAGCTTTGTTTAGCTTGGGTTAGCCTGAGTTAGCCTAGGCTAGCCTAGCCTGGTTTAGCCTAACCTAATCTAGACTGGATTAGCCCAGCCTAGCCTAGCCTGGATTAACCTAGCCTGGGTTACCCTGGGTTAGCCTGGTTTAGCCTAGCCTGGCCTAGCCTAGACTGGGTTGGCATACCCTGGGTTAGCCTGGGTTAGACTAGCCTACACTAGCCTAGCCTTGGTTTTCAAAGATTATTTGGGAATGTTGCTTAGGAGGAAATACTTTCAGCAGAGGCGTTTCATGAATTTGAATCATAAGAGTTATAGAATAGTTATGGTTGGAAAGGACCTTAAGATCATCCAGTTCCAACCCCCCTGCCATGGGTAGGGACACCTCACACTAAACCATATCACCCAAGGCTTCATCCAACCTGGCCCTGAACACTGCCAGGGATAGAGCATTCACTGCCTCCCTGGGCAACCCATTCCAGTGCCTCACCACCCTCACAGTAAAGAATTTCTTCCGTATATCCAAATCTAAACCTCTGCTGTTTAAGTTTCAACCCATTACCCATTGTCCTATCACTGCAGTCCCTAATGAATAGTCCCTCCCCAGCATCCTTATAAGCCCCCTTCAGATACTGGAAGGCTGCTATGAGGTCTCCACGCAGCCTTCTCTTCTCCAGGCTGAACAGCCCCAACTTTCTCAGCCCATCTTCATACGGGAGGTGTTCCAGGTCCCTGATCATAAAGATGTTGCAATTCTTCTGGTTTACCTTTTGCCTTTTCAACTGTGGGCATTTCATCCATTGTAATTAGAGGCTTCTTGTTGGGTGGCTCAGGAGAATCAGGTGAATCTTTGATAACTTCAGCTTCTGCTAGTTCTTCTTTTTCACGATCCAAGAGACCTTTTAGCCTTTTAAGAGGGAAGGAAAAACAATGAAGAAAAATATGCCAGTTCAGCACATATGATCTTTGACACCATTCTGTATTCCTCAAAGTTATACGCAACCCATATCATAAAAAATTTCTTTTGACTCCTTGGAATGAGTGAAAAGCAATAGGGAAGACTAGCCAAATAATCCTCTGGATAAAGCCTTAAGTAAAGGAAAAGATCTTAAAATAAGTTAGCTATCAGTATTTATATCATAAAATAATCCAGAATTTTGAAGGAAAGAGTAGCAAAAATATATAAAAATACCACACTATCTCCTTTATCTTTTCTATGTGAATTCAGGCCTATTCTATACCTTTTATCTCAGTCTCCATTTTTATTTCAGATATGAAAGTACAAGCAGTTGTAAGAATGCATTTGATCATACACAAAAGCATCATGAAACACCATCAGCATGGTGACAATATCGTAAGTGAGCCACATCAATCTGGTTTATCTGCCTAAACACTAAGCTAACTTTCAGGACAAAAATAACTGCCTGTCCAAAGTTTTTAGTCATGCTTTATATTTTATAGAGCTGTTTAATGTCTAATAGGTGGTGTGGCTAAAACAAAAATCAAACAATGACTCCTCAAGCTGCAAAGCCCTGCTAAGTGGTCAACAACTTGTGCAAAAATCACACTGCTTGTAAAATACGTTGATTTGAGAAGCCTGATAAGCAGGCACTGTAATAAGATGCCCATTTACCAAGTTTGGTAGGGGTGACTGATGCAAAAAACCTTGGGATCCACACTCCCTGGTAGTAAGCCAAGGTTAAAAGCATGAACACATCAAATTTAAGCCAACAACTGTTTCACCACAATTGCTCTCCGCTTTGCAATAGGGCCAGACAAAAATGATTATGCTACAGTTTTATTTCACATTAGAAAACTTACCTTTCTGATTCTTGCCATGGCTTATCTGATTCATAGTCTTTGCCCAACTTCTCCGACTTGTCTTCTTTGTCTTCTCTCTTTCTACCTCGTTTCTTGCGTTCCTCTTCCTCTGGGGGCTTGCTTCTGCAAGCCATCAAACATTCTAAGACTCGCTGGTGCTTATCAGAGTTGTTTATGTGTGCTCGTACAAGGGTCTCCAACTCATTCCACATAATCCGGTACTGTTCATCTCTAAGGCCAGAAAAAAACCCAAGTATTACATACAGAGTTACCTAGATCATTAAACCACTGAATAAATTAATGTTAAAAATATACCTTAAGAAACCCCCAAAAAAACCCCTAGACCCGAAGAATAACTCCAAACAGATTCTCTGTCCTCTTGTAGTGGAGACTGTCCACCTGGAATTACTCCATTCTTGAAACCTGAAACCACCCTGCATGTAACATTTTCCAGCTCACATCCAGAGTTAAGCTGAAATCAAAAAAGCTGTGTCCACTGAAATCAAATTCTTAACTTCCACAAGATCTCACTCCCAACAGGCACTTCTGAATTCCCTCAGGTGTTTGCTATCTATGCAATGTCAGCATCCACATACTCATGTACTGATATTAGTATTTAATTCTATTAGTATTTTTAATTTTTAATAATTTCTATTAGTATTAATATATTAGTATTTAATTCTTTAGACAAAAAGAAATTTAGGCAGAATTGTACCATGCTACTGTATATAAATTCCAGTCATGGGGGCAAATCTGTAGCTGAAGTTTTTTCAGCCAGTTCTTAGAAATACAATACACACAAGACAATGACTCAGGTATCTATGCTTGTTTTAAAGGAGCTGCCCATACTTTTAACAACAGCTTCAAAAGGATTGGACTATCCTAATGTAACCGAATTTTAAAGCATTGTTCATTTATTAATCTGAAATTATTCCATTTTCTCCATCCTTGCTTGTATCAATCTCTTCCCTTTCTTGATGACTATCTTTGCTTTCGTATTTTCAAATACTCACAACTCCTAGCTAATAAAATTATGTATTTTTCCCCTAACATACAGCAGTATCAATACTGTGGTAGCCCCTAAATGATGTAGGCGTTTGTTTTGCGGACATACAGCATTCACTTTGCTGCATTTTATCTTTGACCAAACTTCTTAAATCTTAAATTTGGTATGAAAACAGTATCAAGAGTATTTCTGAAAAAAGTCCAATATCAACAAAAAGAGATATGCATTTAACCTTTTTGGACCCTTTCCTCTGGTACCAACTGTTGAAATGGGCAGCGGATCATTTTTCCTCTCCATGTCTACCAAATTGTATATTGTTTTTTGACAATTCAGAACATCCTCATCAGTCATTGCTTCTTTTACAATCACACTGGCTAATGGCACTACCTGTAAGACAAAATATAAGTCAACACCAGAAAAATCTATGATTTCTTTCTTCCTGTTTCTCTCCTGTGACAAAGGCAATGGAACCGTGGAACATTGCACAATAAAAACACTTCCCTCTTATCCTCAATTTAGTAGTAACTCTGAGCAGGTATATGCAGACGTGTGCTTTCTTTACCCAGCAGCACTGTAGCTGTCAGATTCAATATTCTACCCTATTTAGATGTCATTGCCTATTGAATAGAATCTATTGACATAAAATACAGAGTACTTAAGTGAAAAAAGCTGAAAATAAATAGATTTGTGGCAAGTGATTTATAAGATACAGTTAATATTTCATCAAGTGGCAAGGCGAAGCTTTATCTAGAAGAGATTAAAAGGTTACAAACCACAGGTAACTTACAGCTTGCATGTTGAAGATGGTAGTCTGAGAAATAATCATAGGCCAGTAACGTGTATGTTTCTCTAACTGATCTTTTGCACGTTCCAATGGAATTTCAAGACTTCCATCGATCTTATATCTGGGCTCTAGAAAAGGAGTTAATCGGTTTTCCCTCATAAATTCACCAAAATCCTAATGATAACCAAACAAGATACAATTAGGCATTTCTCTAACAAAGTAACTTTCACGGAATGGGCAAAACAGCATAGTCTTATCAGTAACCATATACCATCCCCACAGCTAAATTTGCCTCTAGCAACCAAAGCCCTATTTGTAGATTTCAGATGTACATTATTCAGGGTGAATATAAAAACAGTTCTAGAAAAATATGCGTTAAAAGTTGATGCAAGGTTTTTGATAAGGAGGCCTGGATCTGCAAGGTATTTCATGTATGATAAAGAGTTGTATGTTTTCCTGGAAGCCCCTTGTTTGTTTGCAACAGATACAAAAGATGTGTTAAAAAAAGGAAACAAAATGCCAGCTGATTGTTTGCTCCATATCCAGGGTTCAAAGCTGACAACACCTATTTATTGTACAAACTATTCTGACAATGAGCAGGACAGTCCCATGTGTATCTGGCCCACAGAAAAAACTTGCCAAGAAAAATGTTACTCTAGAATTAGAACAAACTTTAAAATACTCATAGTGCATAAGGAGGCAAGTACTTCCTTGACATGGAAAGGATTCTATGGGGCAGGAAAAACAATAAGCAGATGTGCTACTTCATGCTAAATGTCTATCAGTAATACAAAGAAAAATAGTTTGACCATGCAATCCGCTCCAGCTCCCCAGAAAATGTACCAACATTCCCTTTACACATCTATTGCACTAAATCTCTTGTCAACTGAGATAAGCATCAATTTAAGAGAACAAAGAAAGAGAATCTTACTGTAATCCGGTAGTCAGTGACTCTCCCACCACACCCTTCACTAATTGATGGGGGATCTTCTAGAATTGATCGTGAGCTGCTTAATACATGCAGAAAAATTTCTCCTCCATGGCTGCTGAGCATGTGACTAATTACTTTAGAGCCAGATTTCCGTGGTTGTTCTAACAAAACAGAACGACCTGTTGGAAATGAGATCAGTTTTATTCATTTCTGTGCTGCAATTTTAGATTAAAAACTAAATATATACAATACAGGTCTGTACCTATCCAGCAAGACTATGGATCCATTAAAGCTGAATTTTCACCTAGCTGAACAAGAACTTACTCATCCCTATAGCAGAAACTGTCTCACTAAAAACAACTTCTAAAAAGTAACATAAAAACCTACTTGAGTATAAAGGTATCAATGGATACTATTTGTTAATGCTTAAATGGATACACTTTTCCAGAGAAATAAAACTGCCTTTGTCTTATGTCCAGTAAAAGCATAAAAAGGTGCATTTGCTGAACAAGTTATTATGTGGAAACAAAAATAGATCAGAAGAGAGGTTATCCACAATATGCTATTAATTTTGTTCTAACCATTTTTATTAATCAAAGTGCTTTTTCAGTACAGAACCTTTAGAGAAAAATACATTAAAATAGCATTTAATAAGACCACTGAATACTTATTTAGACATTCAAATTATCTGACTAAAGAAAACATCCTACTAAAAGGATGCCTGTAATGCAGTTGTTTTTGCAAAGTGTAAGAAATCCATTAAATTAAAAAAAATAAGTGTAAGAAAAACATAAAATTAACATAAACTACGTATTACGTGTTTGGAACAAACAAGGTAAGCTCTGGCTTACCTTTTTAACAGGATTTAAATGACAACCTCTTACAGCAAGATTGTTCATAGCAACAGGCAGGATCTTGCAGATAAGCTAAAGATAAACAAATCTAACCTACTTTCTAACTGATCCTAGTACACATAATGGGCATGTCTGCTTCAGTTGATCAACATACTTAGTTGGTCATAACCCAGTTAAGAGATTCCTGAGGCTGCCCAGCAAATGCTAAAAATCAGGCACAGACCTAAGCTGCTAATATTTTGCAATAGTCGGAATAAGCACTGTGATCAAGGGCACTATCAACTACTGAAAGCACTGTTTCCTACTAAACAGCATGAAGTAAGAAGTGTACTATATTTAGATTCAGAAAGAACTACCATATTTCAATACTTCTTTCTTTACATCTTTCCCCACCATCTCCAAGTTTCAAAACACATTCCATTTGCCTTTCAGTACATTTAACACCTTTCTTATTTATACAACATGTTAAAATAAACTTGGTATTTTTACAGTATACAGACATCAATTGTAACACAAACTGTGTTAAGTGCTCTATTCACAATATTAATTAAAAAATTAAATCATTAACCAAGGACACAAATTTACCATTAAGAAGAAAGTTTGTAAGACATGAAGAAGGTCTGCTATTTACATCTACTGGTGAAATTCTGTATGCTCCAGTGCAATAGTGCAATTCTGAAAAATAAATAGTAGAAAAGTCAAGAGTGTAGTATCACATACAGAAAAAACATCCTGCAAATGAAAGGGAGAGGAGGCTATTCCACAATCAGCAGAAGAGGTCCAGCTGTCTCTAACTAAAAGACTGCTCCTTTTACAATGTTCTTGCAATTGTTCCAGTATCCTCAACACCAAGAACTGAAAATACTTCCCAACTTCCATTTCCAGCAGAAGCTCCAGTTCTTTAACTCATGATTTTTTTCACTGTAGAGTCAGCTGTCTCCTACTTATCTATATCTTTGAGCTGCTGGCTCAAAGAGTCAACATGTTTTGCTGATAATATAAAGGGTACACAATCTGAATGGCCATGGGGTTCCGATGTTATCCCAAATCTTCTGTGTCTTTCCTTCACTTAGATTTGGAGAGAGATCTCTCCCTTACTTCAATCTGAAAGTTAATCTAGAGGGACTAGTCCACTGATAGCACCATTGCATACATTTAATTTCCTTACAAAACTTTTTATTTAGCACTCAAGATTAAAGTCAATACTTTGATTATATCTCTCCTTCCTCCCCCCAGAATTAAAACAAAAAAAGATTCAATGTCTCAGAGATGCTATGCTAAAACCCCACCACCGTGGAACTGACAAGTTACACTTGGCCCCGTGGGAAAGCAAACAATTACTCAACCTTGTAGTCAAGGACCAACTTCATGATACTTAAGAGGAGAATGAAAAAAGCCACAAAGCAAAACCCCTCCCACCTCTTACCCAAACCACTAATTAGCCAAGATCAGGAGAGCATTCTATGACCATTAGTAAATCAGGGTGCAGGCAGCAGCAAGGTTTCTAGAGCAAAAGGTAAAACCAACATTAACAAGAAATGAACTACCTCCTTGTTCAGATTCTTCTCCATGTACAGAGAGAATAGTGTTCAACACAAGTTAGAATAGCAGTTTTGTAAGATGCCATATTACCTACCCACACTATTCGTCCGAGGAGTACACCACTTTAATGTTACAGTTTCTTTAAATGTGCCTTCTCTGCTATTGCCACCTACATGATTATCACCTGCAATATAAAGTCAGAAAAAGTGTGTGATCAACCATATTTTTTATATTGCAATAAAAAACTCTAAACTTTGTGGTACAAAATATTTGTAACATGAGCATATACAAAATGTAATCTAACTTTTAAGTCAGATACCCAACTTGAGCAAAAAAATTATTTGCAGCAGCAGTTAAAAAGTAACCTCCAAAATCAGCAGCCATTGAAAGTATTTTAAAAACTAACTCTGCAAATAAAATGCTGAAGCTCCAGAGCATGTTCCACAGGTTTGATTCAGCATTCAGAAAATTATAGATATGTTTTATCTGTAACAGTATTTTCTTCTGAAATGCCTAGGACTTTAAGACAATATCCTCTTTATTCTTCCACACGGAAGTCAGAACTTTTAACAAATGTTAGAGCTTATCATTTCTTTATTACAAATTATATCCCCATGTCAAAACTGAAACTGATCTAAAGGCACATTTGACAAGATGAGCTTTTTGGGGGAAGAAGTATTTAGTCTCATCATTCAGTACCTTTGCTATGTCAGATTCAATCTGAACATCTCTCAACATGCTCTACTGGCAACAGATGTTTTATCATTAAAATACTTTCATACAATGTCTCATTGACAGTGTGGTCTGGCAAAAAACACACAAAGGCCTTAAATCGGACATCAATACTCCCTAATACATTAAACTACATTTCCACTAATGAGTTCTTAATGATCTTTGACATACAATTTCTCACCAAAGAATTAACTGAGTTTTGCATGAAATTTCATAATTACTGTAGCATAGTCACTTAATATGCTCAAAACCACACTTGGGAGGAATGAGACACGTCGACACACACTATTACATGTTATTTGCTATAGTTTAGTCTAATCTTTCATGTAAGAAATATCCTTTTATTTCAGGAAGACATTTAATCACAAAATAAATGTCTTATTTGATTATTAATCATGCAAGTAAATTGCAGATTTTTTTTCCCAGTTATATTAAAATAACTGTGATCATTTTAGAAGACCTCTCACTATCTAAAGGACAAACTTACTTAATCTAAAAATCCTCTAGCAACATTCCACAGAAATAAGCTCAATGCAAATGAATTACTTTTCTTGCATCAGAGCTATTACAGCTGAAAGATTTGTTCAAAAACAAATTAAAAGAAACCCAAATTTACAGAATCTATGAATAGAAGAAAAATGAAGAGCATTTGCTGTCAGAATTTGGTTTTGGCTTTTACTAGCAAACTAATTCTTTAAAAAAATAGGTATTACAAAACTGTTTCTCACCCCTTACAATAAAGCATTATGCTTTCAACACAGTAACACAAGTTCAGGTAAGTCTGATTCATTACTGTAGCATGCTATTTTTTCCCCCTCAACCCTTAATCATACACTCCACTAAAATACGATGCACAGTACTTGTGGTGATAATGAGTTACCTCAAAGTAATGGTAATCCCCTTAAGAGAAAACAAAGCACAAACTCCCTAAAATGGCTACTTATGGAACATGATTTCAAACTTCAGAAAATAAACATCCACTCTTATTTAAATAACTGACAGAACTCATTTGTTAAATTCTTTACTTCTTAGAAATTAAACCATAATCAACTTTCTAATGCTTTAAAACTATATAAGGTAGTTTCAGATAATGAAACAACTATTTACAGCCTACATGTATTCTATCTGCATAGTAAACCAGACTGAACTTTTAATGGCACTGAGTCATATAACAGAAGTTACAATCATTGCAGTAAGTTAAAACAGAGTATATACAAGCCTTTAAAAGCTTCAAATGAGATCTCAGCACTGAAAAGGCATACTGGCAAAGTATCCCATTACACAGTGGCACAGGCCACAGTTTTTTTCACCACCACTTCACATTTAATTCTACTAATACAGAATTTTTAGCTCAGTTTATTAACAAAATTATACATCAAGCACTGTTTTGTAACAAAATAGTTGTGCATAAGCCTTACTGCTGTGTTTTTCTAACCTCAATGGAGTTATTAAAAATTCACCTCAGAGAAATATTAGGTAATAATTCTAGATTTACAGAAACTACAATAGCTATTTCAAATACAATAAGAAAGCTCAAAAGCCAAATAACTGTTATCTTTTCCAAAGCAATTACTGTCATAAAACAGACCTATGAGATGTAAGTGATGGCAACTATTATTACCTGACAGATTAAAAGTTTAACTGTGCAAGGAACAATTGTCCATAAATACTCATAAGAAGTACTTTGTTTTGCAAAATCACAGCACATCCGGTCTCTCATCTTTTTATATCTCTAAAAGTTGACATGCCCCTCACACATATAAGCTGAATATATGTGAAAACTTGTCTGGTGAATTTGACCTTTTTTTTTCCACTAGTATAGACAACTTTATTACTACTTTAAAGTGAGTAATGAGTAAATCTCCAATGCCAGCATTACAAATTAAGTTCTTGAGTTGTAAGGAATAACTGAAAATATGCTAATCATGCCTAGAATTTTTATCAAGTTGAAGCTCGCAATCTCCGTGAAAGCAGGCTGATCAAAAGCCACTTTTAGAAGACTATTTATACTTACCACTCTTTAAAAAGTCAACATGTGCTTCTTTGTGATGAAGAAGCTCCACATCATAGTTGGCTGATGTGTTAGCATGTTGCTCTTCCTTTAAAAAAAACAAAGGTAGAAAGAATATAACTATTTTAGCAATAGGTCTGTTTTCATAAATGAATTATTCTACATTTACCTTTCACTCCAGAAGAAAACAAAAAGCCTCCAAAGTGCCTCAGACAACAACGGGATTGCAATGTTGAGGAAACTGTCTGCTCTCTGACCTGTTTAAAGATGCAGCCATCTGCATTTCCTCTTTTTTCCTTTTTGAAACCCTGATTTCCTCTTCATAGAAATGCCTTGACAAGGTTCATAGTGTAAGATATAGATAAAAACAAGCTTAACTACTTTTGTTGAAATCAGTGATGTTAAAGAAGCCTACAATATATTCAATACCACTAGCAGTTACAACTTTCTGAGCAGCCAAAATGGTCACTGCAGAATAGATTGGCACTTACTTTTCATACCTAAAAATCAAGAATCCAAACCAAAAAAACATGCTTCCAACTACCATTTCCTTGCACTTCAGATATCTACAAGTATAACCGCAGCTGAAAAATGGATGTTTGTAAAGAGGACACTGCATCTTTAAACAGCTGCAGAGAACTAGCAAAAACAGAACAGTAACTTTGGTAATTTATGCCAAGTTAAAAAAATAAAGAAAGAAAGAAAAAAAATCACAAAGAACCCAACATAGTCTATTACTATAAGGACAAAGGCAGAAGGGAGAGGCAGTAGCACACAGGTCAGAAAGTTACAGACAAGGTATTTGCAAACTTAAGTCACATTTATGCCATGACCCATGTCAAAATTTCATTAAAAGCTGTGAAAATGTTTTTTATTTTAATGTTTTAACTCATAAAATGCACACAGTATTTCTAGTTTTCAAAGATGCATGTAATGATCGACAGTATTTGAACTTGAAGAATTTTATTAAATCAGGAAAGTTGATCTCCCCTGCCCTTTTTGTCTGAATACGCACACTTCTGTTTCAATTGTCCCTTGCTGCCCAATCAGAAGATTATTATAAATTTAAAAACAGTTGAATTCTTAGTTGCAGTGATTTCCCTCCCAGCAGTGATAAAAAATTTAAAATTAGGGACATAAGCAACTCTGAACAGAAGATGTTTGATTTCTTTCTTAAGTAGATATATCCGCTATGCCCTGCTTCTGGTTTATGGATCTTCAAGCTGGAAAACCTACTGGAAAACCTTTAGTCAAAAGTCAGCTATTAGTTACAAACACCTTTATGTTGGGTGGGCATGATAATGAAACAGAGGAAAAAGACTCACTATGCCACTCTAATGCACAAGGGTCAGGAATATCTAAACACAACTAGAAGAAGACAAAAGAATCACAGACAAAGTAATCTGAGGTAAATAAGATTGTATTTATATAAAGTAATACAAGCAGAACTGAAATAACGCTTGTATTGCTACATCAAAAATTGAGATTCGGCAATACAACATATTGTTCTGTGATCCTTCTTTAATGTTTTTCCCCTTTATTTTTACTAACCTGGTCACAGACATTGAATGTGGGCTAATAAAAAAAAAAACAAAACAGAAAATATGATATGGAGAGAAAAACAATGTAAAAATTCAATTAAAATAAACATTAAGAGTTTTCAAACAAATTTAGAAGTGATGTAGCCAGTTAACACAAAGCTATAGACACAGTATTACCTTCATGGGAATGTTAGTTATTGTGGTTGAAGCCAAATCAAAGTGCTGTTGTACTAAAACATTCAGTTTTGTAGCCAGATGGCGACCAGCGCGGACACTGTGTACTTCACTGGTTAAAACAGGTGAAAGCTATAATAGAGAGCAGATGCTATTAATGAATTAAGTTATATTACCACATAACAGTATTACTCATTTAAAACTCTAAAATAAGCACCATTTATACTACTAAATTTAACTGGGGCAAAAATTACTACTCAAAAAAACCCACTCCATGGGAAACTAAGAAGGAAGAAGCAAAAATTAATTCTCATTCAGAATTTTGCTGGTTTTGTCGATTGTCCCACTTGCTATCGATCATCAAAAAAACAAAAAATCAGAAGTGTGCTAAAAACCTGCTTTGTTAATGGTTAATAGGAAGAATCAGCATCACAACATGGAGAAGTCTTAATAGCACCTCCTGGCCTTGTTTTCCTGCTCTTTTACCTACTGAGTAACAGGAACAAACTAATTTTCATATGCCTACCTATAACTGCATCATATATATATATATATATATATATATATATATACTAACACACACACAGAGCAAAAACAATGCAAGCCATAAGATACATTTGATTTTTCCCTAACTAATTAAGGACAAACCAACACAGCGATAAAGATGACTGTCTTACATAGGAAAGTAATAGACCATTTATTCTCTTCCAATTATGTAGGGTTGGGGTTTTTTTTTAGCACAACTAAAGTGTCTTTTAGAAAAGACTCTCAGGAAGGTAGATACAGGACTAGATGCCTTTCATGTTAAGCTTAAGAGTTTTCTGTGTCTTTTCTTTCTTACAAGCAGCACGTTAAAATACTGAGCAAAGCAGACTTGATGAAGAGCAGAATATATTACAAAACATTTTGGAAGTACTTGATTTCAAATCACCACTAAGCATACAAGTCCACAGATAATATACACATGCTTTGGTTACTGAACAACTGAGATGTTAATATATAGAATGATTTCTTATATGCATCCTTTCATCTTTTCATAAAATAATCTTTAAAACTACCTGTAGGGTTCTGCAAGTATTTGATGAACTTCAAGCATATTCTACATTCCTACAATGTTGCCCTTTCACTTGGAAGCAGATACATTTTCCAACGCTTTTCATTAAAAGGGCATTGTGTTAAATAAAAAGCTAATTTCGGTTTCATGAGAAAACCACTCAATTAAAAGGCTAAAAACTCTCACATGTTAGTCTTGATAACATAGAACAGTACAGTGCTGAATAGTATCTACATCATTCACTGACAGATTTGGGAAAACCAGGCTTGTGTTAGCTAGCAGCTTATGCTTGAATAGCAGAAAAGTTACTCAACTAACCTATTCAACACACCAAGTAGTTGATGGTTTCCCACTGTGTTTTTAAATGTGCGCTTCATTCTCAAAAAAACAAACCCCAAGACTATAATCCTGTAGCATTAGGAGGCTTACTTCACAAAACCAAAATTGAATCATGAATGATTAATGCAAAAAAGTAATGAAATCAAAAAAGGGGTATCATGTACACACCAAGACTACAAACCAAGAAAAAGCATTTATATGAGATGACAATATTCTTGCTGTCAGCTTTTCTGAGACTTATCACCTGTACTTTTTCCTACACCTTACCAGAGACCAGAGCACAAAATGTTATTGCAGAATACTTAACATGCACTGTCTACTTCAAGTCTGATGTGATTGCTAATCCTTGGACAAATTTCCTCATTTTAAACTCCTTACCTCTTTTTTAGGACGATCTGAAACAAGGCTATCTTCACCAACTGGGTACGTGTGGATTAAGACCAATTCACACTTCTGAATCTGCATTAGACTTAAAAATAAAAGCTTTCTATTTAGTCTGCCACACTGGAGGCTATCTCCTAGAAAATCAGTTCTTCCAAGACTTATCTGACTTTAGAAACACGGAATTATACAGATGTATCATACTGTTTCTGAAAGCATTCTGTAGAAACTATGTTAACAATGATTTGCAAAAGCACATACTTTAAAATAATATTATTTAAGAAAAGCATAACATTTCTAGCTCTTCCAATGCTATAGCACTGTGTTTCTTTTGGGACATATTAGTGGAATAGATCCTTAACTGGTGTAACCTGTTCGGCTTCATTCAGCCGAAAACCAGCACTACAGAAGATTTGTGTCTTCAAGTTCACGCACAGGTATTAATAAGGGGACTCCAGTGAATATGAAAACAACTCCCCAGATAGCATGCTTATCTCCCTAGATGGCTGGAAATTTGGAGAGATCAAAACATTGTTCCACATCTCTACCTACAGGAATGAGATCACTTTTCTGTCTTTACAGTGGACTTGGAATCTGATTCTCTGGGGCAGTATCCTTCCTACATGCTGAAACTGCAACTGCAGCAAGTAAACATAGGAGACTCCCGCTTCTGCTATTTAAGTGCCTAAGGAGCAATCAAGAATAAGATCTCAACCTATTATACACTTTACAAGGCAATACACAGTCCCTGGGCCAAACAGTTTAGCATTTAATTAGACAAAACAGATGGTGGAAAAATGACTTCTCACTGGAGACACAACCTGTATTTCAAGAGATTTCTTTATCTCAAGGGAAGTGTCAAGCAACATAATTTAGAAATTAAAGGCTAATTTCAAAGAAGTTAACTATTTTAGCTGAAGGTGAATGTAAAACTAATGCAGTGCTGAGAAGAAAACATGCATCAGATGCACTACTGATTACAAATATACAATATATAACAAGGCACAGTTACACATTTTATTTTGGAGCAAGATGTAGAATGTAACAACCTAAAATACTGTACTGTTCCGGTGCGGATAAATGACGGTACTGAAAAGCTAATGACTACACTCCAGCTCTAAGTCAACAATATCATGATTTAGCAACTTCTATTTCACACAGGTATTCATTCAAACAGTTCATTAGAATAAATTTTAAGTAACAAAAATACATCCATATTTCACAGAGGAGGCAACAGGCACAGACAAAATATGATAAGCTACATCTGTAAAATGTATACTCACTGATCTGAATTAGCTGCAAGTTTGTTATGCTCATGAATGGTTTCCTGAACACAGTCCTCAAGCATTCGAACATGGCTGTCACTAGAAAGACATTTTATATTTATTTTTAATGCAGGATAACAAATCCTCCCATTCAAAGCAACATGCCACTAAATACCCTCTTATTTCAAGTGGGAATTCTTTGATTTGTTACAGACCACCCTAGATGAAATGTTTAATAAGGCAAAAAAGAATCTAACAAAGACCACAAAAAAGCTAGCTATGTAGAGCATGAATTCCTGACAACAAAAGGCTTCTAAAGATTTATGGAAGAACTTCTCTGCAAATGGTAGAAGCACATGATCATACATACCTTTTTGCATTAGTAATACAGATTATTCTTCCTCTGTTTCCCACACGCTCTGCATTTTCCATGAGCATGGTTCGAGCCTCATGCTGGTATTCTGTTATCTTGCAGAGTGCTTCAACTGCTGCAACCAGACCATGAAGTATGCTGCAGCATTCTGGATCTGCCCGAGGATTAGGTGGCCCGACAGCTGCTAATGCTGCCATCAACTAATTAAAAAGAAAAAAATTGTTATTGAAAGTTACTTCCCAGCCCTTTGTTAAAGTGATCAGCTAAGAGAAAAAGTCATCATTATAACTGACCTTACATGCAAATTAATATTGAGAGAAAACCAGACAGAGCTATTAAAGACCATTATATGCTGCCAACCTTATAGAAAACATTTGGCCTTAAATTATTCTTTACAATTCATTTATTAAGTATTACAAAGCCTCGAGAATGTTATAATTTCTTACTGAAAAATACCTGGCTATAATAACAAGTTATATTCAATACTGAAATCAATTATAATATTATCAGTTGCCACCTGCTTTTATTCTCTGAGATTCTGGAAATTCAGTTCCTCCCCAGAGAAAACAAATTTTTCAGAGGATGAGCCCATTCAGTATTAAACAAAATGAGAACAAGAGAATATTCACTTTTTTTACAGTTTATTTGCCTATAGTGCACATATAAAGAAAACCAAATTTAAAATTCAAGAAGTATCATCAAATTAAAGAAGAAATACATAGGTAATTTCCTCACAACATTTAATATATATCTCTATACTCAAAGCTACTGGATTCTTTTTAACTTATGTAAAGCTGCCTATAGAATAGTCCATCCTCACAGGTCGCTACTTAAAATTCTATTACACAATTTCAGACCAGGTCTGCTGTTTTAATTAACCAAAGTTATTTCATACTTAACATCGTAAGAAGCTGCTGTTTATTCCACAATTAATCTAGACTTAAAACCCAAAAGGAGAGTTACAAAGCATACCTCCTGCAAGTTCTGATCTTCTTGAGTCCAAGAATTCAAGACATGAGCCCCAGAATCACTCACAATGAAATTCACCTAAAAGGATCAAGAAAAGCACATGTAAGATCTTACTATATCAAACCATACAGATAACAGCCATTATGGCTACTTCCTCAAATCCAAACAAATATGAATTACACCCTTTCTTCTGATATTCTGGAGATATGTGCAATGACCAGGCAAACTAAAAATAAGACAACAAAACCACAAAAAACATCCACTCCTACTACATTCAGTTACCCTTTTGTAACATTACAGTTAGCAACTTCTTACTCTGTTTATATTTTAAAGCTACTAAATCAGTATCTAGACCAAATTAGTATTGCAGGGTATTATGAAGAATTTTAATAGTTAGGAAATATTTTCAGAAGAATAGCTACAAAATAAATACTTATCCTGCAATATTACAAGTGATTCTCCAAAGACTGTCACAGTAGATCACAGCAGTAAATACCTAGCAAAATTTACTAAATATCACATAGCAACATAAGTTCTAATGACGACAAAAAAGTCAAGAGGAAGCACACCCACCACCTCAACTTGAGTTTCCCATACCACAGAATCATGGAATAGTTAGGGCTGGAAAGGACCTCAAGATCATCTGGTTTCAAACCCCCCCAAACACCTCACCACCCTTACAGTAAAGAATTTCTTCCTTATATCCAATCTAAACCTCCCCTGTCTAAGTTTTAACCCATTACCCCTTGTCCTATCACTACAGTCCCTGATGAAGAGTCCCTCCCCAGCATCCCTATAGGCCCCCTTCAGATACTGGAAGGCTGCTATGAGGTCTCCATGCAACCTTCTCTTCTCCAGGCTGAACAGCCCCAACTTTCTCAACCTGTCTTCATATGGGAGGTGCTCCAGTCCCCTGATCATCCTCGTGGCCTCCTCTGGACTTGTTCTAACAGTTCCATGTCCTTTTTATGTTGAGGACACCAGAACTGCACACAATACTCAAGTGAGGTCTCACGAGAGCAGAGGCTTCAGTTCAGCCAACTGATTCAAATCCATTAAGCATACACTTGATATAATCCCACGATGGGACTTGACCGTGTATTAAATGCTCCAGAGTCTAAATTCAACATTCATTGTCTTGAGAACCAAGGACATGTAATCCATAAAGTCAGTGCAGATGACATGCATCAAACCACTGAACTACTGTATGTACTTGTTAGTGCCCAGCCCCTGGCTCAGCTGCTCCCTGACATAGCCAGTATTCCACCATCCCTATTTTGTGCCAATATTACTGTCACAAGGATGTTTCCTTTTTTTTTTTTAAGGGTGACTAACCTATAGGACATTGCACAATGATTTACTCAGTGAGAAAAGATCTAAAAAACAAGTATCAGTACCTTAATTTATGATACAGTGTCACAGAACCCACCAGGGATTTATTTTTCTAAACAAGGAGCTGTGTGCCAGGAAACTCTCCCACTTTTTCAAACTGGTAACTGAAAGGCAACCCTACCTGTCCCTAAAACCCAGAATTACTTCAAAGTTGAGACCAAGAACCTTATGCATTGCTACCAAGCATGTTGAGAAATCAAATTCAATTTGAAACAATACCTCATTCAAGCTTTTGTAAACTTATAGCTCTGGAGAACACAATAATATCTGCAGGTTACCTTAAAGCATCTCTCTATGTTTTGCACCGAGTAACAAAGTGACATTAAGACAATGAAAGGATCCAAAAATAAACATGTACTGGGATTCATATACTCCTCAAACCCATTTAAATAGCTATGAAGTGTAACAACAGCAGAAATAATTTTTTACATAATAAATTATATTTGATCTTTTAATCTAACCATCAGCTAACAATATTAAGACTACAATAAAATGAAGAAATACCCCTTATGCTATAAAGTATCATTTGCAGTGGGGCTAGAACTTACCAGTTTCTTGAAAGGGAAAATATCATACATTATTCTACAGTACTCCATGGATGATTCCACCGAACAGGTCCATAGTGATTTTGATATGGGTGCTATAGGTATAATTCCTTGGGTCCGATTCTTTACTAACATATCAAATTCCACATGTTGCCTGCAGGACTCTGCCATATACGGGCAGTGATCCACAACGAAAACAGTTTTATGAGACTCAGAAAAGATTTTCATTTTCTTCCTAAAAGAAGCAGATATAAACATCTGAACAAAATTGTACAAAGCAAGAAAAGTCACATCAAGATTACTGTGCAACTTAGTAAGAGTAAAAATCATCTTACTAGGCGATGCAAGTTTCAAAGGTTACCTCTTGCAGTAGATTATGCATTGCATACATTAGGTCCTACAAAACTGCTAAGCTTTAAAAAAAATACAACCAACAAAATTCCCAGTTTAAGAATCTATATACATATCCTTTAGAACTCTTGCTAGCATATGTATATAGAATACTAGATTTCTATTTCCTAACCTTAGGAGGGAAAAAACAGAGAAAAGTAGTGTTGCAAAGGTAAGACCAAAGCACACTATTATCCTCCCCATTTTTCTAATTAAAGGATACTTTGGGGGGGATAAAAGTACAAAAACTGCTTCCTATTTAAAGCTTATTTCCTAAAATAAGCAACATGGAAAAAAAAGTTATTTTTAGTTAGGTTATACAAAGTCTGAAGCTGCATAAACACCTGACTTCTAAGTAGATTTTTCAGCTTTCACTTTGCTAGATACATCTTTCTGTTTTTAAACCAACATTTGCATCTCTACTTTGATCTCTCACTGACAGGTACACCAAGTCTGAAATTATAATGCATGTGTTTCTTATCAAGCAAGACTCATAGGACCACCCTGGTATTTGTCCCAGCCATAAAGCTTAGAAGCTCTGCAATGAAGTGTGGTACACCTCCCTGTTTCACAACAGACTGGGTTTTGCTCTTCTACAGCATCGCTGAAATACTTTTGAAGCAACTATAACATCAGATCTTGTGTTAGGGTGGACATCCTAACCTGAAGACCCAAACTACATATGAAAATTAATCTCAGACCAGTGCTATTTAGACCACTATTCTCAGGTCAAACGCTCCTCAAATTTACTCAACTTCCAGATGCTTCTGCAACATTTGTAATATAAAAATCTACTTTGTCCACACAAATGCTGATTAATTACAGCATATACAAGACCAAAGATATATAAGTTCATTTAATAAAACAAAATATTAAACCAACAAAGGCTATAAATGCTCCAACCCTGGCAGTGTTCATGGCCAGGCTGGTCGGGGCCTTGAGTGACATATCCCTGCCCAAGTCAAGGGGATTGGAACTAGACGATCAAGGTCCTTTCCAACCCAAACCATTCTGTGATTCTATGACTTAAACGAGTCAACTGCGTTCAGAACCTTGGGGGGGTGGGGGAATGATGGGACGATTTCCCTCAGCAACAGGTGCAGCTGCCGGGGCACAGTTCACCTCTTTCAGCCTCAGCCAAGCCCAGTGGTCCTGGCCCAAGAGTTTGCCTCTTATGTTTAGCCTGGCAGAGCGCCTGGGAGGAAGGGGGAGCTCCCCGGGCCAAGCAGGCAGGAGGGGCCGGCGGGGTGCGGAGGAGGCGAGGTCGGTGCCGGTCCGCCCGCAGGCTCGAGGCAGGGGAAGGGAAGCGTTTCTTACCTGGGCCGGCTCCTCCTCTGCTGCAGAAGTCCCGGCCCCGCTCCGCGGCGCGCCCGGGCCCGCCCGCGGGCTCGCTCCGAGGAGGAGGAATGAGGCCCACGGGACGCCCTAGACAGGGTCGGGCGCGGACGCCTCCGCCCAGGCGACCTCCATGCCCCTCCGCCCGCTTCCTCCTCCTCCTCCTCCTCCTCCGGCTCCGCAGCGAGCTCGGGGCCCAGCTCCTGCCTCCGCGACCGGCGCCCGCGGGGGTGGGAGAAGCGGCCGAAGCCCCCCCCGCTCCGCCCACCCCTGAGGCCACGGGACCCCCGCGCGGCCACTTACGCCGCTGGCCCCGCGGCTCCCCCAGCGCTGGCAGGGGGAGCGCCTCTCCCCTTCCTCCCTCCTTCCCCCCGGCCCCGTTACGCTCCGCGGCCGCTCCAGCCACCCGGCCCCGGCGGCGGCGAGCACAGCTCACTCGCCCCCCATAACGGCCCCTGCACCCGACCGCGCTCTACTTCCCTCACGGCGCGGAGGAGGCGGAGCCAAAGGGGGTAGTCTCGCGAGACATCGAGAACCCGTCCTCGCATCACTCCGGCCCAACCTCCTCCGCCTCAGCGGCCTGCCCGCCGCCATTTGACAGCGGGGCGGGCCCGTGAGCGCCGGTAGGGGCTGCACCCCCGGCGCCGGGCGCTGCCGCAGCCACCGGCCATGAGTGAGTGCTGATAAGCGGGGAAAGGGTGTTGTGGAGGGGGGTGGGAGGTGTTGCTGACCACTTGGGAGTTCGGTGGGTTGGGGTGGGGGGTACAACGGGGGGCCGGGATATCACGACGAGCACTAGGCGAGGGACCCTTTATCAGTCTTTCTGTGTTCGCCGTGGCGCGACAGTCCTGACTGCTGTGCCTTAGTGTTGGAAGGCCACCGCGGCCCCCGCTCCCCAGTGACGGGGTGCCCGCAGGTGTGCCCGGCGTGTGGCCGTGCGCCGCCCCGGCACCGGTTTTGTTCTGGGCCTGGGCTTTGGGAGGCTCCCGTAGCGCGTTGCCCTGTGGGGAGCCGCGGTGAGGCTTGGCGTTGTGGAGGAGAGTGCCCATGGGCATCTGCACCCAGCCTGGAACAGGTAGAAACTGTGGCGAGGTTCGGCCCTGCTGAGCTGGTCACTGTGGAGAGGGGCGAGCCAATGCACTAGGCTGTGGGGAAAGGGGGTTTTCAGTAAGGATACAGAAAAAGAGACGGAAAGCTAGAGAAAGCGTAAAGATCTTTATTCTTTGCTGTTGGTTTGCTGCTTATTTTTTAAAGGGCAGCTAAATTTGATAATGAAAGCAATTAGGAAACAGCAGGAAGTGACAGGAAATGAATATGCAGTACCAGTATTGCTATGCTGTTTGAGTTGTTGCTCTTGCTACCTGTTGACCCTGTTGGTGAGATTGCAGACTAACAAATCTGTTTGCAGCTGGGCATGTCTTGTAGGGTAGAGGTCAGGAACAACCAAGTTCAGCAGCTATACTCCTCCTGCTCATTAAAATAATATATAGTAAGAATTAATTTAACTATATTTGATTAATTGGGTATTTTCCCCGAATGTCTAGGTTAACTCACAGATTTGGATCTATTTTAGGATAAGACAAAAGATTTGTTTTCCACAGGCAGCCAGATGAGCAACTAGAGCAAATTCCAAGAATTAGGGCCAGTCTCTTGCCCACAGGAATAATGGTCAAGATTTGGAGCCACTGTGAATTACTATGATACAAATAACAATTCTCCTTTCTGAAGTAAAAATCCTGCCTGAAAACAGGAGGTCGGCCTGCTGAAGCTGCTGCATGGTTACAGTGGATGATCACTGTGGGTTCCACACAGGGCACACGTGCCTTCCCCAGCTCGCTGTGCAAAAGAATGCCAGTGGCTTTGCTATAGATGGCTTTCTTTTCATCCTGTGTGGCTGGGTTGGGTCAAAATGAGAAAGTGCACAGGCGAGTAAATGTGCCCCGTGTTTAAGAATTCATGTTGATGCATACAAATTATCAGAGGTGTTAACTGAATTGTAGTCTGAGTGCCAGATGGATTCCAAGTTCATGGAGAGGCCTGAGAGGCTTTGTTTTATACTACCTAGAGAATTCATGACCCATGAATTGAGTTAAAGACTGCTCTTCAAATTCGCCTTAA
Organism: Melopsittacus undulatus; assembly: GCF_012275295.1. Taxonomy (NCBI): domain Eukaryota; kingdom Metazoa; phylum Chordata; class Aves; order Psittaciformes; family Psittaculidae; genus Melopsittacus; species Melopsittacus undulatus. The sequence continues at coordinate 81,626,588 of NC_047531.1, read as the reverse complement.
ATATGGATCTGATTAAATCGATTTCTGTAACAGCTTAGCCAGCTAGTGTGGGAGGTTATCTTTTGTCTGTGATGTTTTTGTAGTCCAGTGAGAATCTGAGACCAGAACTGGAAGGAGAAATGAGGAGCAAGAAAAGCACATCCTTAAAAACAATTCAGTATGATTCCTTTCCAATATTTAAAATAGCTAAACCAGATAGTATAAATGTGGTAACACATCAGTCTGCTGAAGAACTTGATACCTCAAACACATGCATACATCATATGGAAATGAAAATGAAAACTCTAGTTTGTAAACAGGAAGGATTTAACATTATGAATGTCTAATAGGAAACTTGTATATGCCAAAATACTGATGTTTTTGGTAACACATGGATCACAGCAAACACAAGTTGAAACTGTTGTTCTCTGTGGATACAGGAAGCTCACTTTCTGAAGCTCCTTTATCAGCAAACAAGTCTCAACCTTTGTGTGATGGCATGGTCCCTGAAAGACCCTTCTGTACTTCACAGAAGAAGTGAAGTAAATGCTTTTGTATTACATGTGCTCCTCAGAGCTAATGAAATGACCCAATTAAAATGTTGAGAGGTTAGATCTTGTGGGATACTCTGGGTGCCTGAGAGCTCTTCAGAGAGAACATTCCATACCCTGCTCCTGGCTTGCTCAGTTTTCCCCCACTTTAGTGCATGAGGGCTGGTTATTCCTACTGTTTGTAAATCTTTTGAGGGGAATGGTGGAATTTCTGGTGTTTGAAATACCCTTACTTGTACTACCTACTCAGGACAGTGGGAAAAGGTCCGGTGGGGAAAATGGGAGGGTTTCCTTAGGCTGGGGTAAGATGATTTGCAAAGGTGCCTAAGAGAGTTAGAAAATCAATATGGAGCAATTCTTTTTTCCCTGTAGCTCAGGAAAGGCTCATTAACCTTTTATGCTTAAAAAAATCTCTCCTTTACCAAGCTGCCTGGCTAAGGAATGGATTTAGTTGATTCTTTCAATACCTTAGGAAGTTTCCTGAAACAACTCTTAAGTCTTGTATCAGTAAGGCCCATAACTAATAAACCTCTATCATTGCTCTCTGATTGCTCAAGAACAGTTCAAGAAGTTTAAGCAGATTTCCTTTTTAGTAGAAAAAGGAGCAGGTTTCTTGAAAGAAGAAAAAACTTAGGCTGAAAATCTCAGTCTTGAAACTTGGTCTGTCAAGTGTGAGCAGGGCAAAATTCAGGGTAAAGGCCAATAGTCTGGAAATGCTGGTATGCACAAGTGTTTTGCAAGTTTAGCAATTCCAGCTATAGGTAATTTCTGCTAGCTACTGCAATTAGAAGGCTGGTATTTTAGCTGTGCAGTCAGTTCTTTTTCTTAGCTGAGTTGCTGTCTTTATCCTGCTGAAAACTTTCCAGTTCCATTCCGTGCAGTGAAACATGATGTTTGTGTTCTTTTTACAGACATGAAGAAAACATGAGCCTTTAGTTTTCTGTTTATTACCCAAGTATCTATTCTGTCAGTTTGAGCTCTTCTTTCTCTGCTGATTTAATGCATCAAAATCTTCCAGTTCACTTTAGACCTTTAGCATTGTCTTTTGTGCTGGAGTTCTACTTCTCAAGTGTCTTGAAGTATATCTGACTGGTAGGGGCACATTAAAAAAAATAGGTAGTACTGAAAAATGAAATAGTTATGGAATCATTTTTTTTCTCTGCTACTTTCAGAAGAACATGCATATATGCTCTTCCATATGTTCAATAGTTTTACTTTGGCATTTGGTATGTTAATACTCTTCTCAAAACATAAAGTTTACTGTAATTTCCTTGCTCTGATATGTGGTCTCAACAGCAATTAAAAAGGAGAAAAAGGAAAGGAAGACTTCTGTGTGTACTTGAGGCATAATTTCTTCCTACTCATAAAGTACTACAAAATGGATGTTTCTGAGGCAAAGGTTTATTCAGCTGCTTTAGTCTAGAAATATATATCTATATTTCACATAGATACCTGTTCTCTGTGTAGTAAACAGCTGGTGATGTGAAAATAACACATTTCTAATCTTTAGAAATGAGTTGCACAATCGAAAAAGCCTTAGCAGATGCGAAAGCACTGGTGGAACGGCTGAGGGAGCATGACAATGCAGCAGAAGCTCTGATTGAACAGACTACAGCTCTTAACAAACGGGTTGAAGCAATGAAACAGGTTTGTTTTCCAACTTTGTTTCCTCCATTAAGAGAAAAACATGGAAACACATAGTTTAAGATAATTTTTGTGTGCTACTGTACAGTGTAAAACTAGTGTATTTAATCCTTCAATACAATACTAGGTATTTTCATTAGAGGTGTGACTATAAGCTAAAAATAGGTTGTTTATATATTTAGTTTGATCATGTGAAGAAGTTTTCAGTAAGTTCCATTCTGATGTTAAGCTATTCAAAGCAGGTCATTAGATTTTTCACTAGAAAACTCCTGGAAAAACATAAAGGGGTCTAATGACTTTCCACATGAGAGTTCATCCTGTCATTTTAATAGAGCACAGGATGTGTTAATGGGCCTATAAAGTAATAAAATCCTGTATGTGCTTCATCCCTGTAAAACCAGTCATGTAGAGGCTTCATAACTTCAAACTGAGAGCATTAAACTTACCCATTTGCTGAGAGCCAGGATCCTTTCATTCAGGTCCACAGGATTTGTACCTGTACAGCCTTGTGGTTTAAGGTATTGGGAAGCCATAGTAAATATCTAGAGGTTAATACCTCGTGGTTTTTCTTTACCATATGTATATCAGTTTTAAATTACTTGATGGTGAACTTGACCTGTATTAATTGAAGGTTAACTAATGCCCACTGCACACATCTAAGGCATGAAACTTGTATGAAACAAAGGTGATACTTTTGTGTCTCTAAAGGGCAGTATGTTAGCAACACCTTCAGAAGGGTTTCTGTTTGTTTAACATTATTATTTAGAACCAAGCATTATCTTACTGGTTACAGACTTTGACCAACAGTAGAACTGCTCCTTTGTGACTTGCTGATTAATGCTTGCCTTTGGTTACTCAAATATGTTGTGGCTGGTTTGTTTTGGTTTTGTTTTTCCAATAACTAGTACCAAGAAGAAATTCAAGAGCTTAATGAAGTAGCAAGACATCGTCCTCGGTCTACATTAGTGATGGGTATCCAACAAGAAAACAGGCAGATTAGGGAACTGCAACAGGAAAATAAAGGTAAAATGATACTCTACCATTTTCAAGTTTCAACCTGCACCACTGGAATCAGTGACACTTTCACCATTCATCTGTTCTCAAAAAAAACTGTTGTTGAAGTTTTTCTTCTAGTCTTAATTTGTCAGTTTAACTGATTATAACACGATCTAATAAGGAGTCCTAATGTCCAGCCACTGGAACTATGATTGACAAAAAGTGAGAGTTGTGGAAAATTACTTTTTCAGTCCTTATCTAATATTTAGCACAAGTGAGATAAATAGAACTTAATTCTGCAATATAGGTATCTGTTTGGATATGTGTTTCCCACTGCTAAAAATAACTAATTCAGGAATAGTCAGGAGAAGTTGTAAGGTAAGCACAGTAACATAATTCTTTCTGGAATTCTGTACACTAGGAATTAACTGTTCTTCCTGGAATACCTTACTTATTCTAACAGTAATATTCAGCAAAGTTTTCAATGATCTTGATTTGTATGAGTCTCATCTTATCTTGGGAGTTATTTGTCCTTTGACTTAGTATATTTTGAACACGAGAATTTTTTAACTCTTATTTACCAGATTAAAACAGATCTGTAAACTTCTTTCTAGGTTTTGTACAGTGTTGCTTATAGTGGCTAGAGTAAAGCTGCTCAGCTACACTCAACATGGCTTATGTCAGTCAAAGGGACTGCATATGAAGTTGCATTAACAAAAGACCTCTGTTTCTGACAAGAGTTTTCCCAGGGCAGTCACCACTGAAGACATCTGCAGAGCCTACACAGATTTTATGGTGCAAGGAGAGGGAACACTTCATTAAGGGCTTATTTCAGTTTTCTCAAGCTGAAGTGCTTTTGTATTTTGTTTTAGTTCTTCTCTGTTAAGCTCTAACTGAAATTAAACTTATTTTGGTAGAACTACGCACATCTCTTGAAGAGCACCAGTCTGCTCTGGAACTCATAATGAGCAAGTACAGAGAACAGATGTTCAGGTTGCTAATGGCGAGCAAAAAGGATGATCCAAGTATAATAATGAAGTTAAAAGAGCAACATTCCAAGGTAAAAAAACTTAATTGTTTGGTTGGGTTGGTTTTTTCTTTTTTCTTGGGTAATACTTCAGTTAGTTTGTAGTGAATCAGTTACTTTGCCTCAGGTTTTGTATCACTACTACCAAGTCCTAATTTTTCTAATCCAGTCCAGGAAACATGATCAGGAACTTGATCAGTCAAGTCAACCTTATTGGCTTCTCATTTATTTAAGCTTTTAAAAAGTAGCAGTTCATTACTGAATCTACTTTTGTTTTGCTTCAGTCTTTAAGGCAACCACCTTATTATACTTCCACAGGCCACAGAATTTAGTAATTCAGACATTTAGACTGGCTTTAACTTATGCTTGTGACTCCAACAAATAATTAGTAAACCTGAAATATTTAAAGGCCCTTTTGAATGGTGAATAACTGAACATACACTTCTCTTCTTTCCTGCTTCAACCCTTGGTTCTTGTTTCACTACTGCTCAGGATTACTGAGTAGAATCCAAGGCAGACAGAGGTGCTTAAAGGGTGGTGAAAGTTGCTGGTGAAAGGTTGCTGCATTTTATGGCTTTTGAAAACTAGAAAAGCAAAGTGTTGTTAAGCAGCATTTTTGTAAACTATTGTGAATGAGGTATATGGTAAATAAAAAGGAGAGAAATGCAAAAAGTGTTACAGATTCCTTGTAGTCCCCCTTTAGGTACTGGAAGACAATTATATAAGGTCTCCACGCAGCCTTCTCTTCTCCAGGCTGAACAGCCCAACTCTCTAAGCCTGTCTTCATAGCAGAGGTGCTCCAGCCCTCTGAGCATCCTTGTGACCTCCTCTGGATTTGCTCCCAGCAGTTCCATGTCCTTTTATGTTTGGGATCTCAGAGCTGAAAGCAGTACTTCAGATGGAGTCTCACAACAGCAGAGCAGAGGGGTAGAATCACCTCCCTTGACTTGCCGGTCACGCTCCTTTTGATGCAGCTCAGCACACGGTTGTTTTCAGGGCTGCAAATATGCACTGCTGGATCATGTTGAGCTTCTTATCAACCAACACCCGCTGTCATTGTTTACATTTTATGTTGTAGGAGCTGCAAGTACATGTGGACCAAATTACAGAAATGGCAGCAGTAATGAGGAAAGCCATTGAAATTGATGAAAAGCATGGTTGTAAAGAGCAGGAACGAATCCTTCAGCTGGAGGTAAGGACAAAATCAAAACAGCTTTGGTGCCAAGAGCAAGGCAGTAAATATTATCACTGTTATTTCTGTTCAGTTACTCTATCTTGTATGAGTTACTGTATCAGTTACACTATTTTGTTGCACTTTCTTGTTGGAGGACTGGAGGTGCTGTTTTCCTCTCTGTCCTCTCCTCAGGTCTTGCATAGTGATACCAATCACTGATGTCTGGTGATGAAGAATTTACATATTGGCTTAAGCTTTCTCTTTTTTTTGAAGTCTCCAGGAGTGTAACCAAAAGCTAGGAAATAATACATATTCATCCTAATGAGACACTAGGGTGCAAATAATAATACCCACACCTTTGGCTTTTAAATATGATTATTTTTTAGTAATAATTTTGTGCCTTTGGGGGGATTCTCAGTTGCTTAGCACTGGAGGAGCCACAGTTTTGCTGTTCAATTAAGTAGTAGCAAAGCAGTTCATTATGGGACAGTGTGTGTGTAAAGAACAGATGTTAACTTTTAAATGCAACTTAGTTAGTCTTTTCTTACCCATCTTTGTGTTTTGAGGAGTTTTTTAATGCTTAATGCCCATTCAGGAGAGCAAGAACACCAGAAACCTAAAGTTCTCAGTTTTAAAAAGTAACATAGCACCACCTGACAGCAAATCAGTATTTTAATCCTTTTACATGTTTGGAGTAGAGGGGAGGTTGTGAATGGAGTTATCTTGACTTCTTTCTGGAGTTCTATTAAATACATTTTTCTTTCTCTGGTTACAGCAGGAAAACAAAGGCCTGAGAGAAATTCTTCAAATAACCAGAGAATCATTTCTGAACCTCAAGAAAGAAGATGCATCAGAGAGCACATCTCTCTCAGGATTAGTAACAAGCAGTGATTTGAGCCTGAGGAAAAGCTGAAGACTGTGGAAGCCCACAGGCTTCAATTGCACACTTTACAAACTGAGTATCAGGGGTCACTTGTCAAGCACTTGTTACTGAATAGGGCACCAGCAAGCTAATGCATCTTAAACTCCGGTTTAGTGGCTTTTATACTGTGTTAGATAAATTACAATTGGTATTCTACAAAAGCCTTAGGGACAGACTTAATTGCCATAGATCTAATTTTCATAGGAAATGGATTCATGCACTTACCACATTGGAAATTCTTTTTATATGACATCATTTTACAGATAAAAGACAAGATTTCACAGAACTTAGCTAAATTCTTGTTCATAAAAAGTTTCAGTGTGCCTGTTATATAATGAAGGTAAGCTTTAAAGTCTCATCTCTGGCTAAAAACCAATAACTTCTGAATATGCTTTGTGCATGGTCCACATCATGTTTTTTCCTTTCAGTATGTTTTTAATAGATTCTCATGTTGCAACAAACCTGTTTAATGGACAGGGTACACAGGCAGCCTAAAATATAAGGAAGTCTGTGATTTAGCTTGTTCAAATATAAGGTTGCTTGTCCAAACATGAGCCATGGGTTTGCTGTTCTTCAATATTTCTTTGTTTAAATTGAACACAATTCTTTAAAACATGTCTACTTAATTGTAATTTCAAAACATGAAAAGAGCTGCTCCTGCTTTGTTGGCTTTTGGAACACAGGTTAGCATGCTGTAATTCTTCCTCAGCTTTTACTTTTAAGAGAGAAAAGCAGGCTTAGTTCTCTAGAAGCAAGAAGCCACAGTAGTTCTATCTATTTCTTCTCAGATTGGGAAATGGCAGTTTGAAAGCACACGTGCAGCAGCAGCATTTCCACAACTAGTTGGCAGCCTGCAGTTAGTACTCTTCATTTTTAAGTACTAAATAGTCATCAGGAAGGTTTTTAAGTAAGTTTGATGTATGTGTTATGTTTGCACTAGGGAAAGTTTCACTATGCTATACTGACAAATAGACTGCTCACTTCTAATCCTGCAATACTTGCAGAAGTGAAAAGGAATTAGCTTTTCTAGATCAAAGTGCAGCTGCTGTTGTCTGCAGATCTGATAGATGTGCTACGCAAGACAGGCTTGTAGTGAAGAGATAACAAGATAATTGATATTTGGCTTTTGTTTGTCTGACTGTCCCTTCTTGGTCTAGGCAGCAAGAACACTCCTACTTTTGATGGATATCATCACTTTTTATCAGCACATTCATGTATTCTTTCCTTGGAAAGCATACTCAACAGCAGCAGAATGAAAGCTTTCAACCACAGACAACTGTAGATCTATAAATGCCACCTGCAGTTGAGTATTTTGGCTATTTAATACCTCATGCAGCAAAGTAAGTTGAACCCCTATTCTGAAATCAACTGTTAATCAGATTTGATTTTCAGTTGCAACAATGCAGAAAGAATTCAGCAGCAAACACTTTGAAGTGTGTCACTTTCAAATGTAACTTCCCTTTGACTCAGTACAGCTTCCCTGGGTTAAAGGTAAACTCACCCCAGCTTTAAGGGTGAACTTCCAGGGCCCAATAAACTCATTTATAGGGAACTTACTATTTTTATTCTGTTGCTGCCCCACTTCCAACAGTGCTTTTAAGAGGAAAAAGTGGTGGCAAAGGAGTGTTTGGCAGAGAGATTAAGTGCTGGTTTTCAATGAACCAATCCAGATGGGAAGAAATGCAATTGAAAGGACCGATAAATTCATGCTATCCCAATTTTCACAGCATTTTTAAATAAGTTGAGGAATTGCTATTTCTCTTTCCAGAGCAGCTCAGCTTCTTTCTAGGCTTAAGAATAGAGTGAGGACTTTCATGTACACGGGAAAACAAAAAGTTTTAACCATTTCCAAACTTAACACCTGGTGGGAGTTGTTTGGGGAGCATTTGAGCTCAAGGACAGAACAGCCTTGTCTGCTATTAGCACCTATAAAACCTTGCCAGTGCTGCTCTCACTTAGATTTTGCATTCCTGCTGTAGCTTGCAAGCTGGTGACTTACCCTTTTTTTCAATGGAGTATTTTGTTGTTGCAAACTCACAAGAAGTTTGGGGTTCATTTGATTAAGTGATTCCTTTTTATAAGTGTCTTTTCAGCCATTGACTGGTCTCAGATGTTTATATCCATGTAATGCTGAATGCTGTTTCCTGGCTGACATTCTGGTTTGCCTTTCAAGAACAGTCTCCAGCACTGTATAGCAGAGAGGGGGTGTTAGTCTGTGGCAGTTCTTAAGGTTGCTCTATTATGAAATAATGCTTGATTAGTGTTTATTTTTGTAAAGAAAAATGTGACTTAATTTATCTACTCCTAGTCTTCATATTTGATACTTCTCCCCTTTCATCCCCCTGCCCTGATCACTTTAGGATTTTACAGAACCTTCACGGTGTGTGGAGTGACTATTTTTCATTGCATACCTGTTATTTTTGTAATGCAGATGGCTTGAAAAGAATTTATTGCTAGAATTGTGTACTGTACAGTAAACTTATTTTATGAATAAAGTTGACTGAAAACATTTATGTCTTCATGCTTAAAACAGGGTATGGAATCCACCATGAGCCTTGGCTGTAACATGCAAGAAAAAAACCGCATCCTTTAGCCATTGACTCGGCTAAAGGTACGAGTCAATGGCTAAAAAAAGTACGAGTTACACTGACTTCAGAAGTTTTCATGTTATTTTGCAAACATTAAGCATTAAAAGCACTTTTTTGATTAAGGCTTTCTAAATCTCCTGTTTGAGTGTAAAACATGCACTTTTTCTCTCTGGTGACACTGATGTCCGAGTGTCTCATGATGATAGGTAGTTAGATTGGCTTACAGAACAGCAGTGCTGGTCACAGTGTGACAGGTTGTATGCAAAGAGAGTGGATGAATGAGACAGGAGAACTATGGAAATAGTTAGGTCAGAAGTGAAGTTATGTGGTGGAGGAGTCAATTTTAACATGACACCTTTACCAACCTTCTTGACACCATGCTGTTGGCAACACTTAAGTTCTGGAAGCAGCATCTGCCAGGAGAGACCAAAACCACAGAAGGAGAAAAAGCAAGAGCCCAGCTGTAGGTGCTGGGAAGCTGTCAGCCCTCTGCACAACTGTCAGTGGCCCAGAGGGAAGCCATTTAACAGTGTGCAAACAAAACCACCTCACTGCTGTCTGAGAAAGACCTGTATGCTCTCCCACGCATACAGATCCCCAAACCAGCACCAAGGAACCAGTGCCTGTTGTGACTGTTTAAAGTGGTCAGGTAGGTTCTGTATGATGGCAACAGAAGACCTCTTGCTAAACTTACCTTTCCAGAACCCCATGGTGTGCAGGGAGAACCACACGTGGCACACAGCTGTTTGACACCATGTGCACATACCTGCTAAAAGTGTAGGTCACTCAGCCTCACCTTTTGCACCTCCCACTTTCGTGATGCAGTTGATTTCTATGCTGATGACAGTAGAACAGACTAAACAAAACTGCTCAGCTTCCACATGCTAAAGTGTGCTGCAAAATAAAACATGTTCTGTTTCAGTGACTGTATGAGAAAAGATACAGATGCTCCCATTGCCTGCAAGCACCTTCCTTCCCCAGGCATGTTTTGATGCAGCAGTGTGCCTGTTGGAGCCAGTGCAGTCGCAACTTTGTATTAGAGACATCATGGAATCACAGGCTGGTTCAGGTCAGAAGGGACCTTAAAGACCATCTAGTTCCAACCTCCCTGCCCTGGGCAGGGACACCTTCCACCAGACCAATAACATCATTACTTCCCAAGTTTAGAAAAAGACTTCATCTGACCTTTAGAAGGAAAAATCCTTAAACAACTGCTCAATGTGGAAGGAAACATTTCCCAGTTCCAGTCTTGGAAAAAGAAGATGCTGGCAGCACTCCTCGGAGACAAGCTAGAGAACAGTGGCACAAGGGAAACAAGCAGCACTCCAGCTGCAGTCCCTTTCTGTTGCCCAAAGGTGAGGTTTTACCTTTTTCTAAAGAACAGCAGAATGAATTGTTTCCATACAGCATTAGAAACCTTAAAAACACATTTGAGGACAGCTATTTCAGCAGTGAAAAGCATTACATAGATTTTCAATAGTTGAGTTGTTGGAAGCCTGAACAACACAGCACACGAATTGGTGCAGGGTGACCAGTGTCTTCATTCTTCCAATACTACACTCAGGAACATAAACAACTTCAATGAATCACCATCTGCAGCTCCTTAAATTACTGGCTGGGCAAACAGCACCTGCCTCCTACGATATACTCCAGCCATGGTTCTTTCTGCTTCCTGCATATGGCTTTCCCCCAAAGCATTCAGGATCAAGAGAGGTTAATCCAGCTTGTTTTGAGCTCATTAGACAACAACCTATTGTTACACCAGAAGGCTCTAAAGAAATGCAGAAAAATGCAAGGAGTGCTTTTCCTGACAAGCCAGGCTTGTGAAAAGCCAGTTCTGAAGCAGGCAGGCAAGTTGTACACAGCCACTCCCTCTCACCCCCAGAATGAGCTGATTTATTGCTCTGTTGTGAAGTTGTCCTCCCCCAGCATGCGTGGAAGGCTAAAGCCTTGCATACTCCAACAGGAGACAGCTGTCTGCCTACAGACAAGGTCTGGTATAAACAAGCTTCTGCTTGAGCAAGCAGAAAAGTTATTGGAGCTCTCATTTGTAGAGAAAACTGAAGCACCAAAGACATGGGGTGGGACAACCAAACCAGGTGAATATCGACTACAATTCAAATTAATAGGTAGGGATATACCCATGCACCTCAGCCACTGAGTCAGAACACAGACCTGATGCTTACAATGCTTGTCTTCCATAGGGTTTTACATACTGGAAGCTCAGTGCTTCACATTCTAACTATTCACTGGCTCTGTGAATAGTTAGAAATCAAGGTTGCAATAAGGTCCCCCACAAGTACCATCACAAAGATCACATGCAAACCCACATCACGCTGCTGCCAGCTCTTAAGAAAGAGAGATTAAAAGCTCCAGGGCTTAGTGAAAAATGCACATATTGATTTATCATAAGTTTTCAAATAAAGAAGGAGAAGGATGAGGTTAAGGACAACACCAGCATGAAGGGTGAAGAGCCTTGCAGAGGTGAGAGGCATGAGTGAAAACACACAGAATGTGGGTGGTGGGAAGGCTGTTTTTGCACATGTTCCAGGTTGGAGCAGTGGACACATACAGAGGGGAACAAAGAAATTCTTGAAGCTTCATTTATCTCTTTTGCTATTGCAAAGCAAAGGCTGGGAAAGAGTAACCTGGCACTAGTTCAGGGAACGGGAACATGTCATGGATGAGCAACAGCTACAAGATCTGCCATGCTGAAGGATGACTTTGGGGGTCTTAACCCAGCCTGTTGCCTTGACACTACAAGCCAGAATGTACACCGCACACTTCAGGGTTAGGAGCAGAAGTGTGCTGAGACAGTCCCCTAGAACTTAAAGAAATAAATATACCCTCCTGAAGAGTTACTGATGTTTGTGCCATTTAGTAACAGGATTTTGGTCCTCAAGAAGTTTTAAACTGAACCTTGCTTTATCCTCCTTTTAGTTTTCCAGTTGCTTGGTACAGTTTCATACAGCTTTGGCAATGGCCAAATGCCTCATGCACAGGAAAACAAGACCAGCTTGAAATCAAGGCACCGGGCAAGCTAGGCCATGCCACAGTCTCTCTGGTAGCAGTATCAAAAGTATGTCAGTTACTGTACTTGACAGGACTGAGTTTGGGTTTCAGATTGGCACCCCACAAAGCTTGCATTCTGCTCAGGTTTCCCCAAGCCAGGCTTGCAGCCCCAGGTGGCAATGGTGTTAAGCCAACACAACATTTTCCTCAGAAGCCTCTATCACAGAGTTTTATATAACACCCAGCAGTCGGGCCCCCAAAATGGTTTGAGTGCTTTATAACCTGACACATGCAACATTTCTACCAGCCAGTTAAGAAGATCTAATGACAACTACTAATACCTTTTCTTCTTACCAAGCATTAGTAAAGACTGCTGGACTGGGAGCTCTATATCACGCCGTTCCTCCCCTTAAGGAAAGCCACTTGCATAGGACACAATTGCCAAGATGACAAAGGAACATTTATTTTGCGGGCCCCCTTCTATAATTTCCCATAACCTGCTCCCAAATCAGTTTGTCTTCCTCTTCACCAAAGTACATCCATGGAAAGCCTGAGCTGTATCTACTTTCAGTCATACTTTCTGACCATTTGGAGATGCACGCAGGCAAGCTGCCTGACATTTGCAGCACTCCACAAAGCAGTAATCAGGTTAGGTTTGTGTTTTTAAGTGAGGAAGTAGAGACAAGAACAAAGGAAGATCTGTTTGTTTGAGAAGATCAGCATCCTAGAGTTCACTTGCGCCATAGCTTGTTTAACTGCTAGGAGAAATCAGCATGGGTGTGAGAGCAAGGGGAGGAGAAAAAGGGCTTCTCCTGCAGATCCAGAGCAGGACCAAAACACATGCAGATCTAGGAAAGCTCATCAAGCAGCTAAGACAAATACCACAATGTGATCACTGCACATTACTATAATGCACCAAAGACTTCAGAAGACTCAGTGAAAGAAGTGTGCTAGAATCATCTTGGCAGAATTCTCTACAGAAGAAAATAGCCCAGAGCATAGCCCAGAAAGGTTCAGTTTACAGGAAGCTTCAAACCACTGCCTAGAAGGACATAAGAGTTCCCAGGAGCAGTAGATAGTATTATTTTAAGCTAGCAAAACTGCAAGGTAGCTGTGCAAAATTTAGCACAGCTAACACAGCAAGGCAGTAAATGCTTCCCATGAGAGACTTGGCACTCCAAAAAGCAGCATAGCAGGGTAGGATCCAGTTTTTATTTTGCAACTGCCTCAAAGGGTACACAAAAAGCAGCTTGAAAATTATCCCTTCAAAACCCCAGTGGATCAGTTTGTGTATTCTGATTATCACCACTCTTACCTACTATGGCTTACAGAATAGGGAAGAAAATTCCCATACTGCCTCTGAGCAGTCTAAGTAAATCTCTGAGTCAGGATTTTAGAAAGAGTCCAAAGCCCCCTTCTGCAGTAGACTTCCTACATGATCTTGCAGACTAGTTTCCAGTCAAGAAGTGGATGACCACCACTCCTTTGTTCCCTAGAACCTCCTCTGATAAAGCTGTAAGAAAACGCCTCCTTGGACCATGCACTTCCTCACTAGCTTCACACAGAACATAACTCCTCTCCAGCCTCTGGGTGTCACTGCAACTACAGTAAGCCCTTACAACAGGTCAGCTAAGTTCCTCCCTCCCCTACCTCCCCCCCATCCCTTGAAGCTAAGTTTTTCCAAACAAACTATCCCTACAATACCAAAGACAGAACCTAAGTTATAGAAGCATCTTTGAATTCAAAGAGACCCCATTAGTTCCAATATTCTTTCAAAAGACATCTTTATTATAAAAGATATAGAAAATTAGAGTTAACCTTGTTTCTTGCACAATATTAATCACAGCAGTTATAAAAAGACCAAGGTAAACATGTTTAAGAGCATTTGTATACCAAATAAGTGTTTGCTACTTGCCATCAAATACAGCAGACATGCTTGGTGTCAGTGCAGCAAGGGCAGTTAGCAAACATCAGTCTGCCGGGGGCTGGGGAAAGATCCCTCATGGGCCACAACAGCACAGCAAAGCAAGACACAAACTGCAGGATCTCAGCATTGCTCTACTCTTTGAGGCAGACGTTCCAGCTCCAAGCAATCATGGGATTTGTCTCTCTACACATCAGATGAGCTCAGTCACCTCTATGCCATTAAGATTTCACTCCTTAAAGGAAAAGGGGCAGGTAAGTAGAGCCATTTTAAAGCCATTAATTCCTTCCTATTGCCAGGGTGTCTTAACTTTCACCTAAGTTCCCAAAATAAAGCTCTTTTTCCAGTTTCCTTACATACTTATAACCAAGAATTTAAAGTGATGGCCAAGAATCCGAGTTGCCACCATGAGGGTATTCACTCATGAGGGTTTCATTCACGTAGCAGAACAGCCATCCACCTTCAGACAGAAAGGACTATGCACTTTGCTGCCCACACTAGAAGCACAAAGATAGGAGGAAGAAGAGATACCATAACCTATACCAAGGTACAGGACACAAGACTTGAACCATCATTTAATGCATGGCAGATCATCATGTAAACACTGACCATGAAGACCAGGATCAGGCATCATGGGCAAAGGAATGTAAAACTAAGGACAGCCTCAGGACTGCTTGTGCATTTATGCGAGTCAAAACCACAATGCTCCGGTCTGCATTTTGAATATGGCTGTTTGGTTTGAAGGAAGTCAATAAAGCCATCACACAGTATCAGAATCATCCACCCTTATCCAGTTTTATACTACATTCCGCTTTGGACAGATGCAATCCAAAGTGGTAAGGAATATAGTCAGTATAAATCCTGGTCAGGATTTTGCTAGCTGGATACTGGTTTTCACCCCTTAACAGCAGAATTAAAAGATATATTGATTAAAAATAAAAATAGTGTTTCAATCAATTCCAGGGAAAAAAACCCAAACCAGAACTGCTGTTGGCTACAAAGAGCTTATTTAGTTTTTCCTTTTAAGACAGCACCATCAAAAAAAGAAAACATACCAGAGCAGAAACAAGACAAAAGCTATTCAGAAAGCAAACAAGGAGGCAAACCTCTTGTGTCCTCTTAACAGTCATCTCTGCGCAGATGACCAGCTTGCCACAGAACCAGCTGAAAGAAAGAAAGTCTTGTCTCAGATCAGGTCCACTTCCTGAGCCCCAGTGTGCACATTTACAACAGTTAATTCAGTGCAGTTTAAATTCAAGTCACTCAGTTTAGCTTACAAAGTACAGTAACACTCCCTGGAAACAACTGTGTTTGCAGCCACACATTCTGTACCTATATTAGGTGGTGATACTTCAGTCCCTGCTAGAAAAACTTTTGTGTATGGTTCTCATCTTTCATGCCTCACAATTTGAGAGACTGTCCACTTTGAGGAGCCAGTGAGGCAGTATTTCAGCAATAGTTTCCACACTGCAAGATAAGAACCAGAACTGTACCGGCTGCTTTCTAAGAGTTGTTTTGTAATTCCCATACCTAAGCATCAAACTAGATCACCACAAGATAAATACCTGTACTTGACCATTAGTACAAGATTCTGCAGCTAGACATACATGTTACAGCAGGCTGAGTGGGCCATTGAGGAAAGAGTCACAAAACAGCATGTAGTGTACCGACACATAACTTTTCTTCCATGTTGGGCAAATACGACCATCGTTAAATTAAGCAGGGCAAACCAGCAGTGGTAATCCTGCATCACTGCCTGGTTTGCTGATGATCACTCATGTTGCCATTTCTAGATTCTTCCTCTGCTCCCACTAGTTATTTGGCAGGTTACAGAAGCAAAGGAGTTCTCTCCCCAGCTGGCTGCTCTTTCTGGAAAAAATCTTTGATATGCAGCAGCTTGTTATGGATCCTCTCTCTCAGGGGAGGGATGTGATGGCTAGGGTCTAAGACATTGGTGCTTCTGCGCTCCCTTTCCCGTTTCCAGGCAAGATAGGGGTGTGGTGGGAAGGGTACTTCACTTCTCTCTCGGCGAAGCTGCACAGTTATTCCACTGAGGGCCAGCATTGTCCACACTGAGAGGATAATGAAGTCTGAAAAAGAGAAACCAAACAGATTCCTGTATCAAAGCAGAAAATTCCTTCCTTTCCCAAGCACAAACAGTGAACAAGTTCAGCAACAGAATGAAGTACTGGCTCTGCAACCTCACATGCTTAGAGTAACCCCATGCAAAGGGGATAACATACACGGGGCAAAATGAGCCTGTTCAGTCACATTAGGCCTTGTGTCTGCCCACCCCACAAACCCACCAGCAAGGTCCAAGCCCAAGAAGCACCTTTCACAAGGGCCTCTGTCACGTAACACTCATTGGAAGGTTGCTGCCTTGGAGTGTATTCAAGTATTTCTTTTGCAGGACTAGATTTTATCATTAGGAAGTTAAACCTTATCCTGTACTTATTTTGTTCTTCTCTTATTCCTTCCTATTTATTCCTTTCAATTACTGTTTACAATAGAACCAAAGAGACAGTGTTTTTTCTTTAAAAAAAGAAGTCTTCAGAGCTGTACTCACCATTTGTTTGAAAAGGCACATTGGTGTAAGCTCTGCTGAAGTAATTATTGAGGACCCTTCTGAGCAGGTCTAAGGTGATGTAAGCAAGGCTTGTGTAGATGTAACAAGCAATAGCTAGGATCACTGCATAAGAGCCTACTATTCCAGAGGCTAGTATGTTCAGCTAGACAGGAAGAAAAAACACAGCTTCAGGAGACTGATAAACACTCTTTAGTCCCTCACCTCATTAAGGCAGTAATTGGTACCAGTTCTTCTAATGGAAGCTGGCTGCACACACCTGTTCTACAGACATCCTTCTAAGACAGCAGAAATCAACTAACTGCAAGCATTATTAGATGCTACGTGCAACACTGCAGAGAGTCATTCCTTTGATTATGGACCACTTAGCACAAGTAGGGCTGAAAAGAAACTTCCTGGAGCTGGTCCTGTGCTGACTTCATGAAGCTGTATTAAGTTTTCTATACACATCCCATGGGACTACATTTTGCATAAGAAGCCTGACAGACTTCCTCCCTTTAAGGTGACAGTGCAGATTACTTACAATTCTTGGACAGCCAACAAAAAGCACTGGAACCAGCAAGGCTATAGAGGAAAAGGTCACCCAGAACACCACATCATCACGGAAGACCCTGTAGTCTCCTGTAAAGACATCATATTCCACATGTAATTTACTAGTTAGTAAAAGATTTCCTTTTGTGCAAGTGGTTGGGGTGAGCTCTCCCCTCCCCCAACACCCCGAATTTTGTACAATCAAATATATCCAGAGTACAGTGCTGAAAAGCTCAACTTTTGAGCTCAAGTGATGTAGTTGTTTAAAGTGCATTGTAACAGTTATGCAAAACAAGAACAGAAAAAGACTACCCTAGTTGAGTATAGCGACTATAGGTCCTGCACCCTCAGTTTGGGCAGCAGACCATGTCCATGAAACAAAGATTTTTTTTCCATGAGGTGTATGTTACTCATCTGGTAAGAATAAAAAGTACCAGAGTATTTCTGCCCAATAAGAAGCCATTTTGCTACTTACATAGGTTTAGAATATGTAAACCTGCATCTAAGTATATTTTACTCTAGTATGGCGCAAATGCAGCCATGACAAGAACACAATGCAAGAAATTCTTTCGGATTTAGGAAGAGTAATGAAGTCACTCAAACACTACTTTGCTCTCCCTGTTTTCTAAAGCCTGACCTTTTCCAAGCTGATCCCACTGTTTTGCTTTAATGAAGACCAACTGGGGACTGCATGGATTATCACAGAATTGTGGCTTATGTCAAACACAAATGACTAAAGAAAAATAGTCCCACCAAGGGATCTTAAATAGAAGACTACTGATGTGTAAAATCACAGAGAAAAGTGTGGCTGATGCTGTGATGCCCCGAGGGATTCCAGCTCAGCAGCCTCACTTGCTTTTAGTTCTCTCAAAGTCGTTCTGAAGACCCTAACGATGTTGATCCAGCTGCAAACACAAATTTGACTCCTAGAGTGCAATGCTCCCAGAGCCTTGCACTGTAGTATGGTGAAAGGTAACAGCAAGAGTTCCTCAATCCATATTGCCTTTACATCTGAAGCCTCTAAGTTAAGTCTCCAGATTTTCTAATGTGACTTGTTCTGGATAGGAAATAAAGACAGACAGCAAGTGCATGCCTGGAGCAGAGCTGGTGGCACTGACTGCTGAGATGGCATACAGCTTATGTAGAAAGGGCCTCAGCAAGCTCTCCACAGAATAAGCAATTTCCTCTTCCCACTACTGCAGATCCCCTAAGTAATTTTAATTACAGCACACCTGAACAAAGGCTTCAGGTATATCACTATTCCTTCCAACATTTGAAAGGGAAAGTTAAACATCATACAAAGATAAACCAGAGCACCATTAATTTTAGAGCCTTGCAATGTCCCTGTAATACAGCAGGAATACAACACTCCATAGCCAGCACTTTGCAGCAGAGTATTTCAGTGCATACCTAGTGGGGTAAAGAAGACTGTTGATGAAAAGAGAAATCCCAGCACAAGTCCAATAATAAACATGCAGAGTATGATCGAGCCAAATCTCCACCAGCTCACAACCAAGAAGAACCCTCCAATAATTCCAGCTACTGCTGTCAAAATAAGACGCACTGAAAAACAAAAAGGGAAATTCCAAAACTCTGAAAGCTTGTTTTTGCAATACTGTATCAGCAGTTTTATTTACATTTTTGATTGTTACCTAATGAAAACTTTCTGAATGCAGCCAAGGGTATCAGTATTTGCCTCACACATATTCCACTTAGACTCCAGTTTGCAATTGAGAATGGACTACTGGAAGAGCAGTAAAGGGATGAAATAAAAGGCTTACTACTATGCACATTATTAGTACCTTAAAATCGCAGGGCAGTTAAGGTTGCAACTGCTAACACAGGTATCAAAGAGGTAACTATGAGGCAGGACACAGACAAAAAGAACTAACTGTTGTTGATCTATCAAGCAGGGTACAGACCTTCTACTTGTTTTACAGATGAAATCTGTATTTGATCAGAAAGTGAGGTCCATCCATTATAAAAAAAAAAGGAGAAAGGAAGTGTGTTGCAAATTTCCAGGATTTCTAAAAACCTGGATCTTCCTTGGCTAGATGCTGAAATTTGTCTTTTATAGTTGCAGCTATATTAATTAATTAATTCTGCTGTTGGAAACAAAAGTTACTCTGTTGCATATTCAACTATTATGCTAATCATAGCTCAGTTAAAGTACTCAGATACCAGCCTCCTATCCTTCCTAAGGCTGGCCAACATCAAGCACAACTGAGATTTTACTTAAGAGATTCATAATAATACTTTTGGAAGGGCATCGAGTATCCACTCACCATCATAACCAAGGCCAGTTACTCGTGTAATGAATACAAAGAAGAAGAAGGCTGTGAATATGAAGCCCATGAAGAATAAGTCTAGGGAAGAAGGAAAAAGTATACTGTCATAGCACTTCATACCAAACCCACTTCAGTACATCTTCAAATATCTTGAAGTTACAACAGGGAAGAAGCATATGAGTTCCTTTTATGCTTCCCAGGCACTGACAGCCAGACAACACTTTGATCTGGAAAGCAGTGTCAAGCTTTATAGTCAAAAATTACATATTTATATCTACACTGCCCAGCATTCACCCTAGTTCCACATTTCTGTTCCCTGCATAACACGAACTTCTTGCTCATTTGTGCTTAAAAGATCAGATGCTGTAAAAGCCAAGCAGTGGACCTAATTGACATGTAATAACTATCAAATGAATCATATTAATAACACCACCATTCTAAGTTACAGCAAAATCAGTTATGAAATTCCAATCAGACTTACAAAAAGAGGAAAAAACAAGTATTCAGTACCTGTTTTCCAGAATCTGTGTCCAAAAAAGCAAGTGAAAAGACCAAGAACAGCAAAAGTAGTAAAGAATACTTTGGTAGAGAGTTTACCTAGAAGGAGAAAGAAAGGGTTACTAAAGCATCCTACCTGGTAATCCCCACAGTGAGACAAAGGTATGGTATGTAACTGATAGCTTTGTATCTGCCAGTCCTTCAGACACACCATGTGAGCAGATCTGCAATGGCTGAACTACCAGTTATCTTGACTGGATCTCCAACAAAATACTGAAGTAGCTCCAGACTAAGTGGCAACCTTCCTCCTTATTCAGAAGACTGACATTTCTGTAACAATGAGTTACGTAGCTCTAACTTACTGATTAAGATACAGATACAGCTTTACCTGAAAATTCTCTGCTCAGCTTTAAAAAAGAAAGATACATCCAATCACCTTAAAAATCAGTGTCACAGGAGCAGTGACCCAGGCAGCAGCTCTAGCCTTTATCACTAAAGCCTTCAACATTATCTCCCTTTAATACATTTTTCATGCAACAGAAAGGACCATCGTGATCCTACTACAACTCACCCATCTCCTAGGCAAAAATCTTACTATTACTTATTTGAAAAAAATAAACCACATTTTCCTAGCTCTCCAAACTACAAAAGGGAGGTTTAGCCTAGATAATCTCATGTTGTCATAAGACAGTTGCGTGTTACAGTATATAAGTTCACATGAAAGCACATCTTACTTTATGTGCCATATTCTACCCACTATACTTGGCCCTACTGCAGTCATAATGGGAATGGCAGCTTTATTCTTTTCCTGCTCAAATTCTATCATTATATAACCTTGTACAAAGTAGCATGACTTTGTGGTCATTCCACTACTGCTGATATTATTGTTATGCTTATTTTAGGTGACCACCTCCTTTCAAAATACTTGTAGGTTACTAATTCCTGATAGCACTAGCACAGTTAAACACAAAAATAAGTTTCAGACTGGACCCTAATCTAGTTCATGTTTTATTAGCTTAGCTTTACATGCAGAATCTATAGTCCTACAAATGATTTAACATTATGTATCCAGTTCAGATGGCAAAAGCTAGACTGGAGCTACAGAACTGAAAGTTATACATTGTCAAGCCACAATATTAAACCTCCATTAAGTTAAACCTTCAATTGCTAATGCTCTTCTTACTCTTACTTCATCATCCTAGAATTTCTCTTCAATCAACAAGTAAACTCCATCATAAAGTAACAAAATATATCCAGTGTAAAACAAAATGCTTCTTCACACATTTAAAAAAAATAATCTCAAAAGGACCATTCAGCATGTTGGAGCACAATAAGCTTGAGACGAGTTGGCAAGGATATACAAGTCCCAACTTACTAAGAGAAGAGCAGCTATCCACTAGGTCAGCAAAGCTGCAGGCATATGTATGCACAGGTATGTATGCAGCAGAAGTATTCCAAAGAGGATCCCATACTATGACGTTGTAGATCACACCTTGTCCAGGAAGTGAGGAAAAGTAGACATTGGTCTTGTCATCATTTGTCAGTGTAAGCATCTGGAACAGTAAAGCATATTTTCAATTGCAATGAACTGCTTGTCACTGTTACTGATGGCATGCTGATGTGTTCATACAGCTGAGGCAATACTCAGCAGCTCAAGGAAGACTATTTGCAAGAACTCCAGGCAAGAGCTCTCCTATTCTGAACCCTCTCAGAATGAAATTGAAGCATTAAAGGCTCACAGGACTGACTACATTTCTTTCAGCATTACTATAGTTCCTGATGAGGGAGAAGACTCTCCCACCCATATGTTTTGCTTCTCCCTGTTTGAGGACACAGCTCAGGTTCCCTGCCAGTCTACTAACCCAGGTCTGGCCACAGAAGCTGGCAAGGCTGCCATTCTACTCACTAGCAAAACCAGGCAGGTTATGGCCACTGAGTCCCTGCTCCATCCTTCGCAATCTCTTTGCTGGAGAGCAGGTAAACACCTAGTAAGTGTTTGCTCTCACGTATCAGATCTCTTTATGCCACTCCAAATGGCACTCATATGTATTCCAGTTCCACTCTGTTCTCTACCCCTGCTCTCTTCATTGCGTTGCCTGCTCAACCCTCATCTGAGGATGCCAGACACCAACATCTATCAGACAGCCCAGGAGATTACCCATCTTTGTCAGAATTGGCTCTGCTCCTGGATTTACAGGCACTCAGTAGCAGTATAGCTATAGGTAAGCTGGTTTTTAAAATCACTGAAAGAGCACTGTGACTAAAGCAGTATACAGCAAGCAAGAAGACACTCCCTTAAAAGCTGGCTTCACTGAGGAAAGGGTATAAGACATAGAAACATCTCAGACTAGTCAATTAATATCTACCTAATAAGAGTCCATTGCAAGATATCTCAATTCTGCCACACCTGGGGCTCTGTTAACTATCTACCTCAATGTCAAAAGAGTGGTTGCCATTTTGCATGCAAGACTTGCTGTATACTTCCTAGCCAGAAGTCCCAGATACAAGTAAGAAGCCTGAAGCATCAGCAGCTTGCTTATGTCACCACTCAAGGAAGAGAAGCAGAGGGGAGAAGAAAACAGGAAGTAGTGCCACTGCCACATGTCTGTAACACCACTGCTTCAGACTTACTTTAATGCCATTGGCTTTGATACTTGGCACCTCAGACATCTTCCGTATGTGGCTCATGAGTACCATCTCAGAAAGATCATTCTCTGGTAAGAAGTACTGGTAAACATCATAGCGCAGCCGCCATCTGGAGTTCTGACCAGTCCCTGAATCACAGGATGGTGGGTTTGCTCCTCTGCAATTAAAGAGATCAGCTACATGCCCATCACAAGCCCACAGATCTTAACATTAGCTTTCAGAAGTCACCTGGCTGAGCTGGCAGCATGTCTTCTGTTCTTTACAAGTTCGTACTAGCAGCTAATTCAAAGCCAGGCTGTAAATGTTTGCAAGCACAGACTATAGCAGTGTTATGCAGAAGCACTCTGATGTAGGTAGCATCTGTGCTGGTACCTGCCTTTACACTTACAGAGGCTTCCTATGAGTTGTCATAAAGAACCAGTACAAGAATTCCAAGAGGTGACAACAATCAAAGGTCACAACATCACTGTTTGGTTTTCCATGCATATTAAATATAGAACCAGCTCTGAACACAGCTTTCCCATTCCCTGCCTATCACCTGAGACACCAGGCACCATTCAGGAAATAATGCTTTATAACTTGAAGTCTCAATGTTGGACAAAACTCTAGGTAGTTATCAGGCTTCAGTACCAGTAAAGGAATTAAACCAGCTAGAATACACAATTGCTTCTTAAATAGATTAAGTCATAATGAGGAATGGGAAGATCCAGTATTTGCTGACTGCTTGCGTATCTGAAGTTGCACAGTCATGTCCACAAGATGCAGCTCTCAACTATCTCTTTCATGTATTATCTTTCCTCCTCCTCTTCTTCATTTACCTCTCACTTTGTTGCAGCAAACAAGATTTCTGCCAGCAGAAACAGCCTTTTCAGCAGAATCTTGTTTTATGATCTTGGCCAAATAAGGTCTTGCCCAGTGCACTCAGTTTTTCACACACCTGTTATATCCCAAGTTTGCAGGGGCAAACTTGATGTGTGTATCAACCAATGTATAGTCTAGGTAAATATTTGGATCCACTTCCAAGTCAAACTCTAAATTGCAGCCTCCAGGAATAGGATCTAGAACACAGAAAAGATAACTGTAGTAGTTGTTACTTCCCCCTTAGATGCATGAAAAAATAAAAAATAAAGAAAATCAAAGACCTCAGCAGTGGAGGTACTTGCTGGCACAGCCTGCTTGCCAAGCACATAAAATTGTCAGCTTCTAGTCCTGCCAACAGCACAAGTAGTTTCATTGCAATCTAAACTAGGTTCTGATGCATACACAACAGTTTTCTACTCTAAGGCTGAAGTCATGACAAGACCATACAGTATATCCTTATACACAACTCAATTCTGCAGTGAGTGATACTAAACTTTTTCAGACCATTTCAAAAGAATTTCTGGCATCTCCATCACACGTTTGTATCATGTAAGAATATCACCTTTGAAAGGTGTTCATTTCAGTTAGCTTGCAATAAGCAGAGATGGTATCCCTTACAGAGCAATAAGAACATACCTTTCTCCATATAGGGAATAGAGATAGCTGTGCTGAGCACCTGGCTAGCATCCAGAGACCGAAGGTACCATGTACATACAGTCTGCTGAGGCCGAAGAATGGAAACCAGTCCTTTGTCTACTCCAGTTCCTGAGCTGTTCACAGATGGATTCTGGACAGAAACAAATGATAGCCAAGCAGTTCTTCTTGAAAAGATTTCTACCGCAACTTGACCTATTGTACAGGAGTCACATTCCTGCCACAAATCCACAGGGCACATATTTTGGTTCCAGTCACCACAGATGAGGCACTCAGTCCTTAGCTAGCTGATAAAAGGAAGATGGAAAAAAAGGAAGTGGCCTCTGACACCACACACTGCCTAGCTCAAGCTCAAAACCCCAAGTGATAAGTTGATACTACTAAAGAGCTGATAAATCACAGGCAAGTTGCAGAGAAAACTAGATAATTGAAGTCTACTGCTGCACAGCAATGGACTGACTACTAGAAGTGTAAAGGAACTTGAATATCCCCCACAAAAAGTGAGGGATGGTACATTCTGGGAAGTGCAGAAGCCCTTCACTCTCTCCACCAGAATAAAGATGACTGCATAACAGCTGGCTTAACACTAGCCACGCCAGACAAGTGCCTGTGGCCAGTTGAGCTACTGACCCAATCCCCACCATCACCAACCCTTCTAGAACCAGGGGTCTTGAAGAAAAGACAAGGCAGTATCACACACAGCTGAACAAACAATTGACCTGCAGTCAAATCTGTTTTTTAGCATGGAAAATGTGCTTTTGCCCAAGAAGGCCACACTCATCTGAGGCAACACTGTAAGGAATCACTTTGGACCTGGCAGACTTTATGGTCTGGCTTAGCTTCATATCTCTAGAGGCAGGCCAGTCCTAAAAGCAGTATAGCCATATCCATGCATCTCTGCCCTTGGCCTGATAAGGTCAATGGCAAAAAAGGGTCTGAATGGGCAGCAGAAAATTCTGTCAGTGGTAATCAAAGACTGAACAAGTATAACAGTAATGCCTTAACCCTGTAATCCTGGTTATTTCACCAGTACAAAGATGACTGAGCTGGGTGACTTGTATTACAGGTTATCCATCTCCCGAACTTCCCAGGATACTTCTCGGCACTCAATATATTCCCATTTGGATAAACCTGATGGAGAGCAGGAAACTGAATGGCAGCTGTCAGGTCTGTCTACCACCTTCAGCTTAGTCTACATTCTGCCCAAACAAAAGCTAGAGCCTCACAGCACTATAAAAAAACCCAACACAGTATTTTAGATGATTGCATCCCAGTAATGACGGGACAAACTGAGGCTAGTGTATAGCAGCAAGAATGCTTCTATTGTTGGCTAGAAGTAACAGTCTTCATTGGAGCATTATAGACTAATTTTTCCATGTGCCACCAAAGGAGACTTAGATTCAGGACAAAAAGCTGGAGTAACAAGACATCCTGTTTGTGGCTTGGATCTAGCCACTACAGCAGACAACTACACATCCCAAAGCAATCATGTTTAGCATATGAGGTACTGAGTAAATACTTCTCACAGAATATTATGTACTTTGTTTTTCATTTTACAAGCTAATGGATAGTAGTCAGCAGTCACATGTCAAAAGCACGATTTCCACCAAGAACAAAAAGCCTTGAAACATTTTCAAGTCAGCTCTGAAATTCCTTTAGTATTTGTCATCCAAAATAGCAGCTATGATATACAAGAAAGGATTCCTGAAACCAAAATAATACTGTTCAAAAAGTCATGCAGGTATTAAGATAGTATTATTTTATATTCATATTATTTCTACAGCTTCAGTTCTATATTTCTACATGTACCAAGGCCAACTCCTTTGTTAAAAGAAAAGTAGCACTTAAGAACAGAAGTAACACTCTTACTGTACCTTATCAAAGGATATCACCACACTGCTTTGCTGGGCATGTACTTGAAAAATAACAACAGTCACATTGTTTGCAATGTTCCTGATTACAGCTTCCACTGGATTGGTCTGGTTAAGTAGCACATTTCTGAATTTTCCCAGGGACAGCTCAAGAAGACCTGTAGAACAAAAAAAAAACCCCAAAAAAAACCAAAAACAAAACAAAAAATTACACTTTTTTTGTCCAAAGAGAAGCAATTACTAAGGAAGTCTGGAAGCTTCCAGTAAACCAGTAATTAATCTGATTAATTTTTGCAAGACCCAACCAAAACAATTTCTTCTTATGATGAGCATAACCCCATGATCCACCATCATTTTAATTTAAAGAGAACCATGTGACCTAGGACATAAGCCTCTCTGAGAATCAGCTCTGGCTTGTCATTCAAGTCATACTAGAAAGCCTATTTTCTCTACATGCTGGGCTCTTGAGGGGCAAGGGTTATCAGAGGAAGAAAGAGAAGCAGCTTTACAGAACCCACAAGATTCTCTTTGGTTGGTGGTTAGCAGGCAGACTAGATGCTTATAAAGCACACCCAATGCCTTTCAGGTTTTTTGCCAAAATTCCTCTGTGTGCACACACTGTAGCCCAGCAAACCTAAAACTTATCAATCCTAAACACATACACAGAACTTCCTCAATAAAGTTGCCTCTTCCAGTGTAAAGAGTTGATATGGTCAAGTACTCCAGCAGAAGCAGAGAGTAATCAACAGCACTATCCTTATACACTGTTGCTGATGATTCAGGTCATCCAGGAAAAGAAAAGGATCTAGTTATACAACCTCAAACAATAGCCAGTACTCTAACTCCTTTCCAGTGTTTCCCGCACCCCCCCTTGTCTGCCAAGAATGGGCATCTTTGGCCAGCTTCTTTGTCTGTTGATACCTAGCCAGAGGTGAGCTTCTATCCTCATGCCTCCCTCCCTCCCTCACCTCACAGTGAGGGAAAAAACTAACACGTCTCATCTTGCCAACCTCAGCCTCTACATGCCACCCCAAAAATTCAATCAACACTAGGACAGCATCACCAATAAAACCCCAGTTGAAATATGGGGATCAAACGCCATCTAGGACTTAATATTCTGTTTTTCTGTTCCATCATCTGCAGTTTGTGTTAAGGTAGAAAAAGTTCCTACTCAAAGTTTTCAAGTAGTAATTAATGTAAAATTAGAGCTACAAAAAAGCTTATTAATTATTTGGAAATAGAGTCCCCCTTCAGGTTATCCTCCCCTTCACAAGCCCTCTACTGTCCTTAGATCTTAAGTCTACTAGAAATGCAGCTAGCAGTATGAATACTAAAGAAAAGAATTCAAAAGGCACAGACTATATATCTATGCACTTAGAAATTTTAATTGAAAGCTTAAAATGCAATAAGATATTTTTCTTTGATCTTTAAGAACTCGAGCAGATATTCACATGTAGACATTTTTAAGAAAAACAAAACAAACAGAAAAGCTGAAACCATATACATCCTGTCTATGTCCTACATCAAGGGCGGGGGGGGGGGGGGAAGGAGGGAAACTGCACTGGTCCATCTTATTTCTCACCTCCACTCTGTACTTATACCCAGAGGCCTCTGCATAACACAGGAACAGATTCATCAGCAAGACATGCAGCTACTACTGCAACACGATCATGAGACTTTAAATGTCAGAGAACCTCTATGGTAAATTATAGTGTTGTACATTGCTTTACTGTTTGCATAACTGCTTCTAAAACAGTGCATGTGACATATATTTTAAACTAAAGTCTGGACAGAACAACACAGGCTCAGAGTGAAGAACAAGAATGCCCACATCCATCTGACAAGTCTTTTCAGCTTGTTGCTCACAGACTCCTTGAACTACCCTTCTAACCAAGCTTGAAAGACGACTAAAAGGAGAGTTCACAAGAACTGCAGAGTAGATTCTAAGAAACTTGCTAGAAGAGCAACTGCTACATGGCCATAAACCTTTCCAGCCTTCTCTCTTTCTGTCATTTGAGCATCTGTCCTGGAACACCACTAGAGCTCCAGGGCAGACAAAGAGCTTGGAGAACAAGACAACTATCATCAGGCCTACCTCCAGTGCAAGTTCTCAGACAGGCATTAGCCTGCCTGAGCCATACAGAGTTCAGTGTTATCAAAGATGCTTTGGAAGAGAGATACCAAGACCCCTATGAACACATGGTGTCGACCACAGCATGCAAGCTGCTTCTTTGGGCAAGCTTGATCAAACTGAAGGTAGCACACCAAACAGGACTGCAGGTTCAGCAGCACATGCAGCAAAGATAACACCACCACAGAAGTAGTTGACCTAGTAAGTCTACAGTTGAGCCAGAAACAAAATTAAAGCATCCCAACTTCTCTTACTGCTTCATTTGCTTCAAAGAGTGAAGGGCTGGAAAACACCCCATCAGGCTATTCCCTCTTCCTTGCCTTGCAGGGAGAATTATGATGGTCACTGCATGTCAGAGTAGTTTTGAATTAGATACAAGACAGGAATCCTCACTGTTACAGGGTTCATCAACTGAAAATACACTTAAAGAAAGTCAACACTGCTGAAACTAAACAAGAAAAGAGCAAAGATGGAGTGCTGAGCATGTATTACTTCATAGGCTAGTAGCAATACTAGAACAGGAGCACAGATAATCCAGCATATAACAGAACTGATGAAAAGAGATGGGCAGTCCACTCAGCCACTCCTCATATCTTTTCTCCCACATGAAGGGCAAAACCAGTAAAGACAGTAAAGGAATGAAAACTCCCTAAGCTCCTTTGATATCAAACCCCCTTATTCATAACTCTAAACAACAAGGTAGTTGATTTCAGAGACATTTGTCATGCCTTTGCTGTGACATGCACTTTCTCCAACAAGCAATACCCAGCTTTAACCACTTCCAGTCTGCTGATTCAATGCCAAGCTCAGTTCGTTTGATGCTTGAAGCAAGCCACATTTCCAGCTCCAATAGTCAAGTGCCACTCCCCATCACTAATAAACAGTTAACCACACAAGGTCCATGATGACACCTAGCAGTCCAATTTGCATTAAGAAACACAACTGAAGAAATACCAATGCTGCTCGTATAGGAAGAGTATTTACCTACAGAGCCATGCTCAGTCATTATGCTTGCCACAGATAAAGAAGTTCTCTGTAGTCAGGGGAAACACATTTCTACTCTGTGACAACCAATTTTCAATGGATATGCAGAATAAGGTTATGAAAGACTTTAGAGGCAAGAACCTTCCAGCATAGGGAGTATGCAAACAAGCAGTCACATGAAGACATTTAATGGAGATGAAATGCAAGCTCAGACTCAAAACTAGTTTGAATAGGGAAAGGAAAACATGAGTATAGTTACTTAACAGAATAAAGCCAGCAGCCATATTGTATCAGACCTGCAAGGCCACATATATATGGACACATGGCAGAGTCCTGCTACAAGGTCTCTGTCTTCCCACAGTAGTAGAATCCCAAATAAAGACACTACCCACCCCAGAAGAAGCAAGATTTCTGTAAGCTTCTAAATTTTAATTGCATGTGAACTGAGACTCAAGCTTAAAGGACAATTTGATGCATGAAGTAGATAGTGCCACAGAATTTGGCTTGTTATCAACTGCACCACTCCCATACCAGAAGACTCTTCACCACGTCAGAAGTCATGAGATCTACAGTATGAGAAGTGAGGGAAGAAGCACCAGTCTCACCTGCTTAGTTTTACTAACCCACTTTGACTATCAGCCACAACACACAAGACCTGGCCTCAGTCACATTGCTGGTACTGCTGATTAAGAAGTCATTTGCACATCTGGGCAGTAGGGCATCAAGATGCAAGTGGCCAGCTGACCAATACATTCAGGCAGCTAAGCAGCTTTGCATGAACCTCTTGTTTTAAAATGTGGTCTTTGCATAAACAGCTAGCACAAATTAAGTTAATCCAGATAAGCTCCCTTTGCAAAAGGGAGCTCAATCCCAATCACCCTGTAAATTTGCTTCAGTTTTTCCAACACTGAGCAATCTGGTTTACATGCAGCAAATAAGGCAAATTGCAATCCCACTTCATAAAGGTGGAGCCCCCTGGAAGGTAACCAACATGACACACAACACTTCTGCACAAATACGAAGTTTGAAGCAGTTCCATCAGAACCATCAGAACCTAACCATCAGTTACCAGAGAGGTAACATAGGCCATCATGCACAGATTTTACTTATCTGCACATTTAAAATGAAGGAGGATCTTCTACTATTAAGAGGTTGCAGTGCCCATCCCTTCAAACTATTGGATAACCACAAGACAATTTCAAATAAGTGAACCATTAAGCAAGTGTCCTTGCTTAAAGGGCCTAATAATCAGCTGTTCCTACACAAATTACACAGCTTAGTAACTTTTCAGGAGGAAAATACTTTCACCCTCCACCCTCGACTCTACAAGGAAATACAGCAACAGGCTCCTTCAAGGTAGAGCAGTTAGCTCAGTCCCATATTCATTCTGCCTTTTAACAAACTGTAACAAAAACCCTAAAAACAAATGCATGACCCATTTTCAATTAAGTCCAGGAGACAAACTGCATGTCACCATCTTTTAGCATAAACATTAAGATCCAAGAACATAGAGCCTTCGTTCTCAGACTCGCTGGCCACCATTAGCATCCAAACCTAAGAGTCTAGGTCCTACAGGAAGCAGGGAACACCTGACACTCTGCTAACACCTTGGGCATGAAACTCTGGGTGGGGGGGAAAGGGAAGTCTTCCACACTTGAGACTGGTTCCAAACACTGTTCTGAAGCTTTGGAAAGTATCCCAAGAACAGACTTTTCCTTTTGTTCAATTAAGTTTCATTAAAGGCAAGTTTAAAAATCAAGAAAATTGTAAGGAGGCTTACATCAGCCCTAACATAAAGGACTGCTTGCTTATCTCTAAATTATCTCTGAAAGGAAACCAACTATTTCTTCCTTCATCTGAACAGATAAGAGTTTAACTAGAAAAAAGTAAGCAACTCTTAAATTTTCACAAGCTAAACTCTTTATAGTACACTTACCTCTGGACATCTACTTTAGTCACATGCAGGAACACAAGGGAATTATCAAAAAAGCCCATGTCAAATAAAGTCAGACAACATCAGCAAGGACAAAAAGTAATTTTAGGAACCAAGATCCAAATTCTAGGGGCAGGAGGAGGGAGAAAGTGCTCATTTCCTTAGTTTTATACTGACAGTGGTTTCCAACCCACAATTCACTGGGTGCTAGAACCCAACAGGTGATTTAAAAGAAAACAAATAAAAATTCCCCCTATTAACCCTATTCCCTTTCTCATATACACTCATAAGTAGAGAATGCCACCTTGTTGCTTTAACAGAAACACAGCTCTACACCAGACTCATCAGCCTGTACCGTATCCCTGCAACGGCACGGGTAAAATTAACCCTGTATATCCATGTAAGAGTTAAAATGATGGTGTTCAATTATCCCTGTATATCCATGTAAGAGTTAAAATGATGGTGTTTATATCGATTAAGGTAGGAAAAAAAGAGGGGTAATGTCTCCCTACCCACGAAGATGACGGTAAGAACGAATATAAAGAACTCCAGCTCTGCAGATAGCTGCGTCTTCGCTTTGATCTTCTCTCCCTCAACCATCAAGACAGCTGCAGGTTGACTCACTACCACTTTCAACACCGCTCAGAAGGCTCCACAGACCCCTCCTCACAACAACCCCGTTCCCCCCCCATCCCACCAGACCCCCGCTCGCCCCAAAACTCGCTCTTCCCCCTCTAACCCGCACCCCGCAAGCCCTTCGGCCGCTTAATGGCGGCCACGGCCCACACACCCGCCCCCCGACGCCGGCCTACCTGAGGCACCACCATAGCGGACGACCCCCAGGAGCCCCCAGAGCACCACGGCGCAAAGAGGGAGCCCCATGGCGCTGAGGAGGAAACGAGAGAGTCAGATGTGAGTGAGCCCAGCCGGTTAGGAGGAGCTTCAGCCGGGCAGGCCCTGAGAGGCGGCGCAGCGCAAGCTCAGGCTCAGCACCGCCCCACAGGACCCACCCGGCGGAGGCCATTCCCACTATCCCCTCACCCACCTCAGCGCTGAGGTAACGACCCCAATCGCCGCCCTCGACGGCTTTTATCCTCCCAGGCCGCACCGATCGGCTGTGGCTGTGTGCTTGTAAGGGCGTACAAGCGGCTTAAGAAAGTGTCCAGGTCGAGGTGGGGAGAATTGGATTTTAAAATTGTTATTTATTTATTAATTTTTCAAACAGCTGCCGCTTGGTTTTGCCTCATAAGCGGTGGTGAGAAACGCTGCGAACCCTCAGGGGTTCTCAGGCGCTTGTTCATAGGCGTCTCTGGATGCAAAGGTGATTCATGAGCACATGGTAGGAGAAAACAAGGCAAATTAAAAATACCTCTTCTTGTGGGGTGTGTTTTCACTTTGTTATTTGGGCCTCATTTATGAGTTTGCATCATAACCTAGGCTCCAGAATCAATCACCCCATTGTGTTTATTCTTTCTGCAGCTTGCTTTTGTTTCCAGTTGAAGGGGAAAAGGAAGCTGTCAGTCTGGCATAAGAGCACAGAAATGAGTGCTGCTCCATGTTTGTAGCTGTTCCATATACATGGGTGCAATTTCTTCTTCCTGCCTTTGCCTGCCATGCTCAGGATCCTGATCTCCATTAGGTTATCTGGTGTGCTGAAGTTACTTGTGTTCTGCTGAACGAGGCTCCTGTAATTCAAAATCCCAGAGATATTAAAATTCTGTTAAGTTTAGCATTTGCCACTGACATAGTTAAGCTGAGTGAGACCTCATACACTCTTTATTCACAGCTCAGCATCCAAACTGCTTATCCTTGGCTTTCATAGACAAGCAACACCTGCAAGAGGCTTGGCTTACAAGTGAGGCTTTGATACAATGTCTCACTTATTCCAGGCTTAGTCCAGCACTATCCCATTTGTGGAAATCCAAGAACTTTTTGACTTCAGTAATAGTTATAAACACCTTAAAAACATGCAGTAAGTTTGGTATAGAGTGCAGTAGTTTGTGACTTGGCTCTTTACTGGCAGAGCACTAAGGAACCCCACATTCATAAGAACCACAGAATGGTATGGGTTGGAAAAGACCTTTCGGTCTAGTTCTAACCCCTGTCATGGTCAGGGACACCCTCTACTAGACCAGGTTGCTCAAGGCCCTGCCCAAACTGTCACATGGCCAACAAAATGCTAACTATTGACCATGCCATCACAAAACCACTTTGGTTGGGTTGGTTGGTATCATAGCAAGGAGGGGAGCTGTGAGGGCGAATGTCTCATGACATATGTGTTGCTGCTGGGTGGCTGCACAGGCAGCATCACCAGGGAGTCAGGCTGTACTGCAGCCGCCGTCAGGCAAGCACTGACCAACGGGGGGCACAGCTTCATGCCCCAGCACACGGGCACCTCCCGGCCTGCAGGGGGCGCGCCGGGTTCGCCCTGCTCCACCGGAAGGCGTCCTCGACGCGCCCCCATCCCTGTCCCGCCCATATAACGTCGCTGCGCCCCATTGGCTGCTGCACGCCCGTCGGCGGGAGGTGACGGCGGAGCCATGGCGGACCGGCTAACGCAGCTGCAGGACGCGGTTAACTCGGTGAGGCGGGCACGGCTCTCCCTTCTCCCCCCGCGTCCGTCCCCTTGTGTCAGGAGTGTGGGGCAGAGTCCCCTTTTGTCCCCGCGGCCTCTGCCGCTGCGTGTGAGGGACAGCGGTTCCTCCCCCCGGAGCCTCAGGGTTAGTGGCCCTCACCCTGGGTTAGTGGCGGTGTGCTCCCACCTAATGCCGGGCTGAGGTGCAATATAAACCTGAAATAGCTATTGTTGAAATAAGTTTACAATCTCGACCCTGCTTGCAGCTCGCAGACCAGTTCTGTAATGCCATTGGAGTGCTCCAGCAGTGTGGTCCCCCAGCCTCCTTCAGCAACATCCAGACAGCAATAAACAAAGATCAGCCTGCTAATCCAACGGAAGGCAAGTCTATCTCTCTGTGTCTCCTAATAAAATGTGAACGTGTTCTGATCTAGTACACTGTAACACACAAAATCTATCCTCTGTTTCATGCAGACAATTCCACTCGTATCTGGTAGAGACTGAAATTAAGTCATGAACTGGTGTCAGCTGCATTTGCTGCATAAGATTGTGATGCTGAAAATATAATTTTAATTGTTAAATAAGCATTATAGTGTGTTTTTTGTGCTGGTTTCTTTAAGCAGATACAGCAGCTCTACAGGTGTAAACAATTTTAATAAGGCAGCTGCATGAAGTTGTGAGTTGTCCATTGCTTCCAATAAGTCTTTTTAGAAAGAAATATGGTTTTTATGAAATTATATATGTTTAAAATTCTCTGTGCCATAAACTTAATTATTTGTGTTCCTTCATATATTATCTGCTTTTGTAGCTAATTAAGGAATAAGTAATGTTGAATCTTCCCGTTGGCATTTGTGGTTTTGCTGTTGGCTGTTCTGTTTTGGGGAAGGTTGGGTTTTTTTGAGAGGCACAAGAAACAGCTCCTTTTCATTAATCTAAGACACTCAACAAACAAGCTAAAACTTCTCTCTGATTTGAGAATTTCAAGTTAATATTTAAATAGCTGTATTATTCCAGTCCTGAATCTTTTTTCTTCCTTTCTTGTTTTTTAATATATATCTCCTCCTCCTGCTGAAAATATTTTACATGTGTCTTGTATCAGATGAGTTTTGTCTATTAGGATATCAGGGAGTTAGGAGTGCAGTTTCTAGGACATGTAAATACTAGTTCTTCATTAGTCTGTACTGGTTTGCTCTCAGATACTGGATTAGTTTGGAGAGCCACCTGAAAGGCTTGTGTGCTTCCTCATTTTCCCTGCTGGTCTCCCAAGTGCTGGCACCAGTGTGGAGCCAGGGGCTAGACAGAGGCTTTGTTAGGGTATTAGAATAGTAGGTCATGACTGACTGCTGTTTTAATTCATCTTTACCAAAAATTCTCAGCACAGTGATTTCAGTAAAACCATACAGCCATATTAGCCGTGCTGATGAGGAAAACCAAAAATACCAGTTATGGTCCTTAAATAATTGAAGTCTTAATAAGAAGGCCTTAAAACTCTCTCCAGGTAAAACTTGTGGTGACCCTGAGTGAGCTTTAAGTGGATATGCTGCTTTTCTTGTTAGTTTTGGTTTGGTTTGGCTTTTTTTTAAGTGTACCTTTGAGAATGTCAGTCTCTTCTATAGATTTTTGCCATTAGAAGGTGTTTTCTCTTGCTCTTCCACAAGTCATTCAGGAACCAAACAATATAAACAAATACCTATGAAATTATAAATTGAAAAGGGCTATTCCAGTATTTTACTGGTAGTCATGAACTTAATTCAAAATTAATGGATGCAATTCCATATGAGGAGGTTTTGTTTCTGGTTTATGATGCTTCTTATTAAAAATCCATGCAGTTCTTTCAATGATGTTGCAGCTAAATTGAGGTCTGTTATAAACTTTCAATACTTTCCCATTTCTCAAGGGCAAATTCACTTTTTCTGTGGCTGAATAGGAATTCTTTTTTCTTTAAACTATAAAATCCCAAATTCTTTCACCAGGTACCTGTAGCTTAGCATGATTTAAGTAACCTATCTTATTTGAATCACTATCTTTGTATCCTTGATCTAGTGGCAAACTTCAAGGTAAGGGCTGAAAAGTTAGAGTCTTTAGATATTTCTCAATTCTTTGTGTAGTGACTAAGACGCTTATTGCTGGTATCAGTAATTTCTTAACTGGCTAACCATGATGGAGTTCTGGCTATTTTCTCATTTATACAGAGCCTGGCCCTTTGTATAAACAGCTGCTTTGTTTAATCTAGGATTGGATTGATCTACCTTCTAGTATAAATGAGTTCCTATCAGTTGCAATACTGTTGTTCATGTAGGAGAATTTTTAACACCTGCATCCTTCAGGTCTGCAGAACTTTCTGTGCTGAGTGTACAGAGCTGTGCTGATTTCTGATCCTGTACTGAGTAGGCTGCCTTGTCTTTTCTTAGAGTACGCCCAGCTGTTTGCAGCATTGATTGCACGAACTGCAAAAGATATTGATGTTCTAATAGATTCCCTGCCGAGTGAAGAATCAACAGCAGCTTTGCAGGTAAGAGTGCTTTTTATTAAAATATCAGAACATAATTGAAGACAAGCTTCTTCCTTCTTTAAAACACCTTTTTTATTCTCCAGGCCATGTAATCTTGAATAATGATTTTGTTACGAGCCTGAATTTTTCATAGGGGTAGCCTGTGAGTACTGTATAGGCTTAATGGAAATACCGAACTTGCATCTAGTTCTAAATAAGATTATACACAGTGAGAATATTTAAGACTTATTTTTTTGGTACAACATGGCTTTGGTTTCTATTTAGAAGTACTTTTATCGTAACACTTCAATACTGGAAACTGCTACCCCATTTTTTCCCCAGCTATTAAAGTATTAATACAACAGATGCAACAGGATTGAAGCATTGTGGTGGTGTTGGTTTTGTTTTTGTTTTGTTTTTATTTTTGTTGTTTTCGGTTTTGTTATGTTTCCCTTGGATAATCTTTCATGTCTTCTCACTCACTAGAAATGTGTTTTATTTTGTAGCTGCAGAGCCAACACCTTACTGAAGTGTTTTGTTCTTCTACAGCACTTCTGGTTGTTTGCAGGATAACCTCTAAGTTTTCCAGCTCTGTCACAAAACAGTACTTTCAATTCTTAGTTATAGGGTATCCTTCTTTGGACCAGCCAAACGTGGTGCTCTTGTTTGTTGCTCCTTCTCTTTTTAGACCACAGGTACTCTAGGAGGAGTTTGGGAAGAGAAAACAGCTGCTGGCTAGGAAGCTGTTAGCGAGTGCAGCCAGTATCAAAACCTCAATTTCCTGCCTTACAGGAACTGAACTGCTGCAAACAGTTTGGGAATCCTTTCACAATACTCATCTATTTCTGACTTGCAAAAAATTCCTTGAACGCGAAGTTCAAATAATTCAGCTGTGCTGGTTTTGGGGTTTGGGATTTTTTCTTTCTACAGATATCGTCTATTAAACAGCATTTTTCTTTCCTTTTCCTTTATGTCTAAGTGCTAGCTAGGTTTGCACCAAGTATTTTCTTTTTAGAATGCAGAGTGTTGTTTCTCAGAGAACTGCTTTAAGATCACCTGAAGGTTTTTCACCCAATTTGATAAACCTGTTCAGAGGCATTTTACGAAGAATAATATTAGAGGTGCCTTCTGGGCCAATACAAATGACTTGACAGTGACATCACATTTGGTTTTAAACAGGGGAGGTTAAATGTGGAAGTGTTGCGATTGCTGAACATACTAATTATGCCTGTTAACACCAGCATAATTCTGTGT
This sequence comes from Melopsittacus undulatus, assembly GCF_012275295.1. Lineage (NCBI taxonomy): Eukaryota > Metazoa > Chordata > Aves > Psittaciformes > Psittaculidae > Melopsittacus > Melopsittacus undulatus. The sequence goes on along the minus strand of NC_047531.1, from coordinate 81,589,470 downwards.
AAGTGCATATTTAGTAGCTGAAGACAGCTGTCCTGCTGCAGAGAAATTACAGCCTTCTTCCATGATAGAGCAGGGTCTGATCATAGTGACAGCTGATGCAGGGAAGGCGGGGTACTCCAGAAGGAGGATTTGGTTGTACTGTAGGAACATGCTTGCCTTAGAGCTGATACTCAGTTTCTTGGTCTGTTAATACAGAATCTTGCTTCACCAGAGTTTCTGATCTTTTTTCCATCTCTTACTGATTCTAGTTTTGACTTTTATTTTCTGCTGTTTAATTTGGTGTAGTATTAAAGACAAATATTCTGATGTTCTTAAAAAAAACCCTATTTTGAAGGTGCTTGAAATGCTAAAATACATATAGGCTTTGTGGAGAAGTAGCAGACATACTTGTCTAATACAGTGTACTTAGGCCAACCTGGTTTTTATACTAAGGTTGTCTTGGTACATGTTTCAAATCTGAGGCTTGTTTTAAGTGGTAAAAGGGGCTGCTACACAAATGCCCAGTACAATATACCTGTTCCTTTTTGGTTCACTTGTGGTGAAGTTGGCAATATATACCCTGCTCAAATCCTTACCTGCAGCCAACTATTTAACAACCAAGACTGATGGAACTGAGCTGGCTTCTCATTTTCAAACTTTTCCCTTTTGCCATCTTCCTTCTCTGATCCTTCCTCCAAGGGCTATCAAGTCCTTCATGTGTATATTAACTGCCACTAAGGACATCAGTGTTAACAGAACAAAAGGAGAGTATGGGGATAGAATTTGTCAGTTGCCTTAAGAAGTCATGCTTAAGGACCTGTATAGCTGCTTTGAAAAAAATACCAGTTTGAAACTATTTTAGTTTGTCTCTTCTGTTATCCAGCTAGAACAAGTTTTAGTAATTTTAATTTTAGTAAATATTTTTAAGTATTAGAATACTTAAAGTTAAAATGCTGTGTTTCACTAAGTTTTGCTTAACTGAAAACCAGTTTGCTTTTGAAACAAAATATTGAAAAAAAGAAAAAAAAAAAGGAAAAAGAGGTTAAATGATACAGTTTCACCTGAAATATGCTATTTAACAGGTTTAAGTAAGTTACAGAATCACTGAACAGTTTGATTTGGGAGCTGCCTTAAAGATCTTCTAGTTCCAAACCCTCTGCCATGGGCAGGGAGGTTGGAACTACGTTATACTTAACATCTTGCTGAGCACCTTTCACTTAAGGGAGTGGGGAGGGGCATAAATTCTCACTTCTTGTCCAGAAAAGCTGCACTGCACTGAGCCTTGAGTTGCAGTGTGAAAGAAGCTAACTTATCTGGTTGGGGGGGGGAGGGAGGGGGTTGTGTTTAGTCCATGTGGATGTGTACTATTTCAGCCTGCCACTTATAAAAGTTGCTAGTATGTAGTTCAGGGGCTGAAAGAGAGTCTTCCTTCTTCCTAGGGAGCACAGGCTGTTCCATCACCATCCTTTAGTAGCAAAGCCAATTCTGTATTCTGCTTGGAGATCCTCACTTTTCTCCCTTGTATTTTAAAGGCCGCTAGCCTGCATCGGTTAGAAGAAGAGAACCACGAGGCAGCTGCCCGTCTGGAAGAGGTAGTTTACCGTGGGGATTTGCTGCTGGAAAAGATCCAGAGTGCCCTGGCAGACATCGCCCAGTCGCAGCTGAAGACGAGGAGCGGTTCCCATAGCCAGCCCCTTCCCGACTCGTAGCGCCAGAGGGCAGCGCACCCCGCAGAAAAGTCCTCACAAACCACGGCTCTGTGACGCCCAGCCCAACCCTGCGGGACACTCGAGTACTCTGCGGTAGCAGCTGCTTTTTTCACAGCTCAAACTGTGGATTTTGTGTGAGAAATGCTCCTGCTGTACAAGCGGTGGTTCTGTTCTACAATTATGTGTACTGATGTATATTTCCTTGATTTCAAATATTAATTTCTTAGCTTTCTTTTCTGTTCATAAAGACATCTGACTATAGTCTGATTTGTTGCCTTGATTACACAGGCCTTAGTGCCTAAAGGGAGTTCGAAAGGAAAATATATTAAGAATATTTGTGTAACTTGCACATACTTTCAGGCTTTTATGTTCTTAGTGTATGTTTTGTAAGGCTCAGACAAACACACTTGAATTAGCAGAGTTCCATGGAGACAGTGCTAGACAAGGATGTGAATACAGTGGTGGCCCTTTGTTTTAATTAACAGAAATGGGAATTAAACATTTGTATCACTACTTGGCTAGTTTACCACCCTTTACAAAGCAAGTAAAGGGATAAGTAAACTGATGTTTGCAGCACGGTGTTCTTGCCATTGGCATCTCATTTAACAACATCTGCAAATATCTGATATTAGCATTTATTATTGTTTGTAATTCAACAATGGGTCTTTGAGTCCATTACTGCCACTTACTGACAATGCTTACTCTTATTTGCTTGTGTTACTTTATTGCTTCTGCTGATATTCTGCATTCTTGTGGCAAGTGGTGAACGTCTCCAAAGCAGACAGCAATGAAGAAGCCCTGGATGACTGGGAAGAAATTAGCAATGAGGAAACTGAAAATAACTTATTATGTAATGTTGCTTTTCAGTGTAAGCGGTGGCTGCCACATGAATGCTACAATCAGAAGCAGCAAGAGGCCTGTCATCCCCAATGTGGGGTTTATCTTCATGCACTGAATCATTGAATGCTCTTAGCAGCAGAAATACCAGCAACTCTTTTTATACTGGGGGAGGGAGGGGAGAAACAGCCACCAGGTAATGTAGGGTTATGTGTGTGAACTTGGAGTTGACCTGTGAGTAATTTTCTGTAATTCTGAGTTAGCAGCCTTGCATTGCTGTAGGATGCTATTTATTGCCATGTAATAGCTGGTGATTTCCTGATCAAAACTGCCTCCTGCTGTATATTGGATAACTGTCATTAACTTGAAAGTTACGTGTGTTGCTGTTGCCTACGGACAGATAAGAGCAATTCAAGTATGTTTTTAGCATGTTGATTCTTACAGAACTAGATGCAGCTGCGCACTTGTGAAAGGAGGGGTGTAACATAATAGCACAGGATACATCTTGTATACAGCCTGGTTTGAGGATTTAAAAAATACAAAGCTGTTCCTGCCTGTAACAAATACAAAAACTGCAGTATTTAATTGGGCTGATACTTAATTAAATATTTAATATTATTCTGTCAAATTTGCATATCTATAGTCATAAATTTAATCTGCTCTTGTGAGGCTTTTGTACTATCCAGATTCTACAAGAGGAAAACCAGTTGGAGAAGTGAACAGGCTACAGCAGAGCCACGGTTCTGTAATAGAGTCTTAAGAAGAGTAATGGCAGTGGTGAATAACTAAGCCATGTGAATATGCCCATGTTCTAGGAAGTATTGAGGGGTCAGATTTTAATTTGAAGTCAGTCCTGGGGCCTGGTTTTGATTGGGGTGTTTTTTTAACTGGAAAAAGTGCATCTAGTGCATCTCAGGGTGGGAGTGAGGCCGATTTTGTTGTTGCTTCTTTTTAAAATAGCAAATTTAGAAAACTTAGAAATGTTTGGGCTTTGCTTGTGGATTTTTATGTGGTTTAAATTTGAGATGTCTTGAGATTTTTACACTTCTGCAAAAGGGATTTGGTCTTAGTAAATTCCCTGGCATAGCTCAACATGTGCATCAATTCAAACCTGCGAACCTGGAAACTTTTGCTGTGGGAGATGATGTACATCTTCAGGAACAATAGAATTCTTTCAATTTCATATTTTTTCTAGTTTTCCTACTTGAAAACTGCTGTATTTCTGCTGTTGCTTAACTCTATAAGGTTTTTCTTTCAGTTGCTGGTTGTTTGAACATGCTACCCCACTTTAAATGTGTGTCTGTATCAGTTAATTGCATTTTGAAGTAAACCTTAACCAGAGGTTTAAGTACATTTGGGTTTTCAGTACTTGTATCTAATTTAGTGAATGTTGCTGATTTAAGAGATGCAGTTTGTGATACAGTTAAAAGCAAATAACATAATAGAGCCAGAAATGCTCTTTTTTTCCTTGAGAAAGACTGCTTTGGTGAGTGAGTAGTACTGCGAAATGTACAACCCCACTAGCTCTTGTGTGCTGTATTGCTGCCCTAGCTGTTGTAAATCTTTACCTGCTTTTTCACAGTCTGCAAGTTCAGCTGGAAGTCTGCATCTCAGTCAGTAAGGTTGTGTGTCTTTTGGTGGGTTCTGACATGAAGAAGAAGAAAATCCCATCAATTTGCTACAGCTGTCTTAGTAGACAAAGCTTTAGACTGGGACTTAGGGATTTCTTTCCTCTCTGTCATAGATGTGCTGTTTTGTCCAGCCCTGCTGTTGGGCTTTAAACATCTCTGTTTAAAACCTGTGTGTATAATGGTAGTGATCTCCTGGGGGGAGGGCAGAGGGGGGTGGTATTCATGCAAGAGTTTTAGGGCATGCAGAATTGCTCTGTCCATACCATTTAGCATCCCAACTTTCAGTACAAACAAAAAAGGGAGGCTGAGGAGGGAGGGTCTTCTTCCATGAGGAGTCTTGACTGCCTCCAAACTTCTAACACTGAAGAGAGGGAGGGTGAGGAAGAAAAAGCCCTATGTAACAGTTACTACCAAATGTATCATGTTACATGCCAGAGAGCTGTAAAAGGAAACTTTGGTTGGGATAAGAATAAATGGAGGTAAAGCATCATGGGAAGAAAACAAAAGTATTGAGCAAGATACAAAACGGTTCAACATATTGCGTTGGACAAGGAGCACTGCCCAGGGAACAAATTGTGCTTTGGAGAAAGACAGCACAGAACATAACGGAAAAATCCATTGAAAAACAATCTCGACCACTTCAAATGAGCAAAAGCATCTCATGCTGAGAATCCATACAGCCCACTGGCAAAGATGTTGGAATCAATTTAGTAAATACAAGTGGGTGATCAAAGCCTAGTATTCTTTACTGTAAACAACCATGCTCAGAGGAAAGGAACACCTTGTGGCAGCTGTTTTCGTTTTCAGAGACAAGAATGTGGAGGAATTCATACACTTGTTTTTAAAGATGCTGGGAAAAGGGCATTAACAACATTGTAGCTTCCTGTCTTTGTGAAGTTAATCCTGGCTTACTACTGCAGGTCATCATTGAAGATCTGGGAGCTTGTGCTGTGTGTGGCATGGGGAGGGGTCCTGGTCATTGGGGCAGAATCAGTATCAAAGGTTTGTGGAAGTTTGCAGAAAAACAGGCCAGAGACTGCCTGGCGGGGGAGCAGCTCTGCTCAAGTGGACCTAGGGGTCTTGGCAGGCAGCAAGCTGAACGGGAGCCAGCAGCTGGCCCTGGCAATAAGAAAGGCCAACAGCACCCTGGGCTGTGTTAGCAGGAGCGCAGCCAGTAGATTGAGGAAAGTGATTACTCTATGTGTTAGACTGCATCTGGAACACTGTACAGTTTGGGCCTCCCAGTATCAGAAAGATGTTGATAAACTACAAGTTCTTCATGAGGAGAGGCTGAGGGGGCTAGGTTGGGAGAAGAGATGGCTTTGGGGGCACCTAACAAGACATACCTGTAGGGAGGTTATGGGAAATAGAGTGGTGCATGGTAGAAGAGCGATGCGGGGTGGACATAAATTGAAACAAAGATTCAGACTGGTCATGAGGAAAAGCTTTTTCAACATCAGGACAATGAAATTTTGGAACCCTGGTCCCGAGAGAAGCTGGAAATTGAGTGTTTTCAAGACCTGGATGGACAAAGCTCTGAACAACCTCACCTGACCCCACAGCTGACCCACCTTGGAGCAGGAGGTCCCTTCCCACCTGAATGATCCTGTGGATACCAGACACATCAATAGTTTCAGAAAGAACCAAGAAAGTGTTAAGGAATGTTGTCCCTTTTCTGGAAAGGCAGATCTGGAGGACAGAAAACTTGAGGTATCTGGTATCAGCCTCATTCTTATTGATGAGGTTTTGTGATGTGGGTCTCTGCAGTGGGAGGCCATTGAGTTGTCCTTGTGTGCGGTGTGAAATTCCATGCTGTAGTGACCCAAGTTTCCAACAGGTGCCCTTGGAGAGTGTGATATGCAAAATCCACATCCTACACTCAGAGAAAATTGATCTGTCAGATGATGCTGACTCACTATTAGACAAAGGCAAATTCCTCTATAGAAAGAACTTGTATTTGTGCTTTATGTAGCTGGTTAGATAGTCTTACATAAGGAATAATAAAAGCCCTATTTTCAGGCACCAAAACAGACACTAGAGCAAAAGTTTATTCTAGCCTTTTCTGTCAGCTCTATGGCAGAAAGTTTGACTTACTTTTATTGACTTAGGAGCAAATTGTTCTTTGACTGACAGGACTTTTTTTACCAGTAATCCCTAGGACTATCTTGTAGCAACAAAGGGCACAGAAAGCAATGTTTTTACATGCTTCAGATATGTCATAGAATCACTGAATGGTTTGGGTTGGAAGGGACCTTAAATCTCATCCAGTTCCACCACCCCTGCCATGGGCAGAGACACCTTGCACTAGACCAGGTTGCTCCAAGCCACATCTAGCCTGGTCTTGAGCACTGCTGGGGATAGGGCAGGCACTGTTGTATGTGCTTGCAATGAGCAGTACCCACAGTGGATCTTTAGGAAGTTTTTGTCTGTTTTAAGGTACATGCCTTGTAGAAGCATAGCTTCACAATTGCTACATGCTGTTTGTGTACACTTACATGCAGGTTTTATGTTTATTTTTGTTTCTTGGAAAGCCTTGTAGGAAAGCTTCCCTCTTCCCCATAGCTAAACAAGCAGACCTGGTATTTTATATCCTTGCTGCTGCTGTAGTCAAACAGCATAGCCAAGTAGCCAGGCACATTCAGCTCCTGTTCTGAGCACAAAAGGGCTATATCTATTTTATAACAGTCTAGACCACCATGTTTCTTCTGATTTTCTGTTTATAGCTAACACTCAAGTAGCAGAGCACAACAGTACAAACAGCTCTTTCCCTGACTATTTTAACTTGATATTTACTTGGTATCAGGCTCCTGGATTTAGCTTCTTTTGCCTTACACTTCACTGAAGGACTAAATGAATTTTGTGAAGTGGAAATCTGTAGCTGAGTAGGGACTGTGCAATTTAGTTGCAAAACATCCTTTCTCCACCCTGCCCACTTTAAAAGAGAAGATTGAAATCAAAGCCCTCTTTCAGGAAACAACGTGCTTCATTCTATGGTTGTGTGGGAAAGCAATTGACTGCACAATAACTTTCCACAAGTGCTAGAGAAATATCATAATCATTTTCCCAAGTCATGATCGAAGGGAGAGAAGCCACATTCATAAAGAGGACAACACCTTTGAAGCAAAGAGCTCCAAAGAAGAGGGCTCTTGCACAGAGATAGTGGAAGTGGGGCTTCCACAGCTCCCTCTCTCGTGTCTTCTCTAGCTGTCTGCAGAATGAGGAACAGAAAGAAGTAATGGTCTGCTTGATGCCTTCAGTTGCGACAAACAGGGGAAGGCAAATTTTATCTCATTGATGAAGAAGAGGGATGTTAAAGGAAATATTTTGGGATACAGCTGTACACAACCGAATAATGTACACCTTTCTGGAAGAAAAAGTCAGGGTCCACTCTGTTTCCAGAGGTACCAGAAAACAGGTGGGTTCTGGTGACAGCCAGCTGCCGTTTTATTTTGGATACTCACATCATCAAACACTCAACATAAGCAAGTATTAATTTTGATAAGTGGGCAGTTCTCCGATTCTGCAGTTAGATAAATCTCTCTGTATGTGACAGCGAGCACTCCGTGTGCTTAATGAACCTGGGATTGAAAGGAGAGCTTTGGCAAAGGAGGTTTTCACTTGGTGGTGGTTTAGAAATTGCAATGAGCTGCTGTCAAGAAGCTTTCTCTTGTGCAGCAGTGCAATGAGGGTGCAGATATTTATCACAGTTCTGCTGTAAAAATGTCAGCAGCATCACCCAGCTCTTGTCAACTGGCATCTGACGGAAAGGAGGCAGACCCTTTGTTTCAGTGGGACTAGGTTAGTGTCTATATAGTTGAGGAAGCATCCTGCTTACCCTAGGTGCCATGAAGCAGGACATGTGCCTCCCTGAACATTTGCTGTGTGTTTTATGAGGAAAGAGGCACACAGTGTAAAACGATGGAAGGGAAACACTGCAGTGGAGAAGAAAAAACATTTTAGGTGACTTTAAGGGCAGTGAATGAGTATGTAATGTCCACCTAGTATCAGACCTCCTGATACTGTACCTGCTCCTCTCATGGGGCTCCTGCTACATGCCTCTCCCTATAGCATCACAGGCAGGGCTGGGGCTGCATTGTGGACATGCCTTCAGCATCCTGAATGCAGAAGCTGAGTCGCACCTACACTCGATTCCTAAAGGTTCGTCTTTCCCAAAACTCACCAAATTTGAATGTAAAATTACACAACTCTTTAAAATTACATGGTTCTAATTTGCACTGTGGGAGCCAGCTATGAAAAGATGCCTACAGCTGATCTGTTTCCAGCTTGCTTTTGCCACCCAAGTGTTCAAAACACTCTGCTCTAGTAGTCACTGTTAACAAAGATAAGCTGAAATTCTTACGTACTACAGAAGTCCTGAGACTCTCAGTGTGTCAGACAGATGTACAAGGAGCACAGAGTGGGATCTGCTCTTGCTTGTGCTGACCAACGACAAGGGGAATCCTTCACATGACTGCAGTAAGCTGTGGAAGAAGCTCCTGGCAAGCTTAGAGGGAGTGAAGTCCTCCAAAGAGACAGAATGAGCAGCTCGGATTTGTTTTGGTGTGCTCAAGCATGCAAAGTGTAATTCCACTCATCGCATTAGTTTGCTTCCCTGTCTTGCTTCCTCTGCAGGTATTTTGCAGCAGCTGCAAGTGAATGAGTGTACAGCCACCATCACCTGTGTGATTCCTTCCACCTGGTCCTTAACTGATCAATTCAAAGTAATGAATCCCTGCCAGCCTCTCAAACAGGAGCAGGAGTTCAGGGGATGAGGTGTGCTAAAAGGCAGTGCTTTAACCTTAGGTGTAGGGGGGAGGATTTGACAACATCTGTGTCATGAGCTGGTATTTATGATGAAAGAAAATCACCTGATATTTGTAGATGCAAATATTCCACAACTGTGTTACTTGGTATTTCTGACTAGGTTATAGTTAATTGTGTGTTGTGCCACAGTGGGTGCTGACCTCACCTGAAGACCTGACATTGATGGGCTTTGGAATAGACTGTAGATTGGCAGGCTAAAATGTAACAAAAACATTCATTCCATGGAAGCTATTTCTGGAAGAATCCTATGGAGTGGCATCAGAAATTAATCTGATCATTTAGCATAATTCACTGATAGTATTTACCACAGTAAGAAAGATTATGCTTGCACTCTGCACAGCCCTTAATGCTTGATCGCTGCCAGAATAAAGCTGCAATAACATCACTTCTCAAATAATGAAGATAAAGTGTAAACAGGTCATAATCTGCCTTGTAAAGGGAACTTGTGGTTCCTTTCTGTCGATAACATCTAACACTGAGGTGTGGCAACTGAACTTCAGCAGTCAACTGTACGTTTGCAGACTTATCTGTCTTCAGAGCAGGTCATGTTATGATTTATAGCTTTTCAAAGTGTGATGTTTTCTCAACCCAACTGTGAACACATCTAGAGCTGGGTGTGGTACATGAAAGCTGCGGCTTGCTTTGGAAACTCTCATTGGGGTGCACTGGTATGTCTGACCCACAGGTTCAGCATTAGACTGATCCTGAAATTGAAGTTTGGAAAGACAACATCCCTACTCTTAGTGACAGGGATCATTAAACCTATTTCTTACCAGGCACTTAAGCTAACAAATGTCTTACTATTATAGGGAAAGGGTACATTACAGCATCCTTGATCGCCTGTGCTTGCTTCCTAGGGTACTTTAGTATTTGTGGTTCTTGGTCTTTGGTGCTATAACCTTGTGGTGTGAGATGCTATTGTTCTGTGGTATCAGTGTTTGGGGTTGTGTGACTGGATGCTTCTGAACTAAATGTGGTGGTGTGCAATTGGTCTGGCTCACCCTAGCAGCCCCTTTCATTTTCATCCTGTGTTTAGTCCTTGTCATGGTACTTCCGATCTAACCTACGCACAAAACCTGACCTCTTTGGCATTAACAGTCTGTCGCAGAGATTTATTACAATACCTCAATGAGGTCAAGGCAATGTCCTTTCCCAGATATGGGAGTGCAGGACTGTGCTGGAGTGCTTGCAAGGAGACACTGCACTGCAGAACTTTTAATTCTCTCCTATGATTCATAATCCTGACGTACTCAGGAACTCCTATACCAGACACAATAGAGCCAGCTGTTGGACTTGCCAGAAATGCATTGTTCTGGTATTTTAACCCTCCATAAACCTATGCTGAGAGATGAAGTGTGTCAAAATGGATTGCAACAAAGTACCCTTCCTCATTTTGACCACCCTGGATTGCTCCCAGGAGCTGGATTCCTCTTTCAAAGGTCAGTCCTTTGAGAGCACAACATCAGGTCAGTCTTTTAGTCTACAAGAACAGCATTTTGAAGTAAAAAAAGGCTACTGTAGAAACTGAATTTAGACTGTGGTCACTTTTGCTTACAGTTTTCAGGGCATGCCCTACATACCACTCTGTAGAACATGCTTGAGGTCCCATGCCAGCCTTTTCTCTCAAAGATGTTCTACCTCGCCTGGAATCAAATTGTCCCTAATGCAGAAAGACAGATTGAGAACACATAGAAGTGGCTCATACACTAGTATGAGTCAGTATATCCAAAGGGAGGAGGAAAGACACAGCTTCCAGTCCTTGCACAAATAAATACATGAAGTGAATGTGCTCCATCAAGAAAAAGGATGTGAAGGTTCACCACTCCAGAACAGTCTAACCCTAAAGTTAGGACTGGAAAATGAGTAGCTTAAGTTCATATCTCAGCTCCTCTCAGTCAAAATGAATTGAACAGGTTACATAATAAACATTAAGGATAGATAGGAACTTGGGATGTATAAGGAAAGGATTGCTGTGTAGGATGGGAAGGAGAGCAAAAGAGTACTGCAGCAAGAAAATGGCCAAGTAGTAGTCCCTTGCTGATAATCAAACTCTTGAATGACCCACTTAGTTGAATTGTGTGTCCTGATAAGTGAAATATCTGCTTAGCATCTTGTGACAGGAGACATATTCATTATGAACTGGAAGAGAGCAACAGAGAATTATTTTCTGTGGCTGAGATGAAACAGCCATGTATGGCTGTGTCTATTCCTGCTGTTTGCTTTGCCATACTTTTACCTGCTTTTTCTCTTAAATGAGGTTTTCATACAAGAGACTGTCCTGTCAACTTGATCTCAAGATTCTCTGGCAAGTCAAAATAAATGTAATCAAATGCTAAGGAACTGGGCAGTAAAAATGGGTACCCAAAGGGTAAAACAGCTCCTATACAGAATAGTTTCACTGTACAGAATAGTTTGACTGTATTTAACAGATGTACACTGTTTACCTGATGAAAAAGGTATACTTTTGACACCTTCTTTTGACAATTTATAAGTTGATTTAGTTTTTTAAGTAATTGCTAGAAAGGCCTCAAAACAAACTGCTCTCATTATCCACAATAGAAGAAGAGTGCAAGCATTCCTCTGGCACCAGTACCCCATCTGGAGGGACAGGTGTTACTCTTTGTCCATTCAAACACAGCGTTTTCCCTCAGACCAGTAGGAAGGAATTTCCCCTGTGTCCTTCATTACAGTTTTAAGCAGATTACCCAATGAACCGTGTTACCGCTTCATTTCATGCTGGCCACAAGATGAAAGGACTTTGGCTTGGACAAAACTGTCCTTTGTTACCAGGGAGATTAGCAAATGAGTATGTCAGGATGAAGAATGGAGCAAGTCAATCAAGCAACAAATCAGTTGAGTTCCCCAATACAGACAGGGTCTGAGTCTCCACCACATGCCAGCTGTCCCTGCGGTGTGGCAGGATAAAAGGACCAGGGAAGGACTAGGGCCTACTGTAGTTCAACAGCAGTTTCATGAGGAAGGGGTGTCCCCTGGCCACTGGGTATAGATGCACATGGACAACCAAAGCTGCAGTGTGTTTTGGACATTAGACTAAAGTATGAAACCTGTACTTTTAGGGATTTTCCTGCCTGGTGCTGATTTTCTCCTCTGCCTCAGTTAGGGAGGTGCCACCAGCTTGCAGACAACAAAATGATGCTCCGAAAACCATAACACAATTTAACCAGATTTTTAAAACTTGCATGATTTAATATTGCAAGTGATTGAGATACACAATAAATAAACCTTGTGAAATGGGAATAGGTTGGGTGGGGAAAGAAAGCCTGAATTGACTGAGAGGTTGAGGGAGCCAGAATATGTCAACAATGTGCTTTGGTTACTCTTTGTATTAGTGCCTCTACTACTGCTACAGCTTTCAGAAAACCAGCTCTGTAACTGTCTCTACTTGGAGGTAGGAAAAAAGCAGTCTAGGCTGACTCACAGGTGTCTGCAAAGGTCAAGATACTTGTTTCATCACGGTATTTTCAAGAAATTATTGTAGAGTGATGTCACCCAAGGAAAATGTCATCCCACAAGAACTGCCTGTGAGTTTGCCTTTGTTAAGAAGGTTGAATAGTTCAGTCTGTGTTAATGTTTAAGCTGACCAGACATTTCTCACTAATCATGTTTTCATTAACGTCTTTTTGGCGAGGCAGTGGAACAAGGGTTTTGCAGACTTACATCATTCCCAAGATTATGCCCATACATAACTGCTATGTTTACTTACTGCATAGGTTTGTCGGTGCCTACTTTGGCATATCAATATTAAAAATAGCTTCAGGTGCTGAGCAGAGAGATAAATAATCACATTTGAAAGACTTCAGGGAGTTCTCAGATTCACGCCACAGGCACAGACATTCAGATAGATACAGTTCTTCTTGTCTCTCCTAAGGGTAGGTTGGCTTGACCTAAATACTCATGTAACAGACACCAGAAACAACTAGCTATATTGGGTAGCTTATTAAAGCAAATAAACAAAGAACAGTTAATAGCAAACAAAAGGTGAACATTGTGTGCAGTGTTTTGTTACTGAAGTCACAACATCATTCTTTAGAAACTTCTCTCCACCTAATGCTGATTGTATGCCATTTAAGAACCAGGGTGGATGTATACACGGAGGAGAGTCTGGTACCATCTGCTTCTCAGCAGTGAATTATGTGCTTGTCCCACACCTCCTGGGGCCATACCCTGATGAGTTACAGCTCTTTACAAACTCATGAGAAATATAGACTTCAGTATTTCTAAATGGCCTCCAACCACACGGACAAAGCAAATGATTATTCTAAGCTGCGGTATGCCATTAAAGCAAAATCATTCTGAGTGTCAGAAGATGGGAGATAGAAAGAGGGAGAAAAGGAAACTTGCTGATAGATGACAAACAGAGTACAATACTGCTGACATCACACAATTGCTTGTTAATCTTCTCTTTCTGCACCTTGCCTCCTTGACCTATCATCCCTTCTACCTTTAGATCAAGTTTAAGCTAAGACAGCTGGATTCACCACCTTGATCTCTTGGCAAAGAGACCATAAAGGCTCCCCCTCCAGCCCTTCCTACATTCACTCTGCAAAGCTTTTCCTTACTTCCTTTTTTTGCCTGGCTTCAATATATTTCTACCATGGGTGTCTTGACAAGTGCTCTCTGTGTCTGCCAATATCCAGTGGCACCCTAACCCCAGTCACCTTCCTGTGCTCCCTCAAAGGCTCTCTGGCCGCAAGGATCTGGCACAGCTGTCCTTCCAAAACCCACTGGACTTGCAGTTGGCTCTGCTGCTCATAACCCCTTCATGCTGCTATGTAAGCAATGCTTTCTCCAGAAAAAAAGAATAGAGCTGCTGTGTGAACAGAGAGAATCTAGAATCAGGAGCTTCCAGAGGAGACAAGAAACACGTTAGCCATAAGCTTTATAACATCTATTGTCAAAGTCTGGGAAAAGGAATTCCTTGCCAAAGGGATCTGGAGAAAGAATGAAAAGAGTAAGAAAATAATTTTGATCTTCATCCCCCTCCTCACATCCTTCCTTATTTTTTTTCCTCCCTTATAATTACTTATTCTTGCTTATGAAGGTCCAAGTTTCTGTGAGCCTATAGTTCCCTCCCAGGAAAGAGCCAGATATATGCTGTGTGTGCAGTAGGCCATAGGGTGACAGTGAGTTTATATTGCCCTTAAATATTCTTGTGAAGCCCTGCACCCCTCATGTCCCACACCCCCCATGATTTTAGGCATGGTATTTTCCAGGTGGCATTGCTGATCTTAAATGTCAGGCAAGCAGTTTGCTGAACTTTTCAAAGTACCTCTGGCTTCTTCACAATATAAAAATAAGCCTGCCTTGACCTATTTTGGACTCATTTCATAGGAACACAATCTCAGTTGATGTTAGAGGTTTCCAAAACATTTCGGGAAGCATTTTAAGTACAGTGCATTAGACTTAGCCTTCTTTATGGCCCTGATTCAGCACTTATGTATATGGCCACAATCTGATGTGCTAGTGTAATACCATTTGCTCCAAGTTATGTATGTTCTGAACTGCCTCTGCTGGGAAGCAATGGATCAGCCTTCTCATCATGCTCCTTGTCTGCCCCCGACTTACTGGAGCAATTAATGACCTAAGCAAGTGACTAAATCAATTGAATACAATATAGACTTCTTTAGAGAATGTTAGTGTCAGCTGGTGCTGTTGTAGCAAGCTTCGTTTATTGGCACATGCACACTATGCCGTAAAACACTTTGCAGTGACACAAACTTGAATCAAAATGCCAGACCTAGCATTCCTAACATCAGGGAAGACTGCATCCATGTCTTCCATTGACTCAGCTTTCCCTCAGCATTGACTGAATCCCTTCATTCCTCTTCTGGAAACTCCTTTGCCGGAGGAGCAGAGAAAGCCACAGTAACAGCACTGTAGAAATGTAGGTGGTCCTGCCCCTCCTGAAAGAAGCTGCTGTGGTGTTGTCACCACTGCCAAAGGTTGTTAGCCATTTCTATCATCCAGCATTTCTGTACCTGAATCAGGAACAGGCAAGTCTGAACGTAGCTGGTCAAGTGCCGTCTGTATTCCCAAGTGACACATTTCTGTGCACACTAAAGGCTCTTCTTGTCAAATATTACACACAGTTATTCCTAGTTTTGATCCAGAAAGCAATAGGCAAGTCAGGGTTGACACCTGAAGTAGTGCATGAAGTATTAGTTAACTTCTACATGTTTTTCAGCTTTATCCCTAAATATCAAAATCCCCTCCTATAGCTCTGTGCATATGAATATGTATACAGACATCACACACACATACGATGTTCGTCTGTGAACACAAATTTGAAGTTGTATTTAACATTTTCATATTATTCTATGTGCTACTGAAAAATGAAATGTTTAAAAGATACTCAATGAAATTATACTGATCAGGGATCCTCTTCCTGTCCTACCACTTGTGTTCTTGCAATTAGGAAAAATGTCTCTAGGTTGTGCCAGCAAAGGATGGAATATCACTGAGGCTTCACTGACTGACATTTCATCTCCCTCCCACCCCCCTTTATCTCTTTTCTTGGATCCTCTTCTTCTTGTGGTTTTATCCCCCCTTCCCACTTGTCTTCTCACAGGATATGAGTAACTGGCACTGAAGTCAAAACAAGTTACTCACTTCCTCTATCAGGGAACTCAGATTCCTAAAGTACACACTCTGCAGAATCACACAAACATTGCATGCCTGCTCCAGAGCGGGAATGAGCTCCGAGGAAATAGCCTTGTAAGGTTTCTAGCACTGCATGGGTTGAATCAGGTGGGAAAAAACCCTGAAATGCTGTTCCATGAAGTATTTTTGTGTCTGGAGAATGAAGTCATATGGAATGGACAGTCATTTAGAAGCTGCTGTTATGATATAAATCATGAGGTTTCATGGGAAAAGGACCATAATCTTTTCTTTTCTTTGAGGCTTCCTATCAGTTCTTGTTCTACACGCACTGCTTTGTCCAGGAAATTGTTCATCTACTTTCTAAAATTAAGAATTACACTGGACCTCAATGGGCACAAAGTTTTGTATTCACATAAGAACTATTTTCAGAGTTAGAAATATGGCTAAATCAGGTTGCGGGATCTGAATAGTCCCACTCATCCATGGTCTCCAGGTCTTGTTAGGAACCTCCCCAAGCACTCATCTGAACTTGAATTTCTGCTGTGTCTACACAAAAAACACCTTAAAGCCCAGCTGGAGTGAACTTTGCACTTCAAGCAGACTGATGGCATCATTTGATGTTTGCTCACAACTTCCTCTTGACTTATGAACGTCTCTGAACCGTGGCCTTAAATCCCCTCTGAAATACACTGTAGAGCTGATATGAAGTAACAGGTAGTGCTTACTGCAAGCCCTGCTGTGTCTCCAGAGAGAAGCCTGGAAATGTGGCTCATGATCAAGATAGGTGCTGTTTGAAGATAATGCTGCCTCATGCTTGCATGTGCTTGTAGGAGGACTTCAAATAACCCTTTTAACTCTAGGCCTTGAATGAAGACTAAAGTTGAGAAAGACAACCTCTCGAGATGGTTTCCTTACATGGAAAACTCCCATTTGGCTGACCCTGCAGGCGATAAAACTCTTAAGCCTGTAGTAGCACTTGTGGTTATGTTTTTAAAGCTGAAGTAGGCACCACAAAGGGAGCTGAATGCAGGCACAAAAATGACAGAAAACATCCACTCTTCATTTCACTGAATCATATGCCAAAATGCAAGGACAAAATAGATGCCTTTCGGTGCTACATTAAAACAGGTGTTTCTGCTGGGCTCTGGGGTACGGTCCTCCACTCCTGAAGCCAAGCTTACTGCCTTCAGTATAGCAAGTTTTACTTCAAGACATCTTTCTCCCTGTCTGTCTTTTTCTTTCCCTGCTTCTGCAGTGTTTGCTGTTTGAAACACTTTGAGTCTCTGAATGCAAGTGAGAGACCTCTGAACAAAAACCTGAACTTTAACACCACTGTGAGTATGAGTGCTGAGACACAAAGAAGGATGCTGCCTCTATCACTCCACAGGGATGTAAGAAAACCAGTACAACCATTTGTGGGCTCAGGGAGAAGAAGCAGCAGTACAAAAGCTTTCTCACAGAAATACACTGAGTTGGCATTTATATAAGACCTGTATTTGCACTTGCTGAAACCCAGTAAATGCAATGTACAGGGTAAGAGCATGGAAAGAGAACAGAAGTTTTCAGGATAAGAGTGACTTAAAAGCGTGATGTATGGAAGAAATACATACAACACAAAAGATTTCTCTTTTATTCCTGGCTTCCCAAAAAGGTGAGATAATGATACAGCTGTCAGAAACTCCATATGTTTGCAAGAGATCTTGTGCTCCAAGAGGTTGCTCCCCTGGAGAAAGTCCTCAGGACTCCTACAAATCCAGCTGGAGTTAATTAAGCCTTCTAGAAAGAAAGTACAGAAAAGCTGTGCCCACCAGTTGCTTTCAGGTTCCAGGAGAGATGCCAAGAAGTTGTCTGGGTGGTTTCACTGACATCTCAGAGCAATATCTGAAAATGCTGCCATCATTAGGCTTCATTTCTGCCAAAAGACAAAAAGCCTCTTTACAGAGCCTCCAATACAGTCTCCTTTTTCTGCCATCTATTCACTTGCTCACTTGTGCAGCTTAGAGTGCTTCATCCTTCAAAATAGCATCTCATTTTAGGGAATGCTGTCAGGATCCCAAAATCTGTGCCATGAGTACTGTCAGAACTGGCTCCAACCTTTGCCTTGTCCTGCCCAAAGGAAAAGCTGCCAGATCAGAGCTGAGAAGCACTTGCTGCACAACACAGAAGAAGGTTTTCACATCTCTTCCCTTTCCTTCAGGGATAAATTCCAGCCTCAAGGAAGTCAAAGGCTAAAGTACCATCAGCCCTCCCCAAGCATATCTTGCCAGTGCTTTTTATAATGGACCTACAGTGATGACCACTGTTTGCCTCAAAGAAAAGACTTGTTAACAAATCTTTATCTTCCTTTTTAGATATTATTCATCAGTTCTTTTCCTGGTACCAAATCATATTAAACCCCAAATTATTGGAAAAATCATTGTAGGCTTTTTTCTTTTTCCTGTAGGAGGAAGGAGAGCCATTCCATTGGCAAACTGTTTCTTCCCTCCTAAAAACATTTTTGCTTTGCCTTAGTTTTTGTTATGTTCTAACCTTTGAGATAAAACCCTCTTCAGTATTATTCTCAGTCAAAGCACTAGAAACTTCTTATTTTTTTGTTCCATAACATTGTTAATTGATTTTTATCTTGAAATGATTTAAAGTATACCAGAGAAAAAGGCTGTGAGGACAAAACAAGGGACAGGGAACAGAATCAAAAGGACTGGAGAGAGATTGGGCACTCTGAGCACCCTGAATTCTCACAGTTCCATCTCTGACACTGGTTACCTTGCTAGGCAATACAAGAAGAGAAAGGACTGCTTAATTCAAGCTTTATGCTATGGTTTAAATTGGGAAAAAAGCAGTAACTGAGAACAAACATAACACAAATACTTGGGGAAACATTTGGGAGTAGAGATGTCTGTGCTAAAGATGTGATTCCCTAGTTCCTTCAGGGAGAAGCTAGGAAAATAGTATTTCTGACTCTTCCCAGAAATGTCTCAGGAAAGCCAAAATGTTTGATATTTTATTCTTATTGCTTCTGAAGAAGAAAACCTCTGGGGAAAATGGATTTTTACCTCTGCTAGTTTTTCTCTGTAAGAAGAGTTTGTTTCTGTGAGTGTGCATGTGTGTGCAAATAGAGCCCCAAGTCCAGCTTGTTTTCAAGCTTGAAGGTCACCATTAAGCAAAGATCATGGCCACAATATTGAGTTATATTTAGGGACAAAAAACAACAAAGAAACAGGATAGTCTGTATTTCATCAATGTCTGTGACACTTTTATTACCTATTTGTTATTGCTGTGTTATGGCAAAATCACTGAAGCATACATTATTATCCTCTATGCCATCTTCAGTTCACATTCATCAAAACCAGCTAAATGTAAAATTTCGGATGAGCTGTGGAAAAGCCTGCACGTGCCTGAAGAGATTTTCCTTCCATCCTACAATTTGTCACTGTCTGGGTGACAAAGTGGGGTCAAGCTGCTACTTGACCTCATGCTTTTGCTTCTTGGAAACTTTGAGTAAGACTAAAACCATGTGGATAAAACCTCAGCTGGGTTTTTAAACAGTTCCTCTGCTTATCAGTTATAAATTCATTTTCATTCTTTGTTTTCAAAGCCAGTATCAAGATGTCACAAGCGTTATTGATATTTCCTGAACAAGCATCCATAAACTGATCACCATTCCCCGTGTCCTTAGTCTTTGCAAGCTGGTTCAGCTTCAAAGAATGCTTATAAGTCAAGGGAAAAATCCAGCTTGACTTGAATGGGTTTTGATTCCATTTGGAACTATGAAGCTGAGATTCAGATTTCCTGAGCACAAGAATCCCTGTACATCCACGCCTTTGGAGAGGACACCTGACAGCTCCTCCTGCAGGGGCAACCCCACAGGGGTGAGGTACAAATACTGATCATGATGCTCCCTCACACAGCTTTGAAAACGCTAGTAAATGGGACTGTTTTGCTGCTGAAGCAGACACTTAAGCAAGTGATATCTGTACTTTCAGTCTACATATTTGTGTCATTTTACCACCTAACTGCCCTCAAAACTAATCTGTCCAAGGTAACACTGCACTGGTCTTCACTCTTATGTTTCACTCTCTTTCCTGCATTTATACAAATACACCCAAAGGCATCACTACACAAAAGCTCTTCTGGCTTAATCAGTAATTTTGGGTAAGGTCCCTTCACTGCATCAGAGTGAACTTGTTTGATACAGGTCTTCCGGCACATTTCCAGACAAACTTGTCACCCACATGATGAGGACTGAGCTTGGTTTTGCGCTTTTTGATCTGATCCCTCAGGATCTGAAATTTTAGGAAGAAGACTGAGATCAGACATGGTTGTTTTCTGTTATCTTGATATGGGTGTGTAGGCAAGACTGCATCTTAAGACCTCCTTCTATCGTTAAGTAAACGAGGCAGAAACAGTAGTGGGTTTGGGTGTGCCATTAGTTGGCTGTATGTTTGTAATACAGCTAAATGCACAGTCACTCCTGATAGGAACTGCACCCTTCCCATCACTCCATAATCTGCCTCTGTGCTTCAGGGAAACTGTAAAAATATGACAAAGGTTATTTATTTAATCTTGCCTTTTCTGACTGATGTTAAACTGACTTTCCTACAGCTGCATTATTCCTGCAGCCCTCTGAACTGCGGTTGTACCTGTAACAACAGTTTGTGCCTGATTTTCCAGAAAGTATCAGCCACTTAACCAGTTAGTTCCCTTAAGGAAGCTTTTCCAGTCTAAAACAGTTTCTCTCTCATTTCCTTGTTTGCAGTGCACAAACAGTGACCTCACATGTGCCAGGACAAACAGACTTCTTAGTCATCTTGCCTATATTTTCTGAGACATGGGTTCAATACCATTTACTAAATATAGACTAGTTAGATCCCTTTAGCAGAATAAAAGCCTCATCTCAGGTCTTTAACCTGAGTTCCCCTTTTTAACAAGTCATATAGAAAATGCTGCTTATTAGGAGCATTTAGCAGGAGGACCACTTCAGTTCTCTTTTTCCCCCTGGAAGCTCCTCTGCAGGAGCTTATTGCACAGGCTGGAGTTTCACTGTGCACAAGTGTTGACCCTGGAAGATGTGCATGTTGCTGCACATTGGTCAGCAGTGACAATGTGTCAGCCGTTACAGATATGCTCAGCTTCAGAAAAGGGAACTTGTATAAACATGAGGAAGCATTTCAAAAGGAATTAAAAGGGACAGCTTTGAGAACTAAGTTCCTACAGGCTGGGCGGAAGTTGCTGAGGGATGCCTTATAGTTAGTGCAGTGCAAGTACATACCATCTTTTCAGAAAGGCTTGAAGAAAAGCTTGAAGAAAGGCCAAAGGCAGCAGCTTTGTTAGGCAGCAGAGCAAAGGCATTAGAAAGTTCAAAAGGCACGATGTTGTAGAGAGGACCTCAGGCTGGAGGGAGATGTCTCTGGACCTCATGAGGAAGGGCTGGAGGCCATAGTTGCCTGTAATACATTTTAGTACTACAGTAGCTGGTCTACATGGTATCACTTATTTTTTTCTTCTGCTTTGTAGATTATCCAGGGAACTGCTTACAGTCAGCTGAAGCCCCTGGGTAGCTGTTAACCCTTCTGGGAAGAGCAGGTAAGTGGAAATGTGTTTTTGTAATTCTGGTCGGAGCACAGCCCCAGGGACACTGATGGTGAGGAGGGAGAAGATATGGCATGTTCATCCCCCAGTGACAAGCAGCTACCAGGGCCCCTGAGGCACTTTGCATTTTGAGTGGCATAACACTTCAATACACCTCTCAGGCTTTGCTCACTCCCCCAACAGCAGGCCTAGTATTAAATACCTACTCAGGCTGCTTCAAAGGTGTAGCTAGCAATATGAAATGATCCTTTGAATTGTGTTAGAACTGTATCTGTGACTGGGTCATACATCCTCCATAGGCTTTTAAATGTTTACTTGGCTGAAATACGATATTAATCTTATGCTACTTACCTCTTCTCCTATAGCAACAGGTAGAATTTCAAAATGTCAGTGACATGCATACATATGGAGTAATTACTATGTGCCCTTAAATCCTGCTCTCAGAAAACAATGCATACTCTGCAAAAATGTGATTTTTCTAAAAACACTTAAGAGGTCCTCATCATTTCTATGCCAGAAATAAACAGAAAAAAGGACCCTTTTGAGTGGTGTATTACTCATTTTAAAGAGCCTGTGGAAAACCGACATGCTTCCTTATTTATCTTTGGGAAGGAACAACTTCATCAGGTACTGCAGGAGAAAATACAGCGCTACATTATGCAAGGGAGTTTCCATTTAAAATAATTGAGTACTTAAAATTCACTCTCTCTCCCATTCAATAAGGCACTCAGCAATTCTAAGCTGGAAAAGGCCATTAGTATAATCTTATCTGTCCCTCTCCATAACAGAAGGAACAAAACTTCATCCAGTTTCCTTCAATGATGTACTTTTTGGTTAAAGTCTATTTCCATGAAGAGATCTAATCTTGATTTAAAATCTTCCAGAAGAGAATTTGCTGTGTCGCATGTTGTTCTGTTCCAACACATAATCATACTCAAAGACGTCTATTTCTTTTTTTCTGGCTTTATGTACCAGACAGTTCCTCTATCAAAGGGAAGGATGACCTCATGCTTCACTTATATATAGTTGTGTCCAATAAGATTTGAATATAAAGGTAGAAAGACTCAAAGTTCCCAAACTGCAGAAGAAGCTTAAGGAAAAAGTGAAGAGGGAAAAACCCAGTCTCTGGTAAAGCAATTTGTTAGAAGTGTCTAGAGTAAAGGTGCTGTGATTGTAGACCAGACCATGCCATTAGGAGAGCAGAGTTTTGCAGTCTTCACTAAGACAAAACACCCATCAGCATTTGATGGGAATTTCAAATTTATAGTGGCTGATTAAGGATTATGACACAGCTTTCCACATTTGAATATACTTAAAATAATTCTGATAAGTGCCATATGCTTTTAATTTCCTTTCTAATTGCATTTTTTCTTATTCCATTGTTTGAACTACATAAGCTAGTGCAATTAAAGACATTTAGAAGTCTGCCTTTCTTGACACAAATTTTACAGTAGCAAAGAAAGGGATTTATGACATTCAGCATAGCTCTGGAAGTGTTTTTCTGCTAAAGACATGACTTCTTGTTGAAATGTTTTCTTGAATCAAAGCCTTATCCCCTATACATTTAAGTCTGACTAATAGGCAAATCTGGTATTGTGATCCCAGGCTGTCAGATAAAGCCAAGTACCAAGTAACACTGCAAATACTCCCGATCCCATGGCTCTTCATGCAGGGCAAACCCAGGATGGGGCTGAAAGCTTACATTTTTGTTCTCAAAGGGCAGAAGTTCCTTGAGGTTTCTCTTTCACACAGCCAGAGCCCTGTGGTCCTCCTCCCATCAGCTTCATCTCTTCCACTGAGGTGGGAAATCCACGGTGTGTGCACAGAGTGAGCAGGAGCAAGCAGGACATGGCTCAGGGCTTGCTGTGTTGGATCTGTTTTGGTAGCTGATGCAGCTATTCCACCTTACTGGATCAGAAGGGCTCAGGACAGCCTTGTACAGTGACATGAGGGGGCACGACAAGGGTTACCATGTACATACCCATGTCCCTACCCACTAAGGCTTTCCTGGGTGACTCACCACTGCTGCTGCCTTCATGCTGTCCTAGTAGCTCTCCTACCACATCTTGTTTCTGTCCTGCTCAGCCCTGTTTGGCAGGAGTGGGCTGGCTCAGCAGTCCTCCTCTGAAGGTGGAAAGCACAAGGCAGAAAATGACCTGGCAGGACTGAAAGCAAAACCATTTGTCCTCTCTCAGAAGGTTGCTCTTAGATCAGTGCAGGCACAGCATACCACTGCAGTGTCTTCAGAGGTGAAAATCTAATCCAATACATGTAGGGAAACAGCAGATGCTGGATGCTTACTTTGAAATGTGTGGTTGTAAGGCAAATTAAAGAGAGAATTCCTAGCTCTAAGATCCTTCTTTATCTTACAAAAGGTGGATATTCTGCCTAACGTGTTTCTTAATACATTTTTCATCTTGTTATAATTTAAGTGCACAGTTAACAGCACCCATGAGATGTATCCCAGAGCCATTATGTCTCTTTTAACATCAATGCAACTGCACAGCAGTAAGAGCTGTTTTCCCCACAGATTCTCTGCTAAGGTAAAAGAAGGTGAGGCTCCCTATTTCTGCTTGCCAACAGGTCCATTAATCCATTGTGAAATCAGTTTTCCTCCAGAAAAATTATCTTTGCATGTATTATGGTAAAATGAAAAGTCACTAACAGGTTTGCATCTCAGAAACTAACAGTAATACAGCTAACTAGAAAAAGAGGAAATTTCTTTGTCTTTTGAAAGAGCACAGCATGTACCTGCTGCACTTGGATTTCTATTTAGAAGCATGTGAAACAGTGACATTATCTGGTTCACATTCACTGGATGATCTTCCACCTAACAGTCAAATATTTCAACTTTTTCCAGCTTATCAAATGAAAAGGCCTTTTCTTTTCACCACTGAACAGAGGGAAAGCAGCAGACAGTTTTTCTACAGCCTCAATTAAGCAGATGCTGATGGAGGATGAGAAGACTTTTGATGGTAAGGCATGTTCTGGCAGCAGTCCTGGTCCTTACCAGTGGATTTTAGCAAATTGGAAATAAATCTGCAGGATGAGAATTTCCAGAAATGTATTTAACTATGTCAATAGAATGAGCTTCCAAGAGACTTTTTTTACCATATTGGCAGACCAAAAGCAACTCTTGCGTGATTCATGTTCTGTTTCTGAAAGCACAGCATATTTTTACCAATGCAGAGCTTCCCAAGAGATGTGCTCTAAAATTCAAGGCCTTTACCAAAGTATAAACAGGAGGAGGACACAAAAACTATTAGTTACATGGTCACCTGGCCCTTGTAAGTTTTGAGTCTGGAAGGGTGTAAGTTGCAAAAACAACACATGATGTTTATAAATCATCCTGACAGTGGCACATTGCAACATAGATGTTTTCTTCTGAAAGGGCTTGCACTCATTGTCAAAGTCAGGGATTTTTCCAGATATATTCATTAGGTTCCATTTTCCCATACTTTATCTAAATGCCAAAACAAATGCTTGCCAAAGATAAATTCACAGATCTGGCAGGCTGGGAGGAGTCTCAAGAGATCATCTCAGCAAACATTCTGCACTGAAGCAGGCTAGAAGTATCTGGACACCATCCCTGGCACTTTTATCTTTTTCACTTTAGGAAATCAATATCCCTGGGTAGAATGTCCTAATGCTTTGCCACACTTTCAAGTAGAAAGACTTAACTAATATCCTTCCTAAATCTTTTAGGTGAAGGTGAAACGGATTCTTTCTTGCCCTTCCCTGAATGGACATGCAAAATAATTCTGAGTTGTAGCCCTTCCTGTACTAACCCCTTCCAAGCTGTTTTGTGGTTTCTCAGCCTTCTCTTTGCAATCCAGTGTTTTCACCTTCCTTTTTATGAGTCATATTTTCTACACCTCTTATCATGCTGCTTTCCTGTGCTTTCTTGTCAACTGTGTCTACTTACTGCTCTCAGCTGAGACAAAGGACTCCAGCTGGAACTTCACCACTGCTTTAGAAAGTATAACAATTACTGCTGCAGCCTACATAAAGATAGTTTAATTGTCAGAACAAAGCTCATCTTATCTTCAGCAGTATCTGATTATTGACATATACCTAGCTTGAGCTCTGTAGTGAGGATCACAGAACACCAGACTTGAAAGGGAATGAAGAGAGACTATCTATCTTGTGAATTATCATCTTGGTTTTGGTTCTGATAGAGTTAATTTGTTTCCTTAGTAGCTGGTGCAGTGCTGTGTTTTGGATTTAGTATGAGAATAATGTTGTTAACACACCAATGTTTTAGTTGTTGCTAAGTAGTGCTTACCCTAAGTCAAGGACTTTTCAGTTTCCCATGCTCTGTCAGTGAGCAGGTGCATAAGAAGTTAGGGTGTTTAATCCGACTGTTCCAAGACAGCTGATCCCAACTATCCAAAGGGATATTCCATACCACAAAACGTCATACTCAGTATAGAAACTGGGGGGAGTTGGCCGGGAGCCTCCGATCACTGCTCTGGGACGTGCTGGGCATTGGTTAGTGGGTACTGAATTTATTTCAATTATTAAACTGTTCCTATCTCAGCTCAAGAGTTTCACATTTTTCCAGTTCTCTTTTCCAACCCAGTGGCAGGGGGGAGGGAGGCAGTGGCTGTGTGGTACCTAGTTGCCATGTGGGGTTAAACAACAGTGATACCTAGAAATCTTCAAAAGATGTTTGTCTCACTTTTCTGTAAGGTTTTCCAACAGAGGAGATTTCATTATCATCACAGGCAATCTGTTCCAGTGCTTCACTGTCTTCATATTTAGTTGTTAGGAGACAAAAGTGCTATCTTATATCATACTGGATGACCCGGTCAGACAAATGTCCCTCTTCTGCTATGATTCTGCCTAGACAATAACTCTCAGTTTTGTGCTTGTCTGCTGAAATTCTCCTTCCTATGGAGGAGACTTTGCTGAATTTCAGCTGTTCTGATTTCAGATTCTAATCTTTCAAGCATGTGTCAAATTCTGATGCTTTTGTCCACAGTACTTGCAACCTTGATCTGCACCATTCCCATTTACTAATATTATGACCATAGTGTTTCTTGTGGTGCTTCAAACTGTCAACAGAAATGCTGAACAGGTAGAACAGCTGGGCCCAGAACAGAGTGTGATTAAACTTCAGTTGAAATTTGACAGCAAAGATCTGATGGGTGCTCTCTGAGAGCAAGTTTTCAACCACTGAACACCTTTCTTCTCACAACCATATTAGCACTGTACTTCATTTGTTTCCTTATGGGAATGTCGCAGAGAAGTGACAGAAATGTAACTGGGGTTGAGATTATATCACATTAGTTGTATCCCCCTTTTTTGCCTCAGTAGGCCACTTAACCAGCCAAAGGCAGAAATTTAACAGGCTTGACAAGGCCCATTCTCAGAAATCCTTGTTGGATATAGAATCATAGGTTAGGGTTGGAAAGGACCTCAAGATCATCTAGTTCCAACCCTCCTGCCATGGGCAGGGACACCTCACACTAAACCATGTCACCCTGGTGTCATCTAACCTGGACTTGGACAATGCCAGGGATGGAGCATTCACAGCTTCCCTTGACAACTCATTCCAGTGCCTCACCACCCTTATGGTAAAGAATTTCTTCCTTATATCCAATCTAAACCTCCCCTGTTTAAGTTTTAACCCATTACCCCTTGTCCTGTCACTACAGTCCCTAATGAATAGTCCCTCCCCAGCATCCCTGTAGTTCCCCTTCAGATACTGGAAGGCTGCTATGAGGTCTCCACGCAGCCTTCTCTTCTCCAGGCTGAACAGCCCCAACTTTCTCAGCCTGTCTTCCTACGGGAGGTGCTCCAGTCTCCTGATCATCCTCGTGGCCTCCTCTGGACTTGTTCCAACAGTTCCATGTCCTTTTTATGTTGAGGACACTGGAACTGCACACAATACTCCAAGTGAGGTCTCATGAGAGCAGGAGTACTCCTTACAGGTCCCCAGCCAGACATTGAGCCATTGACCACAACTCTGCGTACGGCCATCCAGCCAGTTCTTTATCCACCGAGTGGTGCACTTTGTAATCATTTAGGCACTTACAGAGGAATTCTTTAACAGCTTATTCCAGAATCTTCTCAGGAATCAAAGTTACACTGATGGGTCAGGAGAGTAGCATCTCCTCCTGTATGAAAACACACAACACATATCCATGGAGCTTCCAAAATCCTCATATCAGAATACAGGTCTTTCATACCTGAAACATTGCTATGCTTGCTCAGAGCTCCAGTTTCCACCACCAAATTTATCACCCCATCAGAGAGTCAAGCATGACAAGAGTGACATTTCCAGGGTTTTCATAAGTGCCACTGAGCACTTGCCAACTGTTTTTCTCAAGTATTTGTGGCTGAACATAATGTATGCTAAGAGGGATTTTACAGCAAATGGCTAGACACTGTCCTACATCAGACAATGACAC
Organism: Melopsittacus undulatus; assembly: GCF_012275295.1. Lineage (NCBI taxonomy): Eukaryota > Metazoa > Chordata > Aves > Psittaciformes > Psittaculidae > Melopsittacus > Melopsittacus undulatus. Next base: position 81,561,864 of record NC_047531.1, on the reverse strand, counting down.
CAGAATGTCTCTAAGCAAAATCACCAAAATATTGCTAGAGGACAAAATGTATGGTTTTTCTTTCCTAGCTCCAATCTTTGAATTGCTGACTTGTTTTACTTGGATCTTTCAAGAAAGAAAAATGCAGTGATAGGGGGTAAAAAAAGGCAGTGTCTCAAATGGAACCTTGCAACACTATGGACGCTCCGGTTGCAGCTCTTTCTGGTTGCCCTACATGGAAAAAGAACTTTGCCTCCCCACTGTATCTTCCATACAAGTGCATTAGATATGTTGAGCCTTGTTCACATCTTTTTCCAGGAAGCAGAAAATACTATTATTACCCCATTCTTGCAGTCAGGAAAACATAAAGGGGACTTGTTCAAGGTCAAAGTGAGTCAGCAGAGAACACAGGATGAAACGAACCTAGTCCCATGTTTTAATAACTAAGACAATGTTCTCTTTTTTTTTCTCCCTTTCAGATAGTGTTCACTTGCATAATCTTATCTCTAAACCAGAAGAGCTCCACAGAGGTCTACAGTTGAAATGCTGGTAAAGATCAAAGGAAAATGAGCTTTCTCACTGGACAACCACCTTGTTTTATGCTCTATTGATTTACAGCACCCTACAGAAGTGTTAGGGGGGATGGTGTTACTAAGGAGACATTTACTGAACTTAACTCTCATACAACACATGCTTTCTTCCAAAAACAGCTTTTTCAAATACAGATATCATTTAAAGACCCATTTCAGAATTGAAGAGTCCCCTGTCTCCCCCTGCTTCAACTTTTTATTTACATGATAATGAAAGGGAGAAAAATTAGAACTGTGGTGACATTGGGCTGACAGGGATGTTGCTTCACAGAACTCTCAACATGTGTCCATCACCCTGGAATCTGAGCATGGATTCAGCTCTCACTCAGGCCCTCCCATCACTCCAAACAGCCATTAGGCCCTTGAATTGACTGGTGTCCTCACCTCAAATCACTACAGCTGGAAGCTCCAGAAGAAAGCCTATGATACACAGGACTGTGGGGACTGAAGGAGAATTTGTGATTATGCTCTGAACTGTGTCTGAACAGCCAACAAGCAACTGCATTTCTCTGCCTACAAACCAGTCACAGTGTGATCAGTGAACACATATATTTTCTTACTTCATTGTTGTAGTTTAACCCCAGACAGGATTCAAAAGAGAGCTGGTTATTTTTAAGGCAAGGATCTGTGTAGGTGCATTCCAACTTCTGGAATCTCTAAGCCTGCCAAGGGCTATTGTGTAGATAAATAGTAACTGGAAAAAAAAATATACTGAAAGTACCATTGTACCTTCCCATAAAATGAGGAGGATGCACAAAATAGAAATGACCCCATGTTCATATAGAAACCAGAATAAATTCATTCAGGCTGCATCTGAAATGTTGTAGTTGCCACTTTCATTCACAGGTTTCCTTGCACAGCAAGAAACAGGTGCTTGAAAAATCAGGTGTGTGGAATAAACCTTATCTAGAATGCTTTAACTGACAGATGAGAAACTCAAAGGAGCAACTGCAGGAGCAATAGGCAAGAAAACAACTCACAAAGGCTCTTTACAAGGCCAGGGAACATAAAAGTAACAGCAACATCTGTGAAGCGGCAAAGCTCTTCCTTTTGTTTCACTTTCATAAAGTTATATGTTGTAATATTCTTTCTGTTTAAAGGTCATGGTGTGTGTATAATCATAAACCCAGGAAAAACCTGCTTTTTGAACAGGATACAAACTTCTGCCAGTTATTCTAGCTATAGGCTTGAAAAAGTAAAAAGTGACAGCCCAAAAAGCATGGAAACTTCAGATCCAGGTGGGGTCTCCTAAGAGCAGAGTAGAGGGAGAAAATCATCTCCCTTGACCTGCTGGTCACGCTCCTTTTGATGCAGCCCAGGATCTAGGACTCAACCTTCTACACCTCAGTTACTTATCTTTAAATTCCAGACAACAGTACTTTCCTATTTTAGTGTGGTATTAGGAAGATAAATACATTAAATACATTAAAATGTCATGCAAGTAGCAAAGATAGAAATGAGCCTCAGTTTCTAATGCCTTCCAGGACTTCTGAGTGTAGAGAGAATGCAGGGTCTGGAATCAAGGAAGAAAGAAATGGGGTGGAAGAGAACTGCCAGTGCCCATGATACACTTTCCTGGGGGCAACAAGGGTGCTTACTTTGAAAGATGTCAGTGCCTTTAACAAGTAGAAAATGGCTGTGTCTTTTCTGAACAGCCTTGGCAGAAAGCAAATACTTTTCCCTTTGGAACTGTGGCCACCCTTTTGGCTATGGGCAGGTATGCTGTGATAGCTTCCTCTGTGAGAATGGGGGTTGTTTGTGGGTTTTATTTAATACCTCCATCTGGATGTTAGCACCCTGTGATCACAATTTTAACATGCTAGTATGATTCTGGCATTATACCACCAAGAGGAAAGGTACAATGTGAACAGGGGTTAGGAAAAGGCAGGTTTTGTTCCCTGCCTTTTTGATGGAGGATTTGCAGTGGCCTTAAGACCAATGTGGCTTACATTCATTCTTTCCAACCTTTTCCTCCTGCAGAGAGCTGGTGGGAGACCAGGTGGTATGCCCCACCTGCACTGGTCAACAGAATCATCCTTCTGAAAAGCCAAGGAGTATGCCAGCACATCAACAAATCCTGACACTGTACAAAGGAGAAGGCAGAGAGTCAGACCAAAAGGGTTACTCAGACATACCACCATTCTCCTGACTGGGAAACAGAACTTTGTATGACTGCACTAGTTTTACTCGAGATTATTATTACTGTATGGACATTGATTATTACTTAAAACATGCAGATCAAACACATGATTATCTCTGAACTGCTGTTACTGTTGTCACTTCCAAGAAGTCCTACTTCCTTGTGAGATATGGTGTGAACAAAGTTGTCCTTATGGAAGGAGCCTACACTATCCATTGGAATTTGTACCCTATGTTCCTTAGAACCAAAAAGATTCTCTTCTCCTCCTTTCATGCTGCTCATCTCCTAAAAAAGAAAGGACAGAAATAATGCTTAAACACACCAACTGGTGTCACTATTATAAAAACAAAACCAAAGCCAAACAAAGACCCTAAACAAACAGAAGAAAATGGGTATATTCAGCTGGCTTTAAGTGGCACCAAGTGTCACCTTTGTCTTGTGTTTCCTGCTGTCTGACTTAAGACATTCTCACTCTGCACTACCCTCAGCCTTTCTGAATTGCTCTCCAGAGACACTAACCCACTACAAGAGCAGACATTTAGGTGGAATTTAGGCTGTCTGGAAACAGCCCAAAGCAATTTGGAAGGATAAGTTAGAAGGCAGAGCCACAGAAAAAGAAAAAAATGTTCTCTATTTTCATTGATATTTGCTGATCCTTGAAGACCAGATGTGGACAAATTGAAGGTCTCAGATTTCATGGGACACTCTTTTTCCTGTCATTTTCATGAAGAATTTTTCTTGCTCTGTGATTTCTCATTTTCTAACCAGATCTTGGCAGAAGGATAAGCTATTATAAAATACATGGTATATTTTCACTGTAGTGATAACTGAAACTTTTGTCAGCAGATTTTCCATCCATGCAGTTCTCAATAGCTACCTCCAGAAAGGATCCTTGCTCTCTTTCCATGCAATGGTGTAGGCTGTACAAATCCACCAATATTGTGAAATATGTCCTCTGGTGATAAGAAAACATCCCACATCTTTTCCTTGCCAGCCATCACTCTTTTCCACCTCAGCTTCTATCTCAGGTAATAAAGCCTGATGTTTCTTACTATTTTGAGTGAAAAGAAATGAGCATTCCTATAGGCCTAAATCCAAACACACTGAAGGTAACACAAAGTCTCCCAAACAATTCAGCTAGCTTTCCATCACGTTCACCAGAGATAAACATATGCAGTCTGTGTAATGAAAATAAATTAGCATCTGGATTGTAAGCCTCTGCCAGCCCAGCCAGTGAAACTCAATGTGGCAGCTGCTGTCAGCTTCTTGACTCAGCCAAGCTAATAATGCTATGAAACAGGTGAGGAAACCAAGCTGCAGGTATGTGATGCTTCTGAGTGGAATCAAAAATTGGCACTAGCATGTGAGCTGGGATACAATTAAACTGGCTCCATAGCAAACCTATGCTTCATTAGTGAGCTGAAGATCTGGCAGAGACTCTTTCTTGACAGTACATCCTAGTGATGCCATCATCAGGATCCTGGCATCCAAGGAAATTATGTAAGCAATATAGCCACATGAGTATATGGCAAAAAAGAATAATTCTTTAGAAGATGGCTCTGTGTGGAAAATGGTCCAGCTGTAGATTCTGTTATGCTGGTCTGCTCCTACCTAGTCTTCTTCTACCTTACAGTGAATGAACATAAAAGTGACAGAGAAAATGAGCAGTGTCTTACTCTGCAATGCTGTACCGGGAAGGAAGAAAACTCTCCAGGTTGCTACTGTGCTTCTATTTCCCCAGCCAAAGAGAAGTTTATACTGTGAAAGGGTGTCACGTAGATAGATTAATTGACAGGGAAGAGATTTACCATCAAGCAAAATATCAAAGGTCAGAAAACTCCTCTGATTGAGAGTCCCAAATTGTAACTCCAAGTAGCGTATTTCCAGCTGTATTTCTTTTGTTCCTATGCTGGCTGTAGTAAGGACTAACATCAAACAAACTTCACATACTGAAATCCTATGTGAGTTAGGTCAGGCTAAAAGAGCACATAAGACAGCATACTGACACACTTCACTAGCATGTTTGCTGCCCCTTTTCATCCAATCCCTGCACCTGAGACTGCTGGTAAAACTACCTGGACTGCAGAGCTCTGCTCTCCCCACACTTCTCCCAGCTGGCCCTAAGGTCCTTTACCCGCAGAGTGAAACATGGTTTTGGCAGAAGACAACTTTAATACATAAGTCTAGAATTTTAATCCCAGCTACTGTAACTCACCATACATTTTTATTTGATCTATAACCCCAATAAAAGCCACTTCCTATGAAGCTAAGCTGCATAAAAGTGGCTGCTATTTTGCTGAGTAGTAAAAAAAAAACCAACCCTCACATATTATAAGAGACTGAGCCATCAGATGTGCTCTCCAGCATTTATCTGACTTGATGTGTTAATGGCTGGTTATTCTCATTAGCTGTTCTCTGGATTGATACAAGCTGTTTTTCTGCACTTATGCTGTGCAGCCTACTGTGTAAAGGTAATTAGCATGGGGCCTATGGATTAACTGGAGAATCAGATGTCAGCTGTGTTTCCATTCTTTAGCAGTGGCCTGAAGGAAATGATGCTTCTGCAGTGCAGTTAGCTATGCAATATCAAGAGCCCCTGGCTGAGATGAAGGCAACCGATGTACAAACAGGAAGGCAGTTACTGCCTTTATGAACTTGCACCAAGGAAAGACAAGACAAACAAGGCAGAGGTAAGCAGAGCCATAGAGATTAAGATATGTTAAACAAGATTACATTAGGTGTGAGGCAGGGCTCTGCAAACATGCTGCTTTGCAGAAGAGTGCTGGCTTCTAAGCAGTTTTACCTGGCTGCTCCACTTGCTGTGACAGATCCCTCCTTGTGTTAAGTAAAACTGTCCATTGAGTTAAGAAAATCTGTGCAAGGATGATCAGTCACTCTATACCAGAACCAATAAAAGAGCGAATGAAAGCTGTGGAAAGCTACATAAGCACTCACAGCAGAGCAACTCTTGTCTCATGAAGTTTGGCATTTAAGCGCATAGATGTTCTCTTGTTGTGTGTAAGATAATGCTGCTCTCAAGGGTAAAATCACTTTGAAGTGGTATGACTACAAGAAATACAGTACTTCACCTTATTCTTAAACCATCTGAGAACAGAAAGCCTTTTGTTTTGTTCTTGTAGTTAGAGCAGGTGCAGGGTAGAAGCTAGAAACTGAGAGTGTGAGTCTCACCTACATCTGATGCTGAAAGGGGATTGTCTTTACAGCTGGAACAAAGAACTAATAGACTTCAGCTCTCAGGCATAAAACCCTTGTCCAGGCTTCATGAAACCTTTCTGTTGCCACAAAGCATTATAAAAGGTAGGGCCAGATCCTAGAAGGGACCTGGAAACAGATTTTGATGCCCATTATAATGGGATTGCCTGGGTGCTGCTCATGGATGAAGCAAGGCTGGTAATAGCAGCTTGCCTGCATTGCATGCCCAAAACACAAGTAAAGAAAGGCAAAAAACAGCACATTCAAGAAGGAAAATATGATTTTTCAGGTTAGAGGAGGAAAAGCATGAGGAAAAGCATAAACAAAGTACTGGAAAAGCTGAACCTAGTGGCTCAGCATGGGAACTTAAAAGGAGTCTTTGACTACAAGGACTGAAAAAAAGCACACAGGGTCAGAGGGATTTAGATCCATCTAGATCACTTTGAAAAGCTAATTCAACCCAGCCTGGGTTTGTATCTAAACTAAAATGAAACATGCCAAGGAAGGCTCACTGTGTTCAATGTGAAGGACACAGGCAAAAGAATGTCACCATTGATGAATACTGCTGCATTCGCAGCACCTGGTTCACTGGAGTAACTATTCAGCTAAACACAAAGCTGTGGACACACCATAGCAAGAAGGAAGAAAGCCACGCACTCACCACCCCAGCATCCATATTGCCAAACTGGCGTGGCTGCTGTAACATTCCAAGGTAACTGCTGTTCCTCTCAACTTTTACAGTAGGGTCTTCTGACTGTATGGTAACATGTTGATATTACCTGTTTAGAAGTGCAGCCCCCTTAACTGCTGAAAGTGTATATGACTCCACTCTGACAACAACTGATTATGCATTCACTTCAAACAGATCACTCTGAAAAGGCACTGCCCAGGCAGAAGCCAGGAGAAAGAAGTTGGTGGGATGGATATATCTCTTCTCCCGCAGCTGCCCTACAACAGTATTCTCATTAGCTGCAGGAAAAACAGAGAGAAACCATCTGATGGTACATTGGGTATGCTGACAGTGATGAAGAGAGGAAAATCCTGATCCACCTGGGACAGAAACAATGTCAGATATTAAAGCAGAGGGTAACTCCTGATTAGGGGAAAATACTAAACAACACACCTGCAAACTCATCCTAACATAATCCCACCACTCCAGGTTAATCACTCACCCTCTGGGCCCATACTGAGGAAGCATATACTGGTGATCTGCAGAGCCATAGTACATTGACATTCTTATAAACACAGGCAAGCAGCTGCAGTCTTTGAGGAATAATCACAAGGGACACAATGGGATTAGAGCAATCTTACCAGCTCATTCCCATGAAACTGTCCAGAGGCAGACATGGAGCTCAGTGGTGGGTCCTAAGAGATTGTTTCACATTGGTAACTGGAACCTCAGCCACAAGCAGCTGTGACAGCATTTTAGGCAAGCCAAGTAGTAAATTGATGGCATGTTCTGACACAGATTAAGTCAGCCTCAGAACAGCCTGATTGGGGGCAAGAGAAGAGTGAGCCACATGCTGCTGTCAGCTGCACCATCATGTGTGACAGCTGGAGGCCCTGGGCTTTGCCAAGCTGTCAGCCATATGGCAAATGAGGTAGAGAACCATTAATCTAAATCCCCACAATGAAACTCCTCAGATAATGCAAGCGTGGGGCCATGTTAGAACACCACAGATTTTGCTTCACTTCTCTGTATGAAAAGCAAATCCCACACACACATCCCACATGCAGTTGCAGTTCAGGTAAGTAGTGTAATAGTTCATGGTGCCATTGACTCACTGCACAGGTGAGTCATCTGACAGGCTGCATTTGGGACTTGGGACAGTAAGGTCCTGATAGCTACACTTGTCTGAGTTGCTCTGGCAGAGCTGGGTACAGCACAGGGCTCTTGCTTTCTAGATAAAGTTCTTTATCTGAAATATTGGGAGTGCTATCAGGGAGAAAAACAAGGCTACAATTCAAGGGATTTGGTTCTAGAGTTAAAGGAGGATTTAAATTTGGCACTGAAGCCATTTAAATGGGAGCCCTCTTTACCCCTGCTGGTAGGAAGCTGGTGTCATTGCCCCTTTGAGTTTTGTTTTGGAGAGTTAAACAGAAAGAGTTAACCTTGGTCTTCCCCCAGAAGCTACAGAAACAAGCTAGGATGCAGCACTTTGAATTCCAGACAGACACTGTAATAAAATGTGGAAATTGGATGCAAATTATTTACTACATTTATGATACCACATTATTTACTGGTACTGCAGTTTGATAATCACAGCAATAATTTTCAAATTACCTTTGCTCAGCACTCACTCTCTTTTATGAGTTCCGAAATGCTTCCTCTTCGTAAGCAAGACAGGCTTTCTAAGACTTGTCCTATGCTCCTAAATTGAAACAATTTGCAAATGACTACAGAGGCCCAATGTACTTAAGACTGATTTTCAAGGGCACAAATGGCAGTATTTCTTTACAGACAAATGGACATTCAACTAATGATTTGTCACAGACCACACAGGAAGTCTCACATAAAACATTGCATTAAATTAATGGCTCTAATTCCCAGCTAGTGGGGAAAAATAAACAAAAAGGCACTAAACCTTCTCCCAGCATTTACTTGCCTCTGATATACAGTGATTGGCTCTAACTTTGTATCTGAAGAGCATGCATGTCTTTGAACTCAGCATAGTTGAGATGATGATCCACCTGATAAGCTGTACTCTGGGACATCTGCTCAGTATTGACTTGCTTAGGTCTAATTGTTGTCTAGGACACATGGTAAATCAGGACATCAGATATGTGCTGGAAGTAGGTGGAAGATCAGAAATATGATCCTGGGAACCAGTATTTTTGCATACTACATATCTAGGCAGACAGTACTATGAAGTTGACTATGAACAGGAAACTTTTCCATTAAATCAATTATCCATTAGCCAGAACAACAGGATAAGATAGATCTGAGTACTTCAGAATAGATGCAACTAGACAAGACATCCTGAGGCTCACAACTTCTAAGAGATGCTGAGGGAGAACAGTCTCACAGAAGCTATTCGCTATCAAAATGATCTGACTCAATATGAGGAGACATAATTATTGTATGATGGTCATCTTTCAGCTGTGCTTTTCGGATGTTTGCACCCTAGGATAAAGGCAGACACGGGTTATTTAACTGATGGTACACACAGTGTACATTTTCATCCCAGAACCATCTATAAACAAAAAGCACATTTGTATGCTTATTATGTATAACGCAATAAAAAATAAAAAAGCAAACCCAAAATAACGAATCACTTCCTTGAAAGGGTTTTGCTTAATCACATGCATGGTCATGCTGAGTGATGCTGTTGTGAGTATGCTGACACATCTGCAGCCTAGTTTTCTCACTGATTAAAAGAGAAATGTCTGAGAAATACTCAATACACATTAGCAACTTAATATGTTGTCTCATTCTTGTGCTTTTGCTAATTAAGGATGTTGTGCATCACAGGGCAAGAGAGTGGATAGCAATCAGATATTAACTGTGCTTCACACTGTGTAATATATCTGGTGCAGATGAGCAGAACAGAAAAAGCCAGGAGCAAAACACAAACCTGTCCACATGCTTCCTGAGGTGCCCTTTGAATTTACTATGGTTAGTAGTGATAGGCCCTTTTACACACCTTTAGATTGCAACCTTAGCTGTTGCTACATTTTGATGAAATTTATCTCACTTAACTTTGCTGTCCTAAAACACAGGTGGTTGGCCTACTTCTGTAGGCTGCTTTTCAGGCTGATGGGGGAGGCTGAGGCATCTCCTGACCATGTGCCTCCTTTAAGTGCAGTCAAAGCCAGGTGAGCAAATCCCTCATGTGTCTGTACTCACGCAGGCTAGCAAGAACTGTACATGCATTAGAAGGAGGGAGTAATAATAGTGTATCTCTGGAGAGACTTTTTACTGATGCTGGAAAATATTAGCATTTACAGACCTATTTGAAGTATGAGAATCAGATCCTCAGCTCATATCTATTTGCATCCACTTGCAAGGGCCACACAAGCTTGCAGGTACTGAGTTCTCCTATGAATTAAGCTGTCAGCAGAGGCAGTGTGTCATCACAAAATACAAACTAACATAGTCTTATTGTAACACATTTACTCCAGTATTACCACCCTTATTCTCACTGCACAGTCAAATTTGCTCCCTCTCTTCCCTATACCAAGAAACCTATTGGTATGCAGTGCCCACCAGCTGCTTTATATCTGACACCTCACTGGACATTTGTTGTGTGATTACATGTCACTTAAAATCTCCATCCTTCCTTCCTGTGCTTTGAAAGGAGTGATGCTTGCAGCAATACAAACCACTTGGGTGTAACGAAGTCTGAAACTACTTAAGTATTTCAAATTCATTATCTATTGCTTTTGGAGCCTGTGTGTTTCACATGAGGTTTATTACTCATCCAGACTACGCTTTGCAGTATTACAATGAGGGCTTTTGCTCACAGAGTACATATTTGTATTTTGCAATCCGTATTTACTTGACAAACTCACAGTGAGAGATTCTGTTCTACTACAACCATAGATTGTCCTATTTGCAGACTGCTAAAACTAACAATTAGTCTAGTTGAGACAATTAGGCAAATGCCATTTATTATCAAGTGTGTAAACAAAACAATTCTACACATAAGGAATCACAGAGCTGAACAGCTGACCTTTCCACCATAACAAACTTTGCCTTTTCTTGTGTGCTTTCCTTGCATCTGCTGCTCCAATTGTGAAGTTCAAACAGCACACAAGGTGCCTCTCTTGCCATCATCCCACTACTGTAAAAGCTGCTCCCATTTCCAGACAGCATACAGGGAGGATATCTTGCCTGCTGGCTCAATATGCTCTGCAGGAATGTATCAGTGTTAATGAATTTCTGATGAAGCCCAGGCTGATTTCTGGGGGGAAACATGCCTGCCAAGCTGATTTACACTGGATACCAGTCTGCTTCCTATTAGTGTGTGTGGCTGGCACCTGCATAACTTGGGTGACAGCTTTCCCAAGCTCCCAGCTCAATAGCCTGCCTTTGGTAACAGTGACATCTGTACTCAAGACCATATGACCCCTTGGCAAAGAAGAGGTTGTTCTGCCTCCCGTTGAACATTTGTCAGAAGCTGCTTTCTTTGGATCTCAGTAGTATTCTGATCACCAGCTGTTTCTTATATTTTAGATGAGTTTTTTTCATCTCTTTATCAACTAGAAGATCTGCGTTGGTGTATCAGGTGTATTGTACTGTCCAGGACAGTGTGGATTCCATTGCTCCCAGTGAAATTCAAGACAGCTTCAAGAAACAGCACAGTGTTGTCCTCAGCTGCTCCCTTTCTGTTATACAGTCCTCCCTTCTTCTTGAGGCTGAAGATTTCTTACTTGTATTCAGCTCTTATTGTGGACCACATTTATCAGAAATGAGCTATATAAACCAAACTGACCAATGGACTGGGGCAGAACGCAGTGCTGGTGCAAGAGACAGCAGCAAAACATGTTGCACAAGCAATAGGCCAAGAAGATTAGGAGAAGAGCATGAATAAAATCTAAACACACAGGTGGAGAGATATTGGCCTGTTATAATCATGCTCTGCACACACTGAGCTTTTGTCTTAGGCTGGATGGCTTCTTCTGGTCGCTGGCACAAAGAGACTCAGGCTCTCACAACTTGATCCAGCTCCCAGAAGCCCATCACCCACCAACTGCTTCTTGTAAATGCTTAAGGCCAGATTTCCAGCCTGTCCAACTGACTTTTTGAGATAATCAGAATGCCTGACCCTGTGTGGAGTACTTAGTCACCCTGAAAATCCTGCCAAGAAGAATAAAGTGCATTGGAAGACCCATGCTGATAAATCATAGCACTCCATAAACCAGAAGAAAGCAAGGAGTAACCTTTGCTGCAAATTCATATCCTTGTAGAAAAGGTATTGGTTTGCCAGTGACACTATAGCTTAGTGAACACTCATCCTTGTCATTAAAGATTTCATCACAAAACACAAGAGAGTGAAGCACCAGAAGCTATACATTCTTTATTACAATCATAAGGGTCCTTAAGATCCACCTAGTCTTTTGGTTTTCCCTGATACATATATTTTGGCCAAGAATCAGCTTTTAAATAGTGGAAGGACCATGTTTTGGGTGGCTGATCAGCCCATTCAAATTTTGTTACCTATTGCAGCCTCTGCACTTCCTAAAGGATTTCCTCTGTCTACTTGAATTTTACATTTGATGAAAACACTTTAGCCTCCGAGACTAAAAACTGCAGGTTTCAAACACACCTGGTTTTCTTCTGGGTATATATCTCACTGTGAAGTTCCAAGGAAAGATCCCATGCAATAGGTCTGCGTTGGTCTACATGGCATTTGCTGATCTTCTGCTGGAATCAGAACTGGAGCTAGTGTTCATCCATGGAACACCTTCCATGAAATGGTTTTTGAATTATAAATGAACCTTGAACAGAGTTACCCAGCAAGAGCAAATCTCCCTAAGGGAGCTTTTCCCCCTACTTGCAGGGGCCAAGGTTACTTGCTTCTGCACTAGTGAATTCCTGAGACACCTGCATGTACCTGTTACAGTAAAGAAATATAGGAGTGGTCAAGGTGCACTTTAGCCTCAAGGCATCTGCAAGACAAAACTGGCTCTGGCTTGTTCAGTTCTGATTCCGGAAAAACAATTAAATTGAACCTTGAACCACCCACAAGATGATGAAAGACGTATTTTACCTGACTTGATAAATATTTGGTCACCAAAAACCTGCCACTGGTGGGAAGACAGAATGCAGACTGCAGCTCTCCATGTGCCTTGCTTTTGCTCTGCTGCTCTCCCCTTCCTTAACAGTTGCTCACTCTAGTACTTTTTTCATGAAGGGTACAAATGGTAGCAACTTCAAGAAGAGAAACCAAGAAAGGCTCAGGCTAAAACACACACAAGCCTGGCATCAGAAGACTTATTTTAACAGCCCCACTGCAAACTAGTAAATTTGTGAATTCAAAGTAAATATCTGCCTTAACAACTGCCTTAACGTATCGCTGAAATATGATGCAGTTTCTTAGTTTCTAGGCTGGATAACAAGCTTTACTTTGAATGTAGTAATACTTACAAGTAGTATCTGCAGTTTAACAAAAGTGAGGGCCAAGTATCTTTCCTGACTACACATTGAATCAGGAATAGTTTTTCTAGCCTTTATTTCCAGCTTTCTGCATTAACAACTTTGCAGTTCTATGTTGCTACAAACTAATGACTGCCTTACCCTTTTCAGGATTCTCTTTTCTTTTTAAGAGTGTACTAATAAATACATAAACTAGCTTCCTCTTCTTCAGGAATCATCACTTCGTCATCTCAAAGAGAGAAAAGCTTGAACAAAAGCAACAGAGCTGAACTCCTTGAACATTAGGGATAGTGATGTCTAGATGCTGTCTCTGTGTTTTGTGACTCATACCTCTGTGTAGCTCTGAGAAGTAAACTAAGTAGATTGCCTCCGTACCACATTGTTAAGCCAGCAGTGAAGCTCGCCAAGCTATTCTGCCTTCATGTAAATGCCTTGCTTCAAGAAACATATTAAAAACTACATGGATCATCTGTGTGAGCAGTTCTGCAAGGCAATTTATTTTACCATTATGAAGAAACTGGTGTGAGGAGAACACACCTTACACTTCTTCACTCTCCCCTCCTTTCCTGCCTGCTTCTAGCTGGCCCAGCTGGGTAAAGTGTGTGAATCTTGCATTCCTTGCTTGCTGGTTCCTATAAAATTATGTCATATGACAGTGATGGGATTAGCTAAAAAGCAGTGTCCAGCCTTTGTATCCCCTGAAATATCTGCAGGACTCTTCCTTCTAGGGATCAGGCCACCTTTTGCTTGACTGAACAACAATGGCAGTTCTGAAATATCAGCAAAAAAAAAAAAAAAACCCACCCCACGACAGCAAGATCAAACACTTAAGTTTCTATGTGCATTTAAAGAACCCTGAAAATGTTATGTGGCCCTGGAGGACACTTGATAGAAATGAGATCACAAGGTTTTATACACAATACTTTGTTCTGACTTCCTCTTTCAGGTAAACACAGAGGGCTTCTGGGAACCTCAACAGAGATAACTGGGCATTTTTTGCTAGGATTAATTCAGTAAGGGGTAATGGCTATGGCAAAGAGTGAGTGAGCATCACTGATTGTATTTAGATAAACCTTCAGGATATTAGAGCTTACACCATCCAAACTGGAAATTCAGTGTCATCCATGGTGTTAACCAACTGCAACTATGGGTCAAAGCCTTTCAGGAGTCAGATAGATGCTGCCTCAGCAAGCCAGAGATACACAGGCTACAGCAGGAGAGTCCATATGCTCAAAGGAAAGCAGCTTACTCTGTTGCTTCTCAACAAGGAGATTGTCATTTAGTATATCTTCTGAAGACACCTGCTAGTTTCCTTAGTGCTGGTCTTATTTCTTCCCAAAGTCAGGTGAATTTTAAAAAGCTCCTTTTGTGAGAGTGCTTATCAGACTGACATAGAGCACAACAGATATTGCCTGCTGTTGGTCTCCTACACCTAATATCTATCCTGAACTTTGAGCTTCTCTGGACAGGAAAAATTCATCTCCAGTATCTGGAAAAAAGGCTCTGTCCATAGGCAGGACTGTAAACAACTCATTCAAGCCAGTGCCTATACCATATTCTCTTTAAACAGATGGGGAAGAGAATGACTAATGAAAGTGTGGTCAATAGTACTTATTACTGAGTTGCCTTTCTTGCTCTGTCACTTATTGCTGCAGGATGCTCACTTACTTATTGAAGCAGGAGGCCCTGCTTCCTCTCCCATCCTTCAAAAAATTAGCTGCACTGAGGCCAAAAGTTCTCCTACTCATTCCCAGCTTGCAGTTAGGAAAGCATGATGACGATCCATTCCTAAGAGAGAAAGGGTTCTTCTGTAGCAGACTTTTCATTTCAGACCATAGCAATGATGCTTTTACTGTCCAGGTCAACAGTTCCCAACCCTACCTCGCAACAAAACCAGGATTTCTTACATACAGCCTCAGTACACTGACATATTTGACACTAGGTGTTGGACAGCTAGAATGACAGAGACATCCTATCAGCTTTTTCTTCTCAGATAACAAATATGTGTGACCTGTTGTTTCATGGTGTAAACCACGTGTCTGTGTGCATGGTGGCACTTGGCAGTAGGTGCTGACTTGCCCTCCCTGTAAGCAGTGAGGTACTGCAGTAAGGTGTCTATCTCCATAAGCACTCACAGCCTGAAAGCTGTGACTGCAGAAGATAATCCAAAATCAGTCTAATTAGGGAAAATTAAGTGAATAATTTCTCCACTGAATTGTTCTCCTTAACATCTTACAAAGACACATGATTTTTCAGATGATTCAACCAACTGATCATGTTTTGCCCTACATTTAGGGAACAATGTCAAAAAGAAATTCTTAACTTTGACTAAATCTTGCCCTATTGACCAGCATGGGCTTGCACAGTCAGCTTTGCTTTAAGCTTTTGTTACACAACCTTTTTGAAGGTAAAAATCACCAACAACTTACTGCATTTTTAGTTCCCCTTAATTTCAAGTGTCTTAGCTCAACAAGACCTGCAATTTGGCTTGCTCTTTCTTTCACCCTGTCATGGTCATTCTACGAGTCAATTTTCCTTTCAACATAGTCCTTCTCTATATTTCTAATTGAAGTATCATCATCAAAATGCACACAGGCCAACAGATGTGAGATGTATATAAAGAGCCCTTTCCCTTCTAATGAATAAATTTGAAGGATAGATATTATGGTGGTAAAATACGTTAATAAGAGAGAGAAGAGTCA
Organism: Melopsittacus undulatus; assembly: GCF_012275295.1. Classification (NCBI taxonomy): domain Eukaryota; kingdom Metazoa; phylum Chordata; class Aves; order Psittaciformes; family Psittaculidae; genus Melopsittacus; species Melopsittacus undulatus. Next base: position 81,546,141 of record NC_047531.1, on the reverse strand, counting down.
ATGTGTAAGTAACACAGTTGCTGCTCTCAGCTCCATCACCAAAGCCATGTGCATAGAAGTCTTGGAAGCATCATCCCACACATGATGCCAGAAAGGTGTAACCCCACAGGAAGAATAGGAAGGCAGAAGTAAAAACATATTAGTAGAGCAGCATCCCTTGACTTTAACAGTGTAGGACTGAACTTCAGCTGTAAACCATAACTAGGTTAACTGTTGTCATGTTCTTTCACTAATGATGATCTGGATGGTGACTGCTTCTCTTAGTACATTTCCTGAAAAGCAAGTAATTTTGCAATAATATGGAGTATTTGTTTTTGAGAGAGCTTAAGAAACTGAGTTAAGAGTTTTAGTGCCAGTTTTAAATATTGCAATGGCTTGAACTTTTGTCAATCACTTTCACATTCAGGAGCTGTCTCTCTAATGACATCCTTTCCTGGCAGATCACAAAACTAGTTCAGAGGTGTCACTTCTAGAAGGGTGTGATGAAAATTTCACAAGCAAATGGGTGTAGTATTGTGTAACATACCTAATTGAGATGCACTTGTTCCTTTTATTTTTGATTACCTCACTGCTTTTACTGCACACCTAAGAACATTATTACAGGCAAGAGAAGCAGAAATTTGTCACTTGCTTCATGCCATTGCACCCCTGCAGCCACCCAGTTCCTGGGAACCCAGTCTGGTTACACTGATGCATACTAATCTTGCAGATGTCAGGCTATTTGCCCCGTTTTATCAGTACTTGTATCTATCTCCTTCATGAGGTAAGCCCATACCTGGAGTGGATGCAGCAACTACCAAGTTGCTGTAATAACCATCACCATTCTGTAAGGAACTGGTACATTTGGTTACTTGCTCTGGCTTAAATAAGGCACTGCATGGTGCTTTAGACATGAGGAGAGGAAATTATGTAAATCTAAAATAAAATCAGGAAGTTAAAGCATTAGATAAGTCAAAATTGCTGGACCAGATTTGGTAACACTTCAAGCATTAAATGGCTTTACCAATAGGTTACTTATGAATTATTCCTTGGTGAGTGTTGCCTTTTTGAGGGAGTTCTTAGGTGAGTTTTTTTTGAACTCTATTCAATTCAAAGTAGTTCTTGGACAGGGTAAGAGTGCAATGGCACAAATTCTGCCTTCTTGGATTTAGTTGTGGTGCATCATTATATTTTTGACAGTCCAGCTATTGAAATGTTATTTTTTACTGGCAATGGAAGTAGCTTTTCATCTTCTTTTCATCTAATCAAGAGCAAATCAGAAATCTTATACTAGGCTTCAGACAATTATTTGTAAGGTAGTTTGCTCTTTGACAAGATCAGCTCTGTTCATGTAGCTGGTAGAATATGAATTACATGCTTAAAGCGTAGCATGTGAACTTGAAATGAAATGAACAATGGATACAAAAAGACAAGCTCAAAAAAGCACAAATTTAGTGATCACTTGGCGAGAATTAATGGTGTGGCTTAGTACTACAAGCCAGAAAAGTAGCAGGATAAAAACCATGCTTGAAATAGATGTTTTTCTTGAGTAAGGAGAAAGTAGAGGCGGTTGCAGTGTTTCAGCTTCCCCCCTGTATTTTGTAGATGACTTTAAGGAAGTCTTCTAATGTCTATTTTAATAAAATAGACAGGGACTTCCAGACAGGGAGGAACAAGCAGAGCACTCTGATTAGCATCTCTTGCTGCTGATGCTCACATCAAGAAAATAGAATGTTATGTCCACAACGTGCCTGTAAATGTGTGAAGAAGATGCCAAACTGGGGCCCTGTCAGATCTAGAGAACAAAAGACTAACAGAGAAGAGACACAAAGCATTCCCTTTTGAAGACCTACTTCTTATTTCAAGAGTTCCTCTTGAACCAGCCAACTCCAGCCCCTTCATATTGAATTTTGCTTCTGCAGCTGGGATGCCTGGAGACAACTCTGTTATCACTGGTTTCCAGGCTACAACTGTTTTAAAAGTTGCTCTGGGTTATCTACATTAAAGTCCAGCCACAGACTGTGTGGAGGTCAGCAGTATAGACTTACTCTGTAATGCAAGTGAAATGATGCATGATGGCCAAACTGACAAATGAGATTTCCCTGTGTACCCTAAAAAGTGGAAACAGTAGATGACATAATGAAAAAGTGAGTAATCAGGCAGAAATAAAGATATAAAACAGATGTCCTCTAAATCTTAGTAATTCTCTATATTTTTCACTAGTAGACAAGTTTGTAAAGACCTCAACAACCCTCAACAAATCTCTTTTCAGTTTTTAAAGAGTAAATATTACCTGTTCAACTCTAAGCAAAAGCAGGAGCTGGGACAAAGACAGTTCATGGTAAAGAAACATCTATATCTCTGCTTACTGCTATTCAACACTGGTGTCAGTGGGCTTTGACTGAGGCCTGGGGTGACAGAAGATTGTGTAGGTCAGCTTCAGAGAATGAAACCTTGAAAAATCAGACTCAAAATGAGCACCTTTGAGTATGTATCTTCATTTGTCTTCAGTTATGTGTAGCAGACAGTAAGAATGACAAGTAGGAAAGGGAAAGAGGCCACTGATAAGAACTTACATATGTGTGTATGTCTTCAACTTGGAAATAAAACTCCAATGAACTGTATAGTCCCAAAAATTGAAGAAATCGTATTTTTGTCTATTGCTGTTGCAAGTTATATGCTCTCACTTTATTTATTAGCTGATATAAATTGCTGAAATATGCAGAAGGTCATCACTGAGCAAAGTAACAACATAAAAACCTACAAGGATCTAAAGATAGCAAAGGGGGGATAATGTATGTGCAGCTGGAAATCCCTGTCCTGTGGCTACACTAACAAGATAATAACAAGAAAAATGGTAGAAGTGAGAAACATACGTAACAAAAGAGGGGTTCTGACAAAATTGAATTGCTGACTGAGGTAGAAATTATTAAAGCAGCTACATGATAAGCACCAAAAAGAGTAACAGAAGGAAAGATGGGACAACAGTTAACCAGTGTGGGGTTTTTATTTGGAAGAGGATGAGCATGGGAAAGAAGAACCTGGAAGAGTGAAAAGGGACTCATAAGGCAATGAAGATGATGTAACAGGGACTGACTGGAGGTACCTCCAACAGAGCTGCATTTGATCTCCACAGCTCAGAGAACAACAAACCTGTTGTTTCCACCTTACATCCAACTTGCTTCCCTAGTCAGGAGGAACCTGGCATAGTTTTTCTTGTCAGGGTCTTCAGTCCTTGCCCCAGTTATGTTGTAGAATCATACAATCATAGAATAGTTAGGGTTGGAAAGGACCTTAAGATCATCTAGTTCCAACCCCCCTGACATGGGCAGGGACACCTCACACTAAAGCATGTCACGCAAGGCTTTGTCCAACCTGGCCTTGAACAATGCCAGGGATGGAGCATTCACAACTTCCCTGGGCAACCCATTCCAGTGCTTCAGCACCCTTACAGTAAAGAACTTCTTCCTTATATGCAATCTAAACCCCCCTGTCTAAGTTTTAACCCATTATCCCTTGTCCTATCACTACAGTCCCTAAAGAATAGTCCCTCCCCAGCATCCCTATAGCCCCCCTTCAGATACTGGAAGGCTGCTATGAGGTCTCCATGCAGCCTTCTCTTCTCCAGGAAGTGCCTAGCCCTATCTTTGGCACTGTTTCCCAGTTCATCTCCGATCCATGTTGTAGGAAGCTTGTATACTGTCTCCTGGGCAAACCTCAGATCTGTGTTGTAGCTTGGCTTCAGTTCTGTTTTGTGCTGCTCCTGACTGGACTCCCTGGGCAGACTCCATCACCTTGCCTTGCCTGGGATTGTTGATGGATACTGCACACTACACATGCTGTAGGACTCTGCACTGGCCAGTGAGGGCATTGCCTATGCTATGCTTGCCCTTAGCCCCAGCTCATCCTCCTCATAAAGAAACCCTGCTCTTGCTGCTTCCTGACTATCTAACATCAGCAAAGGAAGTTCTAGAAGGTACCACCTAGTATCACCACTACTTCACATCTTGGTCTCCTAGCATAAATGAAATTACTCTCTAAACTACCTTCTGGATCTTATCTGTTGCAACAAATATTTATGAAAAGTGAGTTTACATATTCTCCCCCTCCAACATATTTGACCAGTTTTTCATATCTCAAATATTTGTTCCAAAAAGAATTTTTTCCAGCTTCCCTGAAGAATTTAGCTGGTGTTTGCTTCTGTCATGTCTTTCCTTCCCATATTCACTGCCATGATGTTTTCTTAGTATACAGTAATCAGGGTGCAGAACCAAATGCTTCAGTCTGATTCTACTGATTTTACAGTTGCTTCATGGGTTGTTCCTCTACCTCTACATACAACAGGAAAAGAGTCTCATTAAAGAGTAGGGATTCATAGTTAGTTCAGCTGATGAAAAAATTCCAGCTAGTGGAAGAACCCTAATTAATGTATGAAATCTCTTTGGAAACAGCCTTGGAACTATTCATTTTTACTAAGACATTACTGTTCCAGGGAGACAGGAGACTAGTTATATTCCTAAGAAACTTAAGAGAATTTTCATCTGTGTTTACTCTTTTATTGTATGTACACCCTTGCTTTAATAGGCCCTCAGTAATCTAGGCTAGATATTTGACTTCCTGTTGTCCTTCCAAATCTTCTCTTTGGCAAGCAACCCTTTTGAGTATACTGAGTTTTCAACAGTTTTCAGCTAACTTAGGTGGTCAAGCTGTGGCCATGCATGGCTAATTACAGAGGAAGGAGGAAAACGAGCACATTGATTAACATTCTTTTCCCTCTGGAGAGACGAAGAGATTACTTTGGCAGCTCCACATTCACCGACACCCTGCTGGCAGCTTATTGCCCTGTTTTCTGAATTGCAATAATTCTTGGAAAACGTGGCTGATCCTTGACTGTTGACTGGGAGGTTGAGAACAGAGTTCCGGGGATTTCATGTCTGATGCCATTTTGAAAAGCTTTTCTTCACTGGGCCCCCTGTTGCTTTTCTCATAGCAGACTTGAGCATTGCAGGCTTAATTACTTGTTCTCTTTCCATCCATGCACAGCAGCCTCTGCACAGGGCTCTGTGTGCCTGAGGACTCCGGAAGGATTTCATCAAACATAACTACAGTCAGAGAGATTTAGTACTACACAACTGATCCTGCTAACTGTGCCTGAACTGACTGCTTTACCCCTCCATGACATTATACAGACACTCATTCGAATAAGAGCACAGAAACCAAGAGATCTTTCATTGGCTTATATTAAGATCTTAAACATTTTTATTTATTTATTTTATTTTTTAGGATTGTGCCTCAGTTTTATGAGACCCAACTGATTCCTTCATGCTGTGACAATTAATTGGATTATTTTCATTTAAAGATCCAAGCCCACAAGATAACTGAAATGGAATGGAATTGTTTTCCTCTCTCTGCTTTCCCTCATTAGTAGTCTAAACAAGTGTGAGGCTGCATTAAGTTTGTAACTATTTTGTTAGCTTGGAATCACATTCTTCTCTTCTGCAAATGGAGACTGTGCTTAGATCATTATATTCCAGTGTGTGGTTGTGGTATATTAAAAGTGAAAAGGGTACTTAGACAATTTATGTTTTCAATTACCTTGATAGTGAAAAAGAAGGACAGCAAAGGTTAAGTCTCACAAAGAAAAGCACCAAAAGAGAAAGGAAATTACAGTGTGTTTATATCCTTTTTACTACAAAAGTAGCATAAAAAGCGACCTAATCAAATCTCTGTGCTGAGAGGCTAAATTGGGAAGATGATAGTATCATTGCAAGCTCTGCCTGCAACACACGTGAGACTTCAAAATGTCATCCCATTTATTATGTATGTCTCTGCAGGATGCTTGTCACAATTTCTCATGGGCTTGACCTACAAACTCAACAGTTGACCAGTTCCTCCCCTTAGTAATCTTTGAAAACTATTACTGAAATGCTAAAACTATTGCTGAAATGCTCACAGTAGTTAGTGCTTCATTTGGGACATTCAGAGGTTGAAGCTTTTGAGACGAATGGGGGAAGCACACACTCATTTCTGTGTTTGCATCGCTCACTGGCTGAACATTCAGGCAGACACCCTACTGCACAGGGCAATAGCATGTAGTGTTACTTGTTCTTTAGTGACATTAAAACTTAAGAATGTGAGTGATGTTGTTGACATAGGCCAGTACACTTGATATCTTCATGTGCCAGACTTAATTACACTGACAGTGTATGCATGTGCTTGTGTGTGGGACAGACAAATGGTCAGAGACCCCTTAAAATTTATGTCAACCAAGAAGTGATTCTTGAAGTTTATTAAGACTTCACCAGTAGCATAATTCATCTTCTAGTAGAGAGTACATTTTCTGGATATTTATAGGGACTGTATGAGAGATATCAGGTTTTTTATACCCCCATTTCAAATTAAAATTACACTTTGATTTTGAAATGTTTTGTCTAGAAACTCCTGCTTCCCGTTAGATGATACATGTAGCTAAGCAAATTTGCAAAGAAACCAGCTCATTTAAGAACTGACCCTTTCCAAGTTGAGAACTATTATTCTTATATCCCTGTAGAGTTTTGCTGCATTTAATTGATGTGTGAGGAATACCAAGACCTCAAGAGCTGACAGCTCTGCTCCTGCAAAGTCCTCTCTTCCTTTGTGCTACATAACAGAACCAGAATTTACTGTTTACTGCCAAGATTGGATAAATGACCTTTCTGTAACTTTGGCAGTAAGCAGCACCTTCCTCACTACATCTTTGAGATAGGAGCAGAGGTGTAGGAGAAGCACAGTTATGGTAGAAACAGCAAGGGTTCATGCACTTGGCTACAGCGCTGGCTGAGAGGCAGTGCCTCTCAAGAGAAAACCAGATCAGTGCTAAAAATTTAGAGGAGACTTTTCATGTTATTAAACAGCAAACATTATGGAAAATGCCCGTATACTGTTCAGTAACAAAGATTCATTTCAGTAATAAAGGACATGACAAGGGAATGGTTCACACACACTGGAAGCTAAGGACAAGCTGTGCCAGTCTGTTAGTGTGTTGAAAAAATCTAGCAGGAATGTGCAGGGACAGTCAGGTATTGCTAAGAGGTCTTAGGGAACAGGGAGGGCTCTAGGGAATGGAGCTGAAAGACAGGGAAAGGAATGGGGATGTAAATTGAGAATATGGCAAAGCAGGGATTGCATCTTTGTGTGTCTAATTACAATGGAGGTCTCAGGCCTTCAGTTACTCAATTGAAAAGGAGGGTAATGGGGGAACTAGGAAGAGGAAAATAAATAAACAAAGCACTTGACTAAACCCCAGGATTTCATCACCATAACCTTCTTTTCCAGGCTCATAGTTTTCTGAATTTTGGGGAAGTTTGGGAGAGGGGAGCTGACTTAAGATTTTTGAACACTTAAAATCATAGAATCATAGAATAGTTAGAGTTGGAAGGGACCTTAAGATCATCCAGTTCCAACCCCCCTGACATGGGCAGGGACAACTCACACTAAACCATGTCACCCAAGGCTCTGTCCAACCTGACCTTGAACATTGCCAGGGATGGAGCATTCACAACTTCCTTGGGCAACCCACTCCAGTGCCTCAGCACCCTCACAGTAAAGAATTTCTTCCTTATATCCAATCTAAACTTCCCCTGTTTTTAGGGGAAAAAAAAAAACAAACCAAAAAACCTCTTTTTTCCCTCCAAGTTTCCTCAGCAGCTCCTTATCCATCCAAGGAGCTCCTTAAGAGTTTGTAGTGCTGCAATCAGATCAGTTTAGCTTTGGGTAAGAAATACCGCCAAAGTTCTTTCTGGTCATCCCTTTACACTGTCCTTGGAACTGTGGTTTTCTCAGGCTACCTGTGATCCTTGCTCCAGCTTCTTCCCTCACCAAATCCTTCTCCCTTCATCGCAGCTCTTCTGAAGTATGTAGCAGTGGGACCATACATCTTAGCAACATGAGTGCCTGAACACAAATGTAAGCTTATGTTCTAAGCTTATACCAATAACTTCTGGACAAATCTTTCCCTGTCCTAGAAATGTTTCTTCACAACCCCTGTGATGTTTTAGCCTACTTCCTTGTAATCCATCTTCTTACTTTCCATACAGACTCCATACTCTGAGATCCAGATTCTGAAACTAAATTGCAGATGTTAACTCCTCTCCAGCTGACCATCCATACACAAAAATAGCAAGATGGAGAGAGTACAGAAGTCCATGGCCTTCAGGCAGGAAGCTTGTCACCTTGTGTAGGCAAACTTCAGTCCACACGACCCTATCATGTGACCTGAAAAGTGGTGTTTCACGTTACAGTGGGAGAAATACAATGGGTCTGACTCCAGTCAGGTTAGTCTTTGCCTCCTCCGACTATTTGGTTGTTCTTTGTTCTCCTATGAGAGCTACACTATGCTGTGATGCAGGCCATCCCTTCCAAACAAGAATTTCCTCTCCTTAGACTGTTCTAGAAGCCAATGTTCAACAGGGTAACTCCTGTGAGTATAGAGACTTCAGTATCGGGCCCTAAAATAGACGCATTAGGGTTGAAAAACAGAGAACAGACTGTAAAAGCAAGTTGCATCATTTAGTTTACATCTTGTTCCAGTTTCTTCTTTTTTTTTCTTAATTTATTTTAAGAGCTTTATGTCAGACACAAAAGCTGAACTAAATAGCTATAAAGCAAAGATAAGTGGAAAGCAAATCTTAAGTAAGGAGACAGACTGTGTGGTAAGCTTGCGATATACAGATGATCTCCCATGTATCAGCATAATGTGAAAATAACAATGAATCTGGCAAAGAATGCAGACAATCTTTGCTATGAGGAAAAAAACATATGGTAACTCCTGAAACAGTGCAGGAACAGATACATTAACTAAAAATAAAATGCCTGAAAAATATGAGCATTTTTGACAAAGGTGTTGTTTTGTATCCCTAGGGTTGACTGGAAAGGTTGTCAACTTCATTTTTCTCTAGCGTTTTAAAGAAAGGACAAGGCTGACTATGCTGACAAAGAATATTGAGCTTCCTTAAGAATTAAAAATAGTTATTAGTAGTTAGTGCTTTTGGTAACTTTTTTGTTCCAGACTTTCCGTGTTTCTTTGTTTATGGAAAAAGATAATGTACTAAATATGTATCTTGCAAGTCCACCAAAGATTTTCTCCAACGAGAATCCAGGAATAATATTTTAAGAGATGATGTTATATAAATGAACTCAGCAATAAATATTTTAATTGCTTACAAAATTAATCCATTAATTTGTCACATCCTTAAGCTCCTGCATGAGGTATTTGCTGTCTCTGTTCCAGGAAGAACCATGCTGTGGGTTCCAAATTGTCTGCAAAAGTCATAGCTAAGCCAGATGTTCATGTTAAAGAATAATACTTATATAGGAAAGAAGTAATTTTAATGGTATTGAAAACTGGCAAAATACTGGTTTGGAAGGTCAGTTGTGAGTTGCTAAGACATTCAAGATATGATTTGACAGTCTGTAAGGTGGCTATAGTAATTTCCTTGGTTTTGTATAGCTGAATGAGTTGCTTTGTTTTTCAGACTACATGTATGGAAGCACAAATGGTTTCCCAGTGATGTAGATGATATTAATATACATAAAATTATCTGGGCTTTCAGCAATGTATAAAGTAGAACTTTCTAAGAAGGGATCTGGAGATAGAAACAGTCTGTAGTTGCCTGTATGGAACAGAGCTGGATTGTTGCAAATGCCTTCAGAAGGCACCTCATTTGAAAACTTAACCAATATTACTTACTTGCTGACATTGCTTAACTTTGTTACTATTTTTAAGAGGCATAGCAAATGGTGTATTTCTTCTGATTAAGAGGTGAGGCAAGAAGTATATGGCCCTGGATAAATGCATAGCTCATCCACAGCTTGAATAGTGAAAATCTGGTCTTTTTAGTTGCAAAAAAATGTAATAGAAAAGGAAATGATTCAGAGCTGGGCAACAAGAATGATGAGAAGTATGGAATGGCTTATACAGTATAGAAAAATAGTAAGAAAACAAGAAAGAAAAGTCAGAATTGATTCCTAAATGTTACATTGATTAAGTAGTTAGTTGCAAACTACTTGCAATGTCTCCTGTGAATTAAACATTTATAGGTTATTTCTGGTGCTGACAAGGACCTTTCATAGTTATCTTTCCAAGACACATTTCCAGCATGACTCTGACACAGTGATTTGTTACACCAATTGACTGAGGAAAGAAATGTATATCAAAACCTCACATAAATGCTCTTTCACAGTCAATATACCCTTCCTTTGAATTGCAATAATGAGCACAATATTATTTTGGTTTGCTGAAGACCTTCCCCTAAGTTCTCTGAAAGCTTCAGAGGTTCGGTGGAATTTGACAAAAGGTATTTAGGCTTTTGTGTTCGCCTTTAATTGCTGCCCACCGGGGTGTATCCTGATGCCGCAGACAGAACGTCTGAGCAGAACCTTTTGCTGCTTGTTGCAACTTGCAGGACTGGAACATTATACAGCATACAGAAATACGCATATTTAGAGCAAAGATTTTGATTCAAAATGTTTTTCTAAGTCCTATGCCTGGCACCTTAAAGATATGTTACTCTTCTGCAAGTGAATGAGTTGTTAAACCTCTAAATGAAGGCCTAACTCTACAAATATACACAAACAGAAGTTACTGGGCAAACACTGCTGTTTATAACTGTCAAGTGGCACCCCAGTGTTGGTTAAAACATTACTTCTGCCAACTCTCCACACTTCATTTGCCTGCACAGACACTATCTGCAGGTTTGGTTCTGCCATGGTTTATGTTAGAATGAGCATTTGGTTGTACCCTCTTTAAGTGTGCAGACCTTCAAAGACCGTGGACACAAAGATCTGTGTTCACTTAGGGATCCCATTGACTTCAATTGCAGCTAGTGGTGACCCCACTACAAGATCAAGCAAGATAACCTCTTATGTGTATAACAGTAAGAAAACCTGCTTTGTGTATAGCTATGTAAAAATAATATGTAAAATTAAAAAAAACCAAACTATATCTGTTTTGTAATGGAAAATCCACTAAGATGAATAGTGTCACAGCTGCTTAAAAATAGAAACATGAATTATGTAGTTTTTCCATAGGTCTCTTAAGTAATAGCCAGTGCTATTATTACAGTGTTGTTTCTCTTTATAATTGCACTACTGCTTAGGAAAACTCATGATTCTGATTTATGAAGAAAGTTACATGGAATTACAAGAAACTTATAAATAGACATGTGTCATTAATTTAAAATAGGAGGCCAGTTCTTTACATGCAGTAATCTCTGTAGTCTCAGGAACCATTTCTTTTCCTTTTCTCTCTTGAAAATAACTAAATAATTAGAAGTTTGCCCCACTTCCCCCCTCGCACACACATATGCAGGACCAACAAAACTCAGTATTTTTCCACTGGCACAACAGTCTTTCAGTGTCTGCCATCTGCTGTGCTGGCAGGACCCACAAGAGGAGTAGCAGCAGCAAGTCAGGAACTGTAACGTCATGTTGTGAATATTCATTCCATTTTCATTGTCACAGCTGGCCCTCATCATCTCTAAGACTGACCTTGCCTCCCCCAACTTCCCTTTGACAGCTTTAGCGCAGGGGAGCAGCCAGAAGCAAGGCACTGAAACTGTAACTCTCAAATACTAGAAACCCCCAGTCAAAATCAGTACCCATTCATGTTGGGGGGGCAGAGATGTGTGTCCCTCCCATTTACCATTGTTACTGGTAAAGATTTTTGCCCTGGGAAGAATGCTTTAGTGAAATACTGATTTTTTTTTTTGTAGATCCATAGCCAGTTCATATTGAATTTACTTATCATAATGTAGAATGTATTTTTCCCTTCTTCCTAACTCTTTTTCTGGGTTGTGTGTGCTTTCAGCACTGCAACATGGTAAATGGGAGTGCACCACTTCATTACCGCAGGCTCCAAATGTGGAAACGGAGTTCAGGCATCACAAAAGACGCACTCTTGCACCGCATTCAAGTTAAAACATGCTAATTTTAAGCTTCTGTTATTTCAAACCTACCAAATCTAATGCTTCTGGAAACCAGTCTCAGCACATGGAACCACAGCGCTCAGTGAATTTCCTGGCTCTGCCTGCAGGCAAAGGGGACTCCTGAGGTCCTGTGATTGAGATCTCGGGGCAAGAGATCTACTTTAGTGCACGGAGTTCCTAAGACCCTTGTCTCTAGATGAAGACTAATTAGGTAAAACAAACGTGGCTACCAAATAAGTCCTCTTCATCAGCAACTGTCCTCAAGCGAAGTGACATCAGGAGGACAAACTTTCACTCCCATGCACACGTTGCATGTTGTGACAGCAGCAGATGGTTGTACTTTGTCATTCTCCCAGTCTGAGCTCAGACCAGCCTTCCACGTAGCTGGCTGTGTAAGAAACCTGTATTGCTGCATCCTTGGGATAACAGTATTGTATATATATACAGATACTGTATGCTGGCTGTTTCATTATATGATCAGGTGGTACTAACACCACAAGAGGGTTTCACAGGGCAACCTGTGCAAACATCCCCACACTTATACTTCTTCAGTGGTGGGACAGAAGGGTACAAAAGTGAAAGGCCTGAAAATGCAGTCTTCTGGTTGAGCACCCGGCCACCTACGTGTGCTCAAAGAAAGTTTTATAGTGCCCTCCTGAACGGGAGAGCTCTCCACAGCTACAAGCCCTTCAGTGAACCTCTATCACCACAGCCTGCCGAGAGAGAGGGCTTAAGCCGGATGCTTAGGCTGAAGAGCCGGGCACTCCCTTCGGCCCGTGTGGAGCCAGGACTCGTAGCTGCACTTCAGTAGGAGCCTGAAGCGAGGCCGCTCGCCCCCGGCCACCGCTCCTGAGACGGCTTTGAAGGGGCAGAACAGGCCGACAAGATCACTCCCCTGCTGCGGCGGTCCTGAGGTACCGGCCCCGCCATGGGGCGGGCGGCGGCAGCAGCACTCAATCGCAGCGCAGCTTGGCAGCGGCGGACTCTCGCGAGAGCCCCGAGTAAACACCGCTCTGCCCGGGCCCTCCCGCCGCTCTCCTGCTCCTCCTCCTGCCATTAGCGCGGAGGAGGGGGCTGTGCTCGCTGAGGCGCCGGCAGCAGGCAGCGAGCGAGGAGAGGTGAGTGCTGTGGGAGCCGGCGCAGCCCTCTGACCCGGCGGCGGGGGAGAGACCTTCCCTGGAGTGGTGCGGGGGGAATGGGGACCCTGTCACTGGAGACTGGAAGTCTCCCTCTGCCTTCCCTCTTCTCTTTCCTCCCCCCCCACCGTGAGGCAGCAGGAACAGCCATCGCCGTAGAGCCTGAGGGAGGACAGCCTCAGCCCCGGCTGCCGCTCAGCCCGGGAAGGAGGTGGGAGGATCGGGGGTGGGTCTCGCCTGGGGAGCCACCGAGGCAGTTTGCCGCCTGCCTCCGGCGCGCTGCCCCTCAGGTGATTCCTGCCCCTGGCGGGCGAGCAGGGGCTGCTGCCTCCTGCCAGCGGCACAACTTGCCTGACTTTCACCGTCCGTCTCCCCGGGGTGGGTGCCGCCAGCCAGCGAGGCGCTGGGGTTACCCATCTACGGCCGCCGCTCCATACCCCCGGGGAGGTGGGGGGGCGCCGGTTGAGCCCGCAGGCTGCTGGGGCCGCTGGTGCCGCCGGGGTGGTGCCGGGGTCGAGGCGAGCTCGGTGAGGTGGTAGGTGAAGCGGTAGGTGAAGCCAGGCGGGTGTGAGCGCCGTGCTGTGTGCTGCGAGGGTCAGGTTGAGGCGCGGCTGGCCATTCTGAGGCGAGGTGGGGTGTACCCGCGGTAGGTAGCGTGGCTTTCGGGTGTCCTGCCCGCTCCGTGAATAAATAAATAAAGGGACAAAAATATCTGTGTAATGCGCTTGAAAAGTGTATTTAACAAACAAACACAGAACAAAAAACCTCAACCCAACAACAACAAAAAAATACCCAGCCAAAAACCCTCAGGAACTCACAAGTTGCCGCTCTCGGATGCACAAATCCCAAACCTGCTTTTGTCCTGAGCCAAAGGAGGCTGGGATTGGGCCCGTAATTTGACAGCCCAGTTTTTGCTCTGTATCTTTAGGCAGTTCGCAGTGACTAAGATAAAAGTTAAGTGGAAGAACTATGTCTCCTGTTTGGTTTTTGTTTATTGTTTGTAGTTTTGTTTTGTTGGGTTTAATTAGTTTGAAATGTCTTGGGTTAGAATAGCAGACACGGGCATGCCACCACTGATACTGCTTACCTGATTTCCTGCTGTGAAATACGGAATAGGAATAAATGAGCCTTGATGTAGGCTCTGAATAAAAAAGTGTTGAAGTTTGACTTTAAAAAAAGTTTTCTGTAGGATATTTGGTGAGATATATTAATGTTGTTTTGCTTTTACTTACTCTTTGCTGAAGAGGCATGAAATGTATTTTGGAGGCTACAGATGCTGGGATTTGTCACGTATGCCAATTCAGCCTTTTGATTAGAGTTTTTCTGAAGTCCCTTAAAGTAAAGGGATCTTGTCTGTGAGTGTATATCACTCTAATAAATCGCACTAAATGGTTGGGCGTGTTCCATGAAAGGTGCCTGGACATAAACAGAAATCCTAAAACCTGCTGAAAATCTTGGGGGTGAAACAGTATCAACCTTACTTTTACTCTGAGCCTTTAACTGCAATACTAGTCCATACGTTACTATTCTGAGAGGTGATAAGCAGTGGCCACACTTGCGCATATGAGAAATCTGCTACTGTATCTGATAGAATTGATGCAGTTTCATCTCCTATGCTATATGTAGGCATGTTTTCCTGCCTTTGTTAAAAGGTATCTTGAATTATAAAAGTAAAATTCACATAGCTCTGTGAAACTGGGACTCCGTATTTTTCACATTGTACATAGTGTAGTATATGTTCAGTTTAAATATTATTGTTTAACATAGCTTTAAAAACTTATAAAATTATTTCTCAAACATTTCAGGAGAAAATAAACTCCCAGACCACTAGCTAAAACAGAAGTCAGAAGTAAATATTTATGGTGAACAGGTATCATGCTTTATTTCATTTTGCCTTTTTTTTTTTTCCCAGAAAGTTAGTCTTTCTTAAAAAGAGGCAAACAACAAACGCACACCCTATCATTAACTTCCAGTGGGGTTGGACAAGGCCTTTATTCTCTTAGGGTGCAATGAGGTTATGTTCCCAGGAGAACGGAAGCTTTGGATTTCTGTCAGATATCCACTGTGAACTTGCTTGTGCAAACCTTGTGGTGCTGACCTCTGAGAATCTGGTACTGTGCTTGGTGGAGTCCCTGGTGTACTGCCTGGAATTATATGGGATGGCATGCTGAATGGAGCTCAGTGTATGCATAGCTTCTCTTGCACATGGTGAGGTTTGCCTAACTGTTGTCTCTCAGGGCTTCTGTATAGCGTCCTTTGAGCTCATCTGTCTTTATGCCCCTGAAGCCTGAGTGGTGGGTAGAGGTTTTTAATAAGTTACCTGCTCTACTTTGGGATCCTTCTTGAATCCTTTAGCGACTACAAGGAGCTTAGTCACAGTTTGAGGAGCACTGGTTTTGTCCACTCTTGTCTGCCTAAGCAGTGGGTTTGTTTTGGTTTTAAAGCTTATCTTCTCTCTATAAATTCAAGTTTTGCTCGATCCATGTTTATTCTGATGAAAATGTTCTTCCCACCAAGTTTAAGCCAAGGGTTAGTTAAAATGTAAAATCAATTGCTAAACTTTTATATTTTTATTCTAGGAGATGCAGGAAAGACGTGTAAATTACAATGAAAAGAATTACTTCTCTGAATACAGCATTCATCAACACAAAGACTACTTACTAAGCTGTATATGGTAAATGGTTTGCTTTTAGTCCCCCTGAAAGAGGCTTTATGTGTCTTAGGGTTATGACAGTTGATATAAATCAAACATGCTATTGTCCACAAAATCATTTAATCTTCTCTTGTTGGTAGCTCATTTCAGCATATAGCTGCACTTAGAGCAGACCTGCCATCAGTAGTAACTGCATTACTGTGCATTACTGTGACTAAACAACATCTTTGATTTTGCAAAAAAGGAGTAACACCAAGGGTAACCCAGTCTAATGTTATGGGGTATGAACTCAGGGAGGAATTATTTAGAACATGGTGTTGGATATATCTGGTAAACTGTATTTAAGGTGGGGGGATCTTTCCTTGAAGAATCAGAAATTAGTTGATGCCAGATGATGAAGAGTAGATCATTTCATTGGTATGAAGGGTCCTGCTGCTCTGTAGTGTAAAACTACTAAATAACTTTTGGCAGTCCTACAGCTCCTGCATCTGCATGAGGAAACAACAGAATAGGACAACACTGGGATTAAGCGGAGGGAATGAATTTATCAGAAAAAACTTATCTTCCTTGTCATAAATAATTTTATCAACATGGGAAGCATTATAGTAGGCAGTTCTCATAGTTAATACTGTCTTTTATGTGTGAAATCTGTTAATTTTGTGAGCCTTGCATTAATGTCTCACTACTTGATAGAACTTAAAAAAGCAAAGCAAAAGAGTGGATCAGGAAAGAATATTAATCTTGCTTCAAATATAGGGTTATCTGGGTTTGCATTATGGTTTGAACTGTAGATTCGGAGCTTAGTTTGATGTATGTCTTTAATATTTATACCTACAAACTTGCAATTTGTCGGCTGACATATGAGTTTGAGACTTGCAACTGAATAGAATACGAAGAAAGGAGATACCTAGAATTCTAATGTAATAAACTTTAGAAGACTGTTTATGTGAGATTTTGATTGTCATAGGAAATATATATTTTTAAATTCTATTTAAATATTTTAAGTAAAATTCTGTGTAAATATATATAAATAAAATTCTGTATTTTTACTAATAAAGAGGAACAATGGTTGATGAAAATCATAGACTGGGTTTATGGGACTTCACAAGAGTAAGAATCTTCTGAAGTAGTAAAAAGGAGAGACAACTATTCACCTTTTATTAGTAAGGAACAGACAATGTTAAGTAATAGTTGGTGTGAACAGGTTGCACGAAGAGGTTGAGTTTATTGTAGGTGGCAGAATGAATGGGAGGGAGGAACAAAGGGAATGGCTTGAATCTGAGGAGAGGAACTGTGTTTAGAGGAAGAGTGTTTATTGTATTGCAATTTAGATTAGCTATAGAATCATAGAATAGTTAGGGTTGGAAAGGACCTTAAGATCATCTAGTTCCAACCCCCCTGCCGTGGACAGAGACACCTCACACTAAACCATATCAACCAAGGCATGTTCCAAAGTTTGAACCTGTGATCACTGGCATGCTGTAGAGGAGCTGCAGTTTTAGCAAAGATCTTGGCATACTGGAATTTGTTACATTTCCTTCCACAGAAGTGGAAACAAAAAACCTTTTTGTTATCTTTGAATAGAGGGAAGGTTGCAAGGCCTCCTTCTACTATGTGTAATAAAGATAGCAGTTTACAATTCTCTGAGGGTAGTACTGTGTGTAATGTCACATTAAGTGAGGCACTGCTTTGCATCTATAAAACGTGCCAAGAAATTTTAGCAATTAAAATCTCCTTGTAGTAAAACAAAGCCAAGCAAACCACTTCCCAGACAAACAATTAGAAATCTTCAGTCAAGTGGGTACCTTGCCCTAAACCAAGTATGTCTTTCTGGTCCTGCTTATGAGCCACTGTAGTAGAATAATGTTTATGAGAAAGATAGTCGTGCTTAAGTTGGATGCTACTAAAATGAAGATATACTAGATTGTGCCAAGCCATAGGAGTTGCAAATACAGTCAGCTTCCGTACAAAGGAGTTTTAATTAGGAGGGGAAAGAATGGGAGTCATAACTTCAGAAAGGCACATGACTAACTGTACTGCTAAGAGGGATGCAGACAGCAAAAGGAAGTGGCTTGCTACAAGTGGGGAGTTGCGTTTGCTTAGGAGACTCTGCGATTGTACCAGGTTATGCTCCATCTCCCTGTCCCTGATGCAACAGTGAGTAAGGCAACTTGTCTAGCACACTTATGCTCTATCATGAACTTCTGTCGGCATCACTGATAATCTTCCCAGAGGACAGCTATGTCCTCTTCCTGCTAGACTGCTGCCAGTTGGGAGACTCTTGAGTCTGCTTTGTGAGAAAAGGGTTTTCCAGGGACAATGTTTGGTTCTGCCATGTGTTCAGACCTTGAGTTTGCTGGCACTACTACCAATCAGTCACCTGTGGGGGATGGCTTGACAAAGTGGGCCTTTACCACAGATCACTGTTTTCTACTTTGTTTTTCACAGAATGAGTAGAGCTGAATCCAATATTGAGAGAGCCTGGCTTAGCTGCCTTGTAACACCAAAACAGCTATAACCTCACTTCATAGAAACCTCAGTGTTGTTATGAGTGCACTAGTAAAACAAGAAATTACTTATAGCTGAACTGTTAGTTAAATTCCAAGCAATATTTCATTGTCTCAGGAGAGCTGTTTTGTACAGGCCAGCCAAGATGCAGATTATCTAGCCACAGAATTCCCTTACCGCTGTCTGAAGCTGAACTTATGGTTAGCCATCTTGGTTTTCCATGTGTCACAACTGAGCACAGAGGGGAGGGTGACAGGACACATTGTGGCCTGGTATCTCCCTTATTTCCTAGTGCAGAACTACCTCTTTAGCTGATTAACTAGGTCTGAACCAAAATGTGGAGAAGGCAGGAGCAGCTCACAAGCTTAAGTGTTCTACTTCTTCCCATGAAAACTGAGGAAAGACTTTCATTTCAAGAAAAATTCTCCTTTTCCAAATCAGCCAGGTAGATGATCAAAGAACTCCAACACCTCTCCTATGGAGACAGGCTGAGAAAGTTGGGCTTGTTCAGCCAGGAGAAGAGAAGGCTCTGGGAGACTTTATAACAGTCTTCCAGTACCTAAAGAGGCCCTACAAGAATGCTAGAGAGAGACTTCTAACAAGGGCATGTAGTGATAAGACAAGGGGGAATGGCTTTGAACTGAAAGAGGGTATATTTAGATTAGACGTTAGAAAGAAATTCTTCACTATGGGGGTGGTGAGACACTGACACAGGCTGCCCAGAGAAGCTGTGGCTGCCCCATCCCTGACAGTGTTCAAAGCCAGGTTGAACGGGGCTTTTAGTAATCTGGTCTAGTGGAAGGTGTCTGTGCCTGTGGCAGCGGGTTGGAGCTGGATGGTCTTTAAGGTCCCTTCCAATCCAAGCCATTCTATGATTCTGTGAATAGCAGACCTTAGTCCAATGGCATCAGACTCCTTTTGTCTTCCTGTGTGTATTGCAAGTGTTTATCACAGACATGTCTCAAAATTTGTTTTAATTCTTTTTTTGCAATGAATAGTTGCATAATGTGTTCTCAGCCCTTCCTTCTCACTGGTGCCTTATAAGGGAGGCAACCAGAACGCCAGCCAAGTATCAGCCTGATGATTAAAGAATTGTTCCACTTAAAATGTCACTAATTTTTAGCATGCTGAGTCCTGTATGAAGAGGAAAGCTTATATTAGTAGCTCCATGGACAAAAGCATTGTACTGCATTGTTTAAAGGCAGTTGCCGTTTTCTGAAGTTTAAGATAACTGGATTCTTTTGTGTCATGGTACTTAGTGTTTGGCAGAGTAAGAAAGGAGAACAAATTCAGTCACAAGGTAAGGATTTGATGGGAGTGCCTGTTTTTACAAACAGTAGAATCTGAATATGGAGGATTAAGTCTTTTTAACAATAATTAAAAGTATAGTTTAACAAGCTCTAAAATCTGGAACTATGAGGGAATTAATTCTGTGTTCTGCATGTGAGCTTCTCTCTGGTACACTAGGCAATCATACAGCAATGAAAGACAATGAAAGACATGGCTGTTAAGAATATGTAACAGCCAACTGTTTAAACACATTCCTACTTAGTGGAGTAATGGCTTTTGAATAACAGATATTTGTGTAAGAAATATACTTGGTGAGACTTACCAAGTAAGGTCATCTTATAGTTCAGATCTAGTAATGGCATGTCTCAGAAAGCAGTTGAGTGCATCACAGTGAATTCTGACTGTCAAGCTTCGGTTCTGGTGTCATCAATGTACATCTTTGTCACTAGGTTTTGTTGATTTATGCTTGCTTAGCTCCAAAAAGTGGTAGAAAACTCTGGTTGAGAGGTGAGTCAATATTCCTCATGACTAACTTGCCATATTTCACGTCTGTAAATCAAAAGTTGTGTTGTGCCTGAAGAAAATTTCTCTTACTAAAGCTGCCTGCTTACTTTTTAAAAGAACTTACTTTATGAAATAAGCAATGAGTCTTGGGTTCTGCAAATGTTGTAGGAGAAGAAATAGTCACATTCAAGTTTGGGGAGACACCCCAAAACAAAACAACCCTGTTTATATTGTAAATACAATTTCTGGTAAAGTTTTAGTGCTTAGTCCTTCCCCAATGTTAACAGGCACAGGCAGCATCTTACGAAGTAATGATTAAGGGAAGAGAAGCAAGATTCATTGAAACAGTTGTTCTCCATGAATTCAGCTCTCAAATCTCTTGTGAGCAAAGTAAATGGGGGATGATTTTGTATGGAAGTATAGTAGGTGGGTTCTTACTGTATGGAGATTCTTTCCCTGCTCTGTCCTGTTTATCTTGTCAGGGAGTTTCATTTAACAGAGAGGGAAAGTTCATATAAAATATGTATTATGTGAGCATCTTAGCCCAGTTGTGCTCTGGATGTGGTGACCTCACTGCTCTGTTGCATAACTAACAAGTAGAAACTTTTCTCTATTGTTTTGGTTTGGGTATTTTCTTGTAATTTTTCAGTGATGTTAACACCTAGAATAATCTCCTTTAATTGCTTATGCTTTGGATTGTTCCAGCTGGAAATTGAGAGAACTTAAAGTCAGGCAAAATGGCAATAATAAGAATAAAAATCTGTAAAACAGGGACTGTTCTGAAGTATCTGAAAAGCCCAAAGAGCAGAATACAGACATTACATCTGGGGGATCTTTATAGGAGGGAAATAAAAACATGCATGCGTAGTATAAAACATAATTGACCTTTAGTATCTGCTAAAGAAATACATATGGAAATGAAGTAAAATAAAGCTCTTCCTAATATTCTTCAGCTGAATCTGAGTATAACAGCTGTTTCTGAGGTTGAGTTGTACAAGCCATGGAGTGGTCAGACAGTGGCAGAAGTTGAGGCTGTGGCTCTCAAATCCAGTGAACCACAGACTACTGTCAGGCCACAATGCACTTGCAGACCATCGTGCACCTTTGATTAAAAAAACACTCCGGTCCCATTGACCAGCCACATGTTGCTGACACTGTCTGTGGACCACAGGTTGGAAATCACTAAGTTATGATGGGCTGTGGTGTTAGGAATACCACCTCAGTTACTTTGGTTTGGAAGATCAGTGGAGTAGACAAAGGGATCCTTTCCCTGCCCTGTAAAATCTTTCCCTTTCCTTTCTTTTCTTTCCCTTTCTTATCGTGAGCCATTGATAAAGGGAAGAAGAATGAAGTGGGATGCTTTAGATTTTCAAGCTTTGCTGGCAAACCTTCAAAGAAACTGGAAATTTCTTTTGTCTGCTTTCTTACATCACATCATGTGCCACTTCTTGACCAGCTCTAGTTGTCAGTAGTTAGCAGTGTTTACAGGCAACATTCATCCATTCCTTCAACAGGAAGGAACACACTGAAGTCACTGGGAGCACCAGGTGCAGAAGGTAATGCAAAATTGTCTCCAAAGACTTGAGGCTATGTAGCTAAGATGGTGTTACAGGAGAACAACTGTGTAGGATGGAAACCTGCATTTCAGCTGTGCAGGCATGGTACTATATATGGAAGGATGGGGCTGTTTGGGTGAGGATTATAGTATGTTTACCAGCTGATCAGTTTGAGTAAGTAAATCTTGGCATTTCCAGATGGTTGGTTACACCTGGGAAGTAATTTAAATGCAAGCGAGCTTATATCAAAGTTTCTTGTGACAGGAATGGTCATGTGTCCTCTTGCCTTCCAAGACTTTCTGCTCTAGGCTTTGTCACCAAGAGAAGTGCAAAATGAATGCTGCACTGATACGACCAATCCCCCGACAGTGCTGTGAATCTGACCATGGATGTTTAGTGGGTTAACCAATATGTGGATATTCAAGTTGACTTCATGTGCTGCAGCTCTGATCCATCTCTTTCAATCAATATCAGTGGTGCTGATATTACTGTAGGGCAACCTAGAGGAACTTTCCACTTGGTTTTTCAGGAGGCATTCAGGTACAACCTGCCATGTTGCCTGCTATCATGATGTCACTTGCTTTAAGTTCATACTGAAAGCATTGTCTCTGGACAGCTATGTTGATTCGTAACTCCAAAGTCTCAGGCTTGCACTTGAATACCTTTAAGCCCTATTTAATTCCAGAGGGCACCTGTTTTATGTTAACTGTCTACTCTTGCTCACAGACATAGAATCATAGAATCATAGAATAGTTAGGATTGGAAAGGACCTCAAGATCATCTAGTTCCAACCCTCCTGCCATGGGCAGGGACATATAAGCCAATTGTGTACTGTCAAATGAAAAAAGAACAAAAAATCCTTTTCAGTGTTCAGGAAAAATAGGTGAATATCACCCAAACCAGACATGAGAAAATTTCATGTGTGTGAAAATACCCTGACCTCCACCACTGATTTCAATTGGTACTCAGCTTCTGCTGCAGCCTAGCTGCTCACAGAACAGCTTTTCTGAAGGCCTTTGCTGGAAACTAGAAGAGATGTTCCTTGGAGCCTGCCAAAAATGCTGCTGCCTTCACATTTGCTCTTCAGGAAGATGCAAAACTGGCAATGGTGTACAATGTACAATGAGGAAATACGCTTACCCATTATCTGTTTAAATAAGCAAAATAACATTCTGCTTTATAAAATAATCTTTACAGTAGAAAGCAACATTCAGAAAAAAATGTTAATAGATACACATCTGTTTTTTCATGTGTATTTTAGATCACTGCATTTGAAAGGGTTGAAAGAATAGTGGAAAATAAAAAATGAAAATCGAAGTAAGTATGGGGTAATTGGGGATAAATTGTTATACTCTAGTAAAGATAAAAGATTTTAGCTATCTTTTTATCTGCTCTTTTTATTAAAGGAGCAGTAATATTTGGAAAGCCTATTTTGGTTTTGTTTACAGTCCATCCTCTGTTTCAGATTTTGACCCCCAGGCGTGGGATGAGACAGTCTTGTTTAGGGAGCAAAGCCCGCAAGAGAAGAATTATGAGGACAGTTTTAGTTATATTATTTCTCTTTAAGCAAAGCAAAACCAAAAAACCACACACACACAACTGAAACCCTTTGGTGTTCTTTGTATTTTTTCCATGTAGAAGCTCACTCTGAAAGCTAGTCTTGACAGTATCTTCTTTCTATCTGTCATTTTCTCAGCCTAAGAAATGCAGTGTAAATGTATTTTCTTGGCTCCTTTGCATAAGTGCTCTGAAGTAGTCATGTCATCTTTGAAGACTATTGCCACACAGACTGAGGATAAAAGCTTCTGAACCCTTACTTAGGACATTAGAGAGTGATGGTGATCTGCATCTGCCTGGGTGCAGCAGAAGAATGCAGTTGCATGATGAGATTTTCTTCTGTCATTGTGGAATCTTAAGTGCTTTCCCTCCTTCTCTTTGCCTGCCAAGGCAAGTCTGAATTTTACCACAAAGATATTGGTTAAGTAAGGCCCGCTCAACTCATCTTAAATCATAAAGCAAGTCCTCTCCAAATATTGCAGGCTAATAAACCACAGTAAAAGCAGTGCAGATTAAGCTCCATATTTGTCTTGGATGGAAGGCTAGACTTCTGTCTGGAACATCTGAATTGGTGCTTTGGGTGCAGCTTCCTTATGTTCGAGGGTGGTGATCATCTTGTCAACAAGGCACCAGTTTTACAAGATAAAATCACTTACAGAAGTAGGCTCCCATCATATATGTACAAATAGGGAGGGAAATAGGGGCTTTTTTGCTTGTCATATAACAAATGCTGCACCTGCTTATGCTTTTTCCTTCAGTTTTCTCTTCCTTGCGTAGATCAGGAATGGAGTTTGTGCTTGACCAAGAGTGTAGGATTTTTAATGGAAACAAAATTTGGCTAATCCTACTTTTTACGGAGAAGCTGCACTTGAATATGTTCTAATGGCTTTCCAAGTTAAGGGGATCTAAATTAATATTTACCAAGGACTAACATATGAATGAAACACTTGAGAATTTCTTTGTAATTCTTGGCTTTGTTTGGTTCCTCAGTCAATGCTGCTTCTAAGCAAGAAGCCTATTTCATTGATACAAAGCTCAATCTACTGCACATACGGAATTGTGGGTATAATTCTCATCAACATTGATGGAGAGGGGACTGACAGAGGATAATCCAGCCTCTGTTGTGTATACCTAGCACATTTTTGAAGTGACAGGCAAAGAGGGAATATATGAATGTACCAAGATCTTTCTATAAGTGCTTTTTCAACATTGAAAGATCTGGTGCTTTTTGAGATACTGACCATATTTGACCCTGCATACGTCACAAGCACCATTCAATCAGAGTTTAGCAGGTGTTTCCAAAGCACTAAAATTCTGAAGGCCTTCATCTTCTTTGAATGAAACACATGCTGTTCTCTCAACTTGGCATCTCAGTTTTCTGAGGAGCATTAATCCAGGTAATATTAAGTGTGTTCTATTCGGATACATTGTGGCATCTGAGTGCAACAAAGGTTAAATTAATTAATATACTCAACACATGCTTAAAAAACTATTGCTCTAAATTTTATTTGTGACTTCTATGGCTTTGCTTTCTAGCAGACTTAATAAACTAGGATCTGTATGATGCTTTCTGGGCATGTGGGGATTTATGAGAAATCAAGTTTGATGTTCATGGTCAAAGATTTTGATCCCATATTATCTGTGTCCTCTTAAACTTACTCTGTATGCTTGAAGCAAGTTTAAAATATTGTTACTTTAGTAACAATACTTAGTTACTTAGTTTTCTAAGTTTGTATATTCTGGGATTTCTTACTTCATGCCCCTGTTCTGGCAAGAGAAAAGGCAAATATTCCTAATGATGTGAGTCCTTGAAATTGAGCAGTTTGTTCAAGGTAAGCCTATGTTTGTATGTTAAATTTTCTTAAAGAAAAATACTTGGGAGCTCTTAAACTTTTGTTGGCTCTGGAAGCAGGAATGCAGTTAGTATATGGGATAGGAATATTCATGTTGGCTGCTCTCCTTTTGCATGGCTCTGGCATGTTGGAAGTCAGCAGGTGTTGGTTCTTTCTACTGAGAAAATGTGGGATTATATATATTACTTAGAAATATCTAAATTAGTTCATATTTTGTAAAAACACGCTGAGATACGTTCAGTAAGGATGCTAGGTAAAAGCCATTTGTGTTCTGAAGGAACACGCTATTTTGAGGAAGGATAATTCATTTTCCCCACCTTATTCAGTCCTTGGCCTTTACAGTGGTATCAAACAAAGGAAGTGACTCTTACAGATGCTTTCGTGCTGTTGTTCCTGGTTTATTGAGAGCTGGACTGAGATCCACTGACTCATTTCACGTAAGCCACCACAGAGCTGTTTCCAGTTACTGCCTGGACCAGGCCTTTGAGCTGAAAGATTCCATCTCTGACTGCCAGCCATCCTTCACAAGAGACACAACAGACTCGTATTACAAATATTTCAACATTATAATTCAGCCTTTGAAGGTTTGGCAGTTACTTGGCAAAGGACATCTACAAAGAGGTATTTTTAGCAAACACTTTATAAGGAGCTTCAGATCCTCATCTCTTTTCTTCATGTGAAGAGTATATTTTCTGTCTGTGAGGTGTGTCTTGGGTTTGGTGGGAGCTGCATCTATCCCCATGGTAGTCAGTTGCCTGGTTTTCCTCTGCTGAAGAGTCCAGTGCTCTATGGGGGTGGGAAAGAGATGCCACCCATTTTTTTTTTTGTTTCATTTACCCCTTGAAACACATTTTAACTGTCAAGCAAATCCATTTGCTGTAGGTCTATTATTGGATGAGTCTGGGTTTCTAAAAGTGATTCGAGAAACCAATTATAGATGTGGCCAACAGTTACAGGCTTTTGGAATGGTCAGGAGAAGCAAACTGCTAAATCCAAAGATACCAGGTGCTGCAGAATGGACTCAGTCAGAGATCAATATGATCAGACAAAAAGCCATTTATTGCAAAGCATTAACTCCTTATATACTATTGTGTACGCACACCTACAGCAATTTGGCATATCATGATTGGATACTTGTCTAGAAGACCCTTAGTGACTAACATATAATTGGTTAAGCACAGGTGTGAGAACTTGACCTCGAACACTTGCCAACAGTCCACAGTTCTCATAACTCAGTGAATTCCAGCTTCTTCTTATCTTGCTTGCTTAAGCTTCCTCGGGCCTCTCACAGCCTTGCTGTATCTTTCGGAGTTATTCAGAGCTCATGTACCAAATATCCATTCTCTTGTGAGAACACTGTCTCCACAGCCAAGTACCCTCATCACCATGAGAGTTGACATTGTATCAGCTGTCAGGCAAGATTCACCTATCTACCTTTGGGTGCTTAAAAATTGCACATCTGAGCCAGGTAATCATCTTAACTGTGCTCTGTATTTAGTGGATATGAAAAGTCACTAGGAGGAGATGTTTTCTTATACCTAATGCAAGGATTACTGTTTTAAGACTCCATCACTACCACCTGCAGAACAGAGGTGGACATGGGGGGTTGGAACTAGATGATCTTGAGGTCCTTTCCTATCCTAACTATTCTATGATTCTATGTTTTTCAGAAGAAGATGGGTAAAAGCAAGGCCCTGGTGGATTGCTAGTTGTGGAGCCTTCCATGCATCTATATGGTCTGATAACTGCTGTGTGACTTCTGAGTAGTTTCATATGGCAGTTGAAATTTCAACAGTAATAAAATCCACTGGCTTCACTGTAGTAAAATATCTCTGCAGGTGTATGCAAAAACTTCTGTGAATTCACAGACTCCTTTTGTTTTGCTCACAGCATAGTTCAATCAGTTTGATTTTCTCCAGAAGAGCATGAAGAATGTGCTTCCTCAATAGCAGCCCGTGTAAAAGGCAGTGTAAGTAGACAGCTCCTCTGCAGTTGCACCTCTGGAAACCCTGGGCTTAAGTCAGCTGAACTTTTTTCTGTTTCCTGCTGTAATTCTATTTTTTTCCATAGTTCGTTGTGCCGTTTGGTGTTAAAAATAAGATTCCATAAAACATTTTATGTTCCTTAAGTGCACACATTTTATTTTTTGAACGCGTATCTCTGTGAAGGCTTGCCAGAGAAAAGCTTGCCTTTCCTTCAGTGCTGACCTGATCTGACTGTAATACTAAACTCGATGTAAGAGTCAGGACTAATGCAGTGATTTCGTGTCTCAACTCTTCCTTCAGGTTTCTGGCACCTTCTGCAAACTACTCTTTGTGCTTCAGATGCTGGTGTGATGCTGCACAGTTTATATATATATATATATATATATATATATACACACATATATATATTCTTTTAATTTGGTGGCTTTGATTCATTTTGTTATGCCTCACTTTCCCCGTTTCTAAAATCAGACTGAAATTGTCCTTGTGTTTTCAAATCTATACATGGAGAGCATTATGTAAGCCTATATGTTATCTTGAATATATTTCTACTACTAATGGAGTGGCATTGGAAGGGGTCCATTCCCCAGGCTGCTGTAGATACTTGCTACAAAGCCGGGCTGTCTGGTCAAGTTCTTCCCTTGCTCATAAGCCCTCAGGGTCTTCTCAGGATTGAGGTTGGGTTTACTTCCCTTTGTAGTCAACAGTGATACAATTGTGGACTTGCTTTACCAAGATGATGTGTTTAATGTTTCAGTCTTGCAAACTACCTCACAATCTGGGTGGAAGATATTTTAAATGAGCAAACTATAATTTGCTTGGAGGCTCTGGGAAAGCAGAATAAGGCTTGCAGCTCCATCTTATGGGAAGATGAAGAGGCTTTCTGACATTATTAACATGACCAATAACCAAAAGGAGAGGAAGGCAGTTTGAGGGTTGGTAACAACCCCAAGAGCCCTCTGCAGTTTTGGGCATGCTGGGAAGGGGGAGGGCACACCTTCCCTCACAGAGGCTACCAGCAGAGCAGCTTCCCTTTGCTTTCAGGATTTGCTGAAATTCCCATGATTTATTTTATTACTGATTTATTTTGCGAGATTTTACTCAAGGGGATGAAAAAAACCCCAAAACAGACTAGCCTCCAGATCTTGCTTCCATCCCTGTGCTACCATCTTATGTCTGGGGAGAGTAATGAAATTTTTATTATGCATCTAGGCTAGGGAGGTAGGGCTCAATATCAATTGGGGCATCATCTGTGGAGCGAAAAGTACTAATTTTTGCATAGACCTTTTCTGACTGCCGTGGGGTACTTCTAAAATAAGAGATTTTACTTGGTTTTCTTTTTGCAAATGAGTGCAAGTTGAAATGTATTTTAAGACTCAACTGACACAATAATTAATCGTCTGAGGAATCACAGATGTAAATATTTTTTATGCTGTACTAATACTACATTATTAGATTCCTTTCTTTTTTTTAAGTGCTCCCTGTATTTTCAGAAATGAGATTATAGCAGAGCAGCCGTTTCCTTGTGAATAGTGAAATCGAGAAGTATTCTCTTTCACCCTGTGTTACACCAATTTGACAAACTACTTTCCTGATATTATGTGTGGCTTTACAAGGAAACTGATAAAACATTCCAAACATTGTCTATTTATCAGTACTTTAAAAGACAGCTGATTAATGTTATTTGCATATGAGCAACAGAATATGTAAACATTGCCTGGGGAGTCATACAAATGAATACATTCAGCTGGATTTACAATAGCAACATTTCTCCGAGGCTGAGTGTAGATCAACCTGGAAATGGTATCACCAAACTTGGCCACTTGCAGTGTGTTAATATTTAATTGTCCTTTCTATTGCTTTTTCCTGTAAAAGTCCCTTCCAAATCCACTATGTACAGATTAATGCTTCTTCTGCAGTCAGCTGTAGTGGTTCGTTTGTTGTCCAGCCTGATTGAATGGGCAGCTCAGAGAAGTGGAATAGCAAGGAAGGGGCCACATGTTTTGTATGTTTCGGGGCTGGGTTAAATAATGAGTTTTTGGAATGGCTTAATAAATAATTTTTAATACTCCTTTAGTATCTTTCTTCTTAAGAGCCCATGTTCTTTGTTCATATGAACTCATTAAGCTCGTGACCCACTAGGAACAGAAATAATATATTTGTTTTCACGTAGGGTATCTGAGGTACAACCTAAGTACATTTTTTCTTTATTTCATATTTTTCTGTAGGGTTTGTTTTTGCATATGGGAAATAAAATAGAATCCAGCTCATCTGTTTCTTTATGGAGTTTCCTGTGTTGTAGCCACAAAAGCATCCTTCCTCTGTACATAGACCATCTGCAATTAGGAAAAGAAAACTCAAAATATTCATTATTTCAACATTTGAATCACTTGCAAATGCTAGGAGTTTAATGTGGGTTTATTTTGCAGAAATAAACTCAAGTCAACATTAGATGTTGTGTGAGGGATACCTTTGCTGGTAACTCTTCTGGCAGAGTCGTTGAGTAGAATGAGAGGAGATGCATGAAGGAATGACTGAGAAATTAGAGTGGACCTTAAGGTGGATATTCCTGGTTGGTTACTGTAGGTCAGGTACCAGGCTTTGCTCTAAGTCTTTGCTCTTGGCATTCGTTGGATGAGCATAGAACTATTCAAGTACAAATTATGTCTGTATTAACTGCATAGTGTGGACTTCTACTCCATGTCAGCATTGTTGTTTGAGCTTACTTGTCTGTACTGGGCTTTATTCAACATACAGGAACAAAGCAGTGCTCCAGAAGAAGCATTTGGTATGGCTTCTGAAGCGAGCAGAAGCAGAACATAGTACAAACCCTTCCTGGTCTTTGTAAATATAGCTTGGGTTATTCATGAAGAGTGCAGCACATGATGCACTATCTAGGGGATAGATGTTCAGCTGTTCATCGTAATTAGCCTCACCCTAACCTTTTTCATCAAAATCAAATGAATTGTGTTCTGTATTGTTGCAGCCTAAAGTAAAGGGGATGTGAGAAAGTAGCCTGTCTTTTGAAAGCTTTGCAAAGCTGTTCTCAACATCAGGCCATTTCCAACTGCAGCCAGCAAAAAGTGGTACAAGAATTATGTGACTCATTGAGAGCTGACATTTAACAGTTGTTATCATTAGATTCTAGGGCTTATGTTGTATCCAGTCTGATACAACAGTCCAGTTTTCCCATTGCTGCAAGTGTATCTGAACCCTACTTGGGTGAAGTCCAAATCTGGGTGCCTGCAAAAGGGGCAGTGCTGTTTTGCCCCTTGTCCTCTGTGCCTATCCATATTTCATTACTTCTCT
Organism: Melopsittacus undulatus; assembly: GCF_012275295.1. Classification (NCBI taxonomy): domain Eukaryota; kingdom Metazoa; phylum Chordata; class Aves; order Psittaciformes; family Psittaculidae; genus Melopsittacus; species Melopsittacus undulatus. The sequence continues at coordinate 81,515,848 of NC_047531.1, read as the reverse complement.
TTCACTGAATTTAGCAGTTGTGTAGTTGGAGGGTTGGACAAACCCAACCTTCTGATTTTATGGAAGAATAGTCTCCTTACTGGAGCGTGGGGTGGTTGGTAACTTAGTTTTGTCAGGCTGCTGAGTTTGTCTAACTTGGCTGTGGCTGCATTATTGGGGAAACTGGAAGAGTGCATGCCCAGGACTGGAGGGATCAGCAAAGTGGGAGAGAGGGATGTCTCTCTCTAAAAGGCAATTTATAGATCTTCACTGCCACTCCTTGAACTTGGCAGCAACGTCTGTCCCTTCTGTGCATGGGGCCCATCCCCATAAGGAAATGTTAATGTTAAATATTATTCCAAAAGTGGAAATGATCTCATTCTTTCTATGGCTTATTTGGTTTTTTCTCTTATTTATTTACTCTTATTACTATTTATGGGAAATAGCTGGTTGCATCCAACTTGTCAAGCAATTCAGATCACTGCCTGAAAGACTTCTTTATTTGCCACTCCACCAGTCTCCATCCTTACATGCTGCTTGCACTAAACTGCTATTTCTGTTCAAATTTCCTGCAAGTAACTCCACTTGTCTAGTCTCTATTTGACAGATAAAGAAATGGAAGCACAATGGCACTTTGTCACTTTACAAGGCAATAAGAGACTAACACCTTGGAAAGGAATGGTGAGAACTGTTCTGAGGGAACACAAGTGTTGCTTTTCCTTCTTCCTTCCTTCCTGTAAAGCCCATACCTTTGTAGATGACCTGTGTTCAATGAAGAGTCCTTCTTACTGATGAGTCTTGCTCCTTTTCTCAGTCGAGAGCATACTTAGCCCTCAGGACATGCTGCAAGGCTGTTCTATTCTGAAGGCTTTCTTGATGGGAAAGGTTTGCTCCTAGAGAAGTTGTCATCATCTTCTCTCATTCTTCCCATAACTGATTTAATCTTGAAAGCATATGAAACTGAGTTCTTTTAAGATTTTTATTTTTAAAAAATCTGGAAATTCACTCATTCTTGCATGTTTAACTGGCACATAGCAGCTACATACAGCCTTAGTATCTTAGAGAAACTTAAGCAGATATCCTCTGTTGCTTTTCCCTCTCACTTCCCCTTGCAGCTGGGTATAGCTGGAGCTTTTTCCCACACCCTGCTTTTGCCTCTCTTATGCTTTAAGTAGGAAAACAGATAATAGAATCAAATCTCTGAGATTAATTTAAAGGAAAACACCACCCATTCTGAGTGATTTTTCTCAGGCCAAGATGGGAGAATGACCTTCAACAGGGAACTAATGCTCATCACAGACTTCATTGTCGTTCACTTCGGTGCAAATCTTTTATTTCCTTTTTCTTTTTTTTTTGCCTTTGTCTTATCTTCCTAGAAGGGTGGATATGTGATCATGTAGTGTTGTAGCATAGCCATAACAAAACACTCCTCTGGTTACTCTTCAGCCTTAGAGGAAATCAGCAGTTGGGACACTAAGCAGTAGGCTGCAGAAAGATTTCCTGAAGGCAAAGCTCTGTAGGTCTGCCACTGTAAGAGCTGGTTTTCTCCATACCTGAATCTCAGAAGGGTAAGTCCCAGTTACCCACCTGTAGTGTATTTTTGTTCTGAAAGTGATCTATAGGCTGGTAGTGATATATATATTCTCAAACAGGTATAAATGCTGAAATGCAAAACCAGTTCTGTTGACTGTTCTCCCCTAAAACAGTCTGCTAATAAGGCAGAATATAATGCTTTCTCTTTTCAGTTGTCCTTGTTATCACTCTAGAGTTCAGATGTTGCCATTAGTGTTTCTTCATGAAATATTATTTCTTTCTCCACCTTTGATACTGATGGCCAGAGCTCCTGATGGTTTGATGGTAAAACTGTGGGCACAGCTCCATCCCCACCATTCCAAATCTACTTCCCAGCTTCAGGCAGTAGGAAGGTGGCACCATGTATCCTCTCTTGTGTCAAGTGACTGCACACATATTTTTGTGTATCCTGGGCCTCATCAAGGTAGTCTGCTTTATGTGCCAACAGCTGTTATCTTCTCCAAAAATCACAAAGAAATGAACTGTCGTAGTGGGATTTGAATGGACAAGTATCTGTTCTCCAGTACTGCATATACTAACAAGACGTACTACCTGCATTTGTGGATTTTTAAGGCCAGAGGGATCTGTTGTGCTCATTAACCCTGACTAGAGGCGTTGCATAGGCTATAGCCAGTCATTGATGTTCTGCATCTCACTTAGCGGTCAGCTTCTTTGTTGGCACAGACTTATCATGTGTAATTACTATACTTAATTTGATTGATGTGACCTAAAAAGAGCCTAGTAAGAGTCAGGGATTTGAACATTTATCAGTAAAAATAAAAATCCTTAATGTTCTCTTCTCCAGCATTCTCCAATGCAAAAGTGCTTCCTGGCTCCCAAAACTGAATCCTCCCTCTGCTCCTGCTTCCCTAGGCTCCTTAGAAAATAGAAAGGCTTTACAGCATGCCTAAAATTAAAGAGCAGAGCTTCTTTGATCAAAGCTGAAAATGTGTTATGATTTCAGGGAAACTTTATGCAGTTCCAGGGTAGAAGCTCTTTCTTGTATTCTTTACTTTGTCCTAAGTTGTGTCTCTTGGCCATGGAAGAGCCAAATGTAGAAAAATGCACTGTGGCCAAATTTTACTTTTGGATGTCTGTACTTGTTTTGGAGTGGGCCATATCTTTCATTAGACCTCAGTATAATTTTATCCAGAAAACCAGTAGCTGGAGAGGAAGAAGATTTTTTGGTCATTGATCTTGCTCTGTTCATAATTATTTCATGATCCAAAACACTGCAGCAAAATAGTTAGCATGGGCATTTTTTTTCTTTGCCAGTTATTTTAGCAGGTCTTGGAACAAGGCTTTCTTGAATATGCCTCGATGCAAGTACCTGCTAAAAGCTGAGAAAATGCTTAAGTGCACAGGAATGCAATTACTTCAGTAGATAGAAGAGCTTCCTGTTTTTAGACACAGCTAAGAGGACTAAGATTTGCAGCACTGTGAAGCTTGGGGAGAGCCAGGAGAAAGCAAAGATACAAGTGAGCTAAAGCAAGCTATGAACCACCATTGTTAGCTTTCCAGCAAGCTACTGATTTCTTTTGTTTCCAAGAAATTAAAATGCATCTATTCAGATAACATGGGACACCTTGGAAGAGAGGGATGGCCACATGGCACTGCAAGTCTAGTTCCCTTACTGTGTTTTGTGTTTCACTTAGTCATGCAGGATGTTGTCCTGAGCTGACCTCCCATCTGGAGCACTATGGAAACAGCAACATGTGGATACACTAGCACCTATATTCACTTTCTGTTCCTAGCTTTAGCTCTCTGTCCTTGCTGGTGGAGCCAAAGTACACCCTCTGTTTTCTCTCCTCAAATGAGGCTTAAGGGGGGGGAGGGAGGGGGGGGTCCTATCTTGCAGCTGCACATGCATGCACAGTAAAAGCAATTTGAGTGGGTATTGTTAAAACCCAAATGGTTAAATTGTCTTTAAAAACCCTCCATAAGGAAAATAACATAAGTTATTTGAAAGGACTGAGCTCATGAAGATTTTGGTATGTCATTGCAAGTAATTCAATGCTGAGTGAGTGTTCTAAGTACAGGATGTCTCAAAATGTACCGTTAACTTTGGGACAGAGCTATTGATAGTAGAGCATAAAGAATGTAATTGTATTGCCAAAGGCTGAGGCAAGTGGAGCTGAGATGGAAGTGACCTTTTTTAGTGGATTTGTGTTTCTAAACTTCAGGTGACCAGTTTCCCATTGTTAGTGAAAGCAAAGGTTATGATGCTTGGTCCAAAAGTTTTTTTGTAACTTGATGTGGACAAAAGATTAACTCTATTAAAGAAAACAGTGCATATATTTTAGCTAGGTGTTAGGTATATATAGTTTATATATATACACCCATATACATATATATTTTTGTACATACATACGTCTTTTATCTTTTCTTGTCAGGGAAATGAATTTGTGTTTGGCACTGTGCACTCTGCTCATTGAAAGTAGCAGAGAACTGAATCAGGGCCACTGTTCATGGGAGGCTTCTGCTGCTCAGCTTCGTTGAATAGCAGGAAATCCTGGAGTGCAGCACAAATCCAATATTCAGGGTTTATTCCATATTAGGAAATATTTCCTTATCATTACTGTGGGTGTGTCAGAATGATTTGTGAGGTTCATTTCTGTGCGCCAAATTAGAAGGTGAGGCCCTGTCACCTGCTTCTCGCTTGTGGACAAACTCCATGGGAAGGAATGAACAGGCTCTGCCTGGGGAAGTGTGGCCCTTTTCAGTCAATGCAAGTAAAGGCAGCTTCACCAAAACTGTTTTAGAAGAAATCGTTTCAGCTTGGTGCAGTTCCTCAATCTGGGTTACACAGCTTCTTGTGCTGGCACAAAGCATCAAGCGGCAGCAGGAGAGAAACAGATGGTTGGATGGAAAGTGGGACAGGTTCTTTCAGAAACAGCACTGGCTAGTGCCAAGTTACAGTGTGCATGCAACTGTGGCTTTTGCTGGGGGAAGGGACATGGGTGGTTTCAGAGGGGATTTTTGCCCACTGCCCCTCCTTGACACTTTGAGGTATTTATAGACTTAGGAGTCTACCCCAAGGTGGAAAGTAACTTCCTTCATTTTGAAAGCACCTTATACTTGGGTGCATTGGGTGAAAAGCTCTTGTGGAGTTTAGGTGGCATCTTGGAGCCAGCCACTGACACCCCAAATTGTTCTCTGGGCCTCACTGTTCCCCAGGTTTCCCTGGTGTCATTAGTGCTAGAAGTGCAGCAGCCACTGAGGCAGCAGGACCCCCATGTAGCATCTTGATCCCGAGTCCTGAATGTTTTGTCAGGGTTTTCTCACGGTCATGGGGATCAGACGCTGGGAACATCCACCACTTTTGGATTACGAGCTGGGGCTGGGCGAGTCATGGAGTGCTCTCTGCTTTTAGCTGTGACTGTAAGGGGCAACTCACCCAGATGCTCTGTGGTGAAAGCAAGAATGACTTAAAATGGCTAAAACATTTGAACATCTTTTGCTTTTAAATAGCAAAGCCTGTTCCAACAGGGCTAATTTTACTCAGGTTTAGTGCTGCTTTAAATAGAACAAATATAATTCATGCTGTAACTTTAAAGTAGCAAAACTTACTAGAACATAACGCGCATTGGGGAATGAGTAACAAACTAAAGGAAATGAAGTATATAAATGAGGTAAATGAAAGCTGAAGTGTCAGTGCCATTTTGTTGCAGTCTCGTTACTTCATTTTCTCTTCTCAGACTGCTGTAAAAAGTGGAGGATCTCAGAAAGATCTTGTCTTAGCAATTAACATTGAAAAGAAGAAAAACCTGCATATGAAGTAATCATCTGATTTGTTTTATTTGGCATAAAATGTTGCTTCTTTCAGGTAACAAAATATGGGCTTGTGAATGGTGATACTACTGAAAACATGAATTATGTAGGATCATAATATTTATTTTTCTTTTTGAAACATACCTCAGAGCAGTGCTTGGCAAACATGCTGATCTGATAACTAGGAACTTCAGTAACAGCAGTAGCACAGCTAGCATCATCCAGATGCCAGGATAGGACTATTAGGTAAAAACCTATTGAGCTGAAAGGTTTTTTTATTGACATACATGAACTGTGGCAATGTTCTATTCTGAACATGAAAAGCTGTGTTTAGTAATAACACAAGTATTAAGATCAAGCTCCAAGGGTTGAAAAATGCTGGCACATAATTGAGTAGCTTGGAGTAGTGGGGTTTTGTTGTTTGCCTGCTGTTCGGAGGCTTCAGGATCCTGTAGTGTTTTGTTTGTCTCTGGAGCTTTCTCAAAAGCTTTGGAAGTGTATTTAAAGTGGGTTATAGACAAAGAAGGCAGGGAACCTCTCCAGGAGAAGGTTTGGTATAAACAATTGGACAGTGAAAATATGCACAGCACAATTGCCAAACTTGTGCTAGCAGAAAGTAATATTCCCTCCAGCTGATTCCACATTATGACCACTTTCTCCTTCTGTTTCATCACTGGAACTATCAGCTGTTGTACAACATTTTTATCTTTGCTTTCTGTTTGTATGTCAGCTCATACCACGTACAGTCGCATGTTTCAGAAGTTGCTCGGGGTGCCTGTGCGGCTGCTGCTCCAGCTGCTGCTCCTCCCCTTACTCTTGCTGGTATGTCACACCACCTCATCCGGCTGAGCCTTTGGTTGCTTTTTTCATTTATCTGTCCCTGCCCACTGCCTTTTGGTGTGAATCATGCTGTTATTTGTGTTCAGTAGGTTGATTTTTTTCCCTCGTATATATAGATCTCCTGTCTCTGTATGAGAATCTGAACAATTTGGAGAGAGCAGGACTGGCGCTCTTATTTGAAGCTTTGCTGTGTCCATGCTGTTTTCCTAGACAGGACTTCATTTTTCAGATACAGTCCTTGCCAGCGGTGGTTTTTAGTGCCTGTTTAGTGAGTTGTTTTGCTGCCTTGTCTGTAAGGAGCCAAGCAGTGTTACTAAGTCCACTCTAGCTTCTCACCCAGAAGAGCTCCAGCACAGCGCACAGTGGTGATAACTGGCGTTTCTGAAGGTACTTGCTTTATTGAGCTGTATTTGTTTACTTTGGAACAGGTCTGGCACTGAAACCCTCTCCTTTCTTTTTACCTTCTAATGCTTGAAAAATACCATTTGTATACTTCATTTCGGGAGTAAGTTGAATGCCAAAATGTGTCATGCCGAGAAAACGGAAACTTTGAAAGGCAGAATATGTTTCAGTATCTGCCTTACCCAGAGGCTTTCATTCAAGAGCCAATCCCTTGGAATGCAAATTGAATATAAACTTTGCAGTTTTACTGTTTTTGCTGCTTTCCTGATTGCTGGGCTCTAGGGATGTGCTTGGGTGCCTAAATTATTATCAGCCTTTCTGTGATGTAGCTGTTTTGGGAGGAAGGATTGGTGTTCCCTGTCCTGGTGATGTTTATAGCTTTACATTTTAAATCCAAGTCAGAGACTCAGCAGCATGATAATGTCATCCTGTCATGCGGTAAAAAACAATGCTTTTCTCTCCAAGAGAATTGTATTGGTGTTTGCTGCATAACTTAAATATGCACTAAGTAATGAGTCCAGAGTAAATTTGTTGGGGCTGCTGTATAATTATGCTATATACATACTTTGAAAAATAAGAATATTTCCACTGTGTGACTTAAGTCCAGATTAAGTTGATAGTATAGATCAGCTTTATTTGATAGTAAGAATAAGCTATATGATATAACACAGTTGTGCGGGAGACTTACCTGTAAAGAGACTGGCATCTTCAGACCTGTTATTGCCAAGTGAAGCCCAGTTGCAATACCCACCACTGTCTAACTAGCACAGAGTTATTTTTGCAGGCAATCTTTGTGAGAGAAAGCAAGAATTGATCAAATAGGTTACTGTAGTATCCTAAGAAATGTGAAACCCTCTAATAAGGAAGATAGCTGGAAAGACAGTTTCAGTTTTCACTACTTGTAGCATACTTGCACGTATTTATATTCTCACTGAAGTGAGTAATCATTAAAAATGTAAATGTGAAAGGTTGGAATAATACGCTAGAAGGATCTGAAATACGAATTTACCTGCTTTGGGGGGTGATGTTGGGTTTTAGTGAGGGGTTTTCAGAGGTGGAAATTTTCAGGAAAATCAATTGACAGTTTAACTTAGAGATGCTGGGAGTGCAAACTGAAGTTGTAGTAAACTGGAGGCCACTGCTTGGCCTTTCTCTGATTCCCAATCAGGGAAGATCTGGGAATCCAAAAATCTACGTATGCTTTGACCAGGCAGTATTGTTGTACCAGAAGGGAGAGGTCCCTTCCAACTGAAATACTCTATTCTGTAGTAAGTCAGGAGAGTCTTCCTTACACAAGACTCTTGAAAACTCCAGTGTGTTAGCATTGGGCCTGCTGTCCCCTTTCTGTGCCTGTCCCATGCTCTCCCTCATCCTTTGGGAACATCCTTCAGCTCCTTCCCACTCTGCTGCTGTTCCATCTACCTTTGGGGGCAAGATTTTACCCAGCTGCTGCGCATCTGTAGCTTTTCATCTGCCTGCCCTCGGTGCTTGCTGCTGAGCCAAGCAGGCATCAGGAGAAGGGCTCCCTCCCGCTCTGAGGTTAGCCATCCATCCAGGAGGCAAAGCCTCTGTTTCTGGGCCAAGCAGCACATACGGCCTCTGTGCTTCTGGCATCTCTGAGATACTGTCCTGTGGCTGTGCACTGCTCAGTGTCTCCTGTCCATTAGTTGGGTTAGATCTTTCTCTCTCTCTCTCTTACAGCCAGTGTTCTTTTTTTTTTCCAAAGTAATATATCCTTTGGAAAGAAACGCCTTTGGTTGTCATCGGCCAGAGGAGTTTTGGCCAAATGTGGTTGGCTGGTTTAATATGACCTTATTCATGATCCAGAGAGCCTAATGCAAGGCTGGTGATGCAGCAGGAGTAGAATGGTTCCATTATGCAAATGGAATGAATTTGGGTGAATTAATAGATTTTTGAGGGCATTTCCAAGAACTATGGGTGGCACCTTTTCAAAACATTCCTGTTAATGGGATGAGGTCAGTAATAGTGTGCTGTCAATAAAAGGCCCCATTTTGAAGCTTCTTCCTTCCCACCCTCATCCCTTCCAGCGTCATATGTTTATAAAGGCCATGCTTAAGGACTTTACTTTGTTATCCCAACTGAATATTTCAGTTTTGTAACTGGAGACATCAATTGCAAACTGAGCAAATGTACAGTAGATTCTGCCTGAAAACTTGTGCTGTGGTACAACATGGTCTGAAGGCAGGGCTGGTGGGGTGTGCACAGGATATATGGGGTGCTTTAAGGTCCCTTCCAACCCAAACCATTCTATGATTCTATGCTGGAAGCAAGTGCTTCTGGTAATGCATCCCTCCTACTTTAGTGGAGGGGATAATGGTGGGTTTATGCTGTAGTATGACAGTGAAGTCAATACAAGTCTCTTCTCTGGTAAATAGCTTTCTCTGAGTTTGCTAGTTTATGGATTGGCTTCTTGTCTGTGTTTTCCTACTGTAGAACTACAGTGAGGGTCAGCCCTGCTATTTATAGCGTGGTGTGCTAGTGCCAGAATTGTTATCTCCTTTTTACAGGCTTAATAAAATCAAGTAACTTAGATTTGCTATTTGGTAATGTCTGCATTTGTGAGTATAGGAGCATCAGGAAAACAAATTAACAGGAAATAGAATTGCAGGGTTATTTTATCCTACCAGGAATACAAGATGTGCAAAGGATAAATATCCTGTTGCTTGCCAGTGCTAGAAGTGTCCTCATTATACCTTAAGTAAAGGTTAATCCATTTCAAGCCTGGGTTAATGCTGCTCTATCCTGACATTCAAAAATTACCATAAGATGGGGTTTCACTCTATTAGGTCATTTCTTGCAATAACTTAATCACAGATGCCAGTGTGAGGTCAGCAGTTCTGTTTGATTTGGTGTGTCAATATGCTATAGATTTTTCTACTCAGATACCTGGTTTGTATTTCTTTTCCCACCTGTCAATGGAGAAAGAGAGTATAATATTGTACAGCAGACTCAGGAGGGAGAGCAGTGAGAAGTTCTTCAGCTTTTGGAGAGGTGTCCAATCTGCAGTACACGTGTGAAGAGTAGAACCCCTTAATTTTTAGTAAAGACTATTAAGAGTTGACAGCTTTCATCTTTCTTTAGTAGAAAATTGAAGGGAATAAAAGTGATTAAAACACAGAAATATTGACATCATCCTGAAGCAGCTGTAGTGCTATTAAAACCTCTTTGTATGTGTATAGACAGATAAATTTTTATTCTTGGAACTCCAACTCTTGCACACTCCAAAATACACAGCTAAAATAATATCTACATAATACTATAAAACTCCTTTATTTGGGAGACAGCAGCTGCATTTCTGGCAACAAATATCCTATTGTTGCACCAATGAAATTAAAAATCCATGAGAGAAAATCCCGTCCTCACAGAGGGGAGCAGTCAAATCCACAACAAAAAAGCAGGCAGAGTTAAGTAATTTCCCCATCCTGATGTGGACATGCAAGTTTTCTTCCATATGAAACTTTTACTCAGTTCACCTTAAAAGGTATTAAGATCTGCTTGAAGATCGTAAGGCTAATTTAGGGTTTGTCTTCCTTAAAATCCCCTGGTGAAATGGGATTACGTAAATAGTCAAAAGGGAAGTGTATGTACTTGTGGAATTTTCCAAAACCAGCCCCAAACAACCTGATCAAACGAGCATGGGGCTGAGGTCCTGCTATTTGTGGCTCTCCTTCGTGAGGCACTTTCAAAGTGCCTCAACACACTTCCAGGTAGGGCATGAGGCTCAGGACAAATTGTGCTGCTTTTTACATCTCCCCTGGCTTCCCTGGACCAGCTGCAAGGGACTCAGGACTGCCCCAAGATGCCTTTTTCCAGCGTTAAAAACATTGTTCTAGTATATCCAAGTTCTTTGGGTTTGAGATGAAAGCTGTTGAAGAGAACAGCCCTTCTGTCCTCTTTCTTCCCAGTTTTTAAGTGCTCAGTGACAACATGCCCTGACCTTCAAGTACGTCACTTATATGGGTAACATATTTACAGCTGCATAAGATGATTTCACCCTAAATTTTGTGAATCCAAACACAGGCAGCTCTGTAAATGAACAGCTGCTTCAGAAAATGCTTGTTTCATTGGCAGCATGGCACAGAGGTGGCTGGAAATTAAACGGAAAGACTGGTTGCCTAATGGCTTTGCGGTAAGGAAGGGTTTTCTATTCTTGGTGGTTGGTTGTTGCTTTAAAAAAAACAGCCAAAAATAAAACCAAACCCCAGCAGCAGCAGTTTCCCATTTAAAATACAGCAGCTCCATTATTTCATTTCCATGCAATGATTTCTAGAAGCCCTCTCCAACTTTTGCCATGTCATTTTGTTGAGTGTCTTTAAGATTCAAAGATAGTTGATTATTTTCTTCTGTCCTTGAAATAGGTTCTTCTCTGGATGGGATTAGGGATTTTCTCCATTTACTTTTACATTTTATCCTGTCCTTTTGTAGCACCTAGAATTTCTGGAGTCTGAAATTGTCCTAGAGTTGTGCTGTATCCAGCTGTGGGAGGTGCCTGGTCCTCCTCTGGTTTACTCCTTTTCCTTTCCACTCTGCCACCTCTTCTCTTGCCCAAGCTGGGCTCACGTCTGCTGGAGGTACATTTTCCTCATTCACAAACAAGGCCCATAGCCTGCATAATTCTTTGCTATGATTCACGCTTTGTTTTGCCAATGTGCTGGTTTGGGGTTTTTTTAGAGAGTGGGTAATAGGCCCTCCTGCTATCTTGGAATAATTTTATAATACAAGAGGGTTTTTTAATGGAGTTTCTTCTATCTAAAGAACAGTGCCTTCCATGTGAATTCTGTAGTGTCTAAGAATTTGGCGATGGAGAATGGGAAAGAGAAATAAATATATATGTGTATATATAATTTTCGTATTATTTTTTCCAAGTGAGTAATGATATGACATGCTCTGTTTCAGTACATGTTACCATGGCGATGACTGCAGGGACTACAACATCGTTTCCCATGAGTAACCACACCCGGGAGAGGGTGACGGTGGCCAAACTTACACTGGAGAACTTCTACAGCAACCTAATTATACAGCACGAAGAGAGAGAAACCAGGTACTGGTTTCATCTTTTCTTGGTTGGGTTTTGCGGTGTTTCTTTAAGGGCACTTTGATTACCTGTTCTTGCAAGTTGTTTTTCTTTTCTCCAATTGGTAGCAAGGAGCTTATCCCTGAAGGGCACAGGCTACATTGCAGCTGCTGGCTGTGCTAGTAGACCTGTGAACATCCCCTGCTACTGTAACAGTCACTGAGTGACAGAGGACCTCCTCTTTAGACAGTTCATACAATCTACCTCCTCATCAGGTTATTACTACTTTGTGGAAACTGCTCTGTGCAGAGTCTTATTTTGCAGCACACGCAAGGTTTCTGCCTCAGCATGTGAGGTTGGTGATCTCCAATTCCTAAAACTCTACAGAGGCAGATGCTGCAGAGCTGCTGATGGGTGGTAACTTGGGTTGGTGGTGTTTATTCATGCTCTGCAGCATGGGGCTCGTGCCAAGACTCTCAAACCCTGCAGAAGGAAGTGTTACAGGAGGTGGGGAAAATGACTGATAGGAGTGATAGGGTAAGGAAAGGAGGCAGGGAGCTGGGGGTGGCCTGGAGTGGAAATAAGGGGCATAGGGTTGGTGATAGAGGGTTTGAGAGGCTCTTGGGTAGGCAGGAAGAATTCTGGGGATAATGCAGTTCCCACCTCTAAATTGTTCTTGGGTGGTGCTAACTGGTACTCTGTGGGAGTATGTGTTGGTCATCTCCACTTTAATTTTTCTCTTCTGTGCCCAATCCTGCCTCTGATGTGGTGAAGTGCTACTTGAATTAAGTGTCAACACACCAGTATTTGATGATAATTAATGTTGTATTTCAAATTGTCATCAGCATGTGAAATTATCATTCCCCTGGTAATATGTTTTTAATTGAGGGATTTTCAGCTGAGCAGCAGGGTTTTTCTCTTCATCATATTTAGTCATTATCCCACGTAATTGAGTTGCTTCTAGTTAGGAGAATAGAGTGTCCGCTGAGGGCCTTTAATTTAGGGGATCCTGCTGTACTTCCCAAAGTGCAGAAAGACACCAGTAGCTTGGCAACGAGCCTTCAGACTCTTTGCTGCTGCATGTGGCAATGAACTTTCTGAAACCTGCACCCCGACAGTCATAAAGAAGTGTGTCATGGGTAGAAAAAGAGGGGTCCAGTTGACATGTGAGGGTAGTGGGACACTGGCACAGGTTGCCCAGAGAAGCTGTGGCTACCCCATCCCTGTCATGTTCAAGGACAGGTTGGATGAGGCTTTGAGCAACCTGATTTAGTGGAAGGTGTACCTGCCCATGGCAGGGGATTGGAACTGAAGGATCTTTAATGTCACTTCTAACCCAAACCATCCTATGATTATGTATGACCACAAGCTGACCCCCTGACATCTGTAGGGTAACCCTCAGGCTTCACTTGCCACTAAGATCCTCCAGCCTGGCATGGCACCAGCTGGATGAGCCCCAGGACCAGTAAGCCTTGGCCGAGACAGGACACTGGGAGATGATGATGAATCTGAGGGGGGTAGAGGTAGTTGGCACAAGAGCAAGGGGAGCGGGACCACGTGTGTTACCAGAGAGAGGTCAGCAAGGCTGGGGTGGGGGGCAGCGGTGAAAGCTGGAGCTGACTGAGGTGTTGGAGGTAGAGCTGAGATAGAAACAGTGGAGAAAAAAGAAGTGTTTATTCTGATTGGTTATCCGAATTGATAAAACAAGCTTTGCTTCAACAAGGTTATATGAAGAAATGCAAATCAGTAGAGCGATTGTATGTTTGGACCTTTAATGCCTGATTGTGCAAATATCTAAGTACTTGCTTGAATTTGCTTATGCATTTTTAACAGCTTTGATCACAAATGAATAAATGGGAGGAGAGGCCAGTAAGTCTTCAAATTTCCATTTGAGGCAAATTCTTTGGTATCTGGAATATGTGAAGTGAAGGAGTTGTCTTGCTGTAGTGTTCCATTTGTTTTTCATTAATATTTAAAAAAGCAATCTCTGTTTTTCCCCTTCTCAGGCAAAAGAAGCTAGAAGTGGCTATGGAAGAGGAAGGCCTCGCAGATGAGGAGGTAAATACTACTTGAGTAAGCTTTGAAGAGACCACTTTGCTTTTGTTTCCCTACTTCGAATTGGCATTTGAGAAGCTGACAGAAACTTTAGCTAGCATGGCAGTATGTTTTATTCTGTAAATGAATGTTGCCCCTATAAATAATTGTTTATTAGGGAAGCTGTGAATATACTTCAATAAAGTACACAAGCCCATGGGACCTGATGAAATCCATCCGTGGGTCCTGAAGGAGCTGGTGAATGAAGTTGCAAAGCCACTGGCCATCATATTTGAAAACTCATGGCAGTCAGGTGAAGATCCTGATGACTGGAAAAAGGGAAATATAACCACCATTTTCAAGAAGGGGAAAATGGATGACCCAGGGAATTACAGACCAGTCAGTCTCACCTCTGTGCCTGGCAAAGTCTGGGAGCAGATTCTCCTGGAAGGCATGCTAGGGCACATGAAAAACAACAAGGTGCTTGGAGAAAGCCAGCATGGCTTTACTAAGGGGAAATCCTGCCGGACCAATTTGGTGGCCTTCTATGATGGGGCTATGGAACTGATGGACAGGGGTAGAGCAGTTGATGTCATCTACCTGGACTTGTGCAAAGCATTTGACACTGTCTCACATGACATCCTTGTCTCTAAATTAGAGAGACACCAATTTGATAGGTGGACCACTCAGTGGATAAAGAACTGGTTGGATGGCCGCATGCAAAGAGTTGTGGTCAACGGTTCAATGTCCAGCTGGAGACCAGTAACGAGTGGTGTCCCTCAGGGATCAGTGTTGGGACCGGTCTTGTTCAACATCTTTGTCGCTGACATGGACAATGGGATTGAGTGCACCCTCAGCAAGTTTGCCGATGACACCAAGCTGTGTGGTTTGGTTGATACACTGGAGGGATGGAATGCCATCCAGAGGGACCTTGACACGCTTGTGACGTGGGCTGATGCCAACCTCATGAAGTTTAACCATGCCAAGTGCAAGGTCCTACACCTGGGTGGGAGCAATCCCAGGCACAGCTACAGGTTGGGCAGAGAAGAGATTCAGAGCAGCCCTGAGGAGAAGGACTTGGGGGTGTTGGTTGATGAGAAAATGAACATGAGTTGGCTGCAGTGTGTGCTTGCAACCCAGAAAGCCAACTGTATTCTGGGCTGCATCAAAAGGAGCGTGACCAGCACGTCAAAGGAGGTGATCCTGCCCCTCTGGAGCACCTCTCGTATGACGACCGGCTGAGAAAGTTGGGGCTGTTCAGCCTGGAGAAGAGAAGGCTGCATGGAGACCTCATAGCAGACTTTCAGTATCTGAAGGGGGCCTGTAAGGATGCTGGGTAGGGACTATTCATTAGGGACTATAGTGATAGGACAAGGGGTAATGGGTTAAAACTTGAACAGGGGAAGTTTAGATTGGATATAAGGAAGAAATTCTTTACTGTGAGGGTGGTGAGGTACTGGAATGGGTTGTCAGGGAGGTTGTGAATGCTCCATCCCTGGCAGTGTTCAGGGCCAGATTGGATGAAGCCTTGCATGGCATGTTTTAGTGTGAGGTGTCCCTGCCCATGTCAGGGGGGGTGGAACTAGATGATCATAAGGTCCTTTCCAACCCTAACTATTTTATGATTCTATAATACTTATAATAGCTATGGCTTTGTATGCCACCCTTGGTCCTTATGAGGCACAGCAAGTATATAGCATGCTTTTCAAAAATTAAACTTGTTTGCCATTCTATTTGGGAAGAAAAAACGGTGAGGCGCTTAGAAGTGGATGGAATGCAAAATGCTGAACCATTTTTTCTTCATTTAAACAGTAAATTGGGTAAACCCTTGCTCCATTTAGATACAGATAAGGAGGGATCTGTGGTCGGTTGGCATCTCTCAGAACTTTGGTCAGTCAATTGCTTTTCTGGGGTCCATCAGACCATGGGTGTCAGTAGTGCCCTCAGGGCTTGTCAGGGAAATAAGTAGGAACAGTGCCTCGGTTATTTCTGAGGTGTGGCTGCCCTAACTTCTGGGAAGAGGGAAAGGCGACCGTGAGTGTGTATTGCCATCTTGTGGTTTTAAATGGTCCTGTCACCGTAATACAAAATGCAGCAGGTAGGTACCTGATCGATGGATCTCGTTAAAGGTCTGAGATTCTCCCCGCTTCTTTGGGAGCATTGGTCGCTGTTTTGTCTCCTCTCAGGCTGAATCTCATTAACATTTTTATAGAACAAAATATATGGCAGGATTGGACAGGTTTTTCTTTCAAATTCAAGTGATTGCCTGCCATAAATCAAATGGATTTTGCTACAGATAGTTGGATCTCTACTGCCTGTCAGGCTTCTTACTGCCTGCTTTTTTTGCACCACTTCTTTTCAGTGTGGTGGAAGTTTCAGCTTTTATTGATCCTTCAGATGCCCAAAACCAAGAGTCCTTGTCTCAGGTAGTGATTTTTGCCTTTGGACTGATGCGCTTTGTATGAACCAGTATGATTTTTTTCTTCGTTATTTTTAATTACCATTTATTTACATCTGAGTATTAAAAATAATAAAATTACCTCCCCAGGAAAGTGAACATGTGCATCTGTATTGAACCCTCTGCTTGTGGGTCATATTCATAGAAATTAGAATCATAGAATAGTTAGGGTTGGAAAGGACCTTAAGATCATCTAGTTCCCAACCCTCCTGCCATGGGCAGGGACACCTCACACTAAACCAATCACCCAAGGCTCTGTCCAACCTGACCTTGAACATTGCCAGGGATGGAGCATTCACAACCTCCCTGGGCAACCCATTCCAGTGCCTCACCACCCTTACAGTAAAGAATTTCTTCCTTATATCCAATCTAAACTTCCCCTGTTTAAGTTTTAACCCATTACCCCTTGTCCTATCACTACAGTTCCTAATGAAGAATACATCCCCAGCATCTTTATAGGCCCCCTTCAGATACTGGAAGGCTGCTATGAGGTCTCCACGCAGCCTTCTCTTCTCCAGGCTGAACAGCCCCAACTTTCTCAGCCTGTCTTCATACGAGAGGTGCTCCAGTCCCCGATCATCCTCGTGGTCCTCCTCTGCACTTGTTCCAACAGTTCCATGTTCTTTTTATGTTGAGGACACCAGAACTGCACACAATACTCCAAGTGAGGTCTCACAAGAGCGGAGTAGATTCAAAAAGGCTTCTCCTTTTTGCATTTCTCTCTATTCCATTAGAATTACAGAGAAATATTTCACAGGAAAGTCTGTATCTGGATTTTCTACTGTTAAATGATTTATAAACTTGTATTTGTGTGTCCCCTTAGAAAAAACTGCGCAGGTCACAACACGCTCGCAAGGAAACAGAGTTTCTGCGACTGAAGAGGACCAGACTTGGCTTGGATGACTTTGAGTCTTTGAAAGTTATAGGAAGAGGAGCATTTGGGGAGGTTTGTGGCATTCTTGCTTGAACGTGGTATAACTATATCGAACATTAAAATGAAACATTTTAATTACAGAATAAAAAGTTCCACTTGGGGAGTTTTATTGCAGAAGAACAGTTATTTGAATAATTGTGGAAATGTGATAAGTAATGAATTACTTGTATTTCTCAAAGCCCTTGGAAAGGCCCTGGGAGGTTTCCCACAACTTCCCGAACTGATGTGGTCCCCTGTATTGATGGATTTGCTGTTGCATAGGTCCTCTTGGTAAACATTCTTCCTGCCCTCTGTAACATCACATTTATATCTGCTCCTGAATTTTAGTATGCACACTCTCACAGCTACCTGGAATTTGTGGTGCCTGTTAAGTTTTCCTTAAACAATAGCTACTTCAAACTGTCTCTTCATCAGTAGTATATGTGGTGGAGAAATGTTTCTTTTTCCCATGTGTTTTTAAATGCTTACCAAAAGAACTTTTCCATGCCCAGCAACTTTGAGCCTTCCAGTAGATTCTGTTCTGGGGTCTAGGTTCTGAGGTGTAAAAGATTGGATTGTATTTCTCATTATAGGTGCGCCTCGTTCAGAAGAAGGATACAGGTCATATTTATGCAATGAAGATACTAAGAAAAGCAGATATGCTGGAGAAAGAGCAGGTTTGTGTTGGATAAGTTCCCTTGAGTTAAAACTCATGCTTTCCAGATCTTTGTGCAGATCCTATTTGGTCATATTTTCACTTTGAAAGCCCCAGTAATGGTACAACAGCCCAAAGCATCTATGGAGCTACTAGCGCAGTACAAAAGAATAAACAGAAGTTAGGAAATAAGGTCATGTAACAACATTTTAAAATACATTTTATTTACAATCTGTTTTGAATAGAAACAAAGTTGGGTTGGGTTTTGGTTTTGCTTTTCCTCCCTTTATCAGCACAGACCTTATAGTGTGTCATATGTAAAACTGCAGTTCAAGGAAAATGCTTCTTGAAAAGTAATATTGTGCCAAAGTGTAAACTGAGAGTATTTGACATTTTCTTTTGATGGTTAGATACCAACAGATATCTCACTGTTCAATGGCTTTGTTTTCATTTTTAGCTGGGTCTTGTGTTGCTTTGCTTTGTTTTTGTTAGTTTGGTTTGGTTTTTGCTTTTACTTTTTAGTTAACAATACACTGCAAATTCCTGGTAGGACACGGCAAGTACTTCAGCACCACAAAGCAAGGAAATCAAGTGCAAGGAAATCAAGTGCAGGAAATCAAGCAAAAGGGCAGATAAGAGAGGTCTCTTCCTTATTAAACCTAAGTGCAAACCTTACCCATCATTGCTCTCGTATTACATTTCTCAGCAGTGGTACTTCATTTTTTTTTTCCTGGCACAGATGTTTTGTCTCCTCAAGCCCATGCCCTGATCGTAGGGAACTAGAGGAGCAGCATGTTCTGCACAGCAGCCAAGATGCGTGTGGCCCTCTGGTAAAAGCCCTGTCCTGGTTTTGTAACCTGGTGTGACAAGGAGGCTGAGCTCTCGCTCTCCATTTCAGTTGTGATGGAAATCTTCCCAGGAGAGTGTTTCTCTGCTATAATTTTCATTGCCTGGTTTGTTCAGTGGAAAGCAACACGGGACACAAATGCAAGAAGATTAAGATTTTTTTTGTTATCGTTATCTTTTTTCAAGTCTGATGGCATTGGGAGATATCCTGGCTGGTTTTTAAGCAAGGTTTTAATATTGTATTTTATAGCCACATTGAGGAGTGGAGGGTGGAAAGAAGATGAGAATAGAGCTAGATAAAGTTGGAGTGCCTACTACAGAGAGAGAACCCAGTGCTCTTTGAAACCCTGTGGAAAGAACACGTACATATGAAGGTGCTCCTGGCCAGTAGACTTGGGGAAGAGATGCAGAAGACAGCCCTTGAAGCTGGAATAGTAGTACATATTTTCTCTACAGAAGGTGTTTTCTGGTGTATGAATAATGAAAATCTTAGAGCTGTTAAGAAGTATTTTCCCATGCGTGTCTTTCATTTTCCTGAAGTATGAGGGTACATTCTAGTGAAACACACCATCCTCCTCCAATCTCTATTATTAGTTCCCAGTGAATTCATGGAGTAACAGCTCTCTGTGTTTGGGGTTTTTTTCCCCCAAGGCTTCAGCTGGGGTTGCAGTAGCCTGAGTAACGTCATGTATTCTGAACCTCGCTTGCCCATCAGCAGCATTGGTGGCCGTATCAATTCTGGACCAGCTTCATGCACCTCACTTGGAGGAATGCCTCCATCTTTTCTTCACTTTCCCCCTGCTTACACAGCCCAAGACCTTTAGCATTTTTGCACTGCTTCAGCACTGGCCACTGAGCTCATTGCTACCTGCTGTCATCTGTGGGCTGAAACTCATCCCAGCCCTTTTCCCACTTGGCCAAGGCATATGCCATGCAGTTTAAATAAGGTTTGCTATGCAAAAGGAGCATGTGATAGGAGCAGTCCCTGTGTATCATCTGGAAGGGGTACACGCACCATCATCAACGTGTACAATGGTAATTTGGGAACTAGACAGTAGTTCACTGTAAGTCAGGCATTTCTTTCTTCACAGAAATGGGTTTTGCAGGAAATAATTAGACACTGTCGCTCTTCCTAGAGGAGAATTCCCAATTGTCTTGCCATGTTTAAACTGGGATATAAGCATAGAAGTTGCTATTAGCAATTTGTTTCTTTGTATATGTGTATGAGAAATCTGGTAACTTGTGACAGTAATCATAATGCATTTACCATTTACCTCTTGGTTCTTGAATTCTTTAAGACCAGCTCTGGCCTTTTCTAATAACTGTCAGTATTTGCATATGGAATTTTTGTCTAAGCTTGCATCAGGGACACTACATGTACCTTATAGAGCTCTGAGGGTCAGCTTTGTGACTTCTATTTAATGTTTCTGTTTCTTTTTAGGTATAGTAAAAAATGGGAATTTCACTTTTCCATCACCTTTGTCAGTTCTTTCCAAGCAAACAAAACCAGCTTAACAAGCTATGTTTTGTGTTTCTAAGATTGCTTCTGCAAAGTTGAGTGAACAGGGTTTTTTTGACATTGAGTTGACTTCTGTGGGTTCATGGTGGGTATTTTGGGAGGACTTTGTAGGATCTAGTATGAAACTATGAAGAGAGCATGAAAAATAGTTTCTTTCCTAAAGATCATGGCAATATATTGTAAGACTAGGCAATAATGTGGTGTTTCTCTTTGAAATATTTCAATTGTCCTTTAATAATATATTTTTTTCTTTTAAATTTTAGGTGGCCCATATCCGAGCAGAAAGAGATATTTTGGTTGAAGCAGACGGAGCCTGGGTAGTGAAAATGTTTTACAGCTTTCAGGATAAAAGAAATCTTTACCTGATCATGGAGTTCTTGCCTGGAGGTAAGCTGCATGTTGGGGCATTAGGTGACTACCAGTACTTTTTCCTTAGCTCTTGTTGTCAGCTTTGTAAAATGTTAGAAACAACCATGCTGTAAAATTTGCGGTGATAAAAATTTTAATGCTGTTTTAAATCAAGTCCCAGTAATGTGACCATGCCTGATTTTTAGGGGAAGGAGGAAAGTTACAAAGCGGTGTTAAAGTAGACTTGGATTAAATAATTGTTCTAATCCAATGTTCTGCTTTTTACTGCTGAAGCTAGTAACAGTAAAAACAACAATAAAACCTCTTATTTAAACAGTTTGTTTGTACAAAATATGCATTATGTGTTAAAATTCACATCCTGGGCTATTCGTATTTAGGATTTTCAACAGGTTTACACTCAGTTTACTGAAAAAGTATGTTGGGTTTGTAGGTCCTCACAGTAATAGCTTTATAATTAGTAGCTAGGCGGCCAGTTGCAAGGTTAAATTTGGATTCTACTGGGGTTTCGTGTGGAATTAGTCTTGTGATTAAAATGTTCTGATTTCTAAGCTGTATTTTCATCTCTTTGATTAGGTGACATGATGACCTTACTAATGAAGAAAGACACCTTATCAGAAGAAGAGACACAGTTTTACATTTCTGAAACTGTGTTGGCCATAGATGCTATTCACCAGCTGGGATTCATCCACAGAGATATTAAACCAGATAACCTCCTGCTGGATGCTAAGGCATGTAATGTGCATATAAACTGCCTATGCTTTAAACAGATAATGCTATTTATAGCTGTGCTAATCAGTGGGAACCAGTAGTGCCACACCAGTGACTTAAACTAACTGGAGTAAAGGCAGAAAGTGGTCTCTGTCTTTTCCTTGTAGAACACCAATGTACTTGAAGTAAAGCCACCCTTGGCCTTAATTGAAAAACTTTATACCCCTTGGAAAGCAAGACTTTTAGGTCAGAAGATGCCCAGATGCTCATATTCTTAGGGACATGGTTTAGCAGTGGACTTTGCAGTGCTAGGTTAACAGTTGGAATAGATATTAAAGATCTTTTCCAGCCTAAACAAATCTATGATTTTATAGTCATACACATTAAAAACTGATAACCTTGGTTACTTCAAGATGAATGAAAGCATGAAACATTCAGACAATGTTAGATAACCAGTTCAATTCCTACAGTTACCTTACTTGTTTTATTACCTACTTGCCAGGGGAGGCGAGTCTGTCTGTTAGACTAACTCTAGCAAGCCATTAAATGCATCTACTAAGCATCATATACAAGTCTGTAGACTATCTAGCACTGAAGTCTGGAAACCTGATTAAAGCCAGGTTACCATCAAAGCAAAACAAAGGAATTTTGTCCTGGAGGCTTTTGCAGTCTCAGTGGTACCCAGCTCGAAACAAAACCGGACAAACTAGCTTCCCTCAGCTCTTGCAGCATTGTAGTTACAACTGTTCCCAGGGGGCAGTAACCTGTTTGAGAGGAAACACACTCTCAAATACACCAAGATTCAGTCATTATTTGCCTAGTTGTCCTGAGTTAGGTAGTCCTGTGCAAGTCCATCATGGCCTGAGAAGGCATGTGCAGTTATTAAAACTTTCTTTTTTAAGCACTACCTTTCTAAAATATGCTTTTATCTTCTCTGATCTATCTATCTATATATATATATATTTCTTTTTTTTTTAGGGTCATGTAAAACTATCTGATTTTGGACTATGCACAGGTTTAAAAAAAGCTCACAGAACAGAGTTCTACAGGAACCTTACACACAACCCACCAAGTGACTTCTGTAAGTAGACAGTGCCCTAGTTAAACATTTAAATAGTTCTGAGCTGCAGCTATGCCACATTCTAACTTCTGTCTACTGGGATAAGCAAGATTGGTCAGGCTGATTGCATTTAATTGGAAAACTGGATATGTAAGCTCCCTCGGACAGGGAAGCATTTCACAGGAAAAATCATCATTTCTGCAGTGTTGATGTCTTTGCACATTCACACGCAGATACAAATACATGTAATGTGTCTGCATTTTAATGTATTCTTCAGAACAGTGTTAGGAACTTAGAGAAGTGCTCTGTCAGAAGGGACATAGGTTTCCTGTGCCAACGTGCTGAAGTCAGCGACACTCTCATTAAGCTTTTTCTAAGAGTAAAGTTGTTCATCAGCGTGCCTTGGTGACACAGCCGCATTAGTGTATTGTTCTACAAATGCAGAATTCCTCTGCAGTTCTTGAATTCTTCACTTGTTGCTTAACAATACCATCACTTGCATATGAATATATATTGCCAGCTGCAACAATAAGTGCTGCTTATCCCAGATCAATGTGTAAAACTTTCAGCAAGTTCTAATTTAGAATTACTACTGTATCCTACTTAGATGAGTTTCAGCTGCAAATTGGACAGTAGTTGTTACTATACGACTGAGTATTTGTTTCTAGACTAAAGCATTCTGAAGATACAAAATAGTTATTCTGTGAAAACTGAATGTTTGTATATTTTCTTTTAATTCTCACAAATGCATTTATTACCTAATAACTACTTTATAAATTAGCATTTCAGAACATGAACTCAAAGAGAAAAGCAGAAACGTGGAAGAAGAACAGACGACAGCTGGTGAGTTATTAAAATTATGTATTTTTCATGCTAAATAAGAGCTCTGCATTAATGCTGCTGTTTCTTTAAAAACTGAGAGGCCCTCATCTGTTATAGATGTTGCTCTCTTCAAGCTCCCCAAATTGAAAATAACTCAAAAGAAGATGGTCTAGTGATTCCAGTTGTGGAATAGCGCTAGGATCAGGGTTGCTTCATCTGATTTCACATCTGTGACTAGCAGGACACTGCTCTTCTCTCTGCCTTTGTTTCCCCTATTAACATCTGGACTAACTAACCTCAGGTGTGAGTAACCACTTAGAAAAGCTGTATTTTAAGTTTGTCTCCCAGACTGATGTGGTACTGACAATGTGCATGAGCTCCTGCAGTTCAGTGTTGCAAGAAGATGCAGAGCTGTGTGGTTCTTCTTCGGAGAATCATGGGGAAAATTTGTTTGTCCTTGTGCTGAATGGGAATGTGATTCAAAGGCAGTGGAGGGTACGGGCACTGGAGTGCTGCAGCCTGCATTTATAATGAAGAATGGTCAAGTAATAGAAGGGAGCTGTGGCATTAACTGAATCGAAAAAAACTATCTGTCAGCCATGGGACTTCAGGATTTCAGCTCTGCTCGTGATTTTCAACAAATAGCAGTTGCAAAACCCACAGTTTTCAAATTTTGGAACTTTTAACTTTGCACCCTCTGGTGTAAAAGTGACGTGCTGCAGCATTCCCAGAAAGGTTTTGGTTGTTTTTTCTTGCCTCATGAGACATAGTGAGATTAAGTTGCAATCAAGCTGCCTCATAGTGACTGTATTTCACGCCCTCACTTCTGCTCGGAGTTAATCCCTGAAAAGACAACATCTACATGTCAGTTATGACTGATGTGGTAGAACTTCCTGATGAAGCTAGCTGAATCACAGGGCAGCCCAACAGAGAGAATAAAAGGCCAATATAACAACTTTTATAAACAGTGTTTAAAAAGGAGCCATATTCTTGGCTTTCCATTGGTGCAAAACTGAATGTCTCAGCTCTGCTTAGTAAAATTGTTTTGTTTCTTCTCAGAAAATGAAAGTAAAAACTTTTTTGGGGTTTTTTTTTTCCTTACCCCACCATCCTGTGCAAAATCTTCCATCAGTGGAGAGAAATTCCCAAATAGCTCAAGATCTAGTTGTTAGCCAGAATTAGACAGGCTTTTAAAAGGTTAAAAGGACAGAGCCTGGGCCCAGAAATAGCACAAATTAGTTTTGCAGTAAAGACAAAGTAGTAGATCCAACAGCTGTTTATCAGCAGTGTCACACATGGGAATCTACCACTGGTTACTCCTTTTCTTTTTTCTTTCCTTTTCCTTTTCCTTTTCCTTTTCCTTTTCCTTTTCCTTTTCCTTTTCCTTTTCCTTTTCCTTTTCCTTTTCCTTTTCCTTTTCCTTTTCCTTTTCCTTTTCCTTTTCCTTTTCCTTTTCCTTTTCCTTTTCCTTTCCCTTTCCCTTTCCCTTTCCCTTTCCCTTTCCCTTTCCCTTTCCCTTTTCCTTTTCCTTTCCCTTTCCTTTTCAAAACCAACAACTATAGAACTTATGTATTTTGGTGGCTGCCTGAATCTTCAGCTGACTTTCTGATATTGCAGTGGGAATATTACATCATCACTTTTAGGAGGATGATTTCCATTTACTTGCAAAGTTCTCTATGGTTACTCATGTAAAAAAAACAATGTTCTTGGGATTTTAGATAGTATGATTTCTTAAGCTAGGAATTCTTGTCCATGCAAATAACAAGCTCCTATGTGTGTATCCCCAGGAAAAGGGTTTGCAAAGTGTGAAAAACATAGTCTTTATCTTCTAAAGAGTTTATTTTTTCTTTCCAGGCATATTCTACTGTTGGAACCCCAGACTATATTGCACCAGAAGTATTTATGCAAACTGGGTACAACAAGCTGTGTGACTGGTGGTCTTTGGGAGTGATTATGTATGAAATGCTAATAGGTATGTGAAAGACCCCAACTTAAGAATCATTCAAAGGGTTCAGAGGTAGAAGATTCATTAATTCACTGAGTCTGATACCCCGCATAGTAGAGGTTCCAGAATTTCATTGTTCTACCTGAAGTAAGCCCCAAATTCAGCTTCCAGAAAACCTTTAAGTCCTTCCTCTTTTCCAAAAAGAGAAGAGGTGATGCCTCAGCTGGTTCAGTGAGTAACTGTTCACTCTTAAATGTATTTGCAGTTCAGTCTCATTATTGGAAGTAACAAAATAGCCTTTAATGCTGTGTTACAAGAGAAAACTTTTGGCTGGTGCTACCAGTTAGATTTGTGAACCCTAGGAGCAAAAGCAGAGGCCCAGGTCACTTTCATCTTCTGGGAAAAGCTTGTTAATATTTCCATTTGTTTGTACAGGGTATCCACCTTTCTGCTCAGAAACACCACAAGAGACTTACAGGAAAGTTATGAACTGGAAAGAAACGTTGGTATTTCCTCCAGAGGTGCCCATTTCAGAAAAAGCAAAGGATTTAATTCTAAGGTCAGTAACAAAAGCCCACTTCTGGCCACTTCCCCAGACACAGTCATCTTCCATTAGGTTAACTTTCCATTCTGCATGAAGGAAACTTTAGATTAGAGGGAAATTTGGTTTCTTCTGTATCACCATCCATCATCTTTTTTCCTTTTGCATTTGTTTAAGTTAGACAAATAAGCTGTAATGATCTTGATTTGTACCACAGTATGAAGGGAAACAGCAGACTGAAAAGGTGATTAACACACAATTTTTGCCTTCTCAGAGGGAACTAGAAAATAACCACTCACCATAATTTAATGGACTGAACAGAAATCTTTGGATGTTTTGGATATACTGACTTTTTCCAAAATGACAGTTTTGAATCCATTCAGTTTGCACTGAAGTTTTTGCAATGGGTTATAGTGTCAAGGTCAGGCAGAAATGCTTTCTTGTCCTCAGAGGGTTTTTTTGACGGGGGGTATGGAGGGTGGTTTTTGACTTTGATTCCTACCTTCCCCCCTCCTTCCCCAATAATATTACACACACAGTTTTGTAACAGGCAAAAAGAGGAACGTGCTTCATAGGCAGAGCCAAGAGCTAGAATTATTATTAGTCCAAGCAGTGCTCCAGTAGCATACAACAAATGTAGTAAATACAATGAATAGTTACCCTTAATCCAGTTACAGTGATACTAACAATTCAAATTATTATTTCTAATCTTCATTAATGTTTGTGTGTAATGGATTTATTATGGGTTCGGTATTTATGTCTCTAGTGTTCCAATTACCTGTCCTGTGTGTTGTCAGCATCCCATCTTCGCTGGAAAGAGTACAGTGTTGCTGCTGAGGATTTCTTCCTCCTCAGTCTTGCTTGTGTTTGGAGCATTTTTAGATATTTCAGGCAGTATATTTGTTAACATGTCTTGCTCATGAGCTTACTTATACAATGACTACTTGAATTTATTAGTTTTTCTCCATACATGGAAGGGTTTAAATTAGGGTAAGCCAAATTTTGTTGTAGGCTATTTACTAAAATGAGGTCAAACCAGCAGGTTAGGCAACAAACAGCTGGCCATTGGGTAAGTTTATCCATTACAGCTTCGACAAGTTCAGACAACATATATTTCAACTTAAAGGAAGTTGCAGACAAAGCTGAAGTTTCTTTATTTTTATGGATATAGGTAAAACCGATCTAAAATAAGCTTAAGTTCAGACAAAGCCTGACAAGTTTTGCAGTCTGGTCTGGCTAACTGTTTTACAAGGTTTGGGGTCTATTATTAGTACTTGGCATAAACCAACTGGCTGGGGTAGAGTAGAAATGTAAGCAGTGTTTTTCCCAAGTGACACTTGACTACAAGTTAAAGAACATTCATTACAGACTATAATTGGAGACAGTTACAGCCTAACTTGCTATGTTACTAAATCACCTGCTGAATATTTCCTTAACTAGTGAGATGGTGGCTTTTTTGTTTTGCAGTATGCTCACTTGCAAAGTGCCTTGTGAATGTGAATGATGTGATCATGCAGAGAGACTGAGTTCAGGATAACTAAATCAGCCACCAAAGGCTTTGCTTATATAGGCAAACAGGATTTCATTTAACAAAGGCCAGCTGAGTTTTAGAGCAACAGGAGGCCCACATGCTACCAAGTACTCCTGATTTCCAGGAGGTCATCAGGTGACTCCACACTTGGCAAGACCAAGTTTTTTGTTTGACATGGGCGTTTTTTCCTGTTATTGTAAGCCTCCCTCTTTATGGCATTGGTGACATCTTTGGCCATACTTAAGGAGACGGCAAGGACAATGTAAAAATATAAAGCAGTTTTAGCTTTGCTAACACACAAAAGATAGCTAGGATTTAATAACTCCTATGCTAAGCATTGGTATGCTCACCATCTCCTTTACAAGCTACTTCTGATGAGAGTCTTTTCCAGCCAGCTTAGGCATTGGTCCAGGCAGGCATCAGTCCAGGGGAGAAGTGTCAGCCTCTGCTAGTCATTGGAACAAATCCCTGATGTCACTGAGTTGCTGTCAGAGGCTTTCACTTCCCTATTTTTTTACTTCAGGATTTTATACTTTCTGCTGTTGGTGTTTTTTCTCCTGCCTACCTAAGCAGGGAACAATCCTATCTCTGTCTCCTTTTTCACCCATTTCTTCTTACTTGACTCTATCGACTTTCTCACAGCTGCTTCTCTTAAATTGAGTGTCTTGTAGAGTCTGAGATGAGGTTATGCAGCTAGGCAATATCACAAATAGGCCTTGGGTCTTTGTACCACCAGCACCTGGTCATCTAAGGAGAGGGAAATGGAGATGATAGGGAG
Source organism: Melopsittacus undulatus (assembly GCF_012275295.1). Taxonomy (NCBI): domain Eukaryota; kingdom Metazoa; phylum Chordata; class Aves; order Psittaciformes; family Psittaculidae; genus Melopsittacus; species Melopsittacus undulatus. The sequence continues at coordinate 81,488,070 of NC_047531.1, read as the reverse complement.
AATAGGGACATGGCATGCTTTGAATGTGTCTGACTCATTGTAGTTCCAAAATGTGATATCAGAGAGTGGTCCTATTTCACTGAATGTATCTGTTCCTGTTAGTTTGACTTGGAAACATGGATTTTAAATAGTTGAGAACATGCAGAGGAGTTTTCAGTGGAAGGGACTTAGCCTCCATTCCAGACTAATTTTACATGGCTAGAACTGCTGCAGCTTCTCACAAACCTTGAAGATGGGGATACAGCAGTGTAGGATGTTGTCATCATAGCTTTTTGTTTTGGGACTCTAACAGTATTCTGCTTCTCCTAGATGCAACAGGCTGCTTTTACATTACCCCAAGTGATGGAACAATTGAAAACGACTTCCTCACATTCCTGATACAGGATACCACAGCACTTTTATTTGCTGTTGCTTCTGTTTGCACTGATTGTAACTTTCCCTTATTTTTTTCCACTTTTTCAGGTTTTGTATCGACTCGGAAAATAGAATTGGTAGTAACGGAGTAGAAGAAATAAAAAGTCACCCATTTTTTGAGGGAGTGGACTGGGGACACATCAGGTATGCATAGATACAAACACGCATTTTATAGAGAGAATAAGAGCCGTGAAAGCAAGAATTTCATGTACCATAATGTCAAGGATAATTATTTCCAATTTATCTTTCATTTTGAAAGGCAGCTACTGGCAGTAGGTGGGTGACAGCAAAGATTTTCAGGCCTTGCTGGCATTCACAGATCTGGTCAGAACTTAAATGCCTTGAGATGCCTTAGATTGCCCCAGAGTGCCCAGGATGGAAGGAAATGCGGTAGGGTGGCTGTGTTATTCCTGATGTATACTCTGATGTCAGCAGAGAGCTCCTCTTCCAGTAGTAATGGGCTCTGCAGCTACTGCTATAATTAACTTTTTTTGTAATAGGAACACAAGAAAAGCAAACTCTATTCCAGAAATGCAGGGGAAATAGATGAATGAAGAGGCAAGAGGCAGCAAGTGAGAGGAAAATACAGGGCATGTCTTTATTGCATGCTGCAGATACTACACCTGAATGAACCGGTATGTCTACAGAGCACTGGCCAGAGGCACTGACTCACCTCTGTGGCCAAATTCTGCTGGGCCAAGCCTGGGTAGAGGGTATGGCTGAGGCAGCTGTGCCAGTTCCAGCCTGAGCTTGCGCCTGCAGATTCTGAGCTACAGCTGCACATACCCAAAGTGGTAACAGCTTTAGAGGAGAATTTGGTGACGCCACAGATCCTTTCAGTTGAAATTATGGCTATTGTTCAGCTCTCCTTAAGGTCTGAGGTAGTTGGGGTTTTTTTTCAGTAATACTGAATTTTCTACATGAAAATACATGCTGAGGCCATGTGATTGTACTTCTCATTTCTTCTGGTGCAGAAAGCCTCATTTAATTCCTCTCCTCAGCATGAGAGGTATTAATAAGCAGCAAGAGCAGTACCATATCTGTTCATGCCACATTTGGCAACCTGGTGAAATGGTTTCCCTGTTCCATTCACAAGTGTATTTAATTCTAATTGTAATAATTACAACTGTAATAAGTTTACAGGTGTAAATTAATGACTTCCCCACAGTGCCGTGTTCCAGTTTGAATGCTTTCGTGGGACATGCCACTTAAGCAATTTCGAAAGCCACTTTAAGACTTCTTAAAGGACTCCCTAATTGTTGAGCTAATAAAGCAGTAATGTGTCAGAGCCAACCCATTTTGGATGAGAGATACTGGTGACTGAGTGTCAGAAATAGGACCTACAGTTGACAGGTATTTGGATGAGGTCCAGGCTGCTGCTGAGCACTGGAATTGTAACACATCTAATGGCTCCAAATGCAAGTAAAGTCCTGCTCGGCTGGGTTTATGCAATGAACCATAGTGGTTCTTGGTGACAACTAAGATCATAGCAATAGCGATATGGCAGATAAGTGCGGAATGCTGTTTCAACTAATGGGAAAATTATGTTTGTCAAGAAGATACTAATGCCAGATAGGAAACCAGTAAATCTCCCCATGGTATCAGCAAACAGGCAAGTCAGATACATCACTGATGAACTCAGTGGAACCTTTGTGTTTTAAAGGCATGTTGTTACTGCAAAAAGCTAAGTTAAAACTGGATTTTAATGTATCTCTTCCTACTCTTCACTCTTCTGGCACTTGTTTGTATCTGCAGGGAAAGACCAGCTGCAATTCCTATAGAAATCAAAAGTATTGATGATACTTCCAACTTCGATGAATTTCCTGAATCTGATATTTTACAGCCAGGTGAGACTGCTGTTGTAAATCCCAAATTTCTATCTCTCACAAGCCAGATGCTGGTTTTGGTGGTGGTTTATATTAATTTTTCTGATGCTCTAATCAAAGTAACAGATATGATCTAGAAACTTTCTTTCAAATCCAAATGTAAACCTATGATCTCTCATAGCTTCTACTTCCTTAGAACTTTAGAGGGGGAAGGGGGAAAGCCCACAGATTTTAACAGCTAATAAAAAACATTCGCACATATAGCAAGCACAGAAAAGAGTGCAGTTTTCTACCATGCAGTCTGTCTAACCAAATTCTGGTAAAACATTATGCACTGACTTGCTTTTGATCTTTAATGACTTCTGTGTTTCATGCCAAACATAAACCTTCACATATGTGTGGGCAAAACATTTCAGACAGGTGATGAGTTAACATAATGATTTATGCACCTGAGTGGTTCTGCAAATCATTGAAGTTTTTGTAATTGTTAATTTCCATTGGCAAGTAGTAGGAAATTTTTATACATAAAAGGCTTGATTCTCTCATATGCCAAGTTCTCCCAACTCCCACTGTTTTCAATTAATTATTAATTGCTTAAAGATAGGCAGATACATAACAAAGATTGATTGAGGACAGATAAGTGTAGATGTGCTAACAACCATGAGACTTACCAAAAAGCTAGGGCTTTTTTCTGAAATGGCTTTTATTTAATGGCAAGGAAGTTTAATAGAAAAGCAATCAATCTCCAGTGTCTAAGAACAGCTGTCTAAGTCCATGTTTGAATAATGCCAAGTACATTTGTATTGGTTTTGGCATTTCAGCCCCACTGAAACTGACACTGTACATCTAGATACCTACATAACTTTGATACTGGTGTGTTTGGTATCTTAAGTTGAAAATATTATTTTAGAACTTTAAAAGCAGTAACCAGGAGCTAAATATAGAAGCCTACTGCAATCAATGTCTGTGTGCAGCATGCCAGCCATCTGGGCTGCTCATGGAATAAAAAGAGGCTGTACAAACCTTGCTAAAGCTGTAAGAAGGAGGAAGTTCTGGGAAAGTAATATGTGTGATATATGTAATTCTCTTGGGAGAACTTGGATATCCCTTTTCTTCTGTTTGTGGTGAGGATAACACAATATGTATACATGTGTTTGCTGTGCATGGAGCATCCTAAATGTGGTTATTGTAATTGTGTATCCTGTTGGCTGTGTTAGAGGTTTTTGGCAAGGTCTCCTAACAAGCTTCCATGAGCCTGTGAGGGTGTGTAGACATACTAAAAAAGGCAAACTGAGTTGATCAGAAACAGGATTTCTTCTGCTGACTAGGGGAGTAAGAGCTCAAGGAGGTTTATATCAGTGCTCTGTGAAAAGTCTTCTCAGAAGTAGTGTTGGGTTTTAATCTGTTTTTACTTGTGTTTCTGAATTCTAGTGCCAAACACAACGGAACCTGACTACAAATCCAAAGACTGGGTTTTCCTCAATTATACCTACAAGAGGTTTGAAGGGCTCACACAGCGTGGCTCAATCCCTTCCTACATGAAAGCCGGGAAGTTGTGAAACAAAACACAACCCCACAAAAGATACAAAAACACAAACCTCAGGTAGCTGCATCACCAGACCCGCTTGGCATTAGTTATCAATACATTGACTCTGGTGCGCATCAATTTCACAAGGAAATTCTACAGGATTAGGATTTCTGAGACTACTACAGGAATTAGTTGGCAGTGCCAGCTGGCTGGTTTGTTTTCTTTCTTTTTTTTCTTTTGTTTTTTTCTTTTGTTTTTAATATTTGAATATTTTTGTTAACTTTATTATACAAAGGTACTGGAATAAAAGGAACGTACATCCCTTTAACTGCACTGCCTATGTGTGTATAACGGTTAATTATGCCTCTCTGTACTGTGGCTTTGTACTGTAAACCATCTAATCCAGCCAGGAGTAAAACATATCCTTTTGTGCAGCATCGTTACTGTACTGCTTACCTGGGTTTCAGATATGCAGTATAAAAACCAATTGTCCACATTTGCAAAATTCTCTGAACAGTTGCTCCAGGGTGTTCCAGTTGTGGTCTGCAGATACCCCATGAGTGTGGCAACATTGAGTTATTTTAAATAGCAATGTCCTGTGGGCCTATTTGTACCCTGCCTACATTTGTTTTTGTCCACTGGAGGGCTTTATCATCTGATCATTCCTTCTTCTCTTCCTTCCTTTTCCCACTGTGTGTGATGGTGAGACTGTCCCTGTGATCTGTTCAGTGGTACTTTTGCTTTAAATGATGGGTATTACTGTTTAAGATGATGACGCCTTTTGGCAACTTCAGAAGAAAAAAGGAATCTGAGTAAAAATCATAAAGATTTTTCACAGAAGGGAGATTTTCTGATTACAAGTTCTGAAGAGACAGCAGTTTCCAGGACTGCATTCCTGCCTGTGCTGGAAAGTAGATCATCTTTTTGCTGCTTGTAATTCAAATTGCCTCTTCTGTCAGTGCAAAATGTATTCTAGAAGAGTGATCAAATTGTTGCTTTTCCTTTTTTGTCACCCTGAGAAGTTCCAGGCAGAAGAGATCCTGCTTTAGCCTTGTCTTTCTAGAAAACCCTGTGTCAGACTCTCCTGTGGTCTCCACTGTCTTCTAGTATCTCTATCTAACATGGACCATGGGATTACAAAGGACCAGATGAGTCTGCAGTTCAGTTTCCAAGAACCACAAACATCCATGACTGAATTAGGCAGAACATCCAACTGCTTTTCTCCCCGGTCTGCAGGATGGTGACTGATTTGAAGCAGAGGCAGGTCTCCTTCTCCTAGGTCAAGGAAACTGAAGCAGAAATCCCTCCATATGCAGCATATGGTTTTGTTTCTCAGCCCAGCAGCAGCTGAGGATTGAATTGCACACCTCAACAGTTCACAATTAACTGGTTGCTGGCAAATTTACCTGTATCTCTCCCTGTACTAGCATATTATCTGCAATACTTCGGATCTATCACAATACAGCAGAGATTTTTGATGTCAATTTCTGGTTAAAAGAGATTTGCAGCAACCAACAATTCCCCAGCAATTAAACAAGCAGAGTCACTGTCGCTGTCTTCCTCTGAAAGGAAATGACAGACACTCTAAAACCTCTGCAGCACCCATAGGAGTGAAGCACAGGATGTTTTTGCATAGAGTAGGGAAGGCTCCATTAGACTGGCTTTTGCAGCAAAATGGGACTATTTATAAATCCATTACAGAAATATTTATTGCTGTTAGGCACCATGGTGCAGCTGTTCTGAGTTATTTGTATGCTTTAAAAACACTGCGGTGTTCATCTGCATTTGCCAGCAAGATTTATGTGTATCAGTGGCACATTCATGTGCACATGGTCTTCCCTGATCCAACAGCTACCAGGTTCAAGGCCTTCAGTGATGTCTTTCCTCCATTATTTTGTTTCCCTTCAGGCATCTAATATGCTATTTATACTGCATTTGTGCAAAAAATTGTAGTCTTAAGGCCATTGAAGAGGAGTAGCCAGTGCCTCAAGGACCATCCAATTTGTACAGTTTATGCTTTTGCCTGAATGTTCATCACTACCTGGGAACAGTTCATTGGTCTCCACGTTTTTCTTCCCAGACCTTATATGGCTGGGACAAGCTCCCTCAGCAGTTCCCCAGTGTTGTTCTTAGCCTTCTCAGTGTAGTGAAGCTCAACCTGTATCCATCCAAAGACTGGCCAAAGATGGTCACTCACTTAAATCCATCTTTACACTTTCAGTTTTCATTCTGCCCATGCCCTAGCAGCTTCTGAGGCTTCTCAGGAAAAGAAATCCCTTTTTTAAGGCCTTCAGTCCATTCGATAAGACAGAGGAGCTTGAGCAGAAAATACCTGCAATACAAACTTAGCCACAAAGGACACTGCTATTCAAAATAGGATTTTTACTAGTTTTAATTTCCTGTGTCATTCATAGGGCACTTTGTGCATCAGAAGTGGAATTCCTGTGAACAACACATTTCAAAAGACCAGAGTAACCCTATTCACATAGTATAAACAGAAGTCTTTGCTTGAATGTCCTGAGACAAGATAAGTTTCATGGAAACTGCAAATGCTGAGTAAATACTGATGGGTGTTTTTTCTTTATCCTGCAGGGTTCAGGGGAGGGGAGATAAATACACAATTTAAAACTATTAAACAACAACGTCTGTACATACTCACTGGTTTACAAACCTGGGAAAACAGCTCAACCCTCATATTTGTAACACTAAAGATAATACTCATTTAAAGTTGAGGATGATTAATCATATCAGTGCTCACATAGGAGTTACATCCATAGGGAAACAGCCTGCAGCCTATTTAGCATCAACTCCTGCATTGTGGTAGTTTGTTTTCTGGTTGTTTTGGGATTTTTTAGACAGCATTATTTTAATCAGTAAGTCAAGTTAAACATAATATTAACTGCTGCTTTTAGGATAGGGTTTTTTTAAAGGTGAAACTGTGACACTGTATGGACTAAAGAGAACAGAAGGTTAATCTACACTGGCTTCAAAAAATGGAAATGCAATGTATCTGTTATTATTTTATGTCTTATTCCTTTGGATGGTTGTGTGTTTTCCTTTGGTGATGTTTGTCACTGTGCCATTTATTTTTCTTATTCTTGGAGTACCAAAGATCCTGAAATGGCTTGATGATTGCAACCATATGAAAACTTATTTTCTGGAAGTACGTTTTGTTAACTTCTGTTAAAAATGTGGAATTGTGTATGCAAATTGTAATCGGAGGTTTGCTGGGAAGTTAACCCATACCAGCAGACAAAACCTGAGTGCGTCGATGGAAGGGGTGAGCCTGAATCCAAATCCTGGATCTGAATACCCTGCAACTGGGGAGGAAGCTTGGATTGGGAAACGCAGCTGAGCTTTTGCACTTTGTTCCATCTCCTATCAGCATGAGTGAGTGGCCTTAGCTCCAGGACATCAGCAGAGGTTGTTTCATGTGCAAAAGGAGTTAAAAAAATTGCCAGCATTCAGAAATCAAATATTGTTGATACTGCATTTGCACTGTTGAATTTGCCTTGCTGGAGAGTTACGTGTTATTTTTATAGGTCAATTGTTCAAACACCTGAGCCGTTGAATACAGTATGGAATAATAGCATCTGACATGGGTGAATTCACCTAAGTGCAAAGGGGCTTGCTGAAAGCTCTCCACACTAAGAAAAATGGGCAGAAGCAGTACACAGGGTGTTGCGTCGGCTCCTTCTGAAGAGGTGATTTTCCTCCTGTGCAGCAGCAAGTAGAGAATACTGCAGTTTAGCCCAGTTATACTCTAATGCTTAGGAAGTGCTCTCACTTTTTCAATAATATGAGCAATTACAAGCATTGTAACATACTGTACCTTGTCCTTTTAATGTTGATATCTTACAGCAGCTCGTTCTTGGAGTCGAAATGGCAACTGCTATATTTTTCCTAGACTGTTTCATTAGTTGTGGTTGGGAAAGTTACATAGAAGCATTATAAAAATTTATATGAGGCTTTTTACAGCATTTGAAAATAAAAGTAGCATTCTTTTTGTAAAGTTGCTGGGTTTATTCTTTCACACCATGTACTGCAAATGCTTATTATCCAGAATGGGCAACATCTCAGGCACTGAGGGGCTGTTTTGTGTATCTCATCCTGAATTCCGTGGACAGTGAAAACCCCTGTGGTGCTCCTCTCTCAATCAGAAAGTAGAGATCAAGGAAATTGCTCATCTTGTACCAAGTGCAATCATGTGAAGTTACTTCTACAATGGTTATTGCTTTTCACAAGAGACCTTCTTCCCTGTAGACCATAATTGATTGAATAAAGGCCTCCATGGGCAGTTGGAGGCCTGATTCACTGTAGAAACAGTTTTGTCCTATTGTTCCCTCTTTCTTGCTGAGTTTAGAGCAGCGGCAGCAGACACAGGTGTGAAATAGTCATGGAAAAATATTAGAGTTGAGCAGCTGAAAGGAAAGTGGAGCTCACAGCTGGTGACTAGCCTTTCTGGAGGCCCTTCCACTTGAGGATTGCTGCTCTCAGTAAATGTAAAATCCTGTTAAAATTGGATCAAATATTATTCAATGGGATTACATATTTCTTTCAATAACCACTTCATATCTCAGAGCTATGTATCGTAAGGATAAGCAGGCTTAGTTCTTTATCTCCTTGCATTACCAAATTTAGTATTCCTCAGAAGTACAGCACTTCAATGGCAAATATAAAGCCTATGCATTCAGCATGTGCAGAAATGTATCTTGGTTTTTAAATCAACCACTTTTAAATACTACATAGTGTTTATAAAACATGCTGTATAAAACCTCCTGTATTTCATTTCTTCATTCTTTTACAAAGTGTATCTTGCATATAAGCAAAACAGTTGTGCTCTAGACAATAAAAGATCTTTCCTGAGGCTCTTCCTATGGAAAGAGAAGGGAGGAGTATTCAGAACAGTCTCTCTTGCTGTTGCGAGTGATGACAATAGTGGTTTCCAGCACTGGCCAGACAAGTTCATATCTGCAGTTCAGGAAGGTCTTAACCTTTAAGGTAAATTTATTTATCATGCATGAAAATGTTAAGTTAGAGTTTGTAAAATGCCTATTCCATAGCTGAATTTCAAAGATGAAAGCAGGTTTTAAATGTGGGTACCAGTGGACTGTAGCAGGTCAGCCAAGCTGGGTTCAGGCTCTGCCTCACAAAATGCCAGTCTGCCTCAAAGAAGCTGACACCTGAAAGAAACCAGGTACATGAGTTGTTAGGATAATTGAAGGGCAAATTAATGTATATCTATATATATAATACACTGAATTTCTTCTCTGTCAATAGTAATGGCAATGGGATTAGTACACTTCTTCACACAGGAGCACTTCTGCAGTTGGTGTGAGGGGAAATGAATCTTCATACTTGCAGAGTTTATCTCACCGATTCCTACTCCTCCCACCACCTCTTTCTCCCGTTTACATGATGGTGTGGAGGCTACTGTTCTCTGGGGAAATGGGACAAGTAGGCTTGAACCTCCTCATGCTGAGCAGGGAAATTAACCCAGGTTTCTCATTTTCCAATCAAGTCAGAGCTCTGCTAGAAGCAGTTTGTTTCTGATTTGAACTGACCCTTGATGCCGCATCTTGTTTCTGTAGCAGCTGCTATAATCCGTTTCTAGTGAGTCACCATCTGCTGCTGCTTCTCCCTCCTCTAAGAATACATGCTCCCTATACGTGCTGTCCCCATGCAGTCCACCTTAAATTGGTAGCAGTTCCTTTAACCCAGGGTCTCTGCCCATCCTCCCTGCTCCAAAGATGAAATCTTTGCCCTTGACTCTTACATTTCCTACCCACGAAACTAGATGATGTTAAGAGGGCAGCTCATCAGCTGAGTACGTGCTGTGACCTTGAAGCTGTTGTGTAAAAGCATAACCACAATCCCAGCTCCACGTTTTGAATCAGAGATGGCAGGTACAGATAGCAAGTGTTACATACGCACCAAGCCTATGTAACACCCTGTTTCCTTCCAGGGACGTATGCAGAATCTGCCTGCCAGTGGGGATGTTCATGCTGGAATTGTAGAATCACAGAAGGTTTTGGGTTGGAAAGGACCTTAAAACTCATCCAGTTCCAACCCCCTTGCCATGGGCAGGGACACCTTCCACCAGAGCAGGTTGCTCCAAGCATCATCCAACCTGGCCTTGAACACTGCAAGGGATGGGGCAGCCACAGCTTCTCTGGGCACCCTGTGCCAGTGCCTCACCACCCTCCCAGGGAAGAACTTCCTCCTAAGATCTAATCTAAATCTACCGACATCTAAGTCTACCTAAATCTTCCTAATGTCTAATCTAAATCCAATATGAAGATAATGGAGCTCCAACAGGAAGCAGGTGCCAAGACAATCCCCCTCGCCATGCCTGTGCACAAGGGGCCATTCACAAAACTTTGAGACTTGAAATGGGAGCACTGATGTGAAGATACGTCTCTCTAGCATCAGGACTTCTTCAGAAACTGCAACAGCTGTCCTGCTCTTGGACACTTTATTTCTCTACAAAGTCTGCTTCTGACTTCAGTGTATCTATTTAATAATAATGAAGAGTCAGATAAGAACTTGAGTGACTTTTTGATCATGACAGAGCAAATCATTGTTAAACCAGACATTTTTAATCCAGCAGGCTGCCTTCAAGGTCTTGTCCAGCTCCCACTAATGTCAGCCAAAGAGCCCTATCTAAAGTCCAAAGAAACCAGTGAACAAGGATGGTCTCAAAAGCAACCTATTTGCTGATGCTGCTTCTGCATCCTTTACAAACAAGACGAGATTTTACTACCTACACAATTCAGTCAGTTGAAAGGCAGTACATGAAGAGGATGCCTTGCGGCTTCACATTACAATGGTGACAAACTTGCGTGATACCTCTGCTATTAAAGAAGATATTACCTATTCTTTTTATAAACAGAATGAAACTAATGGCTCAAGGAAACTTTGCAAAGTGTGCTATTTATTTTAATGCCTTTTCTGAAAGATCATAGTACATAACTGGGACCCTGCATGGATTTTGCACATTCTAGGAAGCAGAGGGATCAGCATGACTTCTTGATTTGTGAAGTTCTCAGGCAGTGAACTATAATATGAATGTGATGCATTCAATGGGCACAGTTCTGCTAAGTGACATTAGACATACTTATGGGCCTCCTCTGTGCCACAGTTGATGGGTTTACCTCTCCAGTTAAGTCTGCCTCAGCTCAGTGGCACAGACTGACTGCACGTGGTTTACATGTCTGTATCTTCACATTGCTCCTATACCAGCTGTTTAACATGAAGCTGTCAGCACTTGAAAATCTGATGAGTCTGCTTTAACCAAGGAGAAGGCTTTCAGAGTCATGTAAGGCACTGTCAGGACCTTTGCAGGCAAGGTGGGGGAGACAGCTACAGCTTGGAGGTTTACAGATTAGTTTTCATGTAGACCCAAGAGAAGATGTTTTGTCCTTGGAGATGACCTGCCCTCACAGGTGGATTTGTTCTCCTTTAGTCACAGCAGAAAAGGCACTGGGTGGGATCTTGCTGAGCCTAGAGAGCTAGGACTCAGCTTAGAGGTGACCATTTGTACACCACGGGCACAATTCCATTGCTTTTCATTTCAACAGTCTCCTTAAGCAGCTCTATTTATTCTTGTGTAGAGCTCTGTCACAGCAATACTGTTTTTCAGACACATCAGACGTTAGGCTCTTGTCGTACATTCAGAACAGATCGGTTCTGGCCAAGAATGAAAAGGCTATTTAAAAACCAAGTACTATTTTGGTTTCAAGTCAAAAGTGGCACCATCAAACTGAGAGACTTTCAGGCAAGAAATTTACAAGCAAGTGAATTACTTTGTGGGGACAAACTTCACCAGCCAAGACTCCAAAATAAAGTAAGTGCTTTGGAAAATGCTAATCTTTTTGACTTGTTTTAACTTGGTTAGGAAACCTCAAAGTAAATTGATCGGAGGGAGTGGGGGGATATGTTATTGTATTCATTCTTCTAACTAGTTATCTGGTTCAGATGTCCTCTATAAAAATACACTTGATTCAGGACACAGGCATTGTTCTTTACGTTACTTTGAGCCATGTAATATCATGGCTCGGGGGAAACCACAAACACTTGTGTTCTGGAAGAGAAGTCTGTGAAAAATCTGTGGTTTTAGTTACAGGTATGCTGAGTAACTTTGGTTTATTGGTACAAAGTTTCTATAGAAAACAGTTGGTTAGCTCAACCTAAGCAATCACCCAAGGATGTTTTTAAAGTGAAGCAATACAGGTCACTCTAATTACACAGAGTGACTCTCAGTGCTCCGGCAGAGGAGGAGATTGCTTTTGTCCAGTCAGTTTCAGCTTATGAAATAAGTTTCTTAAGTGTAGCATGCATGGAGTTAGCCTGGCCCCATCAAATACACAAAGCAATGTGAACCCTCTTCACGATGGTATCTCAGGGAAATGTTGACTGCATGCTCTTCATGTCCTGTGTAACAGCTAAGACATGCTATGCTTTGGATGTCATTAATCATTTACTGAAAAGAAAAAGGAGTAATAATACAGAGACCTTTCTTTAACTGCTTAGTCTCAGGCTATTATTTAATTGTTCTGAGGTTTGATTGTTATTTTTACCCCTTTAGCAAGTTGTTGTCTAGGTTGTTTGGAAAAAAGAGGCTTACAGAAAGCATTCTGTTCTGTATTTTATAGGTAAAGGCTCCCCAAGAGAAAGCACTCACCTAAAAATGGGGCAAAAATCAGTGCCTTACATAAACTGGGATCCTACTCTGCCAAGACTCAAGGCTAACTATGTGTTATAAAGACCAATTACTGTCATATATGAGATATGAGATGTTCCACAGAGACCAGTCATCACCTTTGAATAAGAAACAAGTATAATAAATGACATCTAGAATCTCTGTTAATGATTTGGAGCACATTATGTTTACAAGAACTGCCTAAGTGCCAAGGAGGTGTGACACTGACCATGAGATCACATGAAAAATGCAGAGAAGCACATGACAGGCAGAAATACTGCTAAGAGATTGCTCTGATTTTCTGACCTAGACATAACATAAAGTGCCAAAAATTTCTGCATTGAATTACAAGGACTTGTATTGCTGCACTAAAGAATAATCAATAAAATATGGATAAGGTACATAGCTCTGTTTCTAGTAAATCAGTTAAAGAGACATTTTAAATGTCCTCATCAAATGTCCTCATATGGAGGGCTTTTGTATTTAATAGCTGTTAAGCTATTAAGTTTGTTCAAGCAGTTTTCTGAAACTATTTAAATCTTTACCTCATTGAGCTTTGCAACAATGGCCATCTTCAACTTGCTGTGGTTACTGAGTCTCTCAAACATGTTTTAGTCAATGTGGCTGATTCACTCTTCTGAAGTCTCCCTCACATTTGGGTGTCCACTGGTAATGCAAAGCTGGAGGAGGGAACTCCTACCTTAAAACTGGGGCAAAAAGAGTATTTTGGCAAGGCGAAATATGATGTTTAAGCCTCCTAGGAACAAACTGTTGGAAATATTTTCCAGTATCAGTTGTAGTACAACTGATAAAATAATACTGATAAAATAATAGAATAAAACAAATGTGCATTAATGATAATGATTTTCTTAAAGACGGCATCCCTAGTTCCTGGTTTTTAGCTCATCCTACTGCTTTTTACTTCACGTAAGGCAGAAGTGGTTTGTAATTGCTTTTGTCCAGCACAAATTCTGCAAGGCCAGCTGAACCCAGCCTAGTGGAATATATGTATCACTGCAGTAGTAACTGTGTGATCACATAGAAGCTAATATTCTGAGATGAAAAGCTGAGTTAGCAAAGGCACCTTGCAAAGCACCGCACGAAGAAAATGGGCATTGAGACTGTCACAGTACATTTGTTCAGCAACATCCCCAGCTGGAACCCACAATTCCCTGCCTAGGTAAGCATATTCCATTAGAACTGCTTACCAATTTGGTGCTTCCACATGCCATGTGTAATTATTGGGCATAGCGATGGGCAAGATATTGAGCTGCCAATTTCTACATAGACAGGGTGCTTCCAAGTCAAATGTGAACTGTGTTGGGAGCTTCACAGAGTATAAAAGATGGCACAAATTGAGTTCAGGGCTGCATATGTCAGCAGATCACATACATTTTAACACCTTAGATATTAAATAATGTTAAAATACTTACACCTATCTTTGTGATTTCCAAAGGACTACTAATAACAGATGCTCTGAAAGCCCACTAAACAGTACACCTGCAGAAGTGGCTTCCTTTACACACATCGCCAATAATCTAGATCTAGGCTTACTGGTAAGTGGTACCAGCTGCACTGTACATGTAAAATTCACTCATATATGAGTTCACCAGCTGGAAGCAGGCACATGTGCACCCATGAAGATGGCACGGGCAGGGATGTGTGGGTCCAGGCAATAGCCTGTTCTGCCACAGCTACGACTGGGATCAAGCAAGCACAGTCTGTATGTACTTTCATGAAATCACAGAATGGTTTGGGTTGGAAGGGACCTTAAAGCTCATCCAGTTCCAACCCCCCTGCCATGGGCAGGGACACCTTCCATTAGAGCAGGTTGCTCCAAGCCCCGTCCAACCTGGCCTTGAACACTGCCAGGGACGGGGCAGCCACAGCTTCTCTGGGCAACCTGTGATAAACATAAATGTATTGGCTTTCACAAATCATAGGTGTGGCTATGTGGATATAACTATACAAGTTCATAGTAACAAAACCAAAGCTGGATAAAGACACAAGATGAGCAAAATGGAGTCGCATAGTAGAAGAAACTAAAGGTAAAGACAAGGGGGGGTTGTTTGCATGCTTGATATAAGAAAAGCTAGTGCCTGTAAAATAAAGTTAAAGTACTTTTCAGCTTAACTTAGGTTGTAGAAAGAGAACCATGTTTATGTTGTTAGCCTGTGCAGTTTAGTGGCCCCACTAAATGTGAGTTGTTTCACACTAGTCCTCTAAAGTATCTTTAGTTTTAAGGAACAATGTTTGTGTTGTAAGTCTGTGGTGAGATAACAAGATTTAGTGACCCCACTAAACATGAATGAGTTATTTCACACCATCCTTGTACTTATCAGTTAGTTTAGAGGCAGAGCCTCCCAAACATCTGCTAGCTTGGGATACTCCTTGTCTGCATGTCCTGCTATAAATTGTGCAGGAAGGTCACACTGTTTTAAGTCTTTGCTAGTTACCAGAATAATTACAGATCTGGCTGGTTTTAGTGAGTTGTGTGATTACTGGGGCGTCCAACTGTGCCAAAGGTGAAAAGCGCACTGTGAGGAAGACTGCTTACTTCATCTTGAAGACCCCTACTCACATGAGGAAGACTGATTATCCTCAAGACCCCTGCCCACAATCATTGAAGAGCAGTGCGCAGATGCCAAGAGGAGGAGACTTATGATAATAAATTACTGGACTCAGTTTTAATGTTCCCTGCCTATACATGGGAATTATGAGTATGTATGTGACTAATGGAATCGTGAAAGTATATAAACCTGTAACAAACACTAATCATTCACGCCTCTGGCTACGGTCATGTGCCCAGCACTGTTTGCTTTTGCTTTATTGACTTTGTTCTTCAATAAAACCTTGTTATCTTGTTTAGAGGAGTGAATTCGTATTTCACAAACCTGTTCACCACCCTCATAGTGCAGAACTTCTTCCTCAAATCTAGTCTAAAACCAGTGCCTTCTAGTTTAAAGCCATTCCTTCTCGTTCTATCACCACTTGCTCTTAGAAGTCCCTCTCCAGACTTCTTGCAGGCCTTCTTCCCGTACTGGAAGGCTGCTGTGAGGTTTTCCCCAGGCAGCAAAGGCCAAAGCAGTGCACGCCTGCCCTGGCTCTGCAGTACACCAGGCGGCAGCGGGGCCACCTCCACCATACATCCAACACGGCCGCTCTGCTGTGCCCTGTCCGGCTGCCACAGCCACCTCCGCGGCCCTCATCCGGCACAACACCGCCCACTCCCGGCCCAGCTCCGCGAGCAGGCCCGAAATATCGCGAGAAGATGGCAGCGCTGCTGAGGCGGAGCCGAGGCGGGGGGAGGCTGGCGGGGAGCCGGTGAGCCCTCCCCCGGGCCGGCGGGACCGGCTGCCGCTGCTCACCTCAGCTCACCTCCCGCATGTCAGCGGGGCTGGGGGCGCTGTGGAGCGCTGCCACGGGCCGCCCGCCATGGCCGAGGCAGGAGCGGCGAGCGCCGAGGGGGCCGAGGAGGAGCGGCGGGGCCCTGAAGGTGGGGTGGGGGGACGGCGGTCGCTGGGTGGCCTCTGCCCCGGTATAGCGGCTGTTTCGCTGTGTGTGGGGCGGCCGTGGGTGCGTACGGTATGCGGTGGGGTGGGGTGTGCCTGTCGGTCTCTGCCTTCGTGATGTGGCACAAGCGAGCCCTCCGCGGCTGGGGGTGCCCGGGCTGCGGGGTAGGGGCGTATGGAGGCACGTCGGTCTGGTCAGGTTCCCAGTATCGCTCTGTGGTGGTGAGGGTTTGGGGTGGTTTGTGTTTTAATTCACGCTGTTGCCTGCACGCCGGCTGGCTCAAAGTGTAACCTGGACGCTGCAAACTCCTTTCCTCCTGGTGAAGTTCAGTACAGGTACCAAGGGTGGATGTTACCAGCGTTATGTTATGCACTCACAGAGATTCCCGGGTATAATGTTCGCTCTGTGCTTCTGTTTGTTACAGATGTCTCACCACGCTGTGTGGTGTGGACTAAAAATGTCATGGCTTTTCTAAAGTAGCGTGTGGTTTTCTGTTTCTGATATGTATTTGCCCGGTTTAGGGGTTCCTAATACGCTAGGTAACATAATGTAGTAATGTAGGTATCATGATTTTGACTCTGTGTGTGTGTGTACATGCCCACGCTTGTATGGTGACCAGGGTTAGATGTTTCTTCCTTGTTCTTAATCATAAGTTTCTGCTACTAAAGCAAGGCTAGTTGTAAACCACCGACAGCTGTTCGTGCTCCTCCTGCTTTGGAAGGAGTATGTTGCTTCCCCGAGGAGAAATAAGTGTTTTGTTTCGAGAAACAAGTGAGCAAACCTCTCCCAAGTCATCATTGCTGTTCTGTTCATTAGCACCAGTTCTCACAGGGTTTTAATAGCTGTTTCCTAGACGTCTGTTGGGTTACATGTGTTTTAATGTATATGGGTATCCTGGTTGTTTAGAATGATTGACATTATTCTGCCTCTGCTGCTTGATTGTGTAAATAACTGGTATGATTTTGTAGCAAGTAATTTAGTGTTTGAAAACAAAGTGGGGGTTTTAATAGAGTTTTTGCAATCTGTTAAATTGTGCTTAGAATATGGATTTATTGTTTCTGTATCATGCACATATTGTGAGGAAAGGAAATAATCGAAATAAGGAAAACTCCAAATATGCAGACATTTCTATTTACACATTTGTTTGGGAAAGCAACAAACCGTAGGCTTTCATGTTTGATTGTGAAAGAAACCCTCCTCCCTGGTTTCTTTTGCTACCCATGCTTATACCTGTTCTAACGGATTTTGAAGAGACACATTTGGGGTTTTTTTCTGGTTTTGTTTTAAGATAAAAGTATCTTAATTTTTGTGGAATAGGTGCACACTAGGGTTAGCTGCTTAAACAGGGTTTTTTCACTTGGGTGTACACATTAGTGTTGGTATACTTGCACATTAAAAAAGCAAACTGTAAACGGGACAGTTCACACCAACAAAGAATCAAATTCATTGTAAGAAGAAATAATCTGGTGGGTGACTGTGGGACGTGGACTGTTGTTCTGAACTCCAGAGCCAGCTAAACCCATGGAAATTCTGCAGCTGACTTGATGAGAATCAGCATTTTGCAGTAATATGGATCAAAAAGTCATAAGAAAACAGCTACCCTCCGTTCCTTTATCTGTGTATGATTAGAGAGAAGTGGAGTGGTTGGGTTTTTTTTCCAGTAATGAGCTAGGATATATGAGACTCTTGATTTCTGTCAGTGACCTGGTTTGAGCCTGAAAGTGACTGGGAAAGCAGGGTAGTCTTTCAAGGGCTTGTGTAGTCTCTTTTCATTAGCAGGTTACAGTCATCTTTTTAATGCACTAATAGGTTTGGCCAAATAGTTGGTGTTTGAAATCTATTAAGTAAATGTGTTGTTTAATTGGTAGGTGTTTAATTGCTTGTGATTCTTGACTACTCTTCTGAGTGGTAAAAGTAAGTAAAAAATAGATATGGAAAGTTGCCCATGTTAATGTTTGATATAAATGTCTATAATTTGGGATATTGTAATTTTTCCTTTCATTATTTTGTGATATTAAAACCAAATCAAATGTTCTTAAATTAACTTCTAAGAGTTTATTTGTATAGAGTGATAAGATGGCTTCATTATTGAAATCTCTGTATCTTTCTCCTGCATTATGCATGCTTATAAAATGTGTTGGGGAGGAACCCCAAATGTTTTAGGTGATACATTCCTACTGTTGCCCATACTTTCAATAAGAGATACTGTGGGCTATGATGTGGATGTCGCTTGCTATGACTAGTCCGAAGATGCTTTTCATGGCCTGTTTTAAAGCTCTAAAATCAATCAGTCTGTATAGCACAAGTCTCACCCATGTTTAGAAAATATGGTTCTTTGTTTTATAGGTGCTCAGATCTGCAGGACCTGTAAACAGATGCATATCACAGCACCTGTAACTTCCTTCCTCATACGGTCCTGTATGTATGTAGCATATAAGTATAGTTTTCCCATTCTCTGGCAATCTGCAGTAATATTTCATTAAAGTAATTTTAGAAAAAAAACCAGCACCCCTCCATATTAAAATAAAGCAATTTATTTTACATGGCATACAATTATTTGAAACTATTTGGCTTGCTAGCTGTCCTGTCTGTGCTGAATGTATAGATAGATAACTCTGTCATTGCTTAGGTAATCAGAGACATCTTATGCCTTAAAAACCCCCACATGTCAGTTTGACAAAACGTAAGAATCCAACTTGGCATCTCTAGTAGTACCTTAGTTTAGAAAATGTAGGTTGCATCTTTGCCTAGATTTGAGTGTGTATACATATATCTCTGCTTCTTTGTATGACTCTGTGCTCCCAAGGATTTTAGACTGAGATGCTGAAATCAAGTAAGTACTCAGAGGCTGTGTGCACATCAGCATTTTGGTTCAGAGCAATAACACTGGTTTGAACTGAATTCCATCCTCCCCACTTCCTGCTCATGGGTTTGGTTTGAACAGCAGTTTTGGTATAAATGAACTGTACTCCTTTCAGAAGAAACTAAACTAGAATCTTTTCGTAACAAGGTTAGGGCCACTCCAGGCACATACCAAATATACTCCAACTCCAAACATAAGGGACTGAACCAGTGGTTTGTTCTCAGACAGCTTTCAAATACATGCATTGTAAGGATTTTTGGCCCAGTGAACCAGACTAAATGTGATTTAGTGTAAGCTCCCTGAACTACTTACAAATTAGAAACGGGTTTGTGAACCAGCTGCTTCTCTCTACTGACCTGTTGCTGTTATGCTATTGTGTTTACTACTGTAGACATAGCTGATGAGCTTGGGTGAGTAGATTGCAATTTTAGTAACTCATCTAGTGACACTAAAGAACCTTTATGTGCTGCTTTAACTACAGTCACTTCTAACATAGTTTTGACTTCTTTAAACTTGTCAAAGCTTGAATTTGTAACTGAAGTTTTTTGTGCATGCCAGGAATATGCATTTAGAAAATGCACATATAATAGCCTGTGGCATCTGTGGTCTTAAAAATTTCAGTTCAAAGCAGCTTCTTTCTTCTATTTCCCTTCTGACAGAAAGTGTTTCAAAATAGGAAGCTGGATTAAAAGTGCCTTCTTATTCTTAGAAAGGTTGTGCCAGTGTTACCACATTGTTGGCTTAAGCAGCTGCAGAGCTGCAGCATTTCTCCAATTCTGGTGTGTACATTTTTCACAGACTATGAAGAGCGCCACCCCTAAGTTTTATAAATGCACTTATTCATTGACATTTTATTTCAAGCATACTTTACTGTAAGATCCTGATAGATGGATTTAGATGTTCTTTTTATAAACTGGCTAAATGGGGCTGACTGACAGCCTTTTTATTAAATTCATTAATACTTACAGGGCTTGTATTTTTCTGCTGATATTTTGAGTGCATGTCTTTTATTATTTCCTTTTGATGAGTCTAAAAAGTCTAAAGTAGTATTTTAGGAAAGCCTATGAGGAGTAAACTAGCCAGAAAAGTTAAGCTCTCATAGCAGGGTGAGTGGGTCATGAGGTTGTAAAGCATAATTTAGGCAATCATTTTAAGTACTGTCTTGGGCTTAAACTGGTTACATGTGACACAAACAGGTGCTGTCTGTGGCTGGTATATTTTAAGAATTGCATGATAGTTCAATAGCCATCTTCGGTGGAATTTGTCTCATTTATCTTTAGATGTCCACAGAGTAGGAATCCAAGTCTGAGCTAGTTACTTTGTTCTTTGTATAATTACTGAACACTCTTGGACTACATTTCATCTAACCAACTGTAGGAATCTATTTTAGATTGAGATGAATCACCCTAGAAATGTTGTATTTCATCTAGCCAACTGTAGGAATCTATTTTAGGTAGAGATGAATCACCCTAGAAATGTGTTCTTCCCTCCAAGAGAGACTAGAATGCCTCTTTCAGATGTGGACATCTTTATTTGCTCAGATGAATCTCACCTTTTATGGCTGGTGGAGTTTGTCCGTAAGCCTTTTCTAATAGATCGTGTTTGTTTAGGAACTGAAAACCTTAAAGCTGTTAGTGGAGAAAACAGCTCAGGAATGTGGCATGCGTTTAGAAAATATTATTGTCAGTAATTGGAAAAACGTAGTCTCCCAAACCTTGTTTCTTAATGCATTGCATGTGACTTAGGCTGAACATAAGAATACAGTTGATTTTGTATGTCTGTACTTCATACCCCACACCTGAAGAGTAGTTTTATGCAGCTCATTTGCGGTTGTTACTCCCTTGCCAACACCTCTGGGGACTGTGGGTTTGTTGTTGTGTTTTTCTCGTAGAAAAACACAAGGGGGGTGTATTCAGTAGGGTATGGTCTTGTATTTGGATGATAACTGTATATGTTGGTAACCATTCCTTAAATACTTTGTTTGCCTGATTATGAAATACAATAAAGTTAAGAGTTGAGATACTAGGGTTTTGTTTCTGGTACACTTACTGGGGACGACCTGTTTTTCATATGGTGCATTTGTAATGTTTGGTTGGTCTTTGCTTTTTTTCAGAGATCCGTCCTGATGTGCATATTATGCTTTTAAAATTTTAATTTTTAATATAGGTAAGCATGTATGCTTCATACTGAGAGCCAAGCATCACAAATAGACATGTATTTGAAGAACTATTCACTTACCATTATGATTCAAATCTTACTGTTGCAATTCACATAATTGCAATTCAGTGCTAGAGCATTAGCAAAACTTTGAAAGGAACAGTTTGGGATTTTTTTATTGTCATTTCCCAGTTGGAGTTTGATTTGATTTGCAAACCAGACTGATGTAACTAACAGCCTTTGGAGTGGTAAAACAAAATACCTCTAGTTGAATTAAACTATTTCTGGTTGTTTAAAAATTTACTGATTCTGGTTTTCCAGGAAAATAAACTTGTAATAATGAATAGTCTTCATGGATGATATTTTTCAAGAAGCAAGACTGCTATGCAATTAGAAAAATTAGAAATTAGAAGTTTTGCTTCATACGTTCTTAGGGGTATTTGGTTTTGATGTTAATGGTATGAAAATGTTGACAGAAATGGATACTATAAGAAAGTCAGCCAGGAGCACAAATGGAAGGAAAGAATGCATCTTTTTTCCCATTGTAGGGGCACACCCTGGTTATTGGGGTGCATCCAAGCCCATTCTCTTTGCAAACCTGAAGATCTTTAAATCCTTTATCCAGCTCTCCCAAAGTGGTATAACCAGAGAAGTAAATAAATCTTTCATTATAGACTGCACGAGGTTAAGACACTCTATAGGGTAAGCACCTTTAAATCACCTAGTATCATAATGATAGCTATTATAAAGCCCTAAGTTACTATTTTAAAGAGCTCTTACTGACTTCTTGAAGCTGACTTAGCTTTATGCACTGTTTCTGTCTGCTTCTTGTTCAATGAGTAGTAGGTATTAAAAAGATTTACTCTTGTTGAATTCCAAATAAATACCCTTCTACTATGTCTGATAGTTCTGAAGCTTTAAATTTATTTCTCTACTTGTTTGGGGTTTATATTGAGAATCTGGAAGAATGTATATAAAGGATATATGCTACCTGCTGTACATGTCAGGGATCAATACAGATTCTTAACCTTATAGTTTGTCTAAGGACAACCAGCTATCTTACCAGTATTTAGTTAGATGGCATTTAATATGGCATCTAGTTTGTCACAGTGACAGTATCCAATTTATCACGTAAACGTTTTAGCACAGAAGTTCATAAGAGATCACCATTGCTGATAAGCTAAACATTTTTGTATTTTAGTTAAAGAGAATTATTAGGACATGTGGGGAATTGCAGTATTCAGAATTTGTTGTTTGGGTGCGAGTCAAAAACCAGTGAGTATTTTGATAATATGAAGGCTAAGTTGGAAAAGCTGTAAATGGTGCCTTTCATGTTGTGTCTTTAAAGGGAAGTGGTTTAGAAAGCAGGCTGGCCATCTGTGTGTGAAGGAGTATTTAGGTCAGTGGGTCTGTTCTGTCCTGCTTTGTTCCAGGACTGAGGGATCTGTTGTGCCGAGGGTATTCTTGTCTTTGATACATGTAGGTTTCTGTTCAGTAAGTACTGCTTCACGAATATTCATGGAGTATGATTATACTTCGATAACTTAATCTAGTAATTATATAGGCTGCTATGAACTAAGTGAATTAAAACTACTCTTTATAAATAGAGTTCCTTTGGGATTTTGTTTGTTTTTTTTTTTGGGGGGGGGTAGGGTGTTTTTTGTTTTGTAATTGCATGGATTTACAGTATAAATATAAATTGAGACTATTACGAAGTTCTGATTAATCATAACAGTATTTCAAGCATCTGCCATTTGTGCCCTTGTAGTATTTGTGATGGAATATATTTGTAATATCACCAACTTGAATATTTTGTGTATTTGAAGTAACCAAACTTTCTTTTTGTTGCAGATGACCAAAGGCTGTTACTTGTCAAGTATTTATTGATTCTTTGAGCTTCCACCTCTTTATGAAACTTCTCGTGTGACTTAATGAGTTAAAGAGCTTTCTAAAATAAAACGGGGGCTAACTCTTTATAGTCTGGCTTGGTAGAGAGAGGATTAGTGGAAGACCAGGCAAGCTGTTCAAGTATTAGCCTATTTTCATGTAACTCTCCAGAGTCATATTCCAGCTGAAAATGAGAACCTAGAAAATATTTCCAGTGTGCTTACACCGAAGAGGAAAAAAACATACACTGTGTATCACTTTGTCTGTATTTACCTATCATTTACAGACAGCACAAATGCTTAAGAGAAAAAGCTCACAATAAGATATCCAGATTTTCTTCCAGACAGATTTTTCAAAGCACTTGTCTTGGGTTTTGCCTCCTGATAAAACTGGGAGATGCTCACATCCTTAAATAACCGCTCTCAATCCCTCATCTGTCCCTTCATGAAGTTAATGCTTTATTGTTTTTAGATGTATGATGTAGGATTCTTGCCTCACTAGCATGTGAAGCCTAAAGGAGTGCCTGCATTTGCTGGAACAGAGTTAATTCTGATCTTTACCTAGACATCAGCTGGATGATTCTTTGTGATAGCTTTGCAGTGATGTATGGAAGATGTAAAATAGTGCTTAGGTTTCTTGAGTCTCTTCTCCTTTCTCAGTAGGTCACTAGTATAATCTTTTGCTTGTGACTTCTGTCCCTCCCAGAAACAAAATAGTTTTCCTTGGGAGGAGAATTGTGAAGGAAATTTTGAGGTAGAACTTGTCAAGCTTTCAAGACTCTTCTTACTGACTTGACTGATACTGTATGTAATTACAGATTTTGTCAGAAACATCATTATGGCAAACTTTAATTTTTCAGATATCCAGCTTGTTTAAAAAACCACAGTTCACTCCCTAAATTTAATATACTTTTAGTTGCAGTATTTTGATCTGCTAATGCCACATCCTGTGATTTTGCAGCAGGATGTTTGAGGTACTGGGGTATTTTAAGTGTAGTCTGCCAAGGTGGCATGAGGAGGAGAATAGGTGTATTTTATATTGCATTGGTGTGTTTATTGGGTTGATGAGATCATTACAGAACTGTGGGAAGACAATGTACTTTTTTCTGTACTTAGGAGCTACCAGTGCAACCTTTATGTTTTGTTTTTTTTTGTCAGAGGCATGGAAGGCACTCATGGACTGTTGTTTTGGGTTTTTTTCCCCAAATGAAATTCCATGCATACATGGTAATACAGCTCTAACTGGACATTGAGCTGCTTTTTTTTCCTCATTCACAGATAATTTCTCAATAGATGGAAACTCATGCATTGCTTCTGGAGTCCCCAGCCTCATGAATCCAGTAACTAAGCCTGCTACCACTACTTCTTTCAATGCTTCTGTGGCTGAGATTCCAAGGAAGCGTAAAGGAAGTGATTCTGATAACCAGTAAGTAAATTGATTCTGTATGTGTCTCAACATAAACTTGAGACATTCATCTGTTACTTACGCAACATGTCGAATCCTCTTTCCTTTGTTTATTACTATTATTTATTGCAGTTTCTTCCAAACACATTCTCTGACTGTCCTGATTTATTAAAAATAGCAAAAATAATCCCTAAATCTAAGGGATACATGTAGGATTCTATAATGCAACTAGCTGGCTTGAAGTGTCCGGGTAGTGTGTCTCTAATGCTGAAATTTAAATCCCAACTATTTTTTAGTTTCTTCCCCCCCCCCTTCTTTCCCTGCTAGTAAAGGCAAGTTCTCTTTGCAACAAATTGTTACTAAGTTGCTGAAGTCTCACACTAGAATATTACCTTAAAGTGTGAAACACAATTACTAGTTAAGCTATTTGGTCTAGAACCTCAGAATCAGAACTGTTTCTTCAGTGACCAGGGCATGCCCAAACAGACCTGTGACCTAAAAAAGAGAACTGTCTTACAGTAGCTCTTAGTCTTTTTTTAAGTGGGTCATACTTGACTAGTGAAATGATACTTTCGGCTGCTTTCTCCCGTTTTAACTGCAAAATAGATGACAGTTAACCAAATCAGCATTCACATAGAAAAATATCTTTTAAAAGTGATCCAATCAAAGCTATGTTAAATCAGCCAGAAGGACACAAGTCAGTCTGTAGATCTAATAGACTACAAGTATCTCCAAACTTGTGCGTAAAATCTACATTTAAAAAGGGGGAAAGTAGGAAATCTACATGTATTTGTGATTTTTAAAGCAAGTCTTTTTAATCACTGCTTCTTTTATATACAGTGCATTGATCTACAGAATGTAGCCATACTGTGGATGTTGATATGTACCAGTTGTCGACTTGGAGATTCAAATGTATCTCATAGATCACTGAAAACTCCCAAAATACATTAGTTTCTGAAAAATAAAAAACCTGTTGCCATTCTTGGGTTTTATTTACCTGTTCAGTAAAAGTGCTGCCTCATCAATCATGTTTCCTTGAAGTTTGGGTATCTTTCTGATTTCATGAAACTTCTGTCATAACAAGTTCAAATTGAAATACTAATTGAAAAAGCATTGTTTTATCAGAAGTAATGATCAGTTTCTAAAAATTAATGGTCTTGCTGAAAATAACTGATCAAGTGGAATCCACTAAAATTTTTCTGTCGCTTTTTTCACTGGGTACATCAAGTCTTGTTTTTGTGCTTCAAACTGTGTTTTGCTTAACATAATTACCTGTTTCTGCAGAGATACAGTTGAAGTTGATGGTGATCTTCAGAAAAGGTATGTTTTATAATTTATTCCATTTCTGGGTTTAGTGTGAAAAACATTCCCTGTTTGGCTAGATGAACTACGTGGAATTATTTTTATATTAAGGAATGCTTTGTTTAAGAGCAAGTCTTTATACAGCACAAGGTGATAAACATACAGCTAATTAACAGAATGCATAGGTCCATGCAATGTTAAGGTTTTCTAATATTTCTTTCTAAGAAGACACTCTGACTTGCTTATAACTTTACTGGACTCATTAGCATTGAGGTTAAGGCTCACCTAACCTCAGTGGGAATGAATGCAAACCAACAGCTAAGTAAGACTAAGGAGGTGGAAGAAAGGTCTTTTTCTCCTCTAGGCCTAGTGCATGTAAATGCTTTTTTGTTTTAATCTGGTCACACGCTTTTTAAAATAGAACTACCACAACTATGTTAAATAATGCTACAATGTTACAATGTGACAAACCAGAGTTAAGATTGGCAGTGCAGCATAAGTAAACCCTTTGTGTATGTGTGTTATAGGATAGTTATTAATTACATGATTGCTTTGTTGTGATTTCTTTTTCTGTACCTGGATACCTTACTTAGAAAATGTATTGGTTTATATGTAGCTGTACAGTGTTCTTTTTTATTAAATATAATAAAATATTTCAGTTGGAAAGTGCATACAGTGATCATATAGTCCAACTGCCTGACCACTTCAGGGCTGATCAGAAGTCAAAGTATGTTGTTAAGGACATTATCAAATGCCTCTTAAACACCAACAGGCTTGTAGCAACAACTAGCTCTCTCAGCAGCCTATCCTAGAGTCTGACCACCCTCTCAGTAAAGGAATGCTTCTTAATGTCCAGTCTAAACCTCCTCTGGCACGTTTTTGAACCATTCCCACATTCCTATCACTGGATACAGGGAGAAGAGCTCAGCACCTCCCTCTCCACATCACCTCCTCAGGAAGCTGTAGAGAGAGCAATGAGGTCACCTCTCAGCCTCCTTTTCGCAAAATCAGACAAACCCAGAGTCCTTTGCTGCTCCTTATAGAACATTCCTTCCAGTCCTTTCTCTGGCTTTGTTATCCTCCTCTGGACTCATTCAAGGACTTTCAGATCCTTCTTAAATTATGGGGCCCAGAGCTGCACACAGTGTGCAAAGTAAAGCAGCATATTTGCTCTACTTTCTTCTCCAAGTGGAGCTCCCATGGGAGAAGGGAGATGTAGTTAATAGGCCACATGCTGCACTGCAGTTAGTCTGGCTTTCCCTTACCCCTTTTCTTATGGTCAGACAATATAACTTCTGTTTGAGTTCATAATACATGCACATTTCTGGTAAAAGTTTCTTTTAAAATGAAAGAAAAAAATTAGTTATTACTAACAGTTTCACTGAAGAGAAATCCTAACATCTTCTGAGCCCAACCTAGTTCCATGTTTGTGTTTATCAGACTGTCCAGAAGATTCCTGGATTCTGTAAAATCTCAGGGTGATGAGCTGGATTTGGTGTCAGTTTGGCTCTGGCTGCTGGATCCTCACTGGTGTCAGTGCTTAGTTACAGGTGGAAGCAGCTTTTGGGGTCTTCCCTAAAGTTGTAATCTCCAACTGTCCTACTTCCTACTTCCATTTCTCATAGGAAACAGCTGATGACTGATTGGCCTCTCTCCTTATAATCCTGCTGGTACAACAAATGCATCTTCCAAAATGGACATAGGTTAGCAGGTCTCTCCTCTAGAATGAAGTACTGTATGAAGTGTTTCCACTGCTGAATTAGAAATAGCTGAAGAATTGCTGTAGGAAGACTAAAAATATTTGTATCAGTTTGTCTTTCAAAGAAAGAATGCCCAGTATTTGTATGGAAACTGCCTCCCTGCAAATACCAAATCATGCACACTGAACTGGCAAGGTAACATAGGCCGTGTTCTGAAACTCTTAATAGATGGTGGGGAATAATACAGTGATCTTGGGGAAGAAGAAAGATCATTGCCTTTGTTTGAATCATCCTTTATATTTTCTTGTTGCCAAGTGTTTTTCATGATATAAGCACTATGATTGTCTTTCACTTACAGTTTTATTACAGACTTTCCAGTCATTGCTGGAGGGTATATGAAAATACTTAATTTTTATGTTTTCTGACCATAAGCAATTCAAGTGTATTTTAAAGCCAGTGTAGGCTGGGATTGCTATTTTCATCATTTTACAGTAAGATTTTGGAAATAAAAACATGAACAGATACTCTCTTTTTGTAAAATTTATATAAACAAAGTCAAGCCTGGACTTCAGTTATTCGAATGTTCCATTAATTTTTTTCTCCATGATAAAAATAGCCCCATAATTATGAAATATCCCCGTAATATCTTCACATAGCTGAATGGAATATTGGAAGTTATGCTTTGGTCTCTTTATGCTTCACTTGCTAGATCATTTTTGGTTTTGTGGATTCATTTGTGTTGGAGCCGTAGTAAATTTGTAGCATTTTCTGTGTTTTCTCAGTTTCATGGGAGGAAAGAAATGCCTAGTATTAAATATGCAATATAAAACTGTATTTTGTTTTGTCTAGGAGTGAAGATGAAGAACATGTTAAAATAAAAGATTTCAGGTACTAATTTACAATAAAAGTACATTTTGCTAATAATTTCTAATATTCACAATAGTAAAATATCAGTTTGTGGGTAACATTCATTAAAACTATCAAAAACTTAACAGTGAACTTTTCCTCATCCCGCCTCACAAATGTGTAGTAATTTTTAGAGCCTCCTTGAAGATTATGTTTCCTACTAATTTTAATGTATTGCAGAATCTGTCAGATGGTTTAGCAAAAACCTGAGGTTAAAGTTTTCACAGTGAGTTTTAAATGCAATACACTGAAGTTCTGTATCAAGTGGGGAGCTGATACTCAGTCTGTATGCATTTGAGAATCATTTTTTCTAGACTTGTCTGGACTTGGAGGCATTTAAAATTTATCCCACTTGAAAATGGATTCACCTAAACCATTCTTTTTAGACAAAGAATTCTTGTTCTGGAAAAAGTTTTTGAATAGGGAATTATTCAAAGTTTGCCATTGCATTTTGAATTCACATCTTACCTGCATCCAAATTGAAATTCACATAAAGCACTTGAAATGCTGTGTGACTGAATGCAGTCACGAATCATCCAAATATTTTAAATTATAGAGAAGGCACTTAATAAATTAACTAGAGCTGTTTGTATAAAGTTGTCTTAAAAATAGTGTCTTTAATTTCTCGTGTGAACAGAGGTGTCAAGGCAGAAATACATAATCCAGTCTTTGGTCAAAAGCATTATTTATAAAGAAGGCTAGCTTACAATTGTGAAGTGTTCCCGTAATTTACATAAAATGGAAGGAATGACAATATTCCAAAATACATTTACAGTTTTTTTTTTCTTTAACACCAAAATTAAGTCTCTTTATGTAGTATCCCAGATTACTAGACAAGATTGTTTTGTACATTGCTTCAATAACTTGCATTTTGTATTGTTAATTCATGTCTTTAAGTTTTGGTTCATGAGTTGAAGGGGAAAAAATATAAACAGAAGATTCTTTGGTGGTTTGCTTAACAGTTATCTTCTTCCAGTGTTTCTTTTCTCAAGCTTACTGGGAAACTTGTTTTTCTTCCTTCCCCATTGTAACTAAGGAAAGAAACAGAAGGCTGATAATTTTTTGAAGAGTCCTTGGAGAGAGAAAAGCTAATTGCTTGGATAATGACCAGAGTTATTTGTGTGGAGAAAGGATTTATTTTTAGGAGAAATAATAAAAATAATAGACAGCAAGGTCTTTGAAACTGTACTCTCTTTTTTCTCAACAGGCCAGGTATAGTTAACGCTATTACCTTTAATACCTTCTGTTATAGTATGTTTAAAAGGAGGAGTTTCAGTTGTCCCTCAGTTTGGTTAACTATCACTGTGCCTGGTCTCAATAAGAAGGGAAAGTAATCTTTGTTTTAATTGAATAGCTAGCTTGTATTCTGGGTAAGGTGGGAATATAATGAATTAAGTTTTTCTTGATCTGCTGGAGAATGTTAAAGGGGAAGAGACCAGCTAGAAAAGCTAAGATACTCCACTAGAAAGAATTAAAGAAAAGATAACCTGAGGTATAAATATAGTTGTGATGTGCACTGTCATGTGCCTTAGATGGGTTCTGATGAAAACTGTCCAGGAAGAGATGCTCTCTTTCTGTGGTTGAGTTCTTGGACATAGGCTTACTTGAAACCTGAGACACAAGGTGTGCAAAGAGGCTGAAACCCTTTCTATCCACCTTATCCAGTGAATGCAGGGGAAACTTTCTGAAATAGCTCTGGTGAAATTGCAGAACAGAGTTCAGTGATGCTTTAGCAAGTGCTGAGAGCATTCTTTCTTTAAAAAAAAAGGTATCAGTATGCATACCCCATCCTGGTTACACAGGACAGCCAGGTAGATAGAGGGCCAGGGAGCAGAACTGTCTTCCAGTGATTACTAAGGACATCAAAAGTTCTCTGGTATACAGTAAGGTGTCAGGGATGACTCTTTGATGTCAATGGAAGAATTTTAGCTTTTGTAAGCCTTCATAGCCTCCTGTTCCTGCCACAGATAATCAAGTTTAGCTTGAGATACTTTTTTCCCCCTTAATATTTCCCAACATTATTATGACTGGTGCATTTCTGCTTTGTTCAAGTGAATCCAATTTAATTGTCAAATACAAGTAGTGTATGAAAAGCTGTTTCAGTGCTTCTTGTGATATGTTCCATTCCCAAAATTTAGTTGATTAAGATTATCAGGAAAATAATGTGTTCTACATTCTTCTTAAAATAATTTTTCTTCTTAGAGAGGCTCACAGTCAAACAGAGAAACGAAGAAGAGACAAAATGAATAATTTGATAGAGGAATTATCTGCTATGATACCTCAGTGCAATCCAGTGGCACGAAAGCTAGACAAGCTTACAGTGTTAAGGATGGCTGTGCAGCACTTAAAATCTTTAAAAGGTGGGTTTTAGGAAACTAATTCTGAAAGTCCTTGTTCCATCAGGAGTCATAACATGTATCTTCTTTGATGTTAAATAAATCAAAGGTCATTTCTTTTGTGTTTCCTTGCTCAATTCAGTTCTGACTCTGTTCTTCATTAAAATTTATGTTTGTAGCTTCCATGACTTCACTTCTTCATTTTGCTTAGTGTAGCAGGAAAAAAGTCACCCTTTGGTGTCTGATAGTTTTTGTCTGTAGGGGTATGACTTGCAGTCAAATGACTCCTTGATTCTTTTTTAAAATCACAATGATCAAGCATGTCTGTCTTTATTTTCCAACCCCCGAAATAAATGTGTGTTTTGTGATGTCTCCACTTTGCATTGTACCTTCTTTAACAGGAATACCTGTGGTGTTGTACGGATGCCAACAGCTATCCTGCTAATACAGAAGCGAATAGTTTGCATACTCTTCTGTTATTCCCACGTTTGTGATTGCATCAACCCTTTGTCTCTGTATTGGAATTTCATGTTTACCCGTTGACTTCAAAATTTAGAACATCCTGTTAGAAACCATTGACAAGAAAAAGCCCACCAACAAACAAAGCAAACCCCCCAAACAACTGAATCTTGGGAAGGGTTTAAGTTGAAGGCCAAGTCATTAAAAAAATACTAAATACTTCTGATGAGTTGTTTGTCCAGTGTGAGATTAGGAAAAAAGTCTCCTCAACAGTGGGAAGCTATGTGAATGGTTACCTAAAGAAACTAATGGAAGTAGTTGTACCCGTATAGAGCACAGAGAACTCAAGTTTTTTACAGTGTAACTTCATAAAACCAAAACCAGTTTCATAAAACTAAAGAAAAAAATATGTTTGGGTATAGTCATCTTTCAGACTGGGTTTTTTTTTTTTCCTGCAAGAATATTAGTCAAAAGGGATGTTGCAAGACAATACTTGAATAGAATATTGATGACTTTGATTACACTTTCATTCCATGAATGTCTTAAATGCCATGAAACATTAGAGAGTTATGTCCTGATTTCAGTTAGGATAGAGTTAATTTTCTTCCTAGTAGCTGGTATTGTGCTGTCGTTTTGGATGTAGGTTGAGAACAATGCTGATAACACACTGATGTTTTTAGTTGTTGCTAAGTAGCACTTGCTCTGATCAAGGACTTTTCAGGCTCTCATGCCCCTCAGTGGCACAAGAAACGGGGAGGAAGCAGAGGGAGGACACCTGAGCTAAACTAGCCAAAGCAGTGTTCCATACCACAGCATGTCATGCCCAGTATATAAACCGGGGGTAGTTACCTGGAAGGGACTGATTGCTGCTTGGATAGGGCTGGGTATTGGTCAGTGGGTGGTGAGCAGTTGTATTGTGCAGCACTTGTCTCTCTTATGATTTATTTCTCTCTCTCTCTTCTCTTTCCTTTTATTATTCTTCTTACTGTTGTTGTATTTTACTTTATTTCAGTTATTAAACTGGTTTTATCTCTACCCACAAGTTTTACCTTTTACTTTATTTCTCTCTGATTCTCCTTCCCATTCCACTGAGGTGGGGGGAGTGAGCGAGCAACTGAATGGGGCTTGGTTGTCAGCTAGGGTTAAACTACAACAGAGTACCAAGAAAAAGAGGTATCAAAAATCTGTATTCTCAGTCAGCTAGCAACTTTAAAGTAATCGTGGATCTCAGTGAATAGTTTAGTGCTGGAATATCCAAATACAAGTTGCATATTGCATAATCTACCAGCAGCAAATAAGATTTCAGGTTTTTGGCAGCACTATTTCAGCATAATAATTTGGTCAACTGCAAGCAAAGATCAAAGGCTATCTGCATTGCAAAAAAAAAATTGGTTATGAATAATCATATCTAATAAGGGCCCCATTAAGTCAAAGGAGTGTAGGAGACAAGTTATTCTACTAACTTGACAGTAATAGAATCATAGAATAATTTAGGTTGGAAGGATTTTCTAGAGTTCCATTGGCCCAAGCAGGAGGAGAATTTTGCATAAAGAAATATTGTGGTAAATTAGCAGGGCAGTAATTGCACTTGCAGTATAAGCAATTATCTACAAGAAATCTTCAGCTCAAAGCATTAGTATTTTAACAATAGGACATGAAAACTGGACTCTATCTGGGACAGTTGTTACACGTATCTTCAAAAGAAATGCTTTAAGAAAGTACAGGGTACTATGTGAGATTATGGTGAATGCTGAAATTTGCTGGAAGGTTCAACTGCTATTTCAAAAAATACATAGAAGAAGTTGTGGAAATGCTTTTAATGGTTAAAAGTTATTTTTGAGTACTTGCCATGGGTGCTAGAACAGTAAATGTAGTGAGTCAGTCTCACTACATTTAGTGACACTTTTAATTTAACTGCAACAAAGTGTTTTATGGATTGTGGGATATATAGTGCTAATGAAGCAATATTCATGCCAGAAGTCAATTGAAAACATTGGAATTATTCAGATTAAGAGAATGTTAAGGATTCTGAAATAGGCCTATGAAATGGTTATAGAAAATTCAGTTCTCATAATACCCTTTCTTTAGCAGTGCATTAAAGATATGTGAACAGAAGTTTCCTTGGTTTATGCCAAGTGAAGGGCAAGAAAAAACTGATGGTGTGCCCTTATTCGTTACTAGCATGTGTTTATGAAGCTCATTTATAATATTTTATATTTTCTTTAATTAAGCTATTTTGGTTGCAAAAAAAATCTAAAATACAAACCAAGTATAACTCTGTTAACATCAGAAGTTACATTTTAAATTTACTTTATGTCTGCAAATAATCTACTTACCAGGTTCCACTAGCTCCTATACAGAAGTCCGGTATAAACCTTCATTTCTAAAGGATGATGAGCTCCGACAGTTAATCCTTAGGGTAAGTGGAAGGTATCTTTCAGCTAAATTATGTCCTCATTAAAGCTTGCCATTGAGTGTTTAGTTGGAGAGCATTTTCCCATCTTTTTTTTCAGGCAAGTGCTTTGTTGTACTTGTTAAGTTCATAAACTTTGTACACTGTACAGGCTTTTCCATCAAGTAGTACAGAAGGTGATTTGTGAGCATGACAGACAGCAACCCCTGAAGGGATAATAAATTTGTATGCAATCTACATATTTAATGCATACAGGTTTTTATGTTGCTATTGAATTCTGTATGCAAGTATAGAGAATGCTTTTAATTACACATAAATATAGTTTGTTGTTTGCTCTCCTTAATTTTAATTTTTTAAATCTTGGAAAAGATGCAGAAAGGATACCCTAAAGAAAATCTTTGGGTTTGCACTTTGTCTTATAGCAACAGCCCTTTACTCTCTCATTTGCAGCTATTTTCTTTTTCCTTTTGCTGCAATAGCAGGGTTTGCCAGGATCTGTAAGATGACTCCTAAGTTAAGCTGTTTTGCAGCTGGCTACCTCTTTTCCCAAGGCTGTGTTTAAGAAACTTTAGCTGTCTGTAGCTGAAGGTCTGATTTGGTCCTTGTAACCTTAGTTGCTCTTTAGTGTGATTTATAATTTGGCTGATTAAATCAGGTTTAAAAGTATGTTGCCTTGTAGTCATAAATATTCATTGTATTTTTTAAATGTATATTTTAAAATATGGTATCCTTGTGTTTTCAGGCAGCAGATGGATTCCTATTTGTGGTTGGGTGCAACAGAGGAAAAATTTTGTTTGTCTCGGAATCGGTTTGCAAAATACTGAATTATGATCAGGTGGTTATAACTGAGCTTCTTGGTTTGCTTTTGCCTTGCATTTTCTTAGAAATATTTAAACTTTTACATTTTAATGTATATTGCTATAAACAGTCCGTGTATATAATTCCTTGGAATTTCTTTGATTTAACCTCCTTCAGAGTAACTGAATATCTGAAACAGGATATTTGCAACTGCTATTACTCAGTAATCCTGACCTCAGTAATAGCACCAGATGTCAATCGATCATCCTTAAGGAAACTGCTAGGTTGAGAAGGGATCATTTGAAGATGTCCTCATTTACATCTCCAAGAGATTTTCTTTTAAATGATGAAGTGATTTGGGTTGGGTTTTTTTTTTTAGGCCAAGGAAAATTGCAGTAGTGGAAGTTAATTAAAGCTTTCCTTGGTAATGCCTTTATGCTCAGATGCACTACATAACACCTCATCCATGGTAACTATCCATGTAGATACTCTTGGAGGAAACCAAGGTCTTGTGATTTATCTTAGCCTGTAAAAGAAGAGAAATAGGAAAAATATAATTACCTTACAGTAGTTGACATTGGACATCATGGACAATAACAACAAATAATCAAGGCATAATAACTTGTTCATGTATTTATGACTCCTTCTCTGAAAATAGAGGCTAGAATAGTTGGTGCTTCCATCTGACTAGTTCTATAACTTTGAAACCCTTTGTGGTATGTTCCATTTTCTTCATAAGCAGAAGAGTAACCAATCTGGACTCTAATACATATGTTTTGTGGATTTTTAAAAATGTTTTATTTAAAACAAACCAAATCCATACCTCCAAACCTATATCCTTTAAAATTAAAGTAAAATGAATCATGGGAACAAGCATAAAGGAGATGTATTTTTATTTTTTATCAAACTTCTGCACTGACTTTACTGAAGGACTAAAAAATATCTTTTTGAGTTTCTAACATCAGACATGCCTGCTTCGAGACCTATGAGATCTTTGCTGTTCCAGCCAAAGAGGTTCAGAGAATATGATTTATTAATGCATGAATTCCTTAACTTACTTGTGAGTCATTGTAGGTAATGAATGTCACCCTGTATATTTTGACAAGGCTGGTGTACAGAATCACAGAATCATTAGGGTTGGAAGTGACCTCTGGAGATCATCCAGTCCAACCCCCTGCCAAGGCAGGGCCACCAAAGCAGGTTACACAGGAATGTGTCCAGGAGGGTTTTGAATGTCTCCAGAGAGGGAGACTCCACAACCCCCTGTTCAGTGCTCTGCCACCCTCAGCATAAGGAAGTTCTTCCTCATGTTGAGGTGAAACTTGTGTTGTTTTAGTTTATGGTCATTGCCCCTTTAAGCATTTTCCCTTTGTAACTGGTTTAGATAAGGACTGGGCTAATAAAAGAGGCTGTACATTTATCCTGCTTTCTTAGGTGCTTTTAATTAAACTAAGTTTTGACTCTGGCTTATTGGAAAATTGCTCTTCTTTTTATGTATGCAGTGATCACATAGCAAGTAGTGTGGATCCAAAGTTAGTTGCAATTCAAATCTAGCATATTGCTTGTTAACAGAAATAATGTGTGTAAATAAAATGTTTGAACATTTGATTTTACAGAACTTTTTTAATGTCTGCTAAAATCTGCTGTTTTTTAAAGGGGAAGTAAAAAATTGCTTTTACTACCTTGTTTTTATAAAAAAAATGTATATTTAAAATAATAATGGCAAATTAAATGATGATCAAAATATTGATGGTTAGACTAAGTGGGGGTTTTGACTTTTAATGGTGTAGAAAGTTGTTTTTCTGAGAAAAGTAGTATGTGTAGGGTCATGTTCTAAAATGATGTGGTTCTTATATCTTTTTTGGGGGTGGTGGTTTTGGGTTTTGTTTTGTTTTAAATAGGCCAGTTTAATTGGACAGAGTTTGTTTGATTACTTGCATCCAAAAGATGTTGCAAAAGTCAAGGAGCAACTTTCTTCTTCGGATGTCTCTCCGAGGGAGAAGCTCGTAGATGGGAAAAGTAAGTCATATTTGAAAGTGCTCAGATTTTATTAAAGACATGTTAATATATCTAGTTACTATACAGGCTATAGTAGGGTGTTTATATGTGCATAGATGTACAAACTTGAGGTATAATTTCTATGAACCAAACATATTTGACTGCTTATCTGCTGCTTAGAATGCATTTACAGTTTCAAAGCTAGCCCAGAAAAGACTTTTTTTAGATAATAAGAATTACTGAAACCTGCATTGTTAAACATTTAGCAAGATGTGCTCTGATGCTCTTCCTACCAGGCATACTACTTTTTTTTCTTGTATTTGATAGGTCTTGTCAATACAAAAGACCTGATGTAGTCGAACATGGGATAAAATACTTCAATATCAAGAATCACTGTCTTCTCTGAAAATGCTAAGTGTCAATCCTAATTTAACCAAATCTTATTTTGTTTACAGTTATTTCTAATATGGAAAGCATTATGTATTGTGCAGCTAATAGCTATTTAATAGCTGGCTTTTATCAGCATCTTCGCAGTTTTTCCTTGTTCCGAATAGAAGTTGTAAGTTTATAAATCATATTTATTAAAATACCATTCAAAATATCAAGAGGCTTTAAAAATAGTATCATAGTACTTTCTAGTTTTTGAATCTGTGTGACAGTCACATTTTCTGAGCCCTATTTAAGTTAAACTTTTCTCATTTTTAATTGTAAGGACAAATGTAGACAGGCAAACAGTAAGGAGAATGTATTGGAAGCTGAAATGAAAACAAAGTCTTGTATTCTGAAGTTTTATTGTTGGATTTTGTTTATTTGGGTTTTTTAAACTATTTTACTGAACTTTTGTAAGCTGGCTTGCAAGTACACACAGATTTTCAAGCCGGACCAGTTCGACTGAATTCTGGTGCTCGACGTTCCTTCTTCTGTCGGATAAAATGTAGCAGGACCACAGTCAAAGAAGAAAAGGAATGCGTGCCCAACCCAAATAAGAAAGGTACCCAAACAGTGTAGATAAGGCGGGAGCTTTCTGCCTGGAGATTTGGTATGTTCAAGTTCTGAGTCAGTAGTGTGACCCTTGTAGTTATCACTAAAAGTAGCTGTAAAGAGTGTAGATACATACTAGAGACACGGTTTGAAAAACGGTTTAATTGTGTTCTTTCTCCTCCCTATTTACTCCTGGAAAAGAAGGAGAGAGGAACCTGAGTTACAGTGGCTGGTTAAGAGTGCGTGGTTTGTTGTAGTCAAATTTTAGAAGTCAGGGTAATTTTTTAAAGCACTGGAGCAGATCAGAAGGAGAAAACTAAATAACGTGTGTCTTGAAGATATCTGTGTGAATAAGGCCTGCAAAATCTACTGTTTTGAAGGAAAAAAGCAAGTAAAACAACTTTTTCATTTACTTTTTGTGTTGTGTACTTACAAGTATGAATATTTTTTTCCTTTACTATTAGAAGTTAACTTATCAGTGTAATTCCATTATTTTTGCAATAGTTTTAATCTACTTCGTATTTTGGTATTCCTGTACAGCAGTTGACTCTTGTAAGCTTTTCAGTGAACGGATCTTTTAAAAATGTAATTTCCAGCTTCTGTTTAATACCTTAGTATTGATTTTTGCAAAGGTGTGCTGAAATTGTTTGAATAAATCCTCCCACTTTTGTTTTTCAGTGTAACCTGTTACTGTTGAGATATGCTATACAATAGTAAATGTTAAAATAAGTCTGTAATTGTAAGTAAATAGAATTCAGTCTCCCTTGGTGTGCCAGATAACTTGGTGTGAGATAAGAATTTAACTGTTACAAATGTTTTTCAGGAAAGCAGTATTCAGAGAAGGTGCTTTGACAATCTGAGAAATTGTGATGAAGTCATAGTAGATAATTCATCTTTTCATTTTGCATAGTTGATAGGAAATCGAATCTGTGTAAAGCATAATTTGTTCAGAATGGAGGTATCAAGAATTCTCTGGCAATTTTTTGGAAGATAGTTCAAAAAAGATAGCTCAGGACACATAATTTCATCTCTATGCCTTGGTGCATATGGGGGTGTTTGTATGTTATATAGGCAGCAGAGGGTCTACCAGCCATAGGGATGAATGACAGTGTAAGCTGTAATTTAAGACTTATAAAATATTTGTGTTCCCAGAGAATTGAGGATTCCAGAAGCCTGAGATAAATAGAAAACAAGCTGGGTTGTTTTGGGTTGCTCTCTTGACCAATTCTTTTAGCAATTGCAGTATGTTAAGGTCATCATGTTCACAGAAGATGAATTGATTTGGAAGCTACAGAGAGCCTCTCTGGTTTATTTTCATTCACAATAGATATGCAACCATACAAAGAGAATGTTATCTGTGGGTTACTAGACTGTTGGTTTACTTTTATTTCTATGAGACTATGTTTGAACTGCCAACACCTATAACTTAATCTTCCTAAATCTTACATAGGGTTAGAAGTGTTCTCTCCAGGTAAGCCAAAATTAAGTTGTAAAAAATTAGTTAAAAAGTTCTCTGTAAAAGTATCTGTCGTTTTGTACAATTGTTTTAGGTAAGCCTAAAATACAGTTGCTGTGGTCTTACAGTGACCAGAATAAAAGAAGATAATTCAGTTTACTTTTTGAACCATAACTGCTTCTTATTTCATTGCTTTTCATTAGATCACAGAAAATACTGTACCATTCATTGCACTGGGTATATGAAGAACTGGCCTCCTAATGAGGTGGGAGTAGAAGAGGAAACTGATGTGGAAAAGGACAGTAGTAACTTTAACTGTCTTGTTGCAATTGGGAGGCTACACCCTTATATTGTTCCACAGAAGAGTGGAGAGATAAAAGTCAAAGCAACAGAATTCGTTACACGGTTTGCCATGGATGGAAAATTTGTTTATGTAGATCAGCGGTAAGCATTTTGTTCTTTAATGAAGAGAAAGGGACAATGGCACCACCAGTTAAATTTTCTCATCCTTTTGATCAGAACTGTGATTTCTCAGACAGGATAAAGTTTTTAGGTGCAATTCATTTTGAATCTATGAGTAGTTGCACTTTGGTTTTTTGTCAAACAAAATGTAATGTATAAAAGTAAGTGTATTGTCCTGTAGGAAAAAGTGAGGTAGCAAGATTAAAATGTCATAAAATGCACTTATGTATTTAACTTATTCATAAAGAAAAAATCTCAAGTTAGAGCTTCATAGGGATGTATATGACTTAAGCAATAAATGCTTCACCAAAAATTATACTTCTTTAAATCTTACTATTTGGAGCAAATGCATTCTATCTAAATGAGATGCCAAATTATTTCATTAGAAGTGAAAGTGAAGTTCCTATATCCTGAATTTCCTATAGCAGACTTTTATTTGATGTAGAGACTGAGTCATTATTGTCACTAGAAGCTTTTTATTGCTTTCAGTCATCTTGTCTGCCATCTGGAAGTGACAGTTTAAATCTGTTCCTTAAAGTGGCAGAGCAGAATTCAGCTAGTGGTTGGTTGGTTGTTTTTTAATGACTCCTTCTACGTGACCAGTGACTGTCTAATGGGAAGACCTAATGATTAAATTATTTTGTGTGTACTTGTGGTTTGCATGTTTAAACACTGTTATTTGTCTTTAAATTGTCATTCCTTGCAAATGGATAATTTCCAGCAAATAATATTTCCTGTTGTTCTAGAGCTATACTAATGCTGTATCTTTTTCCCAAACATGAATACAAGCATCTATTTCTTTACATATTCATTTTCTGCTTTATCTGATACTGAAGAAAACAGCTTTGCAGTTGTTTGAATCCACTGTAGTTGATGTTTTTATTTCTAACAGTGCAACAGCAATTTTAGGGTATCTGCCACAAGAGCTTCTAGGAACTTCATGTTATGAGTACTGCCATCAAGATGATCACAATCATCTAGCTGAAAAACATAAAGAAGGTACAAAATAATTGGTCTTCCCAGAGTACTTACAACTACATTTAGCTGCTGTGTGAAAACACTACAAATCAAAATATCAGAAGCTGAGAGTTAAGAAAACTAAACAATCTTAGCATTGTCCTTTTCCACATCTATGTTAAGACATGCCTGCGTAAAGCTTATAATAAAAGCAGAGAGAAACTTCTGTTGCCTTGGATCTTGGTGCGGTGCTTTAATTGCAAGGGAATAATGTTAATGATTCTTTCAACCCTCTGCTTCAGTTCTTTAAAAGAATGAGGAAAAAATCCTGAAAAGCAAGTGTGCTAATCATACAATTAGAGACACTGATTATGAAAGTTCACGAAGTCAGGAGGCTTCCTACTAGTGGTTTGCAGAACAGTACTACTTGGGCTTTAAGTTAAGATTAATAACATTGCTGAAACTATAGTTTGGTTTTAGCAAGGGTCCTGTCCTGCCACTAGTTCTGGCATTTAATTTGTGTTACTGGCCATCAAAGCAGTTTTGGTTTTATGATGCTATGAAACAGATTTTTATTGTTATTAAACTTTATCTTTCCAAGAATAAATATGGTGATTACAACTTTCCTTTCTTATTTAGTGTTGCAGAATAAAGAAAAAGTATTTACAAATTCCTACAAATTTAGAGCAAAAGATGGGACTTTTGTTACTTTAAAGAGTCAGTGGTTTAGTTTCATGAATCCGTGGACCAAAGAACTGGAATACATTGTATCAAACAACACTGTGGTATTGTAAGTAATTCATATAACCTCCCCATGTTATCTTTTTGTCTTAATTACAGTTAGCATTAACAGGAAGCAACCTGTTTAAGAAGCAGAGCAAGACTAGAAAATATCTGCACTGTGCAAAAAGTGGTTGAGTAACCTGGAAGAACATTTTTTTGCCTTCACCAGTTATCTTTATTTCAGGCTTAAGTCATGGATTTGACCTGAAAACTCTGCTATTTCCCAGTAGAAAAAGAAATAAGTTAAAAGCGGTGAAAGATTCCTTTAAAGGCAGAAATGAAGGCTCTTTTAAGAAAAGTAGATATGAATAAATGGAAATGTGAAGTTAGTTCTGCTTTTCCCTCTGAGTTTTACAAGACTGCATGTCAGTTGACCTAATTTTAAATGTTACCCTACCTACTGCATAACTGATAGACTGTAGAAATGCAAGGCAGGACAAAAAGATCATCTCCAAATTGATTGCCAGGGAGGAACCTGTGAGACACTAAAATCTGTATTTAATTCTTTAATTCTTTTTCATTTTCTGTGGCTTGCAAATGAGCTATAATTTGGGTTGATAGTTCCCATGATCCTGAGGATCTTTGCCAGTGCCTGGGTTTTTGAGAGGGGGACAAAGTTGTCAGAAGAGGTTTTTACCAATTCTGTAGCTGGTTCATGTCTTAAGTCAACATGTCTGTTTTGGCCATGTCATTTTTCTTCAAGAGGACAGAGAAGAGCAGTTAAGGCAGTCTATGCTATCCAACAGCCAAAAGGCCCCTTTTACCTGCCCTTGGGCTCTGGGCATCTGCAGCTGTCTGGAGGAAGGAAGGTAGGCAGAGGCTGCTGGTGAAAGACCTGTCCTTGTAGCAGTTTTTTCTGGTTAGCTGGTCTGCCTCCTAGTAGCAACTAGAGTGTTCTTGTTCTCTTGTCGTGGTACGCAGACAACTATATTGGCCTTCCTTTATTTGGAGAACAAGTGAAAATGATATTTCACCCAATGCTTCAGAAACAGTACAAAGTATTGAACATAGAAACATGTTACTGGTTTGAGGATGTTAGTTTTTCCTCTGTGTAAAATTCTTGTTGAAATCAAACATAAATATGCTGGGGTTTCCCTGTGAAAAACTTGCTGATTTGGGATCTTTAAAATAATTGAATTTATTTAAATCTTAGAGGTCATAACGAGTCAGCTGAAGATGAGGTCCTCTACAGTTCCCAGCCTGCAGAAGGCAAGTATCACTTCTTACAGTTATCATAGGTGCATGGAATCTTTTTTATTCTAGGTTGTGTGCAAGGAAATACTAATTGTTTTCAGAGCTAATTCTGGTGAAAATTTCTAGTTACAGCATCCTAATTCATATCATTTACATAACTCTGATCAGAAAAGCCTATATCACATCTTTTCCTTCTAGCAGTTTCTACTATAGCTACTATAAGATAGGATATTATAACTCTGCAACAGCCTCTGTTCATATTTTGCCTTGTTTTCTGAAGAGATGCAATTGTACTATATGAGTTTACCTATAGAATAGAAGGTGATGCTGATACTGATATATATTTTGTTAATATTGTTCTGCTGCTCATGGATTCTGATTTCTATGTATTTTTATCTTTTTTACATAAGGTTTTTATCTTTTTTTATATAAGGCTTTTTATTTTTGCTCTTGAAATTGTTCCTTTTAATAACTGCTTTCTGTTTGTGAAAAAATTAAGTGGGCTTTTTGTTTCATGTGTTTTGAATTGTCTGTAAGAGACTGGAGGTGGTAATGATTAAAGCTAATTTCACTACTGGAGATCAGGAGTTTTCACAAATACATTATTCATTTATCTTCATATTACAAATGAGACAACTCCCTCTCCCATGAGTCAGTGTTTTAAAGAATTTCATTTCTGAAAATAAGAGATATAGAACAAAAACTGCTTTAAAATGAATCCTTGCATGATTGTCCTTGCTCTGTAATGAAACCACTACACACTTAAGGCTTTCTTTTTGTTTTGTTTTAACTGTAGATGCTGTAAAACAGTCTTTAGTAAATGTACCTGGAATGTCCTCTGGAACAGTTCTTGGTGCCGGAAGTATAGGAACTGAAATTGCAAATGAAATATTAGAATTGCAAAGGTAATGAATGCTTAATATCATACATTAGGCTTTTAAGTAAAGGTAGAGAAGAGGTATACGGCAGTATATGAGGATTGTTCAAGTTACACTTTTATTGTGTTATATGTATAAATATTATTAGGTTGAGCAGTGGCTGTATGAGGTACTGATTGATTATAATCTAACATTAGTCTCATGCATGTCAGAAAATATCACTGATGTCGATAAATAAGTTTGTTCTAGGCATGCAGCTTCCTTTGTTAATGAAAGTATTATTTAATTGTGACTTCAAAAGTGTTAACTGTGGTGCAGCTGCTTCACATGATGTTGAAATGGATAGATAAATCATTTGGGAATAGAAAATCAGTTGTCTGTGAGTAATGTTTGTATTTTTCTGATAGCGCTGCTCTGCTAGGAGAACCTTCCTTGAAACAGTACCCAGTGGAGCACTTTCATAGCCTGTATTGTCCTTTGCCTGGTTATCCTGAATGCAGGCTAAAGTGATAGCACAATTCCCTCCCATACCCAGCCATGGACTAAAAAAAACCTCACTGCATCATTCCAAAGGGGAATCCATACAAGATTCAAATTGGGAATTAAAGATTGGCCTTTTTAAAACTAACTATTGTTATCAGGTACGCAGCTTAGGCAACGAATTTGAAAGGAAGAAACATAATTTTAATGTGAAGATATCTTAAGTATGTTTTTGTGGTGTGTACCCAGA
Organism: Melopsittacus undulatus; assembly: GCF_012275295.1. NCBI lineage: Eukaryota > Metazoa > Chordata > Aves > Psittaciformes > Psittaculidae > Melopsittacus > Melopsittacus undulatus. Next base: position 81,444,424 of record NC_047531.1, on the reverse strand, counting down.
GTATTTTTGTGTGGTGCCTGACTTGCCGTATTACTCTATGTCAGTTTGTACTGGATCATTTGTTGTCTAAAAACAATTTATAAAAAGTCTCTGAGCCCCCTAATTTCATGACTTTGGGACACACATGCGCAGAAAAAGTCTGTTTCACTCACAACTCTTTCAGGAATTAAGGCTTCATCAGATCTAACTACTTTTGTTAAGGTCAGATTTAGGATAACGATACTATCATCAGCACAGGAGAAGTTTTGTAAGTCTTAGTTTTTGGGTAATGAAGCTGTCCCTCAGACTTTAGATCTTATAATTCCAGTACTGGTTAAAGGAATGCCAAGATATTTTTTGTCTGTAGAGCAGTGCGTTTCAGGGTCCCACGTAGTTCTTTCTGCTTGCATTTTTGCAACTGAATCTAAAAAAGTAGTAATACTAAATCTTCCAGGAAGAAGTACATCAGCTTTGGCAACAATGGTGATGGTATAAGGAATAGGTCTCTATCCTAGAATATCCTGATTTGGAAAGGACCAATGAGAATCAAGTCCAACTCTTGACATTACATGGGGTAGCTTAAAGTTAAATCATGTATTTAAGAGTGAAGTCCAAACAGTTCTTGAATATTGACAGGTGTGGGGTCATGACCACTTCTCTGGTTGTTCTAGTGCTTGACCATCCTCTCAGTGAAGATGATCTTCTTAATATCTTCCCTGGTACAGCTTTAAGCCATTCCCCACGTCCTGCTGCTGGACACCAGAGAAAAGACATCAGCACCTTCCTTTCTGCTCTCCATTATAAGGAAGTCATGGACAGTAATGGGGTCACCTCTTATTCTCCTCTGAGCTGAACAAAGCCAGTATCCTCAGCTGTTCCTCAGAAGTCATGCCCTCTAGTCTTTTTGCCATGTTTGTTGCTCTCCTTTGGACACATTCTAATATTTTTATATCCTTATATTGTGGAGCCCAAATCGGTACACAGTACTTCAGGTGAGGCCACACCAATGCTAAGTATAGTGGGACAATCCCTTCTTTTGACTGGTGCTTTAAGCACCTCAGGATACCACTTGGCTGTCAGGGTATGTTTTTGACTAACATTGAGCTTATCAACCAAAAGCCCCAAATCTCTTTCAGCAGAGCTGCACTGCCTGTTGTCCTCCAGTCTATAGGTATATCCAGTATGCCATCACTTACTCAGTTTCTGCTGTTTCAGAAGTAAGCATCAGCTTGCCTGTGAGGTTGTTAAGGGAAAGTGTGAAAAGCTTTACTGAAGTTAACATCAACATCATCCAGTACCATCCTCTCATCCACTGTGCTAGTCACCTACTTGTGGAAGGCTGTCAGGTTGGTTAAGTGTGATTTGCCTTTCATAAATCCATGCTGAAGTCCAGGATTACCATCATCTTTTCAGCTGTCTCTTCATCAGAAAAAAGTATTTAATTTTCTGAAACAGTGAAAACAGTGGTCAGAGCTGAAGAATGTAATGAGTGACAGTGGTAGACATCTCTTACTCTGTTTCCATTATCCTGGAATTGCATTCCAACTGTGAAGCCACATCCTTTTACTAGAATAGTCAAATTGTACAGGGAAACATTAATTTTCAATGCAAGGAAGAAAAGAATAAATATTTCAGTTGTGATGAAAGAAATTGCTACTTAACAACAATAGAAATGAAGTCCACCACAAGGCATGTTGGCAGGTTGGTGGAATTCTCCAGAAAGGAGGAAGAAAAGCACTAGCAACAAAAAAAGGATTGATACCAGCAGCAGTGAAGATGGGGTGTTGCATTTTGGAAATACCATTGTTAAAGTCCTCTCATCAGTACCACCTAGACAGAAGGAGAGTCACTTATTAATAATAAAATTAATCTATTAATATCTTTCTGAAGACTGAAGAAGTTGGCAGAAGTTCTCATCTCTGACTGTTAAGATCCCAGGCATGACCTGAGAGCTTAATTTGACTCTTGTTCTGGATGCTTCAGTCACCTCCATGTGATGTTCTTGGTTGGGATGACCTGACTTTTGCTGAAAAGTGCTTATCCATGTGAGCATGTGTGTGTTATCAGCTTAAGGAAACAAGTTGAAGTAGATAAATACTAAATTTGCTGAATGATGAAAGAATTAATGAATTCGTGCAAAAATCTTCTTCAAAGCTACACCTTGAAAGTTCTGCTATTTGTGTTTTTAAGAACCACAAGCAGTCTGTAAGAATTGACAGTTTCTGGAAATGTCTGGATGTAGTTGCTTGCCCCCAGATTAAGTTCAGTTTTCCAGAGTTGTTGCTGAAAACGAGGCTATGTTTCTTTCCTGCTGAAGAGCAGAACTTCATGCTCTTTCTTCATTTCTCATTTGTATGAAATTAGGTTATCATTTTGCACACACTGAGGAAATCAGAATAGGACAAAAGAGTGATCAATGAAGGATAACACCACCTGCTTTTCATCAAATACCTTCCTGACTACAAACCTAATTCAGTAGGATGAGTGCATTTATTACCTGAATCTGCTCTCTGCATTTTTAATACCAATAAGGTACAGATGGTTCTCAAGCTGTGCATCAGGCATCATCAAGTTTTCTTAAAAACTCCAGGACTATGCCTACAACTCTATTTACAGCCATATTTGAATTGAATTGGCATCTGATGACTCATCAGTTCAGTTACAGCAATGCAATTAAAACAGTGTATTCAGTCTGGAGTTTCACTCCTGACTTTTAGAGATGTCAGTACTGCTTATCAAATGGCACATGAGAAATTGGAATATAGGGAACTAACAAATATTCACCACAAACAGCTCTCGATAGGCTGTTTATTCATCCTTTTTCTATCTTTCCTCCAATGCCTTAGCACATTTCAGATCTGATGAAGTGACAGAAACAGAAGCATCCAGAGTACCCCAATTTTTCTATAGACTTGTCCTTTGGGAGTTAGGGAGAGCAAGGGTAGATGGTAGTTGATGACTGGAAAAAGGGAAATACAACCCCCATTTTCAAGAAGAGGAAAATGGATGACCCAGGGAATTACAGACCAGTCAGTCTCACCTCTGTGCCTGGCAAAATCTTGGAGCAGATTCTCCTGGAAGGCATGCTAGGGCACATGAAAAACAACAAGGTGTTTGGTGACAGCCAACATGGCTTCACTAGGGGGAAATCCTGCATGACCAATTTGGTGGCCTTCTATGATGGGGCCATGACAAGTGCAAGGTCCTACACCTGGATCAGAGCAATCCCAGGCACAGCTACAGGTTGGGCAGAGAAGAGATTCAGAGCAGCCCTGCAGAGAAGGACTTTGGGGTGTTGGTTGATGAGAAAATGAACATGAGCCAGCTTCAGTGTGTGCTCACAGCCCAGAAAGCAACCGTATTCTGGGCTGAATCAAAAGAAGCGTGACCAGCAGGTCGAAGGAGGTGATCCTGCCCCTCTGCTCTGCTCTCATGAGACCTCACTTGGAGTATTGTGTGCAGTTCTGGTGTCCTCAACATAAAAAGGACATGGAACTGTTGGAACAAGTCCAGAGGAGGCCATGAGGATGATCAGGGGACTGGAGCACCTCCTGTATGAAGACAGACTGAGAAAGTTGGGGCTGTTCAGCCTGGAGAAGAGAAGGCTGCGTGGAGACCTCATAGCAGCCTTCCAGTATCTGAAGGGGGCCTACAGGGATACTGGGAATGGACTATTCATTAGGGACTGTAGTGACAGGACAAGGGATAACGGTTTAAAACTTAAACAGTGGAAGTTTAGATTTGATATAAGGAAGAAATTCTTTACTGTTAGGGTGGTGAAGCACTGGAATGGGTTGGCCAGGGAGGTAGTGAATTCTCCATCCCTGGCAGTGTTCAAGGCCAGATTGGATGAAGCCTTGGGTGATATGGTTTAGTGTGAGGTGTCCCTGCCCATGGCAGTGGGGTTGGAACTGGATGATCTTAAGGTCCTTTCCAACCCTAACTATTCTATGATTCTATGGGAGCAAGCTATTCAAGTGCCATGATGCAAGACTTTCATTGTTAATTTCGTATCAGGCACATTTGGTGAGGGAAGTTGAGCAGTATCTCAAAGAATTCTGCTAAAAAAAAGTATTTTAGTTGAATAATTTGAAAAATGGAAAGACAAGTATAACAAAATAATAGTACAGGGAACATTAGAAGGATGTGTTGTTTTCTCTCTGCCATTTAGCAGAACCTCCTTATGTTGTCTGTATGCTAGATGTATTTGAAATGTACCTATTTGTCTCAGTGTGCATGATTCTGAAACCTGTTACTCTTTGATCTGTCAGTGCTGGTGATTCAACAGAAAAAATAAAAGTGTGCTCAAGTAATTATGACCATTGGCCTTTATTGATCTCTTTCTGTTATCAAAACCTGGAGCAGGAGATTTGGAATCTTCAGGAGAACTTAAGACAGCATTGTCTCAGATTAGTTGGCTTGTGCTTCATCACTGGGGAGGTGTGGTGGGTTCTGCAATAGGCTATTTTTCAGTTGATGATCAATGTCACTTGGTAAATCAACTAAACATATACCATTTTAGGTTACATTCTTCACCATCTGAGGAATTAAGTCCATCACATCTCTTGAGAAAGTCACCTTCTCCAGCTTTAACTGTAAACTGCAGCAATGTGAGTATGTCACTGCCTGTAAAAATGTGAAAATAAAACACTAATGTCAGATAGCTTAAAGCCTATGTTGAAATGAAATTACCATGACTTACATTCTTGTGAAAGGCTCTGGAAGGTATTGCCCAACTACCTGACAACTGTGAACATCTTTTGAGAGATGTGACAGCAGTAAAAGTTCCAACCTCACTTACAGGGGCATCAGTTCTAGTCTTAAGAGGTCTATTCCCAAGGCTGAGAGCACTGCAGTCTCCACTCAGTTATTAGGATCTCTGCTGAAGCTCTACCAATATGCTAAACATGAATGTGATTCATGTGATGAGGACTTTTCTGAATTTGGAATTGCATTAAAACTTCTGCTAAAAAACTGTCAGAGGGTAGAAATGTCTTTACCTGTTGACAGCCTAAATATAAAGAAAATATCAGTTCTTGTTTTCTCTAACTTGTCCCTCTAATGTTCTTGAAGACCCTTCTAAAAAGTCTTTGCTGTATGTTCTCAGTTCTTGAATGTTTCCAAGTTTTACTTAGAAAAAAAGTAAAAATGAAAAAGATTAAAAACTTAGTCTTTTAAAAATTGATAGAATATGCTGTTTTGCTAATCTAGTAGTGCTGGTAACACCACAAACTGTAACTATCATAGATATTGTCCATACCTATGGAATAATTAGATATTTTCTTCAGTATATGGTGTGTTGTGTGTTGTGCACTGTATGAAAAGACATTTACTTCTCCACCAGCATTTCTTTGAATGTATTTTTTTTCCATTTAAAGACAGTTTGTCTTCCCATTGCAATGTTCGTTTCCTAACAATTCCATTCTGAACTAGGGATTGTTTTGGCTTCCTTCCTTTTTTATGACCAGTTCTCGTATGCCTTAGTGCAGGTTTTTCTCCCTAAGAGTTGGTTGAATTCATATATACTGAACTCTCTTAAGTCTTGTGGCATCTCATCATAAGTATAATTTCATTGTAATCGTTGAAGGGTTTTCTTTATTTTATACTTTGATATCCCATTTGTTCCTAAAATGCTTTCGAAGGCATTGCAACTTTATTAATTTCCTAGTAGAATATGCACAGGTCAGGCAGCTCAAGAAACCTCTTCTGCTAAATTGCATGATTGAGTTACATGAAACAAATAACAAAAGGTTTTTAAAAAGGTTGGGGTTTTTTCCTGGTATGTTTGAGTTAGAATGACTTCTGTCTCTATTGCTGCTAGCCTAATTTTTCTGAAGAGCAAAGGTTTTTATCATGATGGTAACAAAATGCAAAACAATAGAGAAAAGTTTATAATTCATATGCTTTAATGTATATAGAACATGGGAGGTATGAGGGTCTTTTTTTGTTTATCTTTTAGCTAGAATGTGTCAACATTGACAAACATGATGTCACTGGGAATTTGTAGTTTATGGTACAAGACATGGAATGTATATATCAGTACAGTTTGTTGTTCTGGATCTAGTTGCTGAGTACTGAACCCTCAAAGAAGATGCCATCACTGTAAAGTGTACTTATATAGATGTATAAGTAGCACCTTTTACTTAAGCCAAGTCCAGTGCTATGTAAAAATTATTCTTAAATGCAGTAGATCTGCATAGTCTTAATTTATTTAGTTCTTAATACCTTGACAGTGATCTAAGTTTATGAAATGTAATAATAGTGACTAAATTCAGGATTTAATTATGTCCTTTTTACTACTTCTGTTCTTTCAGGTGCCAAATAAGGAGTTGATTCAGTTATGTCCTTCGGAATCAGAAGTTACAGAGACTTCAGAACAAAACCAGGGTGCTAGTCCATATCCCAGTAATGAACCTCTCCTCTGTAAGTTTTGTTGCTCTTGTAGGTATTTTGAGGGTTGCACCTGAAGACATTTCTGATAATGGTGTAATTTTTGAGTGCACAACTTTACAACCATATATAAATTGTAAAGACGTTTGTCTGTCTGAAGAGGAAAGGACTCTTAAAACTGTTGTCTTATCATTGGAAGGCAAGCAGCAAAGTTTGACCAGTGGTTGAATTTTGTGACAAAAATAACATTGTATAATAGAAATTTACCATTGCATTCTTGCATGCCATGGTTTTAATTAGATACTTACTAGTTCTCTCTCCGGAAAATAGAGAATTTCAGTGCAATGTAATGGAACTGGTTGTAGTTTGTGAACTTGTAAACTTCTGTCCTTTATGCACTTCATCTCTTCACTGCAAGCTGCGAATAGTCAATACAAAGGGCTAGTCAAAATGTTTTAGAAGAATTTTATTTTTCCATATCCCTTAGTTCAAGTGTGCACTAAAGCAGCAGTTTGTCTGGATATAGAATTCCCTGGCCTTGTAAGAGGAGAATTCTACTATGTTGGTTTTAATATAAAAGGCAAAGTGCTATTAAAGTAAGGTTTATGCTTATGCTGTATCTCATCTCTTAGAAACTTTTCCATCTCCCTCTTTCATTTTCATTACTAGAGCTTTATGTATTTATAGCATACAACTTTCTTCCAGTTTTGCTATGAGCTCTTTGTATAAAAAAAATCCAAAGGGAAAAAAACCCCTAACTAATCCTCAAATAAGTGTTTGAAAAAGATCCAAACCAACAACAGTTATCTAAGATAGGCAAGGAAATGTTTTTCATTGATACTTGAGCTAAAGCATTTTACCTTTTGTTAAGGGCAAGGGTATAGTGTTTATTTCTAGAGCTAACACATAGTAACTGTTAAGGTTCAGGAGTTCATCTGGCAGAGTACATCAGATGAGAATTCAGGTACACAACTATGTTTCCCACTAAAGTGACATAGAGTAGAATGCAGTTTTCTACTTCAGTGACATGAACTTTACTGCATGGATACAAGTTTTGTTAGCTAGCAGTTGGAGGTAGTCCAAGGGATCAGCCGAAGACTTTAGTCATAGTCTTAAGTTATCTGTGTCCTTGTAACTGTTTGTGGATAGCCATTATTTTTATTGCTTATTTTTTTTAATGCATGTTTGCCTTGACTTCAAAGGAAGGTGCTGTTTAAAAACAAATATGTTTTGAAAGTTACCATATTCTTCATGCTTTGTATTGCTTACATTAATGTTTCAATATTTTTATAGGTGGTAATTCTCAGCTGGACTTTGATGCAATGTGTGAAAATGATGACACTACTATGACAGCTCTTATGAACTACTTGGAGGCTGATGGGGGACTTGGGGATCCAGTGGAACTCAGTGATATACAATGGGCTCTCTAGTTTTGCTTTTTCAAAATAAGAAGGAATGTAAGATCCGTAATGCACAACAACCATACATCCTCAGTACTGTATTATAATTTTGTAATGTCTCATTTGAATTCATACTTACTGTCTATAGATTTCTAAAGACTGAAGCCTTGTTCAGAGAGAGACAGTTTCTTCTGATGCACCTATGGAAAAATGCAATATTTTTTTCATGATGGGGAAACCTTGAAATTTTAATATTGAACCATCTGTAACTGGAATGCTTAAAACACTATATTTTTGCTAAGAAGCTTTAACCAAAAGGTACTGTACAGTGTACAGGAATACTTTTTCTTAGTTTTAATACTTAAACCTTTTATTTATTGTTTTTCTTTCAAATGGTAGACTATTGATTATCCATGTTGCTTTCTGTAGAATGTACTGTACTTACACAGTTTATTTGTAACTATTAAATTTCACTGAAATGATGAATTGCACACACTACACTTGTAAAATAAGGTATTGTAATTCTTGAATGAAGCAGTTTGTGATTCCTTGTCCTTTTCAGAAGTGCAATTTTTGTAGTCAAAAGTAAAAATAAAGCATACAGCTCTGGGAGCAAGGATTTGCATTGGAGCACCATAACAATAATGTTTTGAGGAAAAAATGGTCATTTCTCCAGTACATAATAAGGGTATAAGAAAGGATCAACAAAATTCTAATTATTATTTTGTATTATTTGTAATGTATTATTAGAGGGGCAGTGCACAGAAACTAAGAGAAGTAATGCTGTAACTGTAATAAAGCACTTTGGTCTCGCCACGGGTTATGTACTACCTTAGAGAAGTGTGGATTGTCTTTGTCCCAGCGTGAGGCAAGCACTATCTGTAAGTGCAAACATGTTCTATAGTATCTTTTGTAGTCTCCATGGTTTTGGAGAGATGAGGGTGATTTTCTGTTGCTTGAGTCTGTGACTTTTAAAAGTATTTGTGTAATATAGTGCTGCCTGTAAGTAAATGCTATACAGGATGACCTTCTTTTGGGAGACAGCTTTTGCAAGAATTGTAACTCAGTTACAGAGAATTGCTCAAGTACATGGCACTTAATGGGTTGTATTAGAACAATATAGCATTAATATATAAACTGGATCTTTTATCTCTGGTATAAAGGGTTTAGATTACTTTTTGCATCAATTATATCTCATAAAAGCACAGTTTTCTGCTTTGTTTTGGTTTTTAAATTCAGGTAGCGGAAGGCAAGCATTTGAAGATACTCAATACATGCATACGTAACACAGACATTTAACCACAGGTACTACCATAACCGCTGTGGTATTTGTTTTAACACTAAAGGTAGGCAGCATGGTCAGGCTAGTTTTACGACGGCCGAGGTGTGTGAACGAATGGATGTGGTAGCCGCTAGGTGTCAGGCTTCTACTGTTGGGTAGCGGCCCTTTCCTGAAGGAATACATCATTTGGTGATGCACTGACTTCTTCCTATGCTTGGGCAGAGCACCTTTGTATCTTATAGATATGAATCTCTTTGCAAATGATGAATTTTTTGGTGACATCTTGTCCAGATTTTCTAGAACGGATTGTTGGTTGATCTTTATTTTTCAGTCTATAGATTTTTGCATGTGATTTACTGCATTCAGAGGTTTTGGGTTTTTTACAGACATGGGGCCAAAATTACCTGTTTGCTAGCTTTAGTAGAATAAACTTTGCTCTTTCGTCACAGACAATGAATTTTGGGCTACATCATGGAGAAAAATGAGAAAAATAAGCAGCGCTTCTAAAGAATTGTTAGAACTCTATTTGTATAAATGGACTTGGAGAATTTCAGGTTTTGCCACTGTAAATTGCATTTTCTTTATTAAATTATAGAAATAAACGCTAAATAAAACAAGAAATACTGCAGCTAACACAGTAAATTAGTGAATAAATAAATAGTAAATAAATAACTTGAAATTATGCAGATTTTCCTCAACATAGTTTCTTTTTGAAAACTGTTCAGATGTTGTTACTGAAGGAGCATATTCACTCTTTCACAAGATTTATATAACTGTCTAGAGTCAAACCACTATTTTTTGATTCTTCTTGGATTTCCCTGAAAAATAAAACCAGAAATGTGACTTGGAGTATTTTGCAATGAGTAATATTGTGGCTCTCAATTAATTTATTAGATTCTCCCTTTATGATTTGAGAATTGTTGTGGCTTACAGCAGTCTTACAGAAAATGTGTGACTTGTAAGAAATGATGAAGTTAACGCACTTTTTGAATACAGTTGAGATGTTCTGTGCTTATTGCTGTTTGTATACCAATACAATTCTAGTAAGATACTGATGGAGGTTTTGTTTTTGGCATGGTACGAGTTTTTGGCAGATGTGTTTAAGTCAGATCAATGAAATGTTATTTTGATGCACTGCTGTTAAATACAGAGTACCCACACTTTCAGATCCCAGGCCCATTCCATGAAAATATAAATGGGGAGATTGAACTAATGAGGATTTTAGTAGCCCAAGACGATATTCCCTAGCCAGGGTAACTTAGTAATCCAAACCAGCATGCATTTTCTAGGTACTAAAAAACCTGGTGTTGCAGCTTCACTGGGACACATCTGGAAAGGAGACTGCCTGTAGGCTCTACCTGAAAGATGCTGTTTAAACAGAATGCATGCATGCGATTCTTCCAGAGTCTTGTTTCAGGTAGGTATGCCAAGTGATAAAGCAGGTGTCAACAGGCTCTTAAAAGCCTTATTAGTTATCAGGATTGTACTTGGAGATGGCTCAACTAATTTGTTACTGAGGGCACATACTGAATTAAAGATAAGAAAATCTTGATGGGAGAAGAGTTCAGATGTAAGCAGCAGCTTATTTTGGGAAACTAGTTCCTGTGTTGACAGGAAAACATGAGAGAATTCTTCTCAGAATTAGGAGCAGGGAATGAGAATGTGATAGAGACAAATACCATCTGGGTATTGTTGGAATGAGCAAGGGGTCTGGCTGGACTGAGGGTTATAGCTGGCTGTCAGCAGCCTGAGTTGGATCAGAGGCAGACTACAGAAAGGCCTGGACTGCCATGTGGCACACAGGATTAAAAGTGTTTTGGAATACCTGATGCCTTACAGTGATGAATCTCATTAAATCTTAATTTTTTGCATTTCCTGTAATGATATTTGACAGTTGGTGTTGTGGGGGCAGAGGGATCCTCTCTGAGCTCTCCTGGATGCAATTCCTTTTGGGGATTCCCTTGTAGTGTTTCGCCAAGTGCTGTGCTCTTGAATGGTTTAAAGCAGAGCTTCAGTCCATGTTTCTTTCCTGTAGTGCATTGTAGTTCTGGACTTTTCTGTGGATCTTATGCTTTTTTAAGAGTATTGGAAAAATCTGATTTACTCACAAGCACATAAGGCTAAAGTTAGTTATTTTAGTGGTTGCTCACAGCAGTGTGTTCCTGTTCATGATCCAAATTGAAATGAAGCATTTATTCTTGCATAAGTGATGTTGATTCCCTCCAGACCCTGATTTCTGGCCTTTCTCACTTAGTCTTTTACTTCTGTTCTGTGGGCTGACATTGATCATGTAAATTCATAAGATGTCTTGGAATTCCAGGAAGTAATTATCATCTGGAAAGCTTTGTGTCACTTAGGACTTCTCTGAAGATGGTAATTTTATTCCCCTACCCCTGCTGAGAGCAATTTTGTTCTACGCAAATACAGAGGTCAAGAAGATACTTGTGGTGATAGGTTCCTGCAGCTTAAAAGATACAGAACCACGTTTTAGAGCAGCAGAATTGAAGGATGCCAGAAAAAAGGCAGGTGGAGTGGTGAATGAGCTGGTGAACTGCTGCTGCAGCACGTTCTGCATGCACCTCATTTCTAGAAGGTTGATCTGGATAGCTCTCCTTTACTGTGACAGATGGCTCTCATGACCAAACTTACTGGCTTGTTCCTGGCTTAATTGTTCTCGGAAACTTCTTAGCTTCCTGGTGAGGAAAAGACAGACTTCCTGAGACATGTCTAAAGTTCTCACGTCCTTTGGAAGTAATGAGTTTTCTTGGTAGCCTTTTACTCTTCATTTGTTTTCATGTCAAAATCTCCAGAAATCAACACACAATCCTTGGAAATCATAAACTGTTTTGTGGGAAAGGTCTTCCTTGGTTGTTGCTCTGACAGTGCTGCCCTGTCTGGGTGGTAAGTTTTCTTCCCTGGTAGTTGCAGGACCCAAAGATTCATGACTTGACATCAGTGATCTGTCAAAAACTCAGGAAACTTCGGAAGGACGAGAGAAAGTAACACAATTAGTGGTCTCTTTTGTAACAATGAAGTGTATCAGTGTGTTTCCAGAGGGGAGTGGGAAGTGAGCAGCAGAACTTGGAACTATATAATATCTTGTGTAATATGTAACACTTTTAAACCACAAATCTGACTTTAAAGGTTACTTCTTTCATAATCTTAAATGTAGGGCTCTATCACAGAGCAGACAGGCAAGCCTACTGGGGCTGTAGTGTTTAGACCAAGTCATTTAAGATGAGTTGGTAAAAATTACTTGATGGGAGTGGTTCCCTCCTTAGTCTTCATCTTGTCAAAATGGGATAAACAAGTTGGTTCCTTAATCCCTCATACTTTATATACATCCAATTTGCCAGCTCTTAAAGAATATTCTTTTCCCCTGCAGATATAGTTGCAGTATCAGATAATGTTTTTGTTATCACTGAAGAGATGGTAAATCTCTTTAAAACAACCACCCAAACCCAAACAACCAAACCACACCCAAAAAAACAACAGGCAGATAAACTTAGTGTTGTATCAGCAAGATAAAATCAGCTGCTAAAGATTTGTTTTGCAGCACTCTGGGCTGGTTCCACTTCATTCTGCATGGAACATAAGGGCAGCCATGGTGTGGGCAGCAATGGACAAAAGCTGATCCTAAAGAAAGAGTTAAGAGTAGGATAAGCACAGCAGCTGCTTCGGCTGCTTCCAGCTCCGGGGATTTCCTGAGCTCAATTTGGTTTGCCCATTTGGTAGATCCTTGAGGATGTTGATTCCAAGCTTGTCTGTTTGACCACCCTTCCACTGAGCCCATGGAAACTACTTGTATCTGCAGATTCTAACAGGAAGGAAGAGCCACTTCTCTCTGTTCTAGCTTTGTTTGTAGCTACTACTTCATTTGTGGATCACTGCTTCTGGTACTGGAAGAGACAGCAGCAGTTGGTTCTTACCTTCTCTCTATGGTACTCATGACTAGTTAGGTTTTTATGACAGTCCCCCTTTACGGACCCCCAGCTCTAAAGCTTTTAAAATCCTCCAGTTTTTCAGAGCTGTCTTGCTTGTGGTTTATTGTAATTTACAGCCTGCCTCTCCATTGTCTTAAAAAGAGTATACCAAGCACCCATGTATTTCACTTCCTGCGGTATATTGTAACTCCTGGGGCATTTTGTGTCCAAGTCTTGTAAGGAACTTGAAGTTTCCAGGATAGAAACATGTGTTGTGTATCTCAGAAATCAGAGGTCATTATTCCAGCATCCTTACAGTTCCTTTGGTAGAAAGCCATGGGAAGTGCTGCAGTGTTGTGGGAGCTCACAGATAAACAGAAACATCAAATGGAATGAAACTCCAGATACAGTTGCAGGAAAAACACACATTTTTTTCACACCCCCCCCCCCCCCCCCCCCTTCCACCCCAGGAAAACCAAACCAGGCAGGATAACTGCTTGTAGAAATAATCTAAAATGCAATTCTATACCATGCTGCAAGCAAGATGCTTGTATGTGTGGGGCTGTGGCAGGGCGCTCCATCCATTCCTTTGTGATAAAGGAGGCTGGATTGTTTGCCCTTCTCTATCTCCATCTTTGTTGTGTTTAAACCCAGTATTTACTGATTCTGGTCAGCTTTCTTATCACAGTCACTTCAGTGGTTTCAGGTTTGGTGATAAGCATAAGGGTCAGTAACTTTAGGAATGGGGAAGGGGATTGTTGAGAGCAGTCTGTGGGGAAAATGTTTTCAAGTGGATTATTTTCCTCCTTAGGCTAGTATGCAACTGCTCCCTTTGCAGGCAGTCACTGAATAGTCCAACCCATTCCACAACTGTTGGGTTTAGGTTTCTATGGGTTATCTAAATGGAATTTGAAACTTCATTTTATCAATCTGGAAGACCTTGGGTACAGTGCTGAGTGGAGCTTGCATTGCTGAAACAACTTGTTTGCTTTAGTAAACACGGTCCCATTTAGGAGGACAGCAAGTTACCATTTCTAACTCCTTATCTTGCTGCTGTCAGCCTAGGGAATAAGGCTTTCAGAATCTGTGCTCTTGAGGACTGTCCTACTCAAATACAGAGTCAAAGCTGCCCAGGTATTTTTTGGAACAAGGAATTTGGAGCATGTAATTTAGAGTCCAGTAATTTACATTTTTATGTTGGGAAGCTTTTCATGGGACTGAACTTCTAACTGGTTTCGGTAGTGCTAAATCAGTTCATTGTATGTCAATGTTACTGATGGGAGAATTAAGCACATGACGTATGGCATGATCAGATTGTGTTTTCCTTCCAAAGTGATCAGACTTTTATAGGTATTTTCATTTGGTCACTGATGTGCAAGGAAATTTCCAGGCACTTCTCTTTGTAATTCAGTTGAATGCCCAGTGTAGTCTTGTGTATGCCAACGGGTGACTGAGCCCTTCCTTGCCATTAAACGGCTTGGGAAAGAAACTTCTTCCAAGCCTTCAAATAGCTGTAACAGAGAATGAGCTTTTAGGTCTTTGCAATTTTGGCTCTTCTGGAAGTTGAGTTTCACTGAGAATGCAGAGCAGAGTTTACAGGGTTTTTAATAAGTCACAAGTGGACTTTAACTTTGTCATTGATTTATTCTAGCAAAAACTGAGTGCAAACTTGACTCCACAACAATCGGTAGAATTCTTTGCCTCTGACTTCATTGTGGCCAAGATCAATATTAAGAATTACTGCAAGGTGACTGTTAAAACTGAAGTGCAAAGTAGTAAAATGGGCTGGGTATAAATCCTCTCTCCAAACAGGCTGTAGTTTTCCTCTTTTTTCCTTGCAGTTAACACTGGATAGACATATGGGCATTTAGATAGATAAATTGATATCTAATTCACAGAGGCTGCTGGTGAGATCATTGTAGCAGAACTTGTCACTTGCAGATATAGTGCTGCATCTTTTAGTAAGACTAAGCTTTGTAAATGTAGCTTTTCAGGAAAGGATAAATTTAAGTAATGTACAGCTGGTAAAGCTAAGGAGCAGCAGAAAAAGAAAGCAATACTCACGTACTGCACTCAAGGTTAGTGCCACAGTTAATCATATGGAAAACAAGTTGTACTCAAAACAGCATTTTGTCAAGATGTTTGTGTCAAAGCAATAACCTTGGTTCACATTTCACATAATTTATTTCATAGGAAAAAAAATAACAGCAAAAACGTTCTCCAGTATTTCTACTAAGGATGCAGTGTGTTTCTGTGATCTGGGGAGCTGTATCTTTGAATAGCTTTTAAATTGCCTTTCAGCATCTTGATGGAAATACAAGTTGTATTCTAGCTAAGATATGCCACATTTAAAATTAATAAAAAAGGTTTTGCAAAGGCATAAATTGTTGTGGAGCCTTCATGTTATTTGCTATTGTTGCTCCCTTTCTTCATGGCTAAATTTAATCATCGGTTAAAAAACTGCAGCCCTTGGTAGCTTTCAGGAGGACTTCTACATAAGCTGTTCATTTTATGAACTTCCATTTTGAAATGGTGGCCTAATATTGATAATATATCTGATTTTAAGCTGGAGGTAGCATAACCAATAATTGGTGTTAAAAAAGTGCTTTAAAAATATCTGCTGTATATGAAAGGACACTGTTACTCTTTTTAAATGGTGAAGCATTTTCCTGCAGAAGGATCCCTCTTTTAGTGATACTACTAATGATATGATAACACTGTGCAGTAGTGCCTTGAGAAAGTGCAGGGTTAGTTCTGAATGGGCTGGTTTGTATATGGCACAGTACAACACCATTAGCACACCAGTGAAATCCTAGAAAGAATCCAATTATGATAGCAAAGCTTCTAGGACTAACCTAATTGCCTTGTCTTCCACCAGCTTGGGTATCTCTACGCAGCACTACTCAGTATGGTGTAAACATAGCCTAAAACCTTAATCATGCAGATATATGAATGTAAGTAGCTTTATTCACTTGACTAGCTCTGTTTAGAATTAGCTCCATGTTTGAATAAATATTTGCACTTGGGGTGTACAAGGCAGAATTAAACTCCACAGTTAAACTGCTTCTTTGGTTGGTGGTGAAGTGAAAGCTTGTGGCAGCACAGTAATTCTGCACTGGAAGGAAAAACAACCAGAGAAACAGGTGGAGCCACAGGCAAAACTTGCCAGCATCAAAACTATGTTGGGATAGCTGTAAAACTGCAGCTAAATATTAAATAGGTGATCTGCACCTCAGTTTGAAACCTTGGTTTGATTTCTAGTGCAATAATTTTACTCAAAATGTTTCTCAAGGGATCATTAGCATTAGAAAAGGTATTAATAGGATTTGCTTGAGAATATAGTTCAATAAACACTAATAAATGGCTGAGTTCTTTCTGTGTCAGACACAAGTTCAAGGGCCTTTTGCTGAAACTTCAGCTAATGATGGGCTGAGCTTCCACTGTGGAAATAGGAAACTTGGCAGAAGAGCAAAACCAGGATAAATATGTGAATTCAGCCATGGTTTAGCTTAAGCAAAGCCATACATACAGAAATAGCTACACATTTTACTAAGCAGATGTGACTTCCCTTTTGTAAGCTTGGGATAGCACTTCCAGATTTTTAACTTTGCCTGTCGGTTCCCAGTGTCATATAGCTGATATATGTATGTATATAGTTATATATCTAGCTCTTCTTACAATTGCTGTGTATTTTTAGCAATTAACTTACTTTCCTAAAGCATATAAACTGAAATGAAAATGTTTTCCAGTCCTGCCTGTTGAAGGTCATGTCACTGTACAAGAGTAAGGGAAAGATTCATGGGGCCAGAAGGAGACTGAGGAAGGGAGCACACTTTGTTCACAAGAATGATGAAGTCTGTCCTGAAATGATCACTTTACTTGTACTCTAGCTCAAGATGAAAACTGATCATTCACTGCTGAAGTCATGGGGTTTTCTTTCCAAATAGGTAAGATCTTCACACAGACCTGAATTGTAAGGAAAATGAAGACTAATTGGTGGTTGGGATTTGAGTCTCCCAGCTGGCTTCACTATGCACGCTCCTCTCCTTAAGCCTTCCTGTGGAAGAGTGAGCTTAGTACTCTCATTTGGCTTGTATTTCCACAGTGTGTAATGGAGCGAGGTATTGTCTCTGGCTGCACGTCCATGAGAAATGAAGGCCTAACTCATGCTTCTCCAAAGATATCTGCTGCTCACCAGTCACTTGCACCTACCCATGTTTGTCCATTTATAGAAAGTCTTGCTGTAAAGACAAGTGCAAATTAAAACAGGGACATACTCAACAAGACTGACACATCCATGTGAGCATTATGCGCTACCCCCAGTCTCACTGTATGTTGTAACTTGGAGCTGTGTCTCACCTCATCTGCCTTCTGACGAAGGATTCAAATAGGTTTTTACCTACTCTTCATAATGAGAAACCTGGAGCGAGACTAACTTAATCTACAAAATCTCATTATCGGGGTTTTCATTTGGGGTTATTTGTCAGTACTGTGGCAGAATTACATCACTTAAATGAGTTTAATGTTGAGAAGAGGAATTAAACCATCAAATCTGAAGCCCTGCTAGGGTATCATGGGTGTTACTGCTGTTTAGAGCTCACCAAATCCTAATGTTGTGGGTCTTTAAACCATTGTTTTGGAAGGTGAGGTCTGTTTTTCTTCATCTTTTACTAATGCTAAAATAACATGGATTAATAATGTCACCAGTGAAGTTTCCCTGCTGCAAGGACTGGTACAATGTAGACTAAAATAATACTTAGCATAAGTATTTTTAAGGTATATAAGTTTGTGTATGTTTAGAAATTGTGCAACTTCAGTCATTACCTCCTGAACCTACATGTTAGTCCTTCTACAGCAGTAGAAACCTGGATACAGACATCAAATGCCTTTGTCCCAAGGTTGTGATATAAGATCTTATCCGCGGATTTTTTCATATGGACAATCTCTTGATACACCTCAACTTGGATGCAGAGATATTTCCTCAGCCTAAGAGGATACATCATATTCACCTTCAGTTTCCTTGGCTGCTTTGCCAAAATTGCAAAGCCAGGATATAACATAGCACCCATTGTGGTTGTATTTGTTTCGTAGTATGCAAATGCTTATGCCTCAGATACTGGGGTGTCCCCACTCACAGGCTCTGATCCTCATTCCTTTAGTAGGTTTGCAATCAAAGGGTGATTATGTCAGTGACAGATGTTTGTAATTCCTGGTTCTTGGAGCCTCCAGGCAAAGGGTGATCCCTGCAACTGTGACATATGAGAGCAGGCATGAAAACGTTGAGCTGAGACAAGCAAGCTAGGAAGGCTCTTGAAACCAGGACTCCTCAGGTTTTTATCTCAAAACCAGTCAGGATCCTATAGCCAAAGCAAAACAACTTACTTGCTCTTTTCATTGACATGATAAGGCTGAGACCATCAGCCATGCAAAACTGTATCACTCGTAACATCTCATGCATTTGGGTAAAGGGCACAAGTGAACCATCATGCTTGCAGTAGCTCTGCCTCTTGGCAGTGGCTGGGCAGATGATGGACTCCAGTGCTTTAACATCTGTGCCTACCACTTCATTTGCCCTCAAGATGGCTACTGACAGCTTTTCCTCAACCACAATAGGAACTAAGGCAGGCTCTTTAGATGCAATTTGTATTCAAAGATGTGTGTTGGTGCAGACATTTTGTAAATACACAAAAGAGAAGGAAAACGGGAGGGGAGGCTCTTCCACTGCTATTTGTATTCTACCTTACATCACATATACAAGACTACTGCGTTCAGCAATTGTGCATTTTAAACAACTAGCCTGATGCTTGGGATATCTGGGGCTATTTACTGCTTTGCTGCAGGCAACCTGTGTGACCTTTGGACTTCACTGAATACCATTGTCTCTGTTTCCCACCTGTGAAAACAAGGCTCAGAGTACTCTGCACTTCAAAGGCCTTTTTATTTCTTTATTTATTTGAGAAGAATTGCTTTATTGTTACAATAAGAACAATCATAAAGTGTGCAAGGCAGAGGGACACCAGGCGTCAGTTATATTCTCCTACCTGAGAAGGCAGCACATATGGAGAGTTAATAATTGCCAAATGTAATTACTGTCAAGCTACGGCTGCTTTTCTGAGCAATGTATAGAGTAGATAGCTAATGCCATAGCAATATAAGGAAATCTGTGTTGTACCTTGTGCTGTAGATCAGGTATGGGATGGAAAGTTCTTTCCAATTTGTTAGTGTAGCATTATGTTAAAACCAAGAAAAGGAATATCAGAGAACACTGGAATGGCCAAAGACCTTGAGAAGTCTGTTTTCTGCTGCTGCTGTTGTCCTTGCCTGATAAGGAATGCTGCTGCACCCTTAAAGTCCTGGTTTTGTTGGTAGCTCTTCTTGAAAAGCAGCACAAGCATAATGCAGCAACACTTAAGTTGTCTATGGCAAGTTGTGCTTGCAAGCAGTGACACCATTCTTCAGCTTGATTAATTAGAATTTAATCAATAGCTGGGACACAGCTGTCAACTAGCAAACCAGCATATGGAGCTGATCTGTGATTGAAGAAAATAAGAACTTGTGTGCACATTAGCCCTATGCTTTTGTTACAGAAATCACTGTTTCTGTTTGGATCTCACCACATTGACAGTAAGTCTGAGTTCTTCCTGTGACTTCACTTTCTAAGGTTTTGAAGAAAATGGCATATGAAGATGAGCTTTGTGCTAAAACTAAATCCAGTGCTGTGCTGCTATCTATAGTATTTCCTGTCTCACAATAGCCCACCCAGCTGTCTTCTCTAAGTACCCTAAGTAACGATGCACTGAAGACGTAATTCTGCAATGCAGCACAGTGCCAGTGGCAGCTGTACATTTGCTATCTCCATGTATTAATACAAGCTGTAGTAGCTTTAGTGTCTCCTAAAAACCTGTGTGATGAAAAGGTGCTGCTTGGGAATTGCTGATTTACATGGGAGATTTCTGGGTCTGTACTTGTATTTGTTCCCATAGGAGATTTTAGCACATGTTCCCTGAAGTATGCAGAGTGTAAAATTATGTTATTCCTTAAGTTTGAACTCACTCTCTAAGAGAAGGCTGTGTGTAGAAGTACCTGAATCTACACACTTCTCTCTATGAGATGCAGCTAACCTCTATTGCATGCCTAACCTTGGTAAGTCATTCTTCATCATCAGATACTACAGCCAAGGCAGCTGCTTTGACATATAGCTAGGATAAGGAATTCTGTGGAAAAAAATCCCACCTTTAGTTAAGTGAGATTCCCAAAGTCAAGACTCTCAGTGCCTCATTTACTGCTAGTTATTCAGCTGAGCCATGCTGTCGCTGAGTCACGCAGAGCATTCCCATTAGGTGGGACAGCACTCAGGCCAGAGAAAGCATTTAAGTTCCTCTGAAATAGTGCAAGATGATGATCCTGATTACTAGAATGCAGATGGTGGAGGTTCACCATCTTGTGTGCACAGCAGAGGCCAGGAATGTGCAAGGAGCTCCAATGGCTCGAGGTGGTGGAATCCTCCTGGGTAGCATGCCTGCTCTCCAGCTTGCACATCCACACAGAACCATGGCAGTAGCACTGTCTGTCTCAGCATCTGGTCTCATATGTCACCATGGGGAATCTTTGACTCAACTAACAGACACCAACAGCCACAGAGCCGGGTAAGTCCCCAGTGAGTGCACTGCTGCACATGCAGCAGAACAGTATTCCAAAGTTTGTGTTAGCTTGGGTTCAGAACCCCCCCTCCAGATCTGCTCTGGTGGGTGGTGCTTTGCTTTACATATCATTCTATGCTGGTTTGACGTTTCCTCCCTCCTATAAGTTACAGAGATTGTCTAAAAGCTGGAGGGGCTTTTTCCACGAAGTGGGAGCATTCAAGCAGATTGGCAGATCTGCTGCAGGGCACCAACAAATAAATGATATCAGCCCTTGCTGAACATAGTGCAGATATAAGTTTCAACTGTAAAGAGATGCATTTGCTCCTCCTGTGCCATCAGGGTTTATACCTCATAATGATGAAGGCACATCTCTGTGGTGTCCTGCAGTTATATTAGAGGTTCTTGCCTTCAGAAGCTGCTTATGTAGTTTCAAACAGAAGCATCTACAGCAGATTACAGCAAGGGATGGAGGAGAAAAACAAGAGTAAGATGACTGGAGATTGCCTTTGTGTCTCTTGGCAATCTCTTCTTGCTGAGATTCATTTCTGGTTCGTGTTCAACATGACACTGTCCTTACCTTGGTGTTTCCTCTTTAAACTCCCATGCTGGAGGAGCTGCTGGGCACTGTGAGGGTCAGTGGGGCACACAAGCAAGCTTCTCCCATGGTGTTAGAGTCACTATAAACAGTGTGTGTCCATCTGAGGTGCATGTGAGCACATCTGTTTTGGAAGTGCAGTACACTTGTCCTTCCTGTTCATTTCCTCCCAACCTACCTCCTCTCATTCTCATCCTCCCCATAGCATTAGGCTGTGGAGTCTCATTCAGCCATCTTCACTATAATGCTTTATTTATTCTGGAAGTTCAAATTGTTGTTTAAAGAGATTATTTGCAAATATTATGGCTACATATGTGCTGGATGAGTCAAATTGTTTGCAACTGCCTGAAACTCACTTTGCTGAAGTCACTGGGGCCCATGCCAGTCTCCCAGTTCTCCTTTGCTGGGCATCTCCCACCTAATGCAGGAGCAATCAGCTGCATCATTTTGATGAGAAGCAGGAGTGGAGCTTGCATCAATGTCCTTCTGTATGAAGCCTTGGGTGATATGGTTTAGTGTGAGGTGTCCCTGCCCATGACAGGGGGTTGGAACTGGATGATCTTAAGGTCCTGCCCAACCCTAACTGTTCTATGATTCTATGTTTAACTTAAAAATGCCACCATGCACTTCATGCAGCTCTGGTAGCTGACAGCCCGAGCTGATCACTGTAGCCAGCAGGGATCCTGTGCGCTGAATGATGACAGAGGGCATGAAAGGCCTGGGATTTTTCATAGAATCATAGAATAGTTAGGATTGGAAAGGACCTTAAGACCATCTAGTTCCAACCCCCTGTCATGGGCAGGGACACCTCACACTAAACCATATCACCCTAAGTCTTTTTTTTTCTCCATCATGCGCTGCCATAGGAAATGCAGCACCATTTCTGTCCTGCATTACTGAAACAGTCCCTGTGGTCTCCTGTGTTTGTGGTGAGCTGAGGGGTGTCAGGGTGAAATGTTTTGCTGTAACTTTCTTGTAATGTGTTTGTTAACAGGAGTTCATGATGGAATGCCAAGGAAAAGAGGCTGGTCACCATGGTGGGACCTGAGCCTGTGCATCTGCAGAGGAGCTGTCAGGGTCCCCTGCCCCAGCCACACACAGCCAAACCCCCTGCCGGGGGCCATGCCATGCCCTGGCTGCACCAGCACACCTCATCCACCCCAATGCATGCCCCTAGGCCCCACAGCCCAGGGTGCCATTTCGGCACCATTCTTAGCCTTGGCCATGAGCCCAGCCCCGTCCCCACTGTCCTGGCTCATGGACACTCTCTGGAGCTTCCGGCTGCTGCTTAGGTTCATTTTCTGGCTTGCTTGAGTGGGAAGTTCTGGGCTGCTTTGTTTCCTTGGCAGAGGTTTGCCTGGAATGGCTCTCAGTGACCCCCTTGAGGCTGAGCGGGCAGAGAAGGTGCCATGGGAAGCCCCACGGGCCCTCTTGACCCACCATGTGTGCTGCTGATGGTGTGCTTCATTAACTCAGTCTCTGCTGCCCCAGCTCCAGGGATGTGACTGACTGTGCCACACACCCCCTTCCCCATCTCTCTGAGGGGTCACCTCTGCCACAGGAAATACATTCACATTGCTGTGAATTCATCACATTGTTCAGAAACACCTTTTTTGAGGGTATGTATCCCATATTTATTTTCATATATATCGTTCTCCCTCAGACAAAGGCACTGTTACTAACACACGTATGAGCCCTGAGACTGAAAACAAGCATGGGCTAGGAACCAAAGAGAAGCCAGCCTGCCCACAGCAGCACACAGCACATCGAGCTAAGCCTGGGCCAAAGGAGACAAAGAAATTATGTACCCATCTCATGTAGGAATGAGCAAATGGAGGATTCACGTGGCCGGGGCCGCTGTTTTGCCCCTGCAGTGACCATGTGCAGCGATGAAAGCCCTTTGCTTCCAAGCAGCCGGGGTGGGTGCCTACATGTTCTGTGTCTGTTTCAGTTCTTGGCTCAGTTCTCAGTGCACATGCGTTGTTCAAAAGCCCTCTCTCCTTGGTGTCCATGTTTTTAGCTAAGCACACAGACCATTACAAGCATGCTGTCTGCAGAAAGAACTATGCAAGGCCTGGCATGGTGTATTCTTCATTAAAACAGGATTTAGAAGGATAGTTCACAGCTATCTGTGAACTATCTGAGTCAAACTGCTTGCTGGTGATCAGCGTCCCTCCAAAGGTAAGCACAAAGCTTTTGTTCCTCACTTCTATTCGCAGCTTAGCCAGGAACACATGGTTTTTGATGTGTAGTTCTCAGTTAGTTTCCCAGCTTTGAACTTATTGCTATTTCTGTTTCATATTATTCAACTTGCTCAGCTCCAATATTCTTTCTGCACATGCAGAAAATCACTTTTATCAAAAGCTGGTTCAGTTCAGCCAATTCTTGTTCCAGATGTTCAGATGGTAATTCCATCAGTTCAGTGATTTTACGTTCCTTCAAACTTTAACAGCAAACGTTTACGGTTTACACCTTAAACTTATTTCATTCATCTTCAAAAAGTATATGAAACTTGTGATTTAATACACAGTGTAAGAATTTAGTGCTTTATTTTAAATAGGCGTATGTCTTAAGACTGCTATCAAGTTATTAATGAATCCAGCCTAAGTGTTCACTTATGTGTAAGTGTATGCACACACTTTCAAAGAAAACAAGATCTTTAAATATCATGCAGTCTAAAGTCCTGATTTCCCAAGATCAAGGGGGAGATTTATGTTTGCAAAACACTTGCTGAAAGGTAGTGGTTAATCCTGACTCCTGATTGATCTTAAATATGAAAATATCATTCCTTGGATGCCTAAGAGGGACTGAAAACTTCTTTTGAATGTTCCTTGCACGTGTTTTGTATATGAATTAAAGGCCTCATGTCTGAACTTCCTGACATTTTTGTTTGAATTTTAAGGTGGTTTATGTGCAAATATAGGAGTTCTGTTGTAGTTATACAAGAAGCCATCTGAGTAAGGGGAACTAGAGAGTCAGTTCTTTGGAAATGCTGAAATAGCTCTTTGCAGAAGCCAGGATTAGAAGAAATACCCACAGATGTTAAGGAGAAATGACATAACTTTGATCACTTAAATTTGAAATTGTCTTTAAGAACCTTTTAAAGATAAAACATTTATTTTAGGAAGCAAAACCATTTTTATAGAAGATGGACATAGCTGCTCTCACTGAAACAGACCTTCAGCTCTTGGAGGTGCTGATGAAACCTGCAGTGCATGGCACACTGTTACTCGGATCAAAGGAGATCTGTCTCTTTAACCATGCTCTCAGAAGTTTCTGGCACAAGGACAAAACTGCCACAACAGGACTGCTGATGCAGGATCACAGCCTCATGCCTCTGCATTAGCAAATTGTTCTTTAAGGAGCTGATAGGGCTAGTAAAACCGTTTTACACAATGGCATTTAGCCAACGAGATATGACAGCTGAAGGTATTTTCCTGAAGCCAAACTGCCAGGGGAGGTGTGCCTTCCATCTTCAGCAAGATTAGACTCAACAGCATAATTAATCTCATCTGAGATGCACATTCACTCATCCCCCTTACATTGTTTTGTTAGGCTTGTCTGCTTTCTATGCCTTGCTTTTTCTTTTGCATGTTTAACCTTTCATCATTCACAAACCCACTCACTTGTGTGACCTGTGTTGCATCCAGCCTGTCTTGTCCCTGTGAAGGAGCTGCCATGGCAGCAGGATACCTAAAACGAACACAAAAGGTACAGCTCAACAAGACAGTGACCCCACAGCCTGGCAGTACTGTGTGCTATTTGGTTTTGCCACTGTACATCCATCCCAGCCTTCTCCTTGCTTGGTCAGCACTGTTTTGACAGGCTAAATGGTGAGCAAACATTAGTGCATTCCTATGAAATATCTATATTCTGATTTTCATATTAATTTGCTTATTGTGGAATATTTAATTTCATGAAAATCCTAAATGTTAATCTCTTCATCCCAAACACACTGCTGTTCCTCTCTAAATGTCAGAATCAAGACTCTGGGATGGAAGTTAAAACATTTAACCAGCTTTAATAGAGACATTGTTGAACAAATGCAAGCTGAAAAAGCATTGATATCTAGTTTTAAATGGTGTAATAACTTCAGTAATATATTCAGAAAGTTTTGTAATGAGAAGAGGCAACTATTTCTCCTGTTAACCAGCAGATAACTGAAATTCAGTTCATCCTGCACACTTTATGACAAGAATGCAGAAATGTGACTTTAATTTTTTTCTCTATTGTTTGTCTCAGGAATGGCCCCAAATTATTTGGTAAATAGGTAAATAATGTAAATGTTTTTAATTCTATAGGCTTAGTGAAGTTCCATTTATAAACTGTTCGTATCAGCCATACTAACTCAGACTTGACTTACTGCTCACTTAAACAAAATCCCCTTGTCTTTTCTTATCTTTAACACAAGAAGACAGGGCTCACAAGTGATGTGAAGAATAAAGATCATTGTGATTTTTTCTAACCTAAAAAAATACGTATCTGCCATGAATGAAAGCTTTATTCTCCTCACTCCTAAGGTATAAAATCTCTCTCTAAAGAGAGAGAGGGAGACCAAGCTTGATAGCAGACAAACTGATGATCACAATGTCCTTGTGCTTCTTTGAGCTATTTTCCATGTTTCTCTCTTCTTTCTTTCAGAATAAAATAACCCCTGCTTTATGGTTGTCTGACACTTGGAGCATGGCAACTCTCCCACTAACTGGTACAGTAAGAGCTTGGTGACTATCCTCCTCAGCCCCTAAGAGTTTGCTTATCTCCTGGTTCAGAGCAGAAGATTTTCGTGGTTTCAAGTGATTAACATGCGTGGTGCTTGTCACCTGAGAGCATCCCCTCCTACCCTGTGTGTGCCTGGGGTGACTCAGCCCCGGGAGCCTGGCCTTGTTTCCCACCTCAGTGAGTCACCAGCAAGAGGCATTTCCAGAGCAGTCAGCCCAGGAACAAACAGGGTGCACATATTTCAGGCTCTTGGAAATGGGAAGCAAACACAGTTCCTGCTCTAGTCCAGGCAGGATGCTGTCACCTTCCCCACGGCCCTCCCGGTCCCAGCATTTAAGGAATGTCTGAACCCACGTTGTTTTCTTCTCCTGACGACCAGTTAAAGCCTGAGCCTGAAGGCCAGCTGACTGAGCCAGCTTTGACACTGACTCATTGTGTGATCTGGAGCAAGTCACTACAGTTATGTGTACAGTGTGCCAGGCAGAGATATCCGCTCTTCTGGAAGTGGGGCTGGCACTGTACCATGGCTGCTTTTGCCAGCTGTGTGTCAGCAGGACTGGACAGTGGGAATGCAGCTATTCAGTTACTCCACATCAGGCACATGTACTGCCTCGCTCAGAGGTTTGCTCAGGAGATTCTGCACAGTGTTACACCATGGACTGAGGTACATCCCTCTTCACCCCGTGTTTTCTTCACTGGCACTGTGGAGAGAGTAATATCCTTGTGGTAGGATACAGTATTTGAGCAGTATTTGAGATTCTCTTAACAAAGGCACTTTATTCCAGCACTAGGGCTTTACGTGCTGGAGAGCCCTGCTAGAAGGCTTTTGGGTGTGCCTGTAAGCCTGGTTTTAGAACTGTAGAAAGGCTGCATTCAGTAGCTCTGGCAGTTCTTCATTACATTGCCATCTAGAAGCTGATGCCAAAATCAAATTGAACCTGAGAAACTGAGGAAAAATATTAAGGAAAAAAGAATCACACATTTCCCCAGGGAATGGGAATGTGAAAATCATTCTGAAAGGAACAAAAGGATGATAATGCCATGTCTGTATGCATGCGGTGCTAGGCAAACCAGAGCAATATGAGCTCAGAATTAGTGGGAATTAAAAAGTGAGAGTTATCAGTGGTTGGAGCACAGATACTAGTTGCTTAGGTATGACACTTGTCATCACCAGCCAGGCACAGATGAAGGGTAGTGGTGAGGTCAGATGTGCTTAACAGTGTGAGTTGTAAAAGGAATGAATCTGGCTGCATCTGGGAGAAAGGTCTCCTTCAGATTAGGCAGATGCTACAAACTGTTTCTGGCAGGGTTGTTGTGTTGTGTTGCATCCACCATGCCTGCTGTCCTCTGATAGCATTGTACAGGACTTCACAGACATGGGTATTAGCCTTGCTGGTTGCAAGCTGTGTGTGTGTATTTCACTGGAGATATGCTTGTTTGGTACATTCCATAGCAAGTCTACCAGTCAAAGTACTACCTGTACGAGAGTTACTGACTGCTCTTACACTACTAAGTTGTTGTCTGAAAGTAAACACTTTAATGAACCAAAGGGCTTCTCTCTAGCTCTTGATCAAGCAGTCATCTTTACTGACTATGCCAGAAAGCAGCTCATGAGTGCAAGTGTAAGAACTAACCAATGATACAGGAATCAAGAGAGTGCTGTGAAAATAGCCTGTGCATGAACCTAATGAGTGTTTCAGCCTGGTTAAGGTATACACACACTTACAGCTAAACTAGTGAGTGGGAGACCTCCAGGCAGAGAAAAATAATGTTTCATAGGCCTGCAGATGTTTAAACATTAAACCTTTGAACTGTAATCTCTGCTTTCCTGCTTTTAATGACAGCAATCATTCAAAATAACGGGAAGACAAAGCCCATCTGAAACATCCAATCTTTCCAACAGCTATGCTACCGCTATTGAACAGGTACAGATTCCTCCAGCTGAACCTGTTGTGATTCCTGCTCAGGCCAGGATGTTTTCTCTCCTTCACGTTTTACATAAAACATGCAGCATCTTCTCCTTCGTAATACTGCTTCTTGTGGTTTCCAGACACACACTGACAACCTCTGAGGTTCATCTCAGTGCTCAGGCTGGAAAAGTCCCTGCAGCTAATGGATCTTTCACCACCACATGTGTGTGAAGTTTTATGGGAAACTTTCTTGCCCATTTGAGAAAGAACCTGAATTTGCTTTTTCTTGGTTTTCAGGGGCCAATTGCACAAGGTTCCAGGTAAAATACACAAAACTGGTCATCCTAATAGGCTGGTGATGGCCACACCAGAACCTTACCAGAAACAGTATGGACAACACAAGTGTGAAATAGCATCTTCTCTCCAGCATTTTCTGGGAGACTCAGTTTAATCCAGCTTTCTGGAAGGCTCTTCACAGATAGATTTCACTACTAACCCCTAGATCACAGATTCACAAATAGAAAGGTGAAGTACTTTGCCTCCTGCTGCTGCAATGTCACCCATACAGCAGCTGTAGGCTCTCAGGCCTGTAGGTAACCCCACCTCAGATGATTAGGGGCACTTAAAAACATCCCATGCACAGGAACACGTCAGTCTGTCCTTAAACAGTCTTCATTTTTCTAGAGGGTGTAAACTAGAAGCTGTAGAGAGAGATTTCTTCACTCTTTCTAGAGAGAAACATGCTTTGCTGTGAAGGTGGTGAGGCAAGAGGCTGCAAGAGAAGCTGTGGGTGCTCCATCCATGCAGCATTCAAGGCCAGGTTGGACAGGGCTTTGAGCAACCTGGTCTGGTGGGAGGTGTTCTTGCCTGTGCCAGGGGATTGGAACTGGATGGCTTTAAGGCCCCTTCCAACCCAAACCATCCTGTGATTCTATGAAACTGCTCATTTGGAGAACTTTAGTCCTAAGCAGGTCTGTCCAGCCAGTGCCACACAGCCGAGGCAGCATCCCTGCTGTCAGGTCAGCAGTAGGTTCAGTCTGTGGGGCTTTTCTTACAGTGTTTTCCAAAGATTGTATGTGGGAAGACTCAGGGATAGGACAGCAGAGGTCAGAAGTTGGATCATTCTGAGGGTACAATTTTGGGGGCGTTTTGTACTTCAGCTGCTGTGGGTTAAGGCGATCTTTCAGGCACTGAATCTCTCGTCCTCTCCTTTTTAGGAAGGGATTGGAGGGGAATTCAAAGAAGGAACGTTAAATTATTGATTTGACAGCTAGGAATTGTTTGTGCAGCGCTTTGTTCCAGGACTGAACATAGCATCATACCAAAGCTGGTTGGCTAAAACAATTAGCTCTATTGAGCAATTAACACTTGGGATACTTGAGGTATCTGAAAGTCAGAACAGCTTTGAAAGCACAGCTACAATAGATGGTCAGAAGATGCAACCATTTCCAAGGTAAATGCAGCTTCTAACAGTAAAACTATGCTTTTGCTGAGAGAGGGAATTCCAGCTTCCCAAAGCAAAATAAGCTACCTGGATAAAACCAGCATTTTCTCTGCTTATACCTCCAACTGCTAAAGGTGCTTTTGCTGGCACAGCTCTGCCTTCAAAGGATCGTATCTCATCACAGCTCTGTCTGACACAACTGTGCCAGGAGGCTCTGTAGCAGAGACCTGACATGAAAACACCCTGGCTTAGCCTGGGGGTCAACACCCGGCTGGGAATAAAGAGAACGACTCACAGAACCCACTTTCTGAGCTGTCCAGAAATGAAAGCTGTGCACAGCCTGAGTGTGGAATCATTGACCTTTGGAAAGGAGAACCCTTGGATCTTTCAGGTTTGGTCTGAAGGAAAACTTTTGGGGCCCAACAAGGTGCTAAAGTTAAAAAAAACCCAAAACCTGGTTGCAATGTACACGAATATGTTTGTATTTCAAGGCCTGCCTGTGAGCTAGCACTGATACTGAGCCAGGGGCTAATGACCATCATGCTGCTAAACCCAGATGGCTTCCAGAGGAAGAAGAAATCTGGATCACAACAAGTCATTAACACTCCCAGTGAACTCAGGTGAGTCACTTAAACTGTATAAGAGATAGTAACGCTGCTGAGAATGTAGTAAGGATAACTGCATTAAAAACTGCACTGTGTATCACTCAGCAATGAGGCATAGGCAGAATCCTGGAACAGATGCACAACAGGTTTAATAAGAGTGCTCTTTATTGTTGGTTTGCAAGGGGCTTTGTCTGAGAGTCACTGCCAGTGGAAGGCATGGTCCTGCTTGTGCTTCCACACTGGACTCCCAATTCCTGCCAGTGATCCTGGAGGCTTGGGATGCCTGCCTATCCCACAGATCCAGCTGAACATTATATGCACTGCAACACTGCATCCCTAGTTGTACCATGCTGTGAATGTGCTGAAACCTCAAAGCGTGACCTGAAGAAGATCATGTAAAAGAGGGTACGCTGTGCCTTCAAAATGCCTGACAGCTCTTGAAATACCAGGCTTAATGCCATGTATTGATCTGTAACCACGGAGACAGGACGTGTTCCCATTGCAAAGTGAGGGGAAAGCTCTTTCCCTTTCCTCCTGAAGCAGTGAAGAATGTGAAAATACTCTTGTCATCATAACCTCCTGCGGCCTTCACAGCAGAGATGAGTGAGATAAGTGACTTCTCCAGGGCTCCTGCATTTTCACAGAGGTGGAGAAAATCAACCTTTCCTTGCAAAGCAGCCTGGAGCAAAAATGGCTAAGCTATTCTGGGAGATGAGAGATAAGCCAGAAAGCCTTATCAGAGACTTGTCTTAACTTGCAAAGGTATCTTCTTTGATGAAAGAATTCAAACAGTTGTTTGAAACATTCTGTCAGTTCAGATTTGTTTTCAGAGAGATCTCAGTCATGTCACAGCCATCCTGACAAATGAAGTCCTCCTGCATTATGTTCTTCAGTAAGAAACCTCACTTAAAACCACAGAATGGTTTGGGTTGGAAAGGACCTTAAAGACCATCTGGTTCCAACGCCTGCCACAGGCAGGGACACCTTCCATTAGACTGGGTTGCTCCAAGTCCCATTTAACCTGGCCTTAAATGTTACCAGGGATGGGGCAGCCACAGCTCCTCTGGGCAGCCTGTGCCAGCACCTCACTAGCCTCACAGGGAAGAATTTCTTCCTAATGCCTAATCTAAATCTCCCTTCTGTCAGTTTAAAACCATTCCCCTTTGTCCTATCACTACAGGCCCTTGTAAAAAGTCCCTCTCCAGATTTCTTGTAGCCCCCTTTAGGCATTAGAAGGCTGCTCTAATACCCCCCTGGAGGCTTCTCCAGGCTGAGCAAGTCCAACTCTGTCAGCCTGTGTCCATAGGAGAGGTGCTCAGCCCCCTCATCCTCTTTGTGGACTCTCTCCAACAGCTCCATGTCTCTCATGTGCTGGGGGCGCCACAGCCGGATACAGTACTCCAGGTGAGGTCTCACAAGAGCAGCATAGGAGAATCCCTCAGCCTGGTCTTGCTCCTTTTGATGCCGCCCAGGACATGGTTGGCTTTCTGGGCTGCAAGTGCAGACTGTCAGGTCATGTTGAGTTGTGTCACAGTAAGTTTTTGAATTAAAAGTCTATTACAGTGTAAGTAAGGGAATCAATGGAACAGTCAATTCAGAGCACAGAGGCTGATAAATACTGGACCTCAGTGGAGATCAGTATTTGTTCCCAGTCTTTGTTACCGGGCAAGTCCAACTGCAGCCATTCCAGGAGGGATACAGCACTGGGTGAGGGAGCCCTGGGATTCAGCCTGGTGCTAGCACTTGCCCACTGGCTGACCACAAACTGGCAGCACAAGCTGGAGAATCCAAGATTTTAGGAATATGGGGAAAAAGACTCACTGTAGGAACTGATGCTACAGCATCAAAACCCAGAGTTAGCCACTGAGGTTTTGAGGGAGAAGCACTAAAAACAGAAGACACTAAAGAAAACCAGGTATTTTAATTGCACGGATGCATGCGTTTCTTTTTGTGTAGTTTAAAACTTGGTCCCTGTTTAATTGCAACTGTGGCCAATGCAACAGGCCAGTAAATTTTGAATTGACTCGCCCTCTTTGCAAACGGTACCTTCCGTTTTGTTGAGAATCCAGAACGTTTGCTTCCAACATGCTTTTGAATGGAAACTTCCACTTTTTTAGAAGCTATGGTCAGAAACGAACTACAACCAAATCATTTTTTCCACACACACAAACATTACATGACGACTTTTGTCTAATGGAGCCTTTGGAGAGAGGATAAGAGGAAGAGCTCTGAAACATGGAAGCTTTGGGTCCACTCAAAGTGAAGTTAGCCGCCTGGAGCTGGCTGCCAAGCCGAGCCCCCAGCTCCGCTCCTGACCGCACCGGGACAGAAGAGTGACTGCTGCCGGCCCCAATCAGAGCTCCGGCGCTGCCCGGCGCTGCCGCCCGCCCCGTCGGGAAAGCCCAGCCCCGGGGCGGGCGCTCGGCGCTGCCGGTCCCGCTGGGTCCGGGGTGCGAGGCGGGGCTGCGGGCGGTCCGGGGCGGGGCACGGAGGGGCGGGCGGGACCGGCCGGGACGGGGCGGGCGGCGGAGAGCGCGGCCGGCGGTGGGGGCTGCAGGGAGCCGGCAGAGGCGGAGGCGCTGCCGCCCCCGGAGGGCCCGAAGAGTTGGGGCGCAGGTAAGGGGCTCACCGAGGAGCTGCAGGGGCCCGGCCCCGCCGCCCGCAACCGCACGGACTGCGGCAGTTCTGTGTCCCGGCGGGCCGGGCCCCTCCCCGTCCTGTCCTGCACGCACCGACGGCTCCCGCCGAGCCGTCGGGGCCGCAGTGGGGCCGGCTTTACCCCAGCGCCATGGGCCTGGGCCGCCTGCCCCGCCGGGGGACAGCGGGTGTGCACCCACCGCGTGTCCGCCGGAGCGGGCAGCGTTCGGGGTGCGGCGAGGGGTTCGCCGCCAGCCTTCCGCCCCCTGCCCCAACCCTGCCTTTCTTCAGGCTGCGGTTAGGTAATGCCCGTGCTGCTTGTGCTGCATCCTGGCTGGAAGGGGGAAGGAGAGCAGTTTCAGAGGGAGGGTCGGTAATGGGGTTCTGAGCTCCTGTAGTTTACTTACGTGCTTTAAGGAACTTTTGGGAAGCGGTAGGCTACGGTTTAATCTTTGAAGGCTTTAGCGGGACACTTGAGCCGCGAGCGCTGAGAAACTTCAGTTGAGAGCTTTATCTTGAGCTACCAAACATGTTTTGATTTAAGGCCTGGGGTTCTTACATCCTGTAATTATTTCTCCTAAGTCTGTTTCTTTTAGGTCTGTGACTCTAAAAGCTGGAATAGCTCTGCTAGCTCACATGCTGGCTGTAGCAGTAAAACAGTGCTTTACACCTATGTAGTTACTTATGCGGGGGGGAAATTAAACTCCGGCTTCGGTATTAAACGCTTGGCTGTGGTATAACGACATGTGGAAGTGCAGCACTACTGATTTCGTGCAAAACCACAGATGGAGTGTTTAGGACTTGGGCTTGTCTGTGTCTGAGCCTTCAGAGACTGTGCTGGCTCTTATTTTGGCCCAAGTGCAGATACTACCAACAGCACAGTGTATAAGCTGTGGTACGTAGTGCAATGGCAGCGTGATTGAGCAATACGAGTGTCCCTGCATTCCAAAAAGTAAACAGTAAAAATGGGTCACAGAGTGAGAATATTCTCCATGCTTACGTGATCGAGTAACTGAGAGGAGGATGTTTCAGTGTGCCAACTCCAGATTTATTGCTTCTATTAAAGGTAGCAGCTATAGCTTGAGGATTTACATTGGTGAAGGATAAAAGGGACTCATGATTATAATAAAACCACGAGTAAGGGTTTCAGTAAGGCCACTGCGCTCAGTGAAGCAGCATGACACATTGGTTTGAGAGGCATCCTGGAACCAGGAAGACTGAAAACTGCTTGAACTCTGTTCTGAATGCAGCAAGGATGTTGGCTTTCTAACTTCACATCAGTAAGGAATTAAGGTCGAAGTGCTCCCTAGTTGGCTTATACCTGTCCCATAGGAGTTTTGGCAGTAGGGTTCAGCACAGTTTGTTGAAAAGCTGTATCAAATAGATCAGCTCCTAGAAGCAGAGGGAAGTGTTTGGTTTGCCCGTCAGTATGGCTGTCAGCGGCGTGCAGTGCTGCTCGTGGTTAAGGGCAGTGTTCTGTGCAGGGAGTATGAAGTTGGTGTTTCTCTCCTCCCTGAAGGCAGTTTCACCTCTTTGCTGGGATGGGGAATGGGGCCCTTAGCAAGGAACTCTCTCTTCAGCAGCCTTGCTCCTGCTTTGGGGCATGCCACCTTTCAACAAGGTGCTGTTAGGTATTCAGCAGCCACTCTGACCCCCTTAAATGAGATAAGGGCAAGAGCTTGAGGCCATATGTATGGGTCCGGATTCAAGTGCTTCTGTGGCTTCAGTGAGTTTTGCCCTGGATTTTCATCCATTTGCCTGATCAGTTCTGCTGAGGGATATTTAAGTTGATGTGTCCTGTGCACATGTGTCTGCAGCACATCCACACTGGAAAATCTGGTGAGTAACATTACTGCTTCTCCCTGGAACACAGGGTGGAGTGCCCTGAAATGAGGGATGTCACATGGGGCAGAAAGCTGTGGTGAATCTCATCCTTTTTCTTCCCAATTTAGAACCAAGTCCAATTTCCATTTTGGGTTGCACTGCACAGGGTAAAACTGCAGGAAGGAATGGGGTCCTGGTGTGAACGTTTGTGGCAGTATATGGGGAGACTTCACTTGTAACCCATGTCAACATAAGGATAATTGTTAACATTCCTGAAATTACAGCCATTCCCAAGTGACTGAGGTTCCCAGGTGGTGCTGCTGGCCTGTCTGGTCCCATTGCTCACTGGTGATGAGGACAAAGCCTGGTCCCGGCTCACTGGTCAGGTCTGGATGGCCTGAGGACAGGCAGGCAGTGCTGCGTGTTACGAGGTGCACAGTACAGTGTCCTTCAGGAGGTTTTGTGTCTTGTGAGGCCATCCAAATGGGGTGTCTGTGATGTTTCTTTCACTGCTTCAAGGAGCAGTTTCAGTGGAGTGAAAATCCTTCCCCTGAAGAGGTTTAAAACCAAAGGAGGTTTAGTCACTTTCTTAACAGTGGTGTGATTGCATCAAAATACACCTTTGGCTTACACTCAGGACAAGATGGTGTTGCTGTAAACTCGTTTGAATGACTAATTTCCTTTGCTGTGCTTTGCATTACGTGTTTTGTGAAGGTGGGGGGAGTGCAGAGGTGGCCAGATCACAACTCTGCTTCAGGTAGTCCAAAAATGCATCCCTGACCCCCAGAGGAGTGCAAACAGTAAATGTCTGTGACTTGATAGTCCACTGGTATGTTTTCAACAGGGAAAGTAAGAGTCCAAATACTAGGCAGGATTTAGGGATGTAATGGAGTATCCTGGAAACTCCTGTGGTGTTAGAGGGGGTCTGTAAAGCCCGTGCCCCACTGCTGAATTTGCATGCTGGTAACCTCTGCTAGTGAATGGTGGTATGCAAGTTAGGTTGGTACACCTGGGGTAGCTTCTTCTCATGCTGTTATTTTCAGGCTTCAAAGCAAAACTCAAGTTATGTTGCTTCTTTAAAGCTCCACAATTCCTGTCTGGCCAAGACACATCTGTGAATTTATTAATGTAAGGAACAGATTTATGGAAGGGTCAGGTGTGTTTTGTTATGTTCACTCCTGTTTGTGTGGAGCTTGTGCATACAGCTGTGCATTAAGAATACATAAAAAGACTTAATACCTTCATACATAAAACCACTGAGTGCTTTCCTGTATTTAGGCTGAATAATGCCTCCTCCCCATTTGTAATTTGTATGTGTCATTTGTATGTGTGATCACATTTGTAATTGTGATGTCCCATTGGTCATCCCATTAGTGACTTTTCTCTTGGATCCAGCTCAGGAGAGGTAAATTACATTGCCTTGCCTTCTGTTTACTACTGGTGTTTATACTGAGACATTTATTTAGCATCTAGTATAAATTCCTTCCCTTTCTTGCCATGCTGTATGTTTTTGTGTCCAGAGCCTAACCAGTGTGTTGTGGTGTCCCCTTAGCAGATGTACTGTTCCCAGGTTCCTCCCTTTGTCAGTCTTTACATTTGTGCTGACTTCAGTTTGAGCAGGACAAGGCCTCAGCCTTCCCTGTGTCTTGGCCGGAAAATCTTAGTGATGGAAAGTTGACTGCTAAGTAGGTGATGTGTGAATGGAGAAAAGGTGGCCATTTAATGACAGCTTTAGCAATCAGTAAAGTTTACTGTTCAAATAGCTCTTTGGAGATCTCAGGTTTACAAGCATTAATCTTTGCGTAACATAATAAAGACTCTGTTATTCCTGAGAGATTAGATCCCTTGCCCAACACTGGGAAAAGTCAGCATCTGATCCAGAGTTAAAGCTCATTCCTTCTTTTGGAGGATGGTATTTATCTTGCCATGAGGTTGTTACCATAGAATGGTTTGGGGTGGAAGGGACCTTAAAGATCCTCAAGTTCCAACCCCTGCCATGGGCAGGGACACCTTCCACTAGACCAGGTTGCTCCAAGCCCCATCCAACCTGGCCTTGAACACTGCCAGGGATGGGGCAGCCACAGCTCCTCTGGGCACCCTGTGCCAGGGCCTCAGCACCCTCAGAATGAAGAATTTTTTCTTAATATCTAATCTAAATCTCCCTCTGTCAGTTTAAAGCCATTATCTGCGGTTGTTGCATGTTTCCAACTTCAGGTAACAGATGATCATTCTTTCACAAGCTGACTTGTGTGTTGGTTCAGCTCAGGCTGAGGATAGTGGCCTTCTGTTATTTTTCTAGTAGTATTTGCTGGCAAGATGGTACTTTATTTCTGCTTCAGGGTTGGAATTTTCCATTAATGATTAAGTCATCGCACTGGATTTGCAGTTGCTTACCCATGATGTGTATTGCTCTTGCTATGGGCATTTAGGATTTCCTGATATCCTTTAGCTTCCAGAGCACTTTGTTCCTCTGTGACTTCTGCTGTACGTGAGTAAAGTGTGGTGGGATAAAGATTTGTCCTTTTTCCAACAGTTCTTCTCCTGTTTCTGTCTTTAGGCCAAGATAAACCAATTATGTAAAGAGCTGATTTCTTTCTTCAGTAGAAATATATTTAGATACAGGTCTTGTAGGCAGCTGCAGCTAAAGCCTCTCTTCTCCTTGCCTCTGCTTGGGCCATCTTCTTCATTAATGGGGGAGGCAGGTGGAGAACTTGAGAGGGATTTTGGTTATACAGTGTGGTCTTGCAAACCTGACATACCCCTGGGTGGGGGTCCTGTGCTCTGTTTGTGTTAAGTGCTTGGTCCCTTCAGGCTGACAGAGCTAATGCTTCATCAGAGTGCTCTTTATTAGAGGTGCTGCATGGGGGGAATGCTGTTAAATCTCCCCCTCATGCTTTGTGTCTTCCATTTTCTCCTGCATGTCATCTCAGGACTGTGAGGAACGGCTCCTGGTGAAGACCGGAATTGTTCTCCTTTCTCTTTGGAAGCATGGTGCAAGTCTGAATCTTGCTAAAACCACTGGAGGATGCAAATGTCTGATTCCCCTGTATTACATGAGAACATTCAGGCAAGGAGATTAGATCTCCTGTCCAGCACCAGGCTGGAAACCTGTGTCCCAGTCTGTGTTAAGGTGAGGATGTTCGCTTTCCTGTTTTCTGTTCCATGTCATTAAGCAGTGGAGGTTGTGTCAGAGAATCAGGACCAGAGGCCTTTTAAGCAGTTTCTGGCTTGTGGCATTTGAGGTAAGATAAAAATAACAAAAAGTGTGACTTTAAGCAGCCATTTGCATACGTCTTGATGGTAATCGCACTTCCAGTAGGCACAGTGTTGTAACTCTTGGATGTAGCTCTTGCGTGAATAAGATCCCATCAAATGCCACAAGTGAACAAAAGGCTCCAAGATCAAGTACACAGATCCAAAAGTGGATTTGTATTTGCATCTTTCCTTCTAGGCTTTTTCCTAAATATTACTAGAAAACTTAAGGCTGAGACTTGAGCCGGCTGTTGCGGCATCTGAACTCTAAACTGGAGAATCTCTGTGCTGTCAAAGACAGCTGTCTAATTATGTCTTGGACCAGAAAAATCTGATAACCACTAGTGTGAATCAGAATGTTTTAAATCAAAGAATTCCCATGGCTCCAAGTGTGGCAGATTTGGGAGAATAACTTTATTTTCTTGCTCTGTAACAGATGTGTCAAAATAAAAGGAAATGATAATGATTTGGTCTTACATGCCTTTTCTCAGACTAATCAAAAGGGAAAAGGTATAGGGTATGTTTTGTATATGAATGTAGGATATAACCCAAATAGTTCATGGACACTGCAGTGGTAGTGAAGGGAAATACAATGTAAGCAGTTTTTAGTTAGTAACAGAAAAATAGCTTTAATACAACAAAAACAAACTGCCAAACAAACAACACCCCAACCTCCTCTTTTTCAGCTCTTTCCCCTGTAGTGCTCGTGGTCTTTTATAAATGATAGAAACAAGAACAAACATGTGATTACCAAAGCAGTGCCAGGATCTGTTTTTGGGGATGAGGAAGGGTGGTACTGTTCCCTGGTGTGCTCTGTCAGCAGGCATGGTCATGGGAGGCTGGTTGTCGCCCAGCTTCGTGGTCGAGTGTTCACAGACTGAGGGTTCAGCCTTGTGCAGTGTGAGTCCTGAGGATTTCACAACAAATTCTAAAGTACAGGTCACTAACAATGACAATGTCTTTTCTTGCTGTAAAGAAGAGCAGTTCAGTGAGTGACTTGAAGGCTGTTCTGTTGGTCTTTGCCACTTGACATAGAATTTGTCAGAAATGGTTTCTCTGTCTGAAGGGGTAAGGTGTGGTTAAGGTTTATGATCACATTTGTGCTTAAAGGAGTGACCAAGGTATAGACTGCAGACTCTGTGCTGTTCCCATTAGTTTCTGTGGCCTGTGCCTTGCTGCTGGTTACCTGCTGTCTCAGGCACCTTGTGGGTAGAGGGCATGAGGAATGTAGTTGCTACATGCACAGAACTCCACTGGAAGTGCTTGCAGTACACTGGATGCTTGGAAGATGTGCTATGTTTGCCAGGTGTGCTTGGACTGCCTGTGGTGTGCTGCTGAGTATCCACAGCAGAGGTCTTAATCTGAGTGAAAGTTAATTTCTGATTACTTCCAGAGTCCAGGGACCTTGTAGTCCATTCAAATGATCCAGAATAATTCAGCAAGTCTAGGTAGGTGTTTTGTTGAAGTCTTTACTTGGTATTTTCTCCATGAAGTATGTGTACTCACTACCTGTAACAATGCACCATCTTTAGACGGGAATGCAGCCCTTGTAAAACCTTGGAAACCTGTAAGTGCTGTTGAAGGAGATTGGCTCTTTAGACTAGCCCACATTGCAGGGAGTGTACAGGATGTAGAGAAGAAAAGGCCAGCCCTTTGGAGGTTGGGATGCATGGTTTTGGATGTCATGAGATTGGCATGTGAGGATATCTGAAGGATCAAATTAAGGTTCGGCAGAATGTAATGCTGATAGTTG
Source organism: Melopsittacus undulatus (assembly GCF_012275295.1). Taxonomy (NCBI): domain Eukaryota; kingdom Metazoa; phylum Chordata; class Aves; order Psittaciformes; family Psittaculidae; genus Melopsittacus; species Melopsittacus undulatus. The sequence continues at coordinate 81,405,068 of NC_047531.1, read as the reverse complement.
AAGTCTGCCTTGAAGAGCAGGTGAGGGAAAATATCTTCAAAATGGGCCATGTTTCTGAAAATAGTCTTTATCCCATGCTGCTGTAGTACAGTGGTCTGGGTTCTGTGCAGCTTAGCAAGGACACAGCTGGTGTGGGTTTGTAAAAATCACTCTTGCTGTATTGAGACTGCCAGAATCTGTTTTCTCTTAGGCTTGGATCAGGTAGCCTACTCATATGGAAGAAGTCCTGTGGAGGCAAGATGCTGGCAAGGAGAGGGACTGTATAGCCTGTTGGGATCTCCTTCTCTTGAGCGCAAATGGGTATCTGTAGATGTCAGCCATGTGATTGTGTTGTTTTGCCTTGTCTTGGGAGCTTTTCTTGTGCAATCTAAGTGCACCCTGGCTTAGGTTTATAAACCTGTGCTGAAATGTAGCATGGGTCCATCCTTGTTGATCCCACAGGAGCACTGGGAGCAGGTCGGGTGGAGAGTGTGCTGCCTTCAAGAGCTGCTGTGTGCAGGATGCAGGAGGAGGTGAAGACTGGGGTGTGGATGAGTCTGCGTGAGCAGGGAGTGTTCCTGGTGCTGGGAACTGCGTAGACTTCCCTATCCAAAACATGTTACAGTGGGAGGTGATGGTCTGATGGCTGTGCTCCCTGTGCTGCTCAGCTGGGGGCTTTATGTTCTCTCTCATGCACTGGCAATATCTGTCACAGATAGCTCTGCACCATAGCTGACAAGTCCTTTGTGTACCCTACCTTCTGGGGGCCTTTGTGCTGCAAGACAGGGAACTTTCACATTGCAGCTGGAGGCTGAAGTAGCCATCCTTAGTGGTTTCTTTCAAGGTCCAAGTTCAAATAGTTGTTCTTCTGGAGCATAATGTGTATTATAGACAATTTCAGCAGGTTAGTAGCTTCTGTAGAGGGAGGAGTATAAGGACATGTTGGAGCAGCCAAGGCACACTTAAGTGTTCCCAGTTCCTGCCCACAGCTGTGTGCACAGAGAAGTTCTTCAAGAAGTGGTGGGTGTGTTGAGCAACTAATCTCCAGGAAAAGCATATGGTATCTAGATGTCTCCTGGTGGGTTCAGGTGCTAGCTTTGTTGTAGTATCCTCTGTCCGGCTTCCAAAGCAGGATTTGTTTCTTTACTCTTCATTTAAATCTCTGGGAAGTTAGTTTTGGATCAGAACAGACCTGAAGCAGCTTGTCAGTTGGATCACAGAGCCATCACCATGTTTTTTTCCCCTCCACTTAACTGAAGCTCATTTAACTTGTGACAGCACTTCTGATTTGTTATATTTGCAAAGGAAGCATCAGGGCAAGGTTCAGAAATGCATATTTATGTTTCTTGGCTTAGCTTAATTTAGCTCTAAGAACTTGTTTTTCTTATTTCCATATAGAAGAATTTAATGTCTTAGGCTGGGATTTTTTCTGTACTTTGTGGGGTCGGTTTGTTTGTTTTTCTGTTTTGCTTATTTGTTTCTTTCTCCTCCTCCAAAAAGAGCATAGAGTGGCTTACTTTGGTCTACACCTTCCCATGGATATGAAACAGGTCCTAACCAGAAAGCCTCCTGTTGGAGATAACCTCACTTATCCTGAAGCTGGTACTGGACCTCCTTGTGGTGCTGGGCAGGACCACTGCAGCATCTGATGGTGCTGGACAGAAGGTATCCTTGGGAAGTGCAGCACTACTAGGAATTTGGACACTGGGTAGGGGAGTGTGCATCTCTTCTTGATGCCCTTGTTTGTTAAGGCTGTTCTGGTGCGGGACCCAGAGGTGTGTGCAGTGTGGCTCTGCTCTCCAAGTGAGCAGGAGCACTGTTGGGGTGTGGGCTGTACTCCGTGCCATGGGGATGCCACAGTCTTGCAGCATGCCTCTGGCACCCGGTGGAGTGTGCAACCAGATTCTTGGCACTGGTGTGAAACTGGGGTGCTGCTGATGGTGCTGGTGGTATCTGAGAGCAGCTGGCTGTGTGATGGGCTAGCCCTGGGCTAGCCCCATGGCTGGCTTGCCTCACTTCCTGTGCAGCACTGCACTGGTGGGCACCAAGGCTGCGTGGCCTCATGGCTACCAGTTAGTGATGCCAGCTGCAGAAGTATGTGGCAAAGCTGTGACCAGGGCGTTGTGAGTGTGGGCTAATCTGACTGTCACTGAGGGTGATGAAAGTGTGCTGTCTAGACCAAGTGCTTCCACCCACAGCAGCTGGTGGCACCCATATGCCCCGAGGGCAGTAATGGCACTCCTCACACCGATTCTTGGGAGCTTAAAGGATGATTAATCCTTCCCCCTTTTCAAGCCTTCACAGGAATTAACAAAGCAGTATTGATGATGTTGTTGCATAGACATGGTTATGTGAAAGGAGCAATAACAGGTCTGTGGTAGGTGCAGATGCTCCAGCAGTATATTGCTTGCTCTCCCTCCATTTGCACTGTTGCTTAACAGCGTCATTTTGGTCTTGAGGCTTTAATTGTAGCGTGGAGATGAGAAGATTGACGTTTGTTCTCAGGGTGGTGCTGGTAAACTTCCTGCAGCTTGGTGTTAGAGATAATTCTGCAGGTTCTGCCTCCATTGTTGTGACTGGGTCTAAGGTGAAGTCAAGAAGAATGTTTTGGTTGAGCAGGCCTTCCTTTCTGTTTTATCCAAAGGGAAAAATCTGTTAGGAGCCTGATCTGTTGTTCTCATTACTAAGGGAGTTTCTGAATGGGACCTAAATCCATAATTATTTGCAGTCCTTATCTGTGCAGCACAGTGTTTTTCAGGTCGGTATCTCTGGTCTCAGACTTGCTTGTTGCAATGTGCAGTCTTAAATACTCATATGCCAAAATGTTTGATCATGAAAGTGCCAATATAGTGAAAGGCACTTCTCTCAGGGTCATTTTGGGCATCGTGATGTAATCGGCTGCTAAGGACCAGCATTTGCTCAGCTTACAGCAAGCTCTGGAGCTGTTGTTGGAAGGAGGGTGAGGTGCAGGATTGTTCAAGCACTTGTCTATGGCAAGGTTGGGGAGGCTGGAGAGGAGGCACTGATTGTCTGCAAGGCCTGCTGGGGATGAGGCTTCCACATAAACTGCTTGGAGGGAGAGGGGAATGTGTTATAGCCCAGCATGGTGATTGCAAGGCTGGAGACCCACCACATTTCTGGAGAGCTTTGTGTTGGAGCAAAACCACAGCACCCTTGGACAGTGCCTCCTTTTGTGCAGGGTGATAACAGTGATGGGTAGAAATGCTTTCCTTTTGGACCTGTCTGGGAGGCTTTCTGTTATCTGCACACTGTAGTGATGCTTACCTCCTTGCTTGCAGAAGTACTGAAGCAGGACCTGGAGTTCAAGGCTACCTCCTGTAAGGACCTCCATGCTGCTGTCTCCATCTGAAATCTGTTATCGTTTTCTTCAACTTCTTACTCTCAGACCTTGTGATACTTAAAACTCCCCCTTCCTTCCCCACTCTTCCAAGGAATTTTACAAAGAAATCAACAGCTGTCTAGTTATGACAGCAAAATGAAGAAGGCTGTAACGTCTCCATAGCTACCTAAAGCGTACTTGTAAAATGTCGGTGGAAGAGAGTGCCCTACAATTATCCCATACGTTCCTTGCATGCGGATTGAATGTCGTTTGCATTAGCTAAGTAATTGCTGCACACTTGTCCGGTGAGAAATGTTTGGTTACGGCAATAAACTTTTGTTTCTCTAACCCTGTGAAGCTGAACAAAATTAACTTGTTTTATGTAGCAGACTAACTGACCTGAACTCGCAGTAGATGAACTGATTGTAAACTTACCAGCTTAATCCAGCTTGGGTTTTTCATGTGCTTCATGTAGCAGCTGAAAAGAGACAGCTTGTGGCAAATTAGCGGGGGTGAGCCTACAAAAAGATTGAATTATTCCTGTTTGAACAGTTCCCAGCATGCGAGCACTTGCTGCTTGGCTTGTACATCATCTGTATCTTGGGTTAGCTTGCCAGAGCTGCTGTAATTGAGGCAAAAGTAAATAACCTCCAACTGGAAAACTTGCCTTTGATGTAATTACTGATTTATTCATTCATCAGAGTGTATCACTGAGATATGATGAACAAGAATTGTGGCTGCCGTGTGTTTGAGTTCCTGCAACAAAGGTCTCTCCCTGTTGTGTTTCTGTAAAGAGAAGCTGTTTGACACACTGTCCTGCAAAGTCACTTTGCTCCTAGTGAAACCTGGTATGAAAATGCAGTAGTCAACTGCATATGTGAGGTTGTGCTTGGCGCTCATCTATGCCTTATGCTGCTCAATCCACTTTGGAGCATGGCATAAAAATAACAGGCTGCAGAGTTCGGGCTGCTGCATTTATGCAAGGCTGAGCTTACTGTCAGGCATGTGTAAATGCAGAAGTAGTTGAAACAAGATGATGTTTTTGTAGGGACTTGCCCTGATGTACTGATGTATCTCAGTGCCTCTTTCAGAGGGAAGGGAGCAAAGGGGGTAGGGAAGCTACAGCACATGTGGCAATAGGACAGTGTATCTAGCTGGATGTTACCAAGCTGGGTGCTAAATTGGAACTTGTCTGTGATATTGGAGTTAATGACTCTTCTTACTAAATGTGCTAGATCATTTTTCTATGGCTGCAGTAATTAGGGTTCAGCTTTACCGTTGCATGTGATGTGGAACAACACTTTGCTTCCTTAGATTCAGCTGTGTTCATGTAGCTTCTGCAGAGCCTGCATTTAGGAGCAAAACAGGGAGGCTGGCTGTGTTTCTGTGTTAAAAGGAAGAACTGGGACCCCAGCCCTTCCTCTGAGCTTCATTAGGTTTGCTGTCTCTTTTCACCCTAAGACATTGGCTGTTTGTGGGTAAGATGTTACTTGCTGGAAGCAGCACAAGAAATAGCAGTGCAGTGCATGAGATATCTGCTAGAGGCAATGAAAATACTGCTTTCTGCTTCTCGTGAGACCTCAGTTTTGTATTGTCTGACTTGCCATGTTTTTCTGGAAAGAAAGAGGTTGATGGGGATGCAGACCCAGTGGTGATTGCCCAAGTGGACATCATTTACTGTTGTCCTTTTTGCCTGAGCAATGGTTTCTGAAGAGAGGAGGGTGTCCTGAGCTGCCCCCTTTGCATGGTGGGAGCAGTGGGTCTCTGCTGCTGAAGTCTTTGGGTATGGAAGTGGAGGGCAAGGAAACAGGCTCCCAGAGATTGCAGGGGGGAACTGGGCTGGGTGTTGGGTGGTGAGACCTGCTGCAGAGCCAGGTGCTGCAGCCTGTGAACCTGCTGGCTTGAAGAGTTAGAAATCACAGGATCAAGGATAAAACAGCACAGTCCAAATTACTGCCTCTTGATATGAAAATAACAAAGAATCCCCTTCCAAGCTGTGACGTTTTGGATGGGATGTGCCCAGCTAGCTGGCCATCACTGGTGTGACACAGCTGGCTGTCTTGCAAGCCTACATCACTGTGCTGCTGTCTGGATGGAGTCAGCATCCCCTGTCCTGTTGGCCCTTCCTGAGAGCTGTGCAGAATGGCATTGGCAGCTAAATTGTGTGATCCTCAGATACCTCCATGCGTCCTATTGGAGGACATGCTCCTTACTTGCACGGACATCTGCCATGGTGTCTGTTTTCTAAGCCCCAGTCTCCCACAGGCACACAAGGAAATTCGAAGTGCTGTAATTTAGGCAGTGTCCTTTCTTTTATCCTTCTTGTCTAGCTTGTACTGCAAAGCTTTGAAGCAGATGTTTTGTCCTGTATCTAGAGCCTCATGCTGGATCTAGTTGATGTTTATATAGAAGTGTGAGGGCAGCCAGAGGTTCTCCAGGGTCTGATAGAAGCCATACGTGAAATTAATCCAGATTAAACTGTTACTCGTTCTGTGATAAACAGGAGGTTACAGCAAGGACTCAACATGCTGCATAGCTTTGAGACTAGGAAGAATGGGAAGTGAATGCTCCTCTCAAAGTTGGCTGTGCCTGTATGAGGCTGAGTGAAGTTTGAAACAAGCCAGGACACCAAGCCCACTGCGTAGGAGTTTGCGAGAAACAAGGCAGATTAATGGGAGAGGACTGTGGGTACAGGGAAGCAGAGAGCTGCTGAAGATGAAGTAAAACAGCTAAACAAAACATGGGACTGCTCAGGGTGAATCTGTGCTTGAGGAGGCATGGAGAAGGGAGAGGCCAGGTTGTGTGCCCTGCTAGCATGGGCAAACTGAAGCTGGTTTGCTTACGTGATAGGATTTTGCAAGCTGTTCTAGTATACCTGCTTCCTCCTTGTGCTTCGCAGTGATGGAGTGTGTGGCAGGCATGTGGAAAGCAGGGGAAACTAACCTCGTTGGAGCAGTCTTGGAGTGGATGTGCGACAGCCCTGTTCTTGCTGCAGAGCCTCTCGTGGGGGTCAGGCAGTGATGGAGGTTGGTTGGTGGCCAGACTGTCAATGGGGAGCTTGGCTCTTCCCACAGTAGCAGGAAAACCTGTTGCTGGGGCTTGCTCTGGCCCTTTTACCCCTTTCCCAGTGTATTCCCAGTACTGGAATAAGAGTGTGGTGGACTTCCCAGCAGTGATGGCATTAAGGAAGCTTCAGAGACTTGAGATGATTTTCCCTGGATGGAGTCAGAGCCAGCTCCCAGAGGCATGGGCTTTGCTGGTGTGTGTCTTTGGAATGGGCACAGTGCTCCCAGTGAGGTTTTTAGGCCTCATGAAGAACAAAAAGCATACAAGAGCGTGCATGCTCTGGGAGGTGTGCTGGTGTCAAAGAGCACTTGAGGCATGAGATGGACTCCTGTAAGTTTGCATTCCAGTTTACTGATGCTCTGGAGGGTTTGCAATGCCCCTTGCTTCTCACAGGGCTGGAAGTGGGGAGGGATGGATGCTTCCTAGGAGTTTCAAACTGTGGGTCTGCACATGCAGCAGTGCTTCTCCATGGGAAAGCAGTATCCACATGGTCTGGCTGCCTCTCCTGCCTGCACAGAGGTCATGTTGGATCTGATGGATGTAAATAAACTTGCAGCCTTTCTGCAGAGCTCTGATGGCCAAAGGGACGCAGTTTCCAAACAAAATGCTGATTGTGAGCTGCAGTGCTGTGTGCTAATAGTGCCTGTATTGGAGAAGAGGAGCAATTCTGTATCACAGTGTTTGAATTGCACGTTGATTTGTTTTCAAGCATGCTGCTTGGGAATAAAGGGGGGGAAGGAACTTTCTGACTCTGCACTTGTGGGTCCCCCCTCCCCAAGGGCTGTATGCTCAGCAGTGGGACCATATTAACTACTTGTGTTTGGATTTCCAGAGAAGAGGTTTTCTCTTGAGATTTAATGTTGTAATTCACATCTGTGAAGCTGGATGCAGATGCTGCTTGTCAGGCTGCGAAGATTCATGTCCAGCTGTGTATTAAAGAGGGGGAGAGATGTTATTTTGGCATCTGCAAAGACAACATACTAAAAATAGGCTAAAGCCTATGAATCCAGGAGCAAAAGTAGTTGTCACAAAAGCCTTAATTGAGGCATCTTTCTTTTTCCTTTTACCTCTTAAGGAATATTTGTTTGGCATATGCTCTGTGTCTTGGCATTTGCAGCAGAAGCTGGTTGTGTTCATTCTGGAGCTGCTGTTGGGTGGATGGAGCCAGACTGAGCTCTGTTTGTAGCTCTGCCACTTGCTCCCTCTGAAGCCTCCCGTGTTTTCACTATCTTCCTGCTCTGGGATCTCAAGCACCTCCAAGACAGGGCTGCCTGAGGATGTGACATGCAGAGCCTTTGTAGTGTACAAGGACAGACAGCCCAGCTGAGTGGGAGTGACCCTTTTTAGGGAGCCATAGGTGATCAAGTAGCATGTGGAGGTGTTGCTACATTGAAGCAAGAGCTTTCTTGTGGTTTGGGCTGCTGCCTCTGGTTATGGTCTTATGTATTCAACAGAGGCAACTGCTCACATATATGTAGCAGCCTTTGTCCCGGGGCTTCTTTGTTGTTTTGAGTCCTCTCTATACCTTGATACTGTCTTTCTTTCTCTGCATCTCTTCTGCTCATCCCTCTGGTGTGCATCCTGTACAGGAGACTCCCTGCCACGACCCTATGCAAGTTTTGGAACTGCCAAGCTCTGTCCTTTGCAAGGCTGGGGCCTCTGGCAATGGAGAACTGGCTTTGTTTGAGGAGAGCAGAATAAAGCAGATCAGTATTAACTTGCCTTCATGGAGCTCATCCTGGCTGCAGCTCAGTTTGATTACGTTAGTGGGTACCCAGAGACTTCCAAATGTTAAGACTGAAGCAACTTTGCCTGTGAGCAGTTGCTTGGCTGTGCTCTCATAATTGTTTTCTGTTCATTGCCTGCATCACCAGAATAGTATGAGGTGGTGTTAAGTTTCTGGACAAGGCTTTGAACAGGATCTTCCATCACAGCACTGGATAAACCACCTACTGTAGTGCAGAATGCTGGCCTGTGTTTTTGCAGATTGAATTGTTGGAGAGCTCTTAACAATTATTAAAAGCTGTTTTGTGTTAATTTAATTTCCTGTAAAAGATACAAGCTGGATGGTTCAAAGAAACAATGCAAACAATCTAGGTAAAAGCAAAATTTCCATACCTATACATATGCAATACTTAAGGGTTTCCAGTTGCATTATGCACAAGGGGAAATAATTAAAATATGCATTGAAAGAAACCAGGTTAAAATCTGTCAATTTTGAAGAAACTATTTAACTGGTGAAGAACCGAGTAATGAAAAACAGGCAAAGCAAGAATGGAGAAAAGCGTTGATTTAATGACTTATTGGGGTGATGGAAGGCAGGATTTCTTTTTCCCATTGTATTTTGAATGAGTTTAAAACTGTGTTCCAGACAGCTCGTCAACAGTCAAGGTTCAGTGGTGGGTTTGTGAGCAGAAGGGCTATTATTTGGGCTTTCTGCCTGGGTTCCAACTCAGGGGTTCCGATTCAGAGTGAAATGCCTCCTTGCTCTAGGGAAGCCTTATCTTCACCTCCTATTTCATAGGGTCAGCATCTTCACCTCCTTTTTTTCCCTGCAGATGTCTGTCAGAACTGAGTTAAGCTCATAGCTCACACACGCTAAGCTGGGTCCTGCTAGTGATGCAGGACTTGTGTGCCCACAGTACTGAATGGTGCTTTTCCCACCCCTGCCCTGGTGAGTGGTGAAGAGAAGAGCTTGTGGGGAGAGGTGGTCTGAGCTGTGGATCCCAGTGGAGCTGGCGCCTCTTGAATGAGTTGAGCTCAAGTGATCTTGGGCATTCTTTGAAGGAAGGATAGCAGTAGTTGTGCTTGCAGGATGCCAAGGAGTCTGGATGCACTGCTGTATTTATATATAGCACTAAACTTATAAATATGTAAATATATATTAAAAAGTTATGTTGCCTCCTGAATTTGTCCACAGGGTATCACGGTATTGTAGCTGTGTGTGTGGCTGGGGGAAAATAGAGGGGAAAACTTGCAGGACTTAAGGATCCCTGAGTATTACCTGCCTGCACTGGTGCTTAGGTGTTGCTTAAACATGCTTCATCCAACTCTTGCCTGTGTCTCCCACCAACTCAAGTTAAAATTGCTGTGCCTGAACTAAAGATGTAAACGGGAGGTCAGGTTAGGATCAGTGCTTGAGTTAATTTATTCAGTGTAGACAAACTCTGCTAATTAGTGTGTTAAGTCCTGCAGCAATTTAGCATTCTTGTTCAGTCATTTTCCTTCCCTGTACCCTACCGTCCTGCTGCAATGCTGTTCAAAGGCCCTCTCGCCTCAGATCATCAGTGACGTTCCTCAGGCTGTGTGTTCATTATGAAATGTATTGTGTGTATAGCTGCTCGCATCATTTCCAAATGCTTTTAATAGCAAGAACCGTGTTAATACAGCGTGGTTTGTCATGAACTAAATTTACAACTTGGTAACATCTCTCTTCCACTTACCCAGCCTGCCTGAAGCTGGGAGTGAGGATGGTGTGTGCGTGTTATGTAGCTGGAGTTCTCTTAACTGTGTGTTGTTAAAGGGCTTTCCTGCCTCCCACCACTGTTGCATGCTCTGCTCCAGTGGAATCCAGAGAGAAGCTTGCTGCTGTGTGTGAGCTTGAGCAAGTGCCCTTTGCTGCACTGCTCCACAGGTCAGCAGTGCTCTCCCGTGCTCACAGTATCTCTCTGCCATGCTGCATATCTGAATTGAGCGCTCTGCGTGTGCAGTGTGGGTGTACCGAGCTGTTCCAAGGCGGTGACCTTCCTTGTGTTCCCAAACTGAATGCTGCAGGTCACAGGAAGTGCAAGTACATCACTTGGAGTCCAAATTCTTTCAAAGGATCTTCTGGGAATAAAGGCTCATTGCTCTTTTTCTTAGGTTTTTTTCTTTTTTCCCTTCTGTCTGCTAATAATTATGGCTTCTTGTCCACTGTTTTCTCCCCCTTTAAAAAGACTAGGGAAATAACAGTTTCCTTTTTCTTCCTGAGCTGAGTTTGCTACAGTAGCTGTAGGGCAAGTAAACTTTTTGCTTCTTCCTGGCATAAGAATACTTTTTATTTGAGAGAAACTATAAATCTAAAATAACAAAAAAAACCCCATAGCTTGACCTTTATTAGTTAGGAAAATAGTGATGTAATTAAATAGCTGCTGGAAGGACCAGTAAGATCATATAGGCTTGTCATTTTCCTGGCTCTGCTTTCCAGAAGACCCTGAACTTTGCTAAAATTAGTTCCTAGCCATTGCAGCTATAATGCCTCATGGGGCTTTAAGTTTGCATTGAGGTAGGTACTCACCTGGATGAACAATCCTATGAAGTTTAGACTGAATAAAGCTGGAGAGATGACTGGTGAGGGGCTGAGCAGAGTTCCCTGCTGCCCCATCCAACCCAATCTCTCCCTGCTGGAGCCAGGAACTGCTGGCCAGATGTACCTGCATGCCATGCAGCCTTTCTCCATCCCTCGCCTGGCCTGCTGGAGCATGAGAGCAATGGGACAGCCATGCAGCAGGGAGAGCCTCTCCCTTCAGTCCAGGTTAGAGGCAACCTCCTCAGGGAGCGCTCTCATCAGCCCCACAGCCCCTTCCTCCTTTTTCGCCCCACACCCTGCCCCTTCAGACCATCTCGGGGGTAATTGCAGCTGCTTAAGGGGAGCAAATGGCTCCAGCTCTTGGATCAGTGGGTATGTGTGTGTCTGGATCATTCTCCCTCGGGGTTCATGACTAGACTGTGTCTTCACAGCACCGACTATAAAGGATTTGTGACTGACATGAAAGGACTCGGAAAACATTCAAAATTGGTTTAGCCCTACCCTGGCACCTTCATCTGCTTTCATGATGTTCAAGTATGAGAGTCAGAACTCAGCTTTCTGGGACTCATCCAGCCTTGATTCAAGGAAACGGATATTTAGACGGTGCTGCATTAAGTCAGTGCCGTAACCCTCTAAGAAATGCCCTTTGAATCAAAACAGCTCCTTTATGTTCAGACAGAGAAAATGCTCAGTGTTAGCCTGGGTTAGCAGACTCTCCTGTTGATCTTGTTCAGTGCTCTCATACTTGACTTTACAGCGCCATTGGGTCATGCCTCATTTCAGCTCTTGGGTTTGCACTGCTGCCATATGGGAGATCCCGGCTGCAATCCTCAATCTGTTGCAAATCTGATGGAAAATGTTGTTGTAAAGCACTGTACTTAAGCAAGGAGTTGAGGAGACTTTTAGTGGCTCATTGACCCTTTGAAAAGACACTGAGGATGGATTATGTGAAGTTCAGTCTTAAACCATTTCCTGAGCTCCTGCGGATTTATTGGATTCTGTCTGTACTAACAAAGCTTATTTTTAACTGTGTATCGGCATCCTTGTATAAAGGCTCAAAAATTACCTTTGCATTTATTAGAGCTGACTTCACAGGGTTGGATTGACATAGTCTTAACAATGTTACCTGGTATAATTTTAATTAAGAGAAGTAGAGCCCTTGGATAGGAAGTTAACCTTAATTGTTAACACAGTACAATTACATTTCTCAGTATCTAGTTAGTAATTACACAGAACTCATTGCAATATGAAAAGACTGGAAACAGAAGCGTGGGGGTATGTAGAATAAGTTTTTTACAAACACTGCCTATCTCAATTGTTCTACTCTTAATAATTTTCTCCCTTTTGTCTTAAACTGCACTATTTTTGCTGTACATAGTTTGTAATAGCAGCCTGTTCCTTTGCTTGTGATGAATGGTTTTAAACAGCTAAAGCAGTGATGTTTGTATGTCATGAGATGCTGCAAGGCAGTGATTGACTTTTCCCTTCCCTGGTGAGTGTTGACAGAAATTCTGAGGGCTCAGCCAAAAGCACTTGAATTACAGGGAAGACGGGATACAAATCTGTACTCCCTATTTTTGACTCACTTGTAGGGAGTGGTAGTACAGGACAGTGAGCATTTCAGCTGTGACCTTTCGGGCATCCGGCATATTTATTGTCCAGCCAAATGCTGAAAAAGCCCTAGTGCCATTGGCCTTTAAGGTTTGGATTGCATGCAGGGGACTGTAGTTTTAGCATAGAGTAACAGCTCTGAGTTTAAGTTGTCTTTTCTTGCTTTCCCTGAGGGAAGCCTGAAACAATATGGTAAAGAGATGTGCTGGAGCCCCCGAATGAGTTGGCAGCAGGGCCCTGAACGTGAAGCCAGAAGCCTGTGCCTTGCCAGACCACACTGCAGTGTAATTACCAGATAGCATTGCTGCGACTCCAGTGGTGAAGTGCGCCAGGGTAGATGGAGATCTGCATCACCCTCCTGTTGCTTGTGGTACTGGCATCTGTCGTGGTGTCCTTCCAGTGCTTGTTTTACACGAATGTGACTCTCTCTGAGCATTGGATAAACTCCATTTACCCTGCTCTGAATGAAGAGTTGAATTCTGCAGTGTTATCTGGGTTTGTGGGTCTTTTTGAAAGAAGGAAGTTCATGGATTTCTTTTGGCAAGAAATGTGAAGTAAACGCAAAGATGTAAAGCTTCCTAAATTACCCATCCTTTCCCTGGGAAACTTGATGAAACATTGGGTTACTCTGAGACTTTCTAGTGACCAAATGTATCTGGCTTCATACAGAACATCTGAAAGAAACTTTTGGGAAGGAGAGCCATGGAATAAACAGCAAATGAAATCAGTTTACAGCTCTGTCTCATTTGTATTACCAGGGGAGGAGGAGAGCGATTACTTCTTGGCAAATTAAGATACATAAAAGAATTTTATATAAAGATTGTAAGTGCTCTAATGAGTAAGAATTGGTGATGTAAGCAGGAAGGGGAAATGCATTATCACCAGCTGCATTGCTGCCACATACGTGAGGGTTACTGTGGTTTAATGAGCCTGGCAGCATCTATGGTAAGCTGTCTAAGTGATTTCATCTTGCAGCAGGTGATTCTCAGCCCATGGGTCCCCAGGTTGCATAAAGGAAAGGGAAAAAGATCCTGAATTAAAAAATGTGATGGTGTATGTTGGCAGCCCTGTACTTGAGGCACGTTTTTCTGCAGCAGAGAGCTTGCCGGCTTCTCTGTGCAGCAAGCTGTTCAGCACTGCACACACGGCTCATACAGATCTTCCCAATCTGTCCTTCTCTACAGTTCATTTCTCATGCTTTCTGGTTTATCTAGACCACCCTCTGTAGTGCATTTATGTAGTCCTGTCTAATACTCGCCTTGACTTGCATCCTCTTTAATTTAGGGTTCTGTAAGTTTGACATCTGCTACACTTTGTCTTTGCTGGTGTCAGAGATGTGCTTTATGCCTGAGGAGTGTACAAGATAGTAAATGAGGAATGAATGGGAAGTGAAGGTTGTGATGGACCTGAGTAACTGTGTGTTTTTGGTGGAAATCAAAGTAAAAGGGCCTTTGCCTCTTTTTGGGGTTGTGCTCCCGTTTATAATGAAAATCTTAACTACTGATTCCTTACGATCATAAAAGCACTTAAGGCAACCACTGGGAAGTCCTGAGGTACAAATTCAGAACAACTCACCTGTATGCTTATGTCTTCCTTTGTACCATACTCCATAAACCCAAGTGTTTTAGCAAGTGATGACTTGCCCTGTAGATAAAGCAGGAGCTGTATTTACTGTTAGGTCAAGCATGGAAGCCTCTTTGTTTCTCTCCACAAATTTATAGGATTCTGTTGGGATATTTGAGGATAGAAGAAACTGAGGCAGAAACATGGTTGTGGAGTCTCCTACATTGGAGATATTCAAGGTCCGCCTGGACAAGTTCCTGTGTGATGTACTCTAGGTTACCCTGCTCTTGCAGGGGGATTGGACTAGATGATCTTTTGAGGTCCCTTCCAACCCTTTGGATTCTGGGATTCTGTGAAAGCATTTTCTCTATAAGACACCATCACTGAAGGAATCTCTCATACTGTCTGTGGAGGAGGCTCTAGCAAGAGTAAATCACCCTGCATGGAAGCAGGGTGGGTTGGGTTGTAGAACGTGGGAGTTATGGTGGTGACTTTCATGTCTGTTTCTCCCATCTCCATTGCTTCCACCATCCCTTCCATGAGAGAGCAACACATGCTTGTAGGTGTGGCTCAACGGCATGGGCTCTGCAGTCTTCCAGTGAAAGCTTTAGATTTCACCCAGTACTTCTGTGTAGGTGACAGGGTCTCCCTGTGCTCCACCACCCTTCAAAATATGGTCCTGAAGATGGTCCTTTCCCCAGTTTACATGGTGGAAAATGACCTGTTTAAGTGAAGTTGAAGTCTTTTTGCTGTCACCCCAACTTTACACAGCAGTTAAAAATCTGTTCTGCTAAATTACTGGATTCTAGGAACATCTTTGTGTGGGATGTTTAATAGGGACATCCTTGTGTAGGATGTATCTGGCTTCTAATATTAACTGTCCCCTGTGGGAAAGATGGTTATTAGGTGATTTCTAAATAAAGATGCAATGCAACACATACTTCATGGTGCACTTGTTTGCCCTCAGCATCTTGTAAGTAATTCATTCACATCTGACTTTCATTTGGAGTCTAAACAAAGTTTGCCTCTTGCCTTACAAAACCAAACCGTCCTTCCGTAAAACAAACTGACCAACTGCTTAAACATGAAATATTTATTCATATTTCATGTGAAATATGAAACTAGCTTTCACTGAACTAGTTTCTACTTGGCTGCTATGGTGGTTAGAGCTGCTTGTTCTTCTGTAACAGTGAAAACTGGGTGGATGAAGTAAGAGAGTTTAATAGGACTAAGTTGAGTGGAAAGCTTTTAAGTGAAGATACTGCTTTCTGGGTCAGATGTCCCCACACAGTTCGTCAGGCTCTGCTATGATGCATTTGTCAGAGGTAATTCATTGTGATTCAAGGCTTATTATTTTTGTTGGATACCTTTAATTTTATTCTCAGGCTCTATTTTGTTCCCAGCCTCAGTGTTTCTAAGCTCTATTCCATAAACCTCTTCACTTTGCTTTTGACACACTGCAGCGCTTGGCTTGGAGCCCTGGGCTGTAGATGCCAGCGCCCTGCTATTAATAAGAGCCAGACTATTGCAGCTGGAGAGAGATCATCTCATCACAGGACAAATCCAGATCTCCTAACAGGACCAGTGTCTTTACACTGCTGTCAGGACACATGTTGTTCTTGACCTGGGGCTTTTGCTGCAGCAATGGAGCTGTTTAGGCAGCTGTGGCCGTCCAGCTCCGCCTCACATGGAGCCTGTCAGCTGTGGTCATACAAGGCTTCAGTCAGAGGGCTAGATAAAGTGCTCTCTGACAAGTGGATTACTATTGTAGACATGGTTTGTGTATCAGGACTGTGGAGAGCATAGGAGGAAGCTGATGCTGGTGACTTTTTAAACTGTTGTGAAATGGTGTCTGGACTTGAAGTAATGGTCCAGAAGGGAAAAATTATATTGCATCATGTTTATCCTATGCATCTTCCGCTCTGCCCACATCTTTTCTGTTTTGTACTGCATTCTTGATATTTTCCCTGGAGACAAAAACTGGCTTTTTTTTCTGTTATCACAAGAGACTAAAAGCTAATGAAGGTTTTCCTCTAAGGATAATGCCATCTAATTGTCAGTGAAAGGGTATTTAATGCTAGTAGCAGCATCCTTACTCCTTAAATAAAGTGATGTAATAGATTGGTTATAAAGAAGATAGAATAAACCAGAAAGGCTTATGGAGGCATGGGGACGAGATGTTTGCATTCTGCTTTAATGGTGCAGAAGCATTTGTTTCTAAGGACTCAGACAAATAAAATCTCCTGTTGTCTATCTGCTAAGGGCAGAGAGGGAGGGGTTGAGCCTCAGTTGCCACTGGTGGCTGTGGGACTTGTCCTCGGGTTGCTCAGCCCTGGCTGGGGGTGGATGTACATCCTGGCTCTGCAGTGTGCTCCCCTTGCCTGCCCTGGCTGCTTGGCACCTCTCAGGGTAGATCATTGCTTGTTTCTGGCCCTCGTCCCTCCCGTTTTTCTGAAGCAGGGATAATTTGATTGTTCTTATCCCCAAATAGCTGAGGTTTTTGATATTGATGGCTCCTAGGGCAAAACCACCCCACATAGATTGCAAATAATCTTGATTTGGCTTGTAAGCTTTTGTTCCCTCTGTAGTCCTTACAAACAGTGTTGTTTGGTTGCTTTCAGTAGTGCCTCTGGGTTGCTTCCGTTCCCTAGCTTTGTGGGATGCAATGTGCATTTCTCCTTTCCTGGGATGAAGAGGAAGGTGGCTGCAGTTTGTAGGTGACAGCTGTGGAGAGGGATCTCGCTTTCTGTTGCAGCTGTGATGGAGGTGGATTGACGTGGGTCTAGTCTGCCCCTGCTCTTTCCCAAGTGTGAGCTCATCTGCTTCTGCGCTGCTCCTGTCCCATCTGCCGGCTTGAAGGCATGGGCCATTTGTGGATCCAGTAGCACCCAGCAGCATCCAGCATTATTTGTGGGTATCTAAAAATGAAACACGGGGAGAAGAACAGTGTGTTGCAGCCTTTCCAGGAAGTGGAAGGAGGGCAGGGAAAGGACGTTATTGTGCTTGTAGGTATGGGGATGGCAAAGAGCTGCCAACTATCCCTCAGGTGGCAGAGCTGACAAAACATATTTCAGTTTTGCCCTGTGTGTGTTGGCCTTTCGTCTACCATGACCTGTGATTGTTCTCTTTGGACCTCTTTGTTTTCACTATCCTTTATTTCCAGATCATCTTCTTCCTCATTTTTGTCTTGGTCTGTGGTTTCTCCCAGTGTCTCTTATGTTGGCCACACAGGAACTGGTACGTGCTCTGGGTACCCACGTGCAGATGTTGAGAGAGCATCTGCAAGGCCAAACAAAGCAGGGGATTGTTGAGTTCTTGCAGCAGTTCAGTTCTGTGTAAGGTTAATTTGGATGTGTCTCCTCTACATGCATAGTAATTTCTCCCAAAGATACAAGAATGTGGCACCTATTCAGATCTCTTTGCCTTCTGCCCAATGTGGTCATAATTGACTAGGGAGTTGAAAATTTAATAGGGTGAGGATTGACAAACAACACGATCACATAAGCTTCATTTCCTTTAGAATCCAGGCCAAAAATGTGTTGGTGAGGGTTTTATTCTGCAGTCATGTGCTTTCAAACTGTGTGGAACAATGTGATTAGTAGAAATGGTATTTTTAGGATTATTTGCAGTGCATATGAAAACACGACAGCTGAATCCTGTTGTGTGCACGTATATTAGCATATAAGCAACTTAAAAGGGTTGAAACAACTGAAGTGCCTGTGTGGAGAAATAGCAAAATAAATGTATAAAACTTGTGAAGCTGACAGCATGTAGTTATGTTGATCCTGATTTCTAGGGGGTTTAACTCAAATCTTTTGGCTGCTTCTTCTTAACAGCAACAGCAAGATGTTGTTTTGTTTCTTTTCCTTGTAGTTGCTTTCCGGTTTTGCTGTTTGCATAGCTTCCACCTCACTTCTCCGCTCTGGAAACACAGAATTCAGATGCATGTGCCTCGCTGACAGGATTTTGTTTGTGGTGTTGGAGCTATTTAAGCTCCTTCTAGGAATGACAGGGTTTTGTTGTGACTGAACTTCAAAGTGAAGGATGCCCATAACAATTCAGGGTAATTGAAGAGCAGGCATCTTCCTGGAAAATGGTATGGCAAAACTTATGTGTGAGCTGGATCCATTTTTGTTAAGGAATGTCTTGTGGTTTTTACCAGTAGAGTTGGGAAGGAAGACAGAAACCAGTACGTGGCAATGCCAGTCAGATTAAGAAGATGAACGACAAGGCAGCGCCTTTTGGCACTCGATGGACCATGTCAGGGTTGAAGGTGTCCCATAAACCTCCAAGAGGCATAAGGAGGCTTCTCTTGGCTCTTTTGCATAGGTAAAAGAATAAGACCAAACTGGTGCCTGTCAGAGAGAAAACACTTTCACATAACCTTTTTGTGTTAGCTTAGCGATAGCAGTGTTACAGCCCATTGTGGTTGTCTCACCCTAAAAAGCAGTCTCCTCTAATGAAACTCTTGAAGCCTCTTGGCTTCCAGAAAGAGGGCTGCTTGAGATGCAAGCTGGTTGAGTGGTGTTTGCACAAGGACAGAAGTGGTGCCTGAAGATAGCTGTCCACCCTACATGCACCAGGTTGCTGGGTGATGAACAGGATCAATGGCTTTAGTCACCTTGGTGTCAGCAAACTTGACGTATCTATGAAGGAGGCAGAATACTGAGAAAAACTAGTCTTTGGTGGTATGAAATTCAGTGAAATCTGCGATTAAGCTCATAAAATAATCTTCCATATCTTCCAGTCACTTCTACATCTTCTGTCAACTGTCGTCTGCATTTTCACAGACGACAAAACCACATAACCTGTTGCTTTGGCTTGTAGAATTAAAACCAAGCACTAGCTGACAGGAACTGCATGGAGTGGTGCTCAGATTTAGAGATGGACTTGGAGATTAGCATAAAATTAGTCATAGATTAGTCATAAATTTTTTCCTTGTATAAATCATGTCTAGTTTCACTTAAAATCTGATAAGTTGGTGGTTTGAAAGCTTTTGTTTAAACCTTATGCAGTTTGTTCTTGCTGCTGGTCTTGCAAGTGCTGCATTACATGGCCTGTCTGGTGTTATTCTCTGAGTCAGTAGATTATTTATAGTATTTTATTATACTTCCAGAAAGTGTTTCTTTGCTGTGGCAATTGGCTTTGTTGTTTGTATCCTCCAATGGTAGTATTTTGATCCAGTGACATTTGTGCTTGCACATTGTTCAAATATACTGTTTTGTGGTAGAAAAGTTGTTGTATGAGATAGCAGCAGCTTGGGTCACTGGAGTTAATTATGTGGCTAGTTTTGTTAAGGTCCCTTTAGTTTTCACTTTGGTTTCTCTGTGTGCCAGACCCCCTGGTTTTGGATTGAAGTTTGTCTTTTAAGATCAAGACTGGCACTTCCAAGATGGATAAGTACCGTTTTGGGTTTCAGCTATGGCTGTAGTAATATCCAAAACCAGACTGGTTTGTTCTTGTGGATGCTGTGTTTTTTGTCTGTGTGAAGAGGTATGCAGCCTCCTAGAGAAATGAAGATAAAGTCTACAGCATCTGTGGTTTATGTGTTTCTCAAAGTGCAGCTACCCTGTCCCATTGTAAGAGATCTGTTACGCTTTTTGCAGCAGCTGAAAAATGTACCCAGGGACAGATTTAAATGAAAGAGAGATTGTGTGTTGGTGGGTGATACTTGGTGTGGACAGGTGATGTATACAAACATGGGGAAATTACTCAAGCTGCAGCCCTGATTACTTCTGTTGAGGTTCAAACCAGCTTTTGCCTAAAGGCCTTTACAACAAATTGTACCATGTAGTGTACCAAAATAAGACATGTATTGATGACTTCTTTTCCATGGGAAACCATTAGGTCCTCATATCATTCAAGCTATGAGTGTTTCTTCATTGCTTTGTTTCTTGGCTTTAAATCCTTCAGCCACCTTTCGAAGGCAGGTTAACTGGACATGATAAGCTTTCATCGATGAGTTCCTTGGAAATGCACACATTATTAATCTTCCTTCATACATTTTTGAATCAGGTTCTATCTGGTAGCTATTGATTCATTCTTTAAAGAGGAAAAAAAAAGGAAAAATGGCCTATTAACACAGACTAAAAGCAGAGCTCATAAGCATCAAATACACTTCTCAAGCAAGAATCTTCTCAATGTAAGCTTGATACAGGTGCTTTGTAGTGCCCGGGATGAGCTAGGTGTTCATAGAATCAGAGATTACCAGGTTGGAAGGGACTTCAGGAATCATCTGGTCCAGCCTTTCTTGGTGAAGCATGACCTAAACTAGATGGCCCAGCACCCTAAAAAGTGTCCAACATGGGGAAATTCATCAACTGTTACGTTAGTATTATCAATATTAGTATAGTGTTACTCCACTATCTATTACTGTTGGAAAGGGTGAAAGTTCTGCAAAATTTCTAATTTATATAGGTCTGGGGGAAGCTGAATAATGAGATTGCAGAAGTGCCTGTGCATGTCTTGACAAGGAGGAGCTGTGTCTGTGCGGGGGCACCTGTGGAAGCCTGTGTGAAACCACAGCTCAGCCAAGCTCCTGGAAGTGTGTCTGGGCTTTTGGGAAGAGGTATTTCGGCTGCAGGTGGAGGGTGCCTGGAAGAAGCTGAGCACTTGCTCATTTTGTGCATGTGTCAGACAAAGGGTAAGCAGAGGAGGCTTCTTGCCACCTTTTCTCCTGGCAGTCAAGCTGCAGAAAGGGGTGGCTCAAATGAGATCCAAGCAATACTACATTGAGAAAAGGGAGACTTTTGCTTTCCCACTGTGAAAGGATAGGAGGTCAGGATGTGTGCAGAGCTGCTGACCAGCGGGTAAGCACTAACTGTTGTCAGATGTTTCCTGGAGAGGCAGCAGTGCTGGTTTGGAGGGGTCAGTGTTACACACAGTGTCTGTTTCCATTGCAGGACACAGTGCCTTGTCTTGACCTTCACCATGAATTCCAAGAAACATTCCCTGTTTGGGAAACCATGGCCACCACCTTCTGTGCTGTTTCCTGGTGCTGGCTGAGCTTTGACTGCTTGCTGATGCTGTCCTCAGCAGCCACAGCCCTTCTGCCCAGGTCCCTTGTTCCTGTGTGGTTTCTTGGTGCTGAAAGGCCAAAGTCCATTGCCAGATGCCTTGTCCTCGTCGTGTAAATGGTCTGATTATAAAACATGGTAATCAAGCAGTCACTCAATCAGTTGATTCAGGCATATGCGTGTGTAGGAGGCTTAGCTCCTGGAGTGCTTTGGGATCAGAGGGGGTGGTGGAAGACAGTTAAATACAAACTTTTGTGAGTCCTGTTGCCTGTGCACTTGTCTTTGAAAAATATAGGAAGAATGTCATAGTAGCTTTTAAATTGAAACACAGGCAGGCAGACATGAAGCAGGTGTGTGGGAAGGAGGGGTAATTTGAATTGTGCTCTGGGTCCCGTGTTACAGAGTCATTTTTTAACTTTTAATAGAGAGGAGGGGCTCTTTCAGATCATGTAACTTGAAGCCCTTCTTTTCTCCATCAGATATGATTAGGCAAGGCAGAACTTTTGCATTCTTCCAAAAGTGTTCCTGAAACAAAGCTTCCAGCAGGAGCAAAGCAAAGGAATAGTGCTGCAGCTTTCGTGTTAAGCTGTGCCCCTAAACACAGTGCAACATGGGAATCTTCAGGTCTTTAGGCACAGGATTGTATCCAGTTGAAATTCATACACCAGGTAATTGCATGCAAGCTGCTTCTTGAATTGGAAAAAGAATGGATAGCTATTGTAGAAAACCCTTGACTGGCAAGGTAAAGTATCATTGCTGAATGTACAAGGTCGCAGGATTAGTATTTGTTTTCATCCTGGTTAAGAGGTTATTGTCTGGAAGGGACACAAATGTTTATGTCGTGCACCTCTTTTGTCTGTCTTTATGTTTATCTTGAACTACCTTTTCTTTCTTTTTCCCTGGGAATACTTGAAGGGTTCCTTCGGGGTCACCTATACCTCCCAGTGCTCTGTATGAAAGCAGAAACCCCAATTAACTCTTATCTCACCAGGTTTGCCTGGCCTCGCACTCCTTAAATGATCATTCCAATAAATGGGCTCTGGATCATGAGTGTGGCTTTCTGGGAGGTTGTTTTTTGTTACTGAAATTGAACTTGGGTTGAACTCAGCTGGAGAAGTCCCGTCCCCCAGAGGCCTGGCTGCCTGCCTGCCCTCTGCTCAGGCTCTGTTGCACGTTTATCGGGTGTGATGGAAGAGCAGCTATTGCCCCGGTTGCCATTCATGGGTGATAATTTCCCCTTCCAGCTAAACCAGTAAACCTTCACCCTTTCCCAGAGGTGCCAACAAGTCCCAGTTTTCACTCGGTGTCCCTGAGCCTCCAGACTTCCCTCAGGGGCTGTCAGCCTTTCTGGCATCCTAATGCAGCTGGCAGGGTAAAGCACTTGGATCTCTGTGTCTTGTTCAGGCAGGAGAAATACTGTGCTGAACGTCACAGCCAGCCCTATAGAAATCACTTATGAAAAGAGTCTTTATAGGTGAGGGTGTGCAAGAGAATTTCCCTTATCTCTAGGGTTAGAGAGAGTCTGAGATTTCTGGGGAAGTGGTGTGGTTGCCCAGCCAACAGCTAAGCATCACACAGCTGTTTGTTCACTCCCATCTGTGGGATGGGGAAGGGAGTCAGAAAGCTAAAAGCGGATTGAGATAAAGGCAGTTTAATAGGTAAAACAAAAGCTGCTCACCCCAGCACAGCAAAACAAGGAATTCATTCATTACTTCCCATGGACAGACAGGTGTTCAGCCATCTCCGGGAAAGCAGGGTTTCATCACGCATAATGGTTACTTTGGAAGACAAACACCATCACTCCAAACATCCTCACCTTTCCTCCTTCTTCCCCCAGCTTTATATGCTGAGTATGATGCCATATGGTATGGAATGTCCCTTTGGTCAATTGGGATCAGCTGCCCTAGCTGTGTTCACTCCCATGTTCTTGTGCACCCCAGCCCACTCACTGATGTGGTGAGGTGAGAAAAGGCCTTGACAGTGTAAGCACTGCTCAGCAGTAACTAAAACATCCCAATGTTATCAACACTGTTTCCAGCACAAACCCAAAACACAGCTCTATACAAGCTACTATGAAGAAAATGGCAATGTCCCAGCCAAAACCAGCACAGGCAGTTCATTAGTAAAAACTGAGTTTGAGGAAGGAAGGAAGCAGGGGGGCAGGAAACGCAGACCGCTTCCCTAGCAGCCTTTGAAACAAACTGAATCCTTGTGATGACAGCTCACAAGGTAGGGTCAAAGGCAGTTAGTTCACTTTTGAGGAATGCAAGTGTTCCCTTCCTCATTAGATAGCGAGTGGCCATACAGCTTGCCTGCGGTGTGGGCTGTGCATGTGTAACTCTGACTCTGTTGAGAAGGAAATGACTAAACTGTCTGTCAAACCACAGTAACAAGAACATCTTTGATATACCAAAATAGTCAGGGTAGAGAGGCTTGGGAATAGCTGTGGTGCTGCCGGCATGCCACGCTGGCAGGAACACATCAATTGGTGGTCAGTGCTCTTGGGGAGCATGACTCTCCCGTGCTTAAAGACAGTGTCAATGGAGGGAGACACACACAGCAGTGTGGGGTGAGAGCTTCATTCTGAAGAGCTGCCAGGACTTCCCTGCGCTGGAGAAGATGGATGAGGAAAGTGGGGCAGGATTGTTGACCGCAGCTGAAGTGGGTGTCAAGAAGGACAGAGCAGTGATGACAGCAGCCGGCCCCACACAGTAGTGTGCCGCATCAAAATCCTGCAGCCGCTGGGCTCCACATCTCCTTCCCCTCTGCCCCACTGCTGCCTGTGGGTCTTGGCACTCTGGGCAGGGGGAATCCCAAAGATCCTGTCAGTTTGTGAGCCTCGCCTGGTTCAGCTGGAGTAAATATTTGTAATGAAGGGAAGAAGCTCTAATTGTAGGTTTTCTATTTCAGTGCTTGGTATTACTTTAAGCAGACTAAAATAACACTGTTAACTAACTTCTTTTCCCCTAGCTTTGTAGTTTCATACGTGACATTCTGCACTACCCTTTATAGAAACCTCAAATATTGTTTTTTCCCTGCCTACCACGTTTTGTCTCTTTTTCCATCTGACAGATGTTTTTTTCCTGTGCTGCACAGGGCTCAGTACATAATTGTTCTGTTGCAATAGCCTGAAGCCCCAGTCCTGTGACAAAGAGTCTGCTTGCACAGGCTCATATGTCCCGGTCATTTGTGTTTGGTGTAGGTTTTTTCCCCTGGTGTTTTTGTTCAGTCTAATCTAAAAACTGCTCTGAGAAGCAATGAACACCCAGTCATTTATGTGCCCTGAGACCATCTATTACAGCTTTTTCATATCTAGACCTGAAAATGACCCCTTCTTTTTTGTCTGTGTGCTTCGTCTCCATCATGCACAGGCTGATTTCTCTCTGTTCTAGTTTACACCTTCCGGATATGGATATTTGCAGTTGGTCTTCGTTGCTCAAAGTCAACTTAATCTGTGTCTCTTTAGACCGGCATGTTTGGGGTTTATTTGTTTGAGCTTCTCTGCTTTCTGATCATGTTACTTGCTTGTCCTGAGCTTATATCAGTTTGTCAGGGTCTGTTCTTGCTCTTGGCGTGACTTTTATGTTCAGAGAGCAGCATCTCCGCATGCTGATGCAATGTCCCAGGTGAGTTAGACTGAAGGATCCCTGGTTGTTTCAATCCTTCTGCCAGATGTATTTCACCAAGTAGTCACATCTGACTTACTGACTCTTAAGTCCGTTCTAATGAAAGTTCATGTAATTGCTTAGGTTTGGAGGTTTTTTGTTATTGGTCTGGGTTTTATTCCCCAAACTTCCCTTTTTCACATTCAGAGTTTACCCAGAACCTTCTCCTGGAACAGTTTTGTCTAGCTTCCCACACCAAATAGCTCTTAGTTTGACCACAATCTGTAGATGGGAGTATTATGACTAAAACTTTCTGTCAAACCACAGTAACAGAGAACATCTTTGATTTACTAAAATAGTAAAGAGACTCAGAAATAGCTGTTGGGAATGAGTCGTAGGGTTGGTTCAGCGCTACGGGCTGCTCTGACTTCACTTTAAGCTCTGATCTCTAGACCTTCAGCAACATGGGGTGCTATTGGGTTTTTTGGAAGTCACAATAGTGAGAAGAAAGCCTTACAAGGCATCATTCACCATCTTCGTTTTGTGTTATACGGATATTGTCAGCTGGGGATGTGGAGGGTGGGCACAGGCCCACACAATACCAAGAAATAATGTTGCTGGGAATTATTTGGAATAAACAAGCTTGTTTCCTGTTTGTACATCAGTTGTCATCCTTGAATCTCTTGGTATTGGCTTTTTTAATGCTGTTATGTACGTCATCCACTGTGCTTCCTGTATCTGGTGTCACTTGACAATAAACTGTAAGATATCACTGTTAAGCCACCTTGAACTTTTTAGTGATTAATTACATTTCTTAATGTCTTTCTCTTCAGTGTCAGAAGTTTATATGGATCAGTGGTACTTGCTCAACAGTGACAGTGGAGATCAGCACTAAGTCTGCTCCTCTGGGTGAGTAATCTAACCCACCACATCACTGATAGCTATTGTCTACACATCTGCTGGGGTTTTTTTCTTGATACCTTACATAACAGCTCCTTTAGGCTTTTATTTCAAATGTCATTAAAATTGTGCTGTATGTGGCTTCCAGCAGGAGTTGTAGAAGAATGTCATACTACTTCTGCTTGTATAGACATCCATTTACTTGGTATCTTAAAGGATAGCCATCACTTAACACAGCCTGAGCTGCTGATTAGATTCAGGGAGGCTTTACACATTTTAAAGATGATGGATTTGAAGTCCACATATGGACTGTGGCAGGGTAATGAAGTATATTTTGATTATCCGAGAGATAAAACTGAAATAACCACTGGACCTGTTGTGTGACATATGGTGGGCTCAGGGAGTACCAGTGCTCCAGCACGAGGCCCACTGGACTTGCCATTCCTGCGTGATGCAGCTGTGCTGTGCACATGCAGTTAATCTGATTCAGCAGGTCTATGTCAACATGCAGAGAAACTGCAGAGGGCTTTCAGATTACCAGGACAAGTTCATGTGAAAACACATTCAGCAGGATAGACTTATCAGTTACATTAGCCCTTGGAAATGGCCTGGTTTATGTGACTTCAAGGAGCAGCATTTTGCATTCAGTCTAGACTGATTTGATCCAAGTAGCCTAGTGCATGTAAGAGCTGGCAATCTTGTTTTGGGACTGGTTATCTCTCATCTACTTTGGTTTGGATGTTACAGTATGATATAGCATGCTTTAGCATCCTAAATTCCAGATGGAGAGCTGTGTCAAATTGTGTCTGCACTTCCGCCATGCACCCATCCCACAGCTTCAGAAGTGGTTATCACCTACTGTCTCCCATCCTGGTCACATTTCTTCAGTTTTATAGTTGCTTATCACAGTTTCAGGGATTGTACTCCAGCTGGCCCTGCACTCCAGCTTGATTTGAGTCAATCATAGCTGTAAAAGCATCGTTGGAAGTCTGATGTTGGCTGGCCGCCACACTCTACTGTATGCATTTGGAGACGCTTGATCTGCTGGCATCACTGTGCAAATGTCATGCCTTTGCTGGAATTCTCTGCCTCTTTGCTCTCCAGATGCTGTGCTGGTTCCCTTCCTCAGGAACAGCAGAAGTTTTAGGACCTAAATCTGCTTTGTTTTCCCAGTCACTTGAGCTGCTGGTTCAGGGAAGGGGGTGTGTGTCCATGTCCATCCTAGGCTGTTAGGAGCAGGTGCTCAGTTCTTTCTCTGTTCCCGTAGCTCCAGTGGCGGCATGTTTCTGGTATTTGGAGGCATGCTGTCTGAGTCAGGCCTGTTGCCCTCAGCAACTGGTCTGGAAGGCTGGAGCTGATTTCTTTGGCTGCTCCTTGCTTTCTCTGTTAAACAAATAAGTAAGAGCCTCTCCTAACAGGACAGCAAGAAATTCCCGTGCCTGACTCAGCACTGACAGGAGCAATGGGCTGTGTTTCAGGCTGCTGTCTGCTTCTCTCAGCCAGCAACACAGGCTTTCTCATTGGGTTGCCTCAAGTTCAGCCCAGTTGTCTGAGCTTCAGTCTCACCATGCAGAATACACCAGTGTGTTTCCAGTCCAGTTTCTGTGCCTTTGCCTGCTGCCTGTTTAGCTGTAGAAGCACGGTTTCTTATCCCATTGTTCCCTCTCTAGCAAGCACTGTGTTAAAAACATGGTGTGTCAGTCCAGCTGTGGACCACAGTAAGGCAACGTTTATGAGTAACCCAGAAAAGCTAAATAAGACTTTTAAAACAAGCCTTAATGGAGAGAGTTGAATATGGGAATTCACAAGTTGAATATGGGAAGGAAGGAAGTACAAGGCTACTTCTGTGTACTCATTATTACCTTTATTAGCACTAGCTGACTTGTCCTGCAGAGTCCAGCCCACACACAGCTTTTCTTGGGCTTTTAATAGTTGTGCTAAACTCAAAATAGTGATAACTTAAAACATTTCCCCAGAGCCTGTGGCTGCTCTGTATGTTTATGGGAGGTGTAATGCTGCCTGTGGCTAGGACACAAGGATTCCCCAGGCCATCCCCAGCCCTGTTCCTGTCTGGTTGCTGGAGCAGAGGGGCTGTACCGTGTGTGCAAGGCAGGCATGGGGCAGAGGAGCACTGGGGCCAGAGCATGGCAGTGGGGCAGGTGTGAGGCACAGCATAGCCTATGCTGCCACAGCTTCAGGGTGTTTAGGGCAGGCGTATTGCCTTCATGCTGATGTGTTACCCAAGGCTGCTGCACAGAAAATTGTCCAGTGCAAAGTAAAATTACTTATTTGTAAGAAATGTGATGCCTTCCCCTTGCCCACACCTCCCTCTGCCATAGCCCAGTGTGTTGTCAGAGCGGTATTAGGGCATTAAATGATACGGGGATGCTGGTCAAAGGTCGGTTTTGATCTGATTTGCTGCTGCGTTTGGTAAGAGTTAAAGGCACTGGGCTATTTTTTGGTTTCTGAGTTAACATTTCTCTTGTGTGAGTGACACCCTGTGTCCCATGTAAGCCTGTCAGCTGAGCAGTGATCCTGGACTGGAGGGGATGGGGAAGGAGAGTGCCACCCTGATGGAGGCAGGATTTTTCTGCTTGCTTTTTCCTCCCCTCCTCCTGAGAGGCAGTATTGCTGCTTGCAGAAAGCAGGATGTTATTACACTTGTTGCGTTTTATGTAATGTGGTTTGGGTAATGTAACAACATTATGCTCATCCACAGTACTGATGGCATCTCTAATATACATAAATCTCTGCAGAGAGAAAGGGAGTTGTATTTATATGTAAATAGTTAGCATACTGCCCTGTTTATCTAGCATGTAACCTCTGTTGCACACTGTATTTCCCTGCCTCCCATCCGGTCCTTTTTATTTAATTAACTTTCCCAGTCCTGACAGTTGTTTTAGACCCAGACAACATAAATTCATCCCACACAGAGCTTTCAGATCTCATTTCATTTCTTCCATTACTTCTTTGAGGAATTCTTTTTGCTCTCATCCAAGACTGAGAATGTGCAGTTTCCTTGTTTATTTAAACAAGCTTATTTTGTCTGCAGAAACCTTGTCAAATGATGTTTCTTTCCTACATTTATAATCCTGTGAGGTTTATGTATTGGGAATAATCTTTGTGAGCTGGAAGAAGATTGTCCAATCTTTTTTAAGATGTCCCACTTTCTGAGTGTTGCATCTCATTAGGAATATAGCTGGGTGTTTGTACGGCTTCCTTTTTCCTCTATATAGCTTGGGGGAAAAAGTATATCATTTCATCATCTAATAATAATGCTTGGCACTTTGTTTGCATCTTCAAAGAACGATATGGCTATGAATTGAATAATTTCTATAACATTGTGTAGTAGTTTCTCATTGTTATTTTACAGATGGGGAAAGTGAAAGAGAAATCAAGTGACCTTAGGCCATGAAAGAGGAAAGAAAATCAACTTGAGTTCCTGACTTCTTGACTTTTACTATTCTATGATTCTGTCCCACACATTTTTCCTGTTTAAATTAAAGAAGAGAAAAGAAAAAAAAAGAGATTAAAAAAAAACCCAAGGAAAAGGAGAGCTGTTTGATGATCTTGCCTAACCTTGTGGACTATTTGCTTACATGTGTTTGCTGGTGGTGGGTTTTTGGTGTTTGTTTTTAAGTGTGTCTCTACTGATGTGATTGTCACTTCTTAGTGTGTGGTTGGAGGTATGCGAGGAATTGTCTGGAGTTTATAAAGGCAAAACAGTGTGTGAATTGGGTTAGGGTTGCTGGGGAGGGGAGGGTGTCACTTCTGCTCCTTCCCTCCTCTTCCCTCTCAAACCAGAAGCAGGGGAAGCCTTTTCTGTAGTATGTGAAACATTTTTTCCCCATCTTGTTTTCCATCTGAGTCTGAGATGGGAAAAGTGAGCCATCCTAAGTGGGGACTGTGTTAACACATGGCATATATAGAAACTAATCCTTGTCTCATCTACCGCATGCCATGCTAGGATTTATTTTTTCCCCTTCATGGGCTGCAGTGGAAGTTGTTGGCTCAGGGTGGTGTCTGGGATTACTTCATTTACAGGAATAATGTTATACAACTGCTGTAGGCTTTAGGACTTGATTTGCAGCTGCTTAGTTAGCTGGGAAGACCCCAAATGTGTTGCATGCCATGTAGAAAAAATGAGTGCTGTAAGTAGTGAACTGTGAGATTATGATCTCTGTTACAGAGGAGGTCATGGTAACACTTTTGTTGACTGCTTATTCAAAGTTAGTTAAAACTAACAGGACTTCTGGCTTTTTACAGCAGTGCTTTGGAGCACCGGGGAGCATTAGAATGGTTCAGTCCTCTTGGGGAGGACAGATAACCTTGGTGAGAAGTGGCTTGGTGCAGAGGAGAACAGAAATCGCACAAAGAATTTCTTCATCTTTCTCTGCAAAATCCCATGGCTGCTTCTCCACAGGTTCTCAGAGGTCCCCTGGCCACCTTCTGGCTGGCTTCAGGTGCCTTGTTTGGTAAACCTTCTGGCTAATGTCTACATGATTTAACACAGCTTTATTCTGGGCATGGCCTGCTGGGGAAAGCAGTGGAGACAGCAGCTGTCTTCAGCCATGCTCTCTATCTGGGGATGTAAAATTTTGCTGAGCCTTTTTTAGGGGGTCAAGATTTAATTCCAAGATTATATTTAGTTTTGTGTTTCTGATGGGTGGGACAGATACCCTGAGGCCTTAGAGACAGCAACACCAAGGCATCATAGCCAGTACTTTTTGTTTAACTTTGAGTCCCTGTGTAGCTGACACCTCATTTGTATGTGTTCTTCTCCAGTGTCGAGCAGATCTATCCTGAGCCACAGCATGTTCACAGTGCTGATTTCATCCAGTGTTTCTCATGGTACCCAAATTGCCGATTACTTGTCAGCTGACTTTCTGAGGAGCTGAATGTGGCTTTTCATTGGTCTGGATGGTTTTCTGTTTCTGGGCTTGGGAAGCCCTCAGGGCTGGGCTGGGACCTGGGCTATGCAGCAGTAGGTGCAGAGCAGCTGGTATGAAGGCTTTTGTGCTTTACTTGCAAGGAGCAGGCACTTGTGGGGTCTTTGTGTCTGTCATCTGACAACTTTTCTCAGTAGGCTTTGATTTCAGCGGTGTAGAAGAAACCTCAGCAGCTGATCATCTGCTGACCTGTGTGTTTGCCTTGGGCTGTTTTGTTGGGGTGGGTTTTTTTGTTTTTAAGTTGGGTTTTGTAGTATTTTTGAGGTATTGTATCCAAAACTGGTGAGAGCTTCCAAGAAGGTGTTCAGGGCAAGCTGCTCAGATCACACTGAAGTCCAACAGAATAATTGTGGGGCTGAAGAGGACTTCTCCTGCCATTGCCTTGCTGTGGCTGTGCCAAGCACAAGAGCGGGGGGAGAGTTGTTTGGGATTCGGTTGGGTTGTGGTTTTTTTCATGCTTCCTCCTAGCTGTTTGCAACTAGCAAGGATAAGGGAGAAGCTATCTTGTATTACAGATTGATCATGAATATTATGGGCACTCAGGAGACTGGGAGAGTACCAGGAGAAGGAAGAGAGCGGTAGGAGAAGGGACATCAGCTTGAACAGAAAGAGATGGGAGATGGCGGTGGGAAGCTGATCACAGCCAGAGTGGAGGGCAGGTACTGTGGTGGGTACCTGAGCCAATACAGTTCCCCATGGTGAATTTGGTTACTGCCCTCTGCAGTTATATTGGTTTAACTAAGAAACTCTATTCTGAAATAACATGAGGGAATACAGAGTATTTTTTGACTTTTAAGGTCTTAAATTTGCAACCTCCACTTTAAACCTGCCTGCCCAACTGCCCATGTCCCCACACCCTCATGTGCAAACCTTGCATGATACCCAGACTTCTTGTTTCTCCCTTTCTTATAGTTTTGCTTACCATAGTATGTTTATGACACACATGACTCTGGGGTTCTGGGTGGATTTGGGAAAATGCTAGGATTAGCAAGACAGGTGATAATCTTTGATTGCAAAATGAGTATGAGCAGTATGAGTTGACATTTAAGGAAAGCAACCTCAACTGATGCTTCATGTGTTGTGCCATGGGGTGCATAGGATGCCAGCAGGTACATGGCTTCCCTTGGGACTGGCTGGGGTGTCCCTAGGCTTCGAGGTGTTGGCCCAGGTGTGTAGGTGGCTCTTGCCCAAAGGGCTGTCAGAAAGTGCTGGGAACTTTTAAGGTCTTGAATGGAAAACCATCTTTCCAGCTGCCCTTGCAACAAACTGGCCAGTTCTTTGCTTCTCTTGTTTTTGAAAGGCTGAGTTGAGGCTGAAAAGGCTTGACAAGTGATAACCAGGGAGCCTGGCTGTGTTCTCTTTTGAGATTAAAGCTATAAACTGGCTCTTCGAAGTTAACAGAGCAGTAGTTTCCAGGTGAAAAGCAAGGGCCACTCTTGGCAGCAAGACCGCTCCAGAAACCTGCTGGGAGCAGGGACTGGGGATGCAGTGGTCCTCCCCTGGCAGCGAGAGCAGTACAAATGGTGCTGGTTACAACCGGGGATGGGCTGAAGCAGGAGCACTGTGTTTGAATCTTCCTGAGCCTTTCAGTTTGTCTGAGGCTCAGATCCATACTGCATAAAATTGGTTTTTCTTTCAGCATGCTTATCTGCTGGCCAGCCCATAGGCTCACTCCCACATGTTCTCTTATCTTGAAACTGGAGATGCACCTGAAATTGTCCTTTCAGGATTTGGAGGCTTTCTGATAAAGCTGTCTGTCTGTAAGTGTTTTTGAGGACTCATTGCACTTTGAAATCATGGTATTAAAATAATTGCCTTTGAAATCAAGGGAGAGTCATGTGCCCTACATCAGAAATTCCTCTTAGTGCTTATTAAACTGGTATATAAATGTCATGGCTTACATCCACGCGGTGTTTATACTGAATTTTTAGCTGTATCAGTATCTTACTCTCCAGAATAAATGCCATATAATCCTGTTATGAGCAATATTCTTAATTTAGATACCAAAAATAGGACATAGACAAATCTGAGTTACAATAAGAAAGTAGGAAAGGAAATAGTCCTGCCTTATGAGGAAAGATCAAATTCAATTGAATCATCTAGTGTTTAATGTAATGGTGAGACTAGAGAGTTCAGGCTGTTTCATTAGGATAGTACAATGATTGCCATATTTTCTCCTATTGCTGTTTGTTTGTTTGTTTCCTGAATGCCCGATTCTCTCCTCTGATGTACCTCTGCTGGGGTGTGCAATGAGGTGGTAGGTTAGCAAATACCCTTCTTTTGGTTTCCACCCCCCTGAGCAGGTCAGTGCACAGTGATTTGAGTAAGCAGAGCAGTAGGGACTTAGCTTATTCCCCTGGTTTGAGGGAGATGAAGTAGTTCCTCAGAGACCTACAGTGAACAGCACTGGTGAGGACAAGATGTGTATTTTGGGAGCAGAATCATCCTTGCTATGGCAGGTAAGTGTCATCCAAGAGCTCAGATATCTGAAACATCTTCCTTGTTTAACCAAGCCAACGTTCTGATGCCTGGAGGTTCCTTTTCTCATGCCCTTAGCATCTGTTCTTAAATAACCACAATGAAACTAACAATCATATAATCATCACTAGTTAATAATAATCAGTACCTGGTAAACTAAGGAAACTGTTATTGCCGGCTGTGTGCTCTGCAGGTTGACAACTGAGTAGCCAGCATTTTACTCCTTGCCATGAGTGGCAAAGGCTGTTAACTTTTGGCTAAGTTGCTGTCTGTGTGCTGGGGAGGTGGGTGAGCTTCCTCCCAGACACCCAGGCACTTCAGTGGAAGCTTTGCCTGACTCATTCCCTTCTGCAGGCACAGCCTGAACTCCCACCATGTGAGCTCTCTCATATGATAGAGCAGCCTTTGTTTGCCCTCATTCGTTTTTTGTTTTGTTTTCTGTATGGAGTCAAGTTGATGGGTCACAGTGGTTCTGTGTAACCTGAAGAAAATACCACCTGGAAATATCTTCATCAAGAAGTTGCTTTTCTGTGTGATGGCATTTCACATCACTAACCCAGAGTGATCTAGAGCAAGATCCATATTGCAAGAGAACATGTCTTTGTTGCAGATTTGATTCAAGTTTTGTACCTTTAGTTTTCCCTTTCGACCCAAACACCCCCTCACCCCACTACCATAGCTGTGCTCCAGTAATGCCCCTAAGTGGAGAAGGAAAGAAGATTGAAGCCACAATGATCAGGATGTGTGTGGAGACTTACTCATACTTGGTTTGTGGCAGAGGTCATGTCTGCAGCTGATGGACTGAAGTCAGTCAAGGTGAGGAGAGCTTTTATTTTACTATGAATTTTATTACCACAGACCTGATACTACTGAAAGCACCCACAGGTTACACAAAGCTGGCAGGATCTGTATTTTGAGCTCCTGTTTTGATCACTTATGAAACAGGAAGCCAGTGTTCTACCCGTTGACTTCAGTGGCATTAAGGAGCATGCTTGTCAAATGTGGGCTTACACAACTTGCTGACCTCAGCCTGGGTGGGTCTTACTGAAAAGATCCTGTGCCGACATAGTGACTGCCTCTATTTGAGGCTGTGATTCTGATCCAGTTTAAGGGGACCAGATTATAAACACCATGAAATGCTGAACTGCTGTGAAGACATTTTGCTGATAAGGAGCTATTCAAAAGATTTGGAAAGTTCAACTCTGCTGTGGGACTGGGCAACCAGTCCTGGTTATACTCACAAGGCTCAGTGCCAGGGGTGGTTTGCCTGGTTGGCTTGATGCCCATCAGTCAAGACTTGATGTGCCCTGCATGTCATTCTACCTAAGTCCCACCAGGCAGTAAAGCAGCTGTGGTGGGTCTGCCATCTGGGCAGTGAGCAGCCAGCTCTGTCTGTATACAGATGGAAAATAGGATTGTACATCCCATCAAGTGCTGGGAAGACCAATACTGAGCTGACAGTGGCTCTGCTCCCATTTGTATCTGTTGCCAGCTCCCAGCATGAGATGAAAATCCGATAGGTGGGGACTGCCACTCTGCCACATCTTTGCTATCTGCAGGAGACCCTTGTTGGCTGTCAGTATTTCAGCCCCAAAATAGTCTGGCAAGGGAGCAAATGCAGTCTGCAATTGCCAGCTTGCAAGTGCTCACAGGGGTTTCTTTGTGGGTTTGGTGTTTTTCCATCCAAGACCTTGGCCCCAGTTTCCATTATTACTGCCTTCCTTTCCCCTCTGTTTCTGGTTGCTTGCTGTTCATTGCTTCCCTTGCAGTTTTGGACATTGTTTGACACCTTTGCATCCTGTGAGTATCTAGGGTAGCTAGCCTTGCCTTCACTTGCATGTTCCTGCTCCTTTATAGCTTATCTCATTGTTTCATTTAGGGACCTTCCTTGCAGCTGTGTTCCTTCTCTTCAGGAGACCTCTATCGTCTGTGCTGCAGTGCTCTGGGCAGAGGAGTGGTGTGAACAGAGCAGCAGGAATGGGGTATCGTGCTGTGGATAGTTGCTGCAATCTCTCATTTGGATCAGATGTGTGATGCCAAGGGGTTTCTTGGTGCCTGGGTGTGGTATTTAAGGCATGCTTCCATGTTCAGCAGGGTATTGTCAGCCAGTGATGATCCCCGGTCACTAAAGGTAGGGGCAGCAGTGCTTTGAGCAACTGAAATAACTGCATGCTGGGAGGATGGGAAGTAGAAGCCCAGCTAGATTGTTACATCAGAGGAAACTATTAGTGTAGTCAGTTATTATGGCAAAAAAACACGTATAAACACAACAAACAGTAGTAGTAGACTGTGTCTGTCTCCTTTAATGCTTCTACTATCTGATTAGTTGTCAACATCTGTTAATTTCTATGACTGAAAAAGATATATACAGTTCTGAGGTTTACATTATTAAGGGTGTGTGTTGTGTATAATTTACAGTGTATTATGACAGCTGTAGTGAAAGCTGTGACCCACACCATAGAGCACTGAGATACGGCTGCATTGCTATCTCCTGTATTATCTAGAAGAAGTTTGGAGCCTTGCTGGCATTACAACAGGAGAGGAAACATGTATAGTCATGTTAGCCACATTAGGCATTTGCATATGGCTCTTTGAAGCACAGTACAGCACAGGGTTGCTGGCCTGCAGCCACATCAGCTCCTTGGGATCTTGTCAGGTCTTGCAAGCAAAGGAGCAACAGGCTGGGTCACAGATCTTGGACAAGAACCTCCAAGGAACCTGCTGCTGTTACAAAGACACTGGAGACATCCTTGTGATGCCATGTGTGTTTTGGCATGTGTGCAGTGCTGTGGTGTGTGTCTACTGTTAATTACTTGATACCTTCTTTGGAAGAGAGACTATTTTGTAGTGTTAGTGGGAAACAACACTTGATTCACATCTTCCCATACTTTGCCCAGTTCTAAATGATTTGAAGATGAATTGCTTGGGATCTACAAACAGGTATAGCATTGATTATTTGTGAGATAATGGTTGCTCAGTTACAGATTGGATATCCATCCGCACTTAAGTGTGGCCTTAGTAGCAGTGTGGAGCTGTGCTTGAGATTCCTGGATGTTATTTCCAGATGGAGTGATGTCTTTCTCCCTACTTTCCCATGAGTAAGAAGTTCCCACTGGTGAGAATTTTGCGCAGGTAAATGAACATGTGCTCAACTCAGGCAGGTTGTACATGTTAAGAATAGCCATGAAGACGAGAGTAACGGGAGTCCCAGCTCAGGTGAGCAACTTGTAACCTAAGCTCTTCAGAGTGACTGGTTTAGCTAAGCAGTTTCTTTTGACTTAATGCCCAGTTTACTTCACCTTTATGCCTGTCTTCAGTCAGGTTAGCTCTCTTGAGAGTGGCAGCTGGAATTAGGAAGATAATGTATTTTTCACAACATAGACCTACCCTTATCGTTGGCAAACTGCTGTGTAGATGTTCAAGATTGCTCTCCCCACCTCACCTGGAAGTTTCCTGCCTTGGGCCACACTACTGTAGTACCAGGAAAGCCTTCGGCCTGCAGGCTGCTGCAGTGTGAGGTGTCATCTGAGTACAGAGCAGGTGGTTTCAGCAACCAGAAGCACTGCCAAGTACATCCTGAGAAGTGCCTCTGGTGTGGGAACTCACTCACAGCCAGAAATGCTTCCTCTGGCTGGAAGGAATATTGCGGCTGCCCAGCCATGGCTTCTCATCATTGGTTTCAGGCCTGAAGAAGTTCTCTGTCCCAGGATATGTTGGTTTCCCTCCTTCCTCCTGCAAGCCCCCAGTGCAGCCCTTGTAGCTGGAGGACTGCTTTCTGGGCACAAGCTCCCTTGCTGGTGGCTCACTGTGGGGTCAGTGCTGAGTGTCTCCTCCCAGGGCTCCCAGGCACATGGTCAGATGAGGTTGGCTTTCCTACCTATTTACTCAGTGGGTTGCCCTCGAAGCACATGGTGTGAGGGATGACCTAGGTACCTTACCTAGACCTGCCTCTTGCCTGCTAAGTACACACTTGTGCTGAATCACTTCCTTCCATGGAAGGTTAACCTCTTCAGTGTTGACCTTATCCTTCCACTTCTGGGTCCCCTGTTTCAGACACCTGAATGCCCTCTGGCTCTTTTTCCTCCTGGTTCAGTAGTTGGGCAGTATAAACTGCATCAGCAGCCTAGTCCTGCCCAAGCTGCAAGGGAACACAGACAAACTCGGTCTTTGTGAAGAAACCCCACCTTGGCCCCCCAAAAGCTGGTAGTATCTTTCCCAGTGAGACCACTGCCACAGCCAGGACCCCCTGCAGCATCAACACAAGAGGCAGGATTTGGCCTGGGATGTGTCCTGGGTTGTGCTGAGTTGGAAGAGGGTGTCCAGAACTGGGAATGATCTTCAGCACTGAGGACAGAGCTGGTATTGCAGTATAGCATCAGCAAGGTAAGATATATTCTACTTAAACAAAAATTGTTCTATAAATCATAAGCAAATTTTGCCTGAGTAACATTAAAGTAGGCTTGCTCAAGCTTTGAAACTGACACAGTAATGTCAGAAGTGTAACTGAACATCATCAATCATTTCATTGATAACTGAGGCTTGGATTAGAAAAATGGGATGCCATTTAGGTAGTTGTCTTGTTCCTGTTATTTTCCTAAGTCTCTCAGTTTTAGACACAATAATGCAACACAGGGAATTAAATCCATACTTTTTGGAAGGTTTTTAATTAGCTGGCAGTGCTGATTCAGGTCTTGCAGCCTGTAAAATACAGCACATCACACCACTTCTTGGAGAGCGCTCCGCTTTCTTTTTAAAGACAATTTAAATGGATTATTAGGGGAGGTGGGAAAAAAACCCACCCGTAAAAACCCTGCCAACAAAACCAGAGCACAGAAATGGCAGTTTTGTATTCTTGACATTTCTCAGAAAGCTGCTTAAGATTATCTCCTTAAAATGGCAGATTTTGCCTGCAAGTCAAGTAGAGGAGCAGGAACTGATATTTCATTAAAATACTGTGAGAAGCCTGAATGCATTTATGATATTTGAGACATTTGCAGGGAAAAAAGAGTTTGCTATTTGGAACAGTCAGAAGTTTTAATGAAAGGTAGAAAACAAATCCCAAAGGCCAGCTGTGTGTCTCAGATGCCTCCACTGCCACATACCTGCTTCTTACCACACAGAGATACCTGATTCTGGCCACATCTATTCTTTTTCCTCTTCTTTTTCTGAATGTACATGTGAAACCTTTTATTTTAATCGTGTTAGGCTGAGAAAGTTGGGGCTGTTCAGCCTGGAGAAGAGAAGGCTGCATGGAGACCTCATAGCAGCCTTCCAGTACCTAAAGGGGGGTTGAAGGATGCTGGAGAGGGACTCTTCATTAGGGACTGTAGTGATAGGACAAGGAGTGATGGCTTCAAAATTAAACAGGGGAAGTTCAGGTTAGATATAAGGAAGAAGTTCTTCCCTGTGAGGGTGGTGAGGCAGTGGCACAGGTTGCCCAAGGAAGCTGTGGCTGCCCCATCCCTGGCAGTGTTCAAGGCCAGGTTGGACGGGACTTTGAGCAACTTGGTCTAGTGGAAGGTGTCTCTGCCCATGGCAGGGGGTTGGATCTGGATGAGCTTAAGATCTTTTCCAACCCAAACCATTCTATGATTCTAATGTTGGATGTTCAATCAGAATTTAGATAAACTGGAGTGATGATTTCTCTTATACAGTGTAAAATGTATAAGATAGACTTTCTTCCAAAACTTAATCAAGAAAACTTAAAAGACTGTGGGTTTCTCAGGGATCTGCCATGTGGACAATACTTTTTGGGGGTGTTGTTTGGTTTTGTTTATTAATTCTTTTTTGTTTGAGTTTTTTATTTTGGTTTTGGGTGATGTTTTTCATAGAATTGAGATTTATTCTGAGTGTTCTGCCCTACTCTCACCTCACAACATGACGGAGCTGGGTTTCTGTCAAAGACTTTTTACTTTAGCTTGAAAAACAGAGTTGGAAAAGTTGGAAGATCAAAACATAAACTGCAGAATAAGGCCTATAGTAGCTGGAGTTGTGTAGGGAATGTTATTTTGGAAAGCACTACTTTGGCATTTCTCATAAACTTGTATTTAAGGCAACAAGTTTAATACTATTTTCCATCAGATTGTATTGCAATGTATCTTAAACTCAGAAAATAAGTAAATTTCTTTCCTTCAGACACTTTTTAAGCTAAGGCATTTTCCAATTGGGAAAATCATTGTTAATGAAATACAATATATTGGCAACATATTGTTTTAAGGCTTTAGCAGCGCTAATCTTGCCCTTAGTTTCATGCTCTGTGTACTTACTTCCACAAGTTTCCCCAGGGCTTCCTGTTGAACTAACAGCTTATTTGCACACAGCATTTATCTTCAGTGATCAAGTAATGCTGTTTCCCTGGGTAAAGTAGCTGAAGCGTGTAATGAATTGCAGGAGCACCCAACTTAGCAAACTTTAGCCATAGTTGCAGTGGCTGGTTTTGAAAGTTTGTACTAGAGAAGTCTCTGTGTTACAGCATCTAAGCAGTTAGAGCTTTCTTGTAGTCTTGCTTTTTGGGCTAGAAAACCCCTTAATAGCAGTGTTACTTCAGTAACACAGTATTTGCAAGGTATTTCAGCACTTGCAAAATTGCAGTGTACTGGGAGGGAGCCCGCTCATGTTCACTGATGCATAGAAAATCATTTGCAAAAGTAACAGGGTTACTTGGTGTAGATGAATCCATTGATGCAAGTGGCAGAATTCCATGCTGTAAGGAGGATAGTTAAAGTAGTGCTGCTGGGCAGGGGTGGACTTGGTGCACAGTGAACCTTTCTGTGAGCATTTAGCACACTTGTGATCTAGAACTGCTCCTGTTTCTATCTGGTGACTGACAAGCTGCTGTAAGTGACTCTGCTGCAGGCTGTTACTGGGCAGTAGTAAATTATAATCTGCCCCTGAGAGAAAGTGTGCTGTGATGAGACTCCAGCATGAAGGTGTACAATGGTTTACATTCTGAAGTAAGCAATGTTTTTTTTCCTAAACAGGGATGAAGCTGTAAGTCTATTGTATATGTAGAGTAAACATTCTTGCCAGTTTGGGATTTACTCTTCCATTTTTAAGCAGCAGGATCATTATAATCAGGGCCTTGGAATCACCAGTGTCTCCTGCAAGCCCAGACTAGACTTTCTGAGTTCTTCCTTTCCATTCAGTAGAGCAAGATCTTCCTCTAAGGGAGGATACCATCCTAACTTTAGCCAGGGAAACAAAATCTGCAGTGCTTCAGAACTAAATATAGCCTGAATCAGAAACAGTCCCTCCAGTGATGGCTCAATAAACACATGAAAAATAATCAGCCTTAACAAAGGGGAATATAGGAGCAATAGTTTTAAAGTAGTTCTTTTCATGGATCTATTATATCTGAAGCAATAATCAACCTTTTAAAACTTCTCTAGTGCTTGAGAACAATCAAGACTTATCTCCAGGTAACTCCTGAGCCTCTGTGTATGCCACAAAGGATTTGGCACCATGTGTTCACGCAGTTGCTGAGGAAGCTGCTGTTCATGGTGGTGATGTAAAAGTATAATGACTTGTTTACTGTTGTTTCTTTAAGGTGGACTTTTGTGACTTGGTTTTGGATCAGGTTTTTTTGGCATGGTAGTAGAGGACAACTTCTAGGTCCTTTGTTTTTCCCAGCTGGTTCAGTGAGGTGCTTGGTTGAGGCACAGAGACCTGGTGCATCTTGCCAGCCACCCCTTTCACTGGCAACTATCAGTGTTTTAGGAGTCCTGTTGAGTTCTCCCCTTTGCCTCTGAAAATAAACATTGAAGATTATCAGCTCATCCCTATTAAACTTCATAGGTTTTGACAGTGCATGTGGATATTTGTTTTTCCCATGGGCAACCTCCTCCTTCCTGTGGCCTTCATGGACTGGGCACTTCCAGTGATCACAAGTTCCCTTTTGATTTCAGCAAGACTGTTTGCATCCTACAGTTTAAACCTGTGTTGTTCTCTGTGACCAGGATCTTCAGGTGCGGAAGGGACTGAGGCTGTCCCCTGTTTTTATTTACCTTTGTTACATGACAAATGGTGAAAATTAGCACATAGTTAATATATACCTTTCTACAAGTCTGAGTCTTACCCCCCACTGAGTCTGGGGAAGTGAAACATTTTTAATGTCTGCTTCTTTTAGCATTAGGTGTCTAACTTGATTTGTATGTAAGTAGGAAAACTTTGAAGTGTTGCTGAAATACAAAGGGAAAGTACTTCAAAGAAATGTAGCATTAAAAGTGTATCTGATCCCTTGAGATTTTTTATCTTGAGATTATATATTCAGAGGAATGTTTGTATGGAAATACTAAAGACCATTAATTCATTCAAAACACTGTTGAGTGTTGCCTGTCAGAATGCATTGAACTATTTTGTACTAGTTTTGAATTCACATCATGGCAGATGATGGGAAATCAAAACTAGTACAAAATCAGAACTTCACCCTTCTATGTTGCCTATGTCCATGACACAGTAAGAAGTTAACATGGTCTCTGGCATGGAAACCAAAGCACAGAGCTACCTAGAGCATGAGTCCATGTCCAGCACAGATCCCTGGGTAAGGACAGATAAAACCACAGTCTGTTAAGCTCCCCAGAGTTCTGATCTACATTGGTTTATCTACTGGAGTGGGGCCATGGTGGTCTCTGGGAGGCAACAGGCTGTTGAATTACAGACTTCTCTCAAATATCTTGAATTTTGGGAGAGTTTCAGATCTTGGATCTGACCTTTTTTACAGTTGGGCATCCACTCCTGTAAAAACCTGCCCTGCTGTGCTGGGGGAGGGGTTGGTTTTCCTTTTGGCAAACGAGGATTCTGGCATCAGAGTTTTTAATTGCAGGAATTACATTAGCAAGTCCCAACTCCAGGGTGAGTGTGTGCAGGAGGAGCTAATTAGATGTGTATAAATCATGGGCTAGGCAGACCTTAAATCCTTGTTATCTTCTGTTACAGTGGGTCTTTGGAAAGTTAGAAAACTATGAAGTTACACAAGAACTACTTTTTCCCCAATACAAATACAGAGCAGCAATGAGGGTACTTTTGGTCTTTTTATGTTATAAAAGCAACTTTTAATTAAAATACTATTAAATTACTTGGTTTTGAACCTTTATTTTAACTATATCTGTAAGTTGAGGGAAGGGAAACAGTTAAGCAGTCTAAGATGGGTTTTTTTTCTCCACTGCAGACTTAAGAAGAAAGAATCAGGTGATCCTGCTTCCCCCAGTCACATCCCGTCTATGCCTTACTATATTACATGTCAAATAAGGGACTTCCTGTGTTCAAACTTCCAAGATATTCTCAGATCACATCAAACTTCCTTCAGTAACTATGTGATTAGATAGTATTTTTCCTTAATGAAAACTGAGATCGAAGTGAAATTACTTCACTGTAAGATCTCGAGTGTTGAGAGAAATCTGATATTGTAAGGTTTCTGGTGTAAAACTGGGTTTCCAACAGTCTGTAAATCTCACTGGCATATCAGAGTTGTAGATTGGTTTAAGCACATTGCAGATATTTAATAATGGAGATGTGCAATTCAACTCTTGCCCAGGGCAGTATTTCTGCATTATCGTTGTTGTTGTATGATCTAGCCACACCTAAGTTTGCTTCAGATCCTTGACTTGGATCATGGCATTACTGGGCTGGGCAGTACAGAATGGTGTGTGCTACCCCATCCACTGCTTATCCTGGTTCCTGAGAAAGCTTTGCAGCCTCTTGTTTTGGTTAGACTGCACTTGGGTACCCAAACCAGGTGGTTTATAGGTGCATTAGCACTGTGCTATTGCAACTGGATCATAAAACTTCATGCACCTCACTTAAAAGTTATCTTACTCTCTATTTTAGTGCATTATAATCCTGTCTTCTACTGGCAGCGTACTGTTTGTAAGCTTAGTAATAAACCACAAGTTACTGCTATATCTATGAAACAGACATTTGGCATTGTTCTATGTAATTAAAACAAAATGTTTCACACTTAGCAGATCATCTGTAACAAGTAACCTTAGTCTCAGTAACCTTGTTATGCCACAGAAATCTAAGTAGGCTTGTAGCAGCTGCAGTTCTGTCCCCTGTTGGCATCAAACATGCATTGATGCAAGCATGTCTGAAGTTTCTGACTGCTAAGGTTTTTTTTCATTTCATGAGCTGCATCTTCTTCTGTTGTAAAGCTGACACTTTCTGTTCATCTTGCTAATGAGGCCATGGGTGATGAGGTGCATATTTCCCTCTCCCACATATACACGGAGGCTTGGCCAAAGAATGGAGTGTGGCTGCTCCCTTCCATCCCTAGGCCTTTCTCTCTTACTGAAGAAGAAGCAGGAAGAAGTCTCCTTTTCTCCTGCCATCATCTGTATTCCCAGCTTCCTTCCTCTTCCTCTGGCAGAAGAAAGGGAAGACAGTAGGGCCAGAACCAGGTTTGATTCATGCTCTGTTCCTGCAGAATTTGCAGCTCTGGCTTGATTGTAATCTGTTGCCTCCCTGCATCTTGCTGGTGAAAGTCCTCTTACCTTCCTGTATTACTTGTACCCCATAACCCTCCAGCCCATCTCAGCATCATTTCCTTTCCCCTAGCATTGATATTGCTTTCTTGTGAGCTCTTCTGAGCCCCAGCCCCAGCTCAGCCAAGACCTCACTGAGTAGCCTTGGGTGATGCTGGAGGACAAAGGGCTCCAGGGTATGAAGATGTCTTTCTGCAAGGGATGGTGAGGAAGTGTCAGTCTAACAAGGAGAGGCTGAGACAGGATGGAGATGTCTCTATCTCAGAGCCCAAAGAACTGACTGCAGGTTTTTATGAAGAAGGAGTAGGCAGCAAGAGAGCTGGTTTCTGTGTCCCAGCTGCAAAATTGCCTTTGCACTGAGGGTAGGCATGACACAGCTCCCCAGCCAAGTCATGCTGTGTGTTAGGCAGCAGTGCAGACAGCATTTGACTCCTTAAACTTGTACTGTAATAGTAGGTTTTTTGGTGGGATTTGTTTGCTTGCTACTCATCAATTCAGCATTTGGAAGAATCATAGAATGGTTTGGGTTGGAAGGGACCTTAGAGATCGAGTGTCAACCCCCTTGCCATGGGCAGGGACACCTTCCACTAGACCAGGTTGCTCAACACGCAGTCCTGTCTGGCCTTGAACTACACTACAGGCCCTTGTAAAAAGTCCCTCTCCATATTTCTTGTAGGTTTCTTTTAGGTACTGGGAGGCTGTTACAAGTTCTCCCCAGAGCCTTCTCTTCTCCAGGCTCAAAAAGCCCAACTCTTTCAGCCTATCTTCAGAAAGAGAAGGACCCTTTCCTCATGCTGAGGGCACTTGGCTTTTGTCCTTCATCTCTTGGCACTGAAGTGTTGGTGTTGAAAAAGCAAGACAAAATCAACAGCACTCTGCCCCCTGGCTGAAAAAGAGTAAGAAAGCTTTGCTTACTGTAGTGTTACTGAAATCCCCAGTTATCCAGCTCCGGGCTGTGTTGTCGTAGGGACTGGAGGTTGTATCCTGGGAAGAGATGTGGGGGACAGAAGCAGGTCAAGAGAAAGTGTGG
Source organism: Melopsittacus undulatus (assembly GCF_012275295.1). NCBI lineage: Eukaryota > Metazoa > Chordata > Aves > Psittaciformes > Psittaculidae > Melopsittacus > Melopsittacus undulatus. The sequence goes on along the minus strand of NC_047531.1, from coordinate 81,360,765 downwards.
GAAGGGCAGTACTGGGGAAGAGCCATGTCTGTGAGTGCCTCTTCACCATGGCCTTGAGAGGGGGACCCCAGAGCTAGGCATCAAACTCAGGCTGTTCCTGAGGAAAGAGGTGGGGGGAGAGCATCCTATCAGCTGCATTTCCTGGGCAAGAGGCAGCTGGGTAGTGTGCTGCTCTGCAGCATCTTCATCTGTGGCTGCTCTGGATGGCAATGGGTTAGCATGCAGCTGTCAAAACACAGAGGTGACAACATTTGCCTTTGCTGCCCCATTGATGGCATCAAACCTGCATGTTTCAGAATGTGTCTTACACATGAACTATTTACGCCTTTTCAAAGCTGAGGACTAATTCAGAATTTGAAGTCTGTGTTTTGAAGTGTGCATCTGATATTTCAGGAATCTCAAAAGTCCATTTTTAATAGTGATTAAAGTCACATGCTGCCTAAAGCAGGTTGTCTTGATGTAGACTTTCTCAGATCCCCAGGTGTACTACCAACACTACCAAGTACTGGTGAAGGGCTTTAGGAGAAAGGAAGATAAGAGGCCCACATGTTTTTGAGGTAAGCAAGAGAAAAAAGAGACAAAATTGGCCTCCAATTTATTATTTTTCATGTTTCCTCCCTATATTTTTCTCTTCAAAATGCATCCCTATTCTAGTATATGGGGAGGAGAGGAAGACCTCAACTGTGTTGAATTGATTTTTAAAATGCCAAGAAGATGGCAAATCATGCTCTGTCAAGGGATTGTTGGTGAATCAGTCATGGTACTGGCAACCTCATGTTTTCAAATATCATGGTCTTTAAAAACCAGAAGTATCCTCATACACAAAGCATGTACTTCAGATATCATACGCTGCTTTTATGTATTTCTCCAAAAAACTAAATCTTAAGGTAGCAAAATCAGAGGCAGATAGAAGGGTAAGGATACAATGCTGGGACTTTATATGCCAATTTTCTCCATGTAACAGTTGATGCTGTGGAATTACAAGGTATTGGGTTTTCTCTCTTTTTTTACAGACACATATGAAAATACTATTCAAGCTAAATATATTTTATTTGCTTTCTGGGTTTTTTGTGGTGGGTGTTCTCTACTTGTGCTTTGTCCTCTGTCAACCCTGAAATTGTGGATCTGTAAACTCATAGATGTGGAGGTCCAAAATGTAAAGCCCAAACCTTTTCAAATCTGGAAGCTTGTGAATTTGATCTCTGGATCCAGCCCATTAAAACAAAGTGGTGTGAGCTATGAAATCAGATCTAAACGTGGGTCTGCACTCAGGATTTGGTGGTTTTGAGGTATTTTTGAAGAACTACCTTTAGGACTCTTAGCCAACAGTGCCTCTTTTGTTTCATAGCCTGTGTGGCCACAGCGTGTCAATAACATGTTGCTGGGGAATGTGTGGCATTTCCTTGCTTGCATTAGCAGTCTTGGGGTGAGGAATGAATATCTCAATTGTTTTTCTAATCAACAGACCCAAGGAAAACATGAGAAAATAGTGCATTAATTTCTTGACTCTCCAAAGTGAGTAGTTAGTTGGAGGCATTTAATAAGGTTATCCAGTAAAACGTGAACAGCCTAAAGGCAAGTGTATCTGTGAGGTTTTTTGTGTTTCACCTTGTATTGTGAGTAAAGAGTGAAAGTGAGTCTGAGGAGTGTTTGCAGACAGGTGTTTGCATTACACAGCTGCTTTGCAGGTAAGGTGCTGCTGCTCCAGCTGCCTCTGTGTCTTCTACTGATCACAGAGCTCACTTGTGCATCACACAACAGCATGACCTGTCACTTGCTCTATTTTTTAAACTCCTTTAATTTACAATGGAAAAAGAGCTGCTGGAGAGCAGGGTAGCAGAGAGAAGCAGCCAGAATGATTTCAATACTGCAGACCAAAACAAATGGTTTGTTTAGTAACTGGCTATGAATCTAAGCCATAAACCTTGACTCAGAGACTTTGGGTGTTTATATAAGCTGTTCACTGTGTATGAATCTCTGTCAAAGTATCTGGAGGGTGCTTATCTTGTTGAGGCTTAGCTTTTGCATCACAACTAATGTATTTAACACATTTCAAGGCGAAGTGCAGAACACGTCTAAGCTGGCTGGGAATAAAAGTTGTTGTGTGATTTGAGGTAAGTTTTTCCCAGGTATAAACAGTTATATCTTGGAAGGATTTATGTGCTGTATGTTCTTAAAATACTTTTAAGTATTTTCTATGGCTTGATACCTTTTATTTCAAGATATTCCTAATGTACTATGGGATGGGCTTTCAGCCTCAGTGTGCTTCCATTCATTTTTATCAGTTAAAGGAAATAACGTTTATTATATAATAAAGAAATACTGAAATTCAGGGAACAAAGAAAGGATCCAGAGTTAGGGAACAGAGGGACATTTGTTCCTTTTTTTTGTAGTCCTGGATAATACAAAACCAGTTTTGCTTTGATGTAATTGACTAGAGTTCAGCAACTTCAAGAATAAATTTGTATATATCTAACTAGACATTATGAGTTGAAGTAAGCCTCTGCCAATGTTTGGGTTGGGTTGAATTCATGATAATGTTTATTTTTTGTACATGGTTGAGTATGGGCCTGCAGGGTGGTGAGGCCAAGGCCACTTCAGGGCCCGGCCTATTCATTGCCATCCTTCTGCAATGGAGGACTTGTACATGGAAGGACCAGCCAAGAGGACGTTCCTGGTCTCACCAGGCCTCCTTGCTTGTGTAATAGCTGTTCAGCCATACTGGGTCAGGAGAGAATGGGAGTAGCTGCCAGGGAGGTGTTTATAAGCTGTTTGCTGTATATACCTCCCCATGCACAGAAACCTGCCTCCACGTCATGGCTATGTCCTCCCCTTGGGGAAGGGGATAAATGCCTGAATTAGGTGGCACGAAGCATGTTTGGGACATAACTAGTTTCCTGTCCCTGCCTCATGCCAAGATACTTCTCTACATTAGTCATATTAACATATTTCCAGCATTTCTAATTTTACTTTTTAGATTTAATTTGCTTTTTCTCTTGCAAAACACCAGAGCAGTATATTCAGCAGGACCCATTTTCCTTTTTAGTTTCTTCCTTCAGGCCTGGAAGATACGAAATGGAATAATTTTTTTTGGTGTTAAAATAAATGTTAATGACTTCTAGTGTAAACTAGCTGAATATGTTCATTACTGTTAAAATGCTACTGACTGGTGACACTATAGCTGAGCATCTTCCAAACATCCCATGAGAAATTGTGCCAGGGATTTAGAGTGAAGTCCCTTGAAGCTGTTTTTATTTGTGATTGAAATGTGTTTTGCAAATAAGTCTCTGCATGTTTATGTTTCTCTTCTGGCCTGCCAGAAAAAAAGAATAAATAGATATGATTATGTGTCTGAAATTTGTCTTCATAGAATCCTGTATTTGTCTTTATCCTGTAAAATCTGTCTTTATCCTGTAAAAATTGATTAATTGCTAAGGATGTGTTGTTTTACTGTTGAAGGGCAAGAGAGATGCTTCAGACTTCTCATGCAGTCATCTCATATAGGACCGAGAGTGGAGGAGGGACATTAATTTTGACAGCAAGGTGAAATTTGAGGTCTGTCTTTTGCTGCGGAACTGATCTCTCCCACCGTCCTCCCTGTAAAAGATGACTGAATTTGCTAGCTTTTTTCATTGTATTTTTGTGATAAAGTGCTCTGGGGTAACAGCCTTTTCGTGTGGGTCCTTTTTTACTTTATACAGCTCTCAGAAACAAGCCCTAATCAAGATTTTCAGTGTGTACCAAAAATTCCCTGGTTTAAGGAGTGTTCTGTAGGAATGGAAGAGCTCGGAAACACAGTTCACTCATCTTACTGCATCATACCATAAAAATAATATATAGCTGGCCCTTCTTTTCCAAATGCTGAGCACTGGCAAAGCAGGCAGGGGAGTTGGAAGTAAATGATCCGTAAGGTCCCTTCCAACCTAATTCTATTCCAACCTGTAATTCTATGTGTACAAAGAGGAAGGTGAGTGGGAGAAAAGGCCAACCCCTGCCCTTTCCTGGAGAGGTTGCATGTGGGGGCATAGTGTCTGCTTTTTGCTTTCAGACCTGTTAGCAGGCAGCTGATTCTGGGTTTTCAAGTGGGGTGTGTTTTGCAGGTGGATATCAGAGTGAGACCACCCCAAAATTGAAACAAAAAATAGGCTTGAAGATGTTGCCCCAAGATACCTCTGTGTGTGGTGTTTGATCTAGGAAAGAGGCAGCCTCTGGGTAGGGAAAACTGTGATTTCCTATGTATGTAAAATGTTTAAGCACTTTTTTACTTATTTTTTTTTTAAAGTCTGCCATCTTAATTAAAAATCTGATTTTGAAATCTATATTCCAGCAGCTTTCCTGTTTGCATTCAGCAGACTGCAGTTCCTATTCACAAAGCCCCTTGGTTTGTCTCTAGCTTTCCCTGGGTTTATTTGCAGGGCAGTGTTTTGTTTGCTCCGTAAGTCATTCGCAGTACATCTTCACGAGCACTGTAGCTGGAGGGTTTATGTGTCATTCAAAAATAAAAATAAAGAATCTCCACCTACTGAAAAGTGAACAGCACAGCCCTAGCAACCGGCTCGTGTGCTCAAACCAGAGGAAGGGACATTAAACAAGTAAGACCAAATAGCATCATCTCTGTAACAGCCAGGGATATGGTGGAAATGCCAGCTAGTGATAAGATTAATCAGAACTGATAGTGGAGGTAGCTGCATTTGTGGTTTATTGTTATTTTTAATGGTGGATTGTAAGTACAGCCTCGATGAAGAGATGCTTGTTCTTGTGGGCATGAGCAAGGTATTCAGCTGGCAGCAATAAAAGGGGGGATCTGCCTCTGTAAAAACAACCCTCCTGCCCCATCTTGCACTGATTGTGCACCTGGGAAGGTAAGTGTCATCGTTTTCTTGGAAAGCAAGGGAAAACTTATTGTAAATGGTCTGTCAGACAGGGTATAGTCAGTACTTTCCTCCCAGATACAGTCTCGATGGCATTATGCCACGGGTGGATTTTGTGTGTCTGCCTCTCTGTCTCCTGTGTGCACCTTGGTTTCTCATTCATCTGCCGTGTCATAGGTCCGTGTTAAAATGATGATTTTCCTTTTTTCCTTTTTTTTTTTCCTTTCTGCTTTTGTGGATGTGAGGAATTTAAACTGCTTGACATCATCTGAAATATTATCTATTCCTCATTTTCCAAAGGAGATCCATTGTGCTTCTCCAAGATAGATTTTCATTTATGTTACCTGATTGCATCAATTTCAACAAATCTGATTTCATCAAATTCAACAACAAAAAGACCCAAAGCCTTTGTTTTCTCTTAGGTTTTGTTTCTATTAGACCAAAGCCATAAAAAGGAAAGAGTAGGAAGGAACATACATTATTGGGAAAGCTCTGCTGTGTTAATTGTTCAGCCAAGGCTCGTGAAAAGTTTGCAAAGTCAGGTGGTCTTTGTGCCTCTTCAGTAGGCATGGGGATTAATCCACTGGTATTTCAGTGTTGTCCTTTCGCCTATAATCCACCAAGGGCTGATGAGACATGACTTCTGTCTAATAATTTTGTTTCTTTGACTCCGTCTTCACCCCCCCCCCTTTCCACTGTCTTCCTCGTGCCATTTGTTGTCTTTTCATTTTCCATGCAGTTTGGTTCTTTGGTCTGTTGATGTATAAGGTCTTTGATTTACCTCCTGCCCATCTGTTCCCCATGTGCCGGTGATGGTGTGCAAAGTATAAAAGCAATTCTATGCCCTTAGTGGGGAAGGATGCCTCCAATATTATTTTTCTATTACAGCAGCTTTACTTCCTGATGGCTAGATGTGCTGCACTCTGCTGGGAAAGTGGCCAGAGCAGGATGTGCTGTTCCAGGCTAGTTTTCAGTGACTACTTTTAGGACCAAATAACCATGAAAATGGGATTTTGTTGTGTCATTCTCCAGCTGTTTGGCTTGGGGGCTTTTTGTTCTTTTTATTTCGTCTTGCCAAGTTTCTCAGCTGTAGGCTTGGTCAGGCTGCTAAGAGATGTTCCATGAGTGGTGAAAGGGTTTTTGGAGATCAATGTGTTTGCATGGTCTTACTTCACTAAGTTTTGTCTTAAAATTGCTCTCAGCAGCATGACTCCTTTTGCAGTAGCAGTGGACGAAGCACTGTGTCGATTGACATGTGTCTTTCCTTGGAGGTAGGACCAGATAACAGAGGGGTAGATGCTGGTGGTCAGTTGGATGCTGTTGGCACCACTGCCTGACAGTACTGCTCTCACCAGTAGAGCTGCCTTAGGGGTTTTTGACAACAGTGGACAAACCCCTTGTTTAAGAAAAGCAAGGAGTGGTTTCTTTTTGGAAACATGAGGGATGGTTGTGCCTGGATGAAGCACAAGAATGGTATTTTTTCTCTGCCTATGAGCCATGGCTTTATTATGCAAGTGTAAATTATCAGTTCCTTGCCCCCAGTTAATGTCTTTCCTAGCCAGAAGGTGAGAAACAAGGGGTGTACTGTGAGCAAACGTGATTAGGAAGCACTCTGTTCCTTAGGGCGTTTTTAGCCTACAGTGAGCTTTTCCTAGGCAGCCTGCTTGGTGCTGTATTTAATGCTTGATTGTGAGCTGCACTGAGCTCACTGATGGCTGAGATGGGAAGGCACTACTGGCAGTCTCCAGCTCACCCCTTGCTCAAAGCAGGGATGGATGCCCAGGGCAGACTGCACCATGCAGGGTCCAGTTGGGCTCTGAGTTACTCTAAGGATGGAGACCCCCAAAAGGGCAACTCTTTTCAATGCTTTCTGTCCTTGAAGTAATAAAGCTTCTTTATTATTTCCTTTTTTTTTAATTTAAGGTGGGTTTTTTTGGTGGCTTTGTTGTTTTGGTTTTTTTTTCCTCTTTAATGCTTAAGTGGAATTTCCTGTGTTTTAATGTGTACCCATTGCCTCTTGTCATGCCACTGGGCGCCAGTAAGAAGAGTCTGGCTCCATGTACTTTACTCTCCCCATGAGGTGTTTATGCACATCAGGGAATATCATAGGCACTTCTGATTCCCAAACAGTATTTGGCTGTTGTGGGTTTGTGGCTGCTTGGCGTCGTTGGTTCTTTGCCCCATAGAGCTGTGAGGACCGCTGCCTGGGCCAGCAGCAGCCTGGGACGTTCTGTGTGTGCTCTTTGCCTTCAGAGGGAAATCTGCTGTTGTTCATACCCTGCGTTCATAGGCACCCGTGTTTGAGCAGGACCTGATTATCGGAACCAAGGTACCCTAAAGGAGAAAAACCAAGACTCTCTTCAGAATGAGTTTGCTAAAGCTGTGTTTTCTGCTCATATTTATTAGGTGTAGAGGCACTGGACCTAATGTTTTGTAGGATTTGCATGTTATGGCAGCTATTGTACTGTTTGAATTTTAGTATTTACATTGTGCTTGAAATTGGGGCTTCCTCCTTGAAGGCTGGAAGTCTTCAGTCACTATGCTAATGCAGTTTTTAAGTTTTCAACACCTAACTTACAGGTTTTGACTTTTTAAAGTTCTCTTGGGTTTTCTTACTCTAGTACCTAAATAATATAGCAAGGTATTAGCCAAAAGCCTGGCTGTCTGTGTTCAAAAGTTACCTTAGGGTTTGAACCTACTTTGTGTAATTAAAGTTTTGTTATGTAGGATGAAATGTTGGCATTTTAAGGATAGCATTTCAGCAGAGCTAGCTGGCTACTTCAGCTGGGCCAGACCAATGAGGTGGCTCGTAAGAGGGAAAAACTGAATGAATTTGTGTTTTGGTTTGGTTTTTAGCAGACTCTTTTCCAGGACTTACGCCAGAGATACTGTGAACAACTTTCTTAATTGCTTATGTTGGGGCAAATGTCAGCAGCAGTGCAGCCTAATACAAAACCCAAATGGCAGAGTATGCAAAAGGTTAAAGCGAGTTTTCCTTCCTGATGTTTGTTTAGCTTTGTTCCCTAACTGTATTTATAGCAGAAGTAGTCTCATGTGTCCTAGATTAAAGCCATGGCAATCTGGGCTATTTCTGTGGGTTGTGTGTCCACTGTAGTGGGGTGGAGGTCCACCTCTGACCTCTGCAGCTCCACTCCAGCAAAGTAAGTATGTGCTTAACTTGTAGCCCATGGGGTTTTCAGGCCTACAAGTTCACCTGCCTAGGCAGCAGGTCAGGCAGGTTTGCTTTTCCAGACTGCTGGAAATACTCCGCTGGGGACCACTTTTGGCTTTCAGAAGCTTGAGGGTAAAATCAGATTGCATGAAGGTGTGAATCTCTGCTAAACTCAGAGCAGCATCTTTGGAGAGGTAGTCTCTGAATGCTCAGCAAGCCATGGGCATTTGAGATATCCTGCCTGTAGGCAAATAGTTGCATGCCTGGGACTTCTGGGTTGTCAGACGTCCAGAAATCTTGGGTAAATGATCAGACTTCTTTTTTTGTCTACCATCAAATTCTTGGGGAGAAAAAAGTCTATCAGACACATGGTTTACTGCTGAGTTGCAGCTTCTTTTTAGTGACTGAAGGACTGTGTCTTCTCTACAAGCTTCCCTGAAGTGCCATGTGGTATTCTGAGGTGCTCTGTGGTATGTCCCTTCAGTGGTGTGGACCTGTAGGCAAAGCAGGTTGTCCAACAGTAGGAAGTGGATTATTGGGTTGGTGGTTTGGTTCTTTGGTGCCAGTTCATGCCTAGTGATGGAACACCTCCAGGTCTTGTGGTCAGCAAACAGCCCCAGTCTTCCTGCTGGTGACAGTGGTGTTTGAATTCAGAGAGCATACAGTGAAATTAAATTCTCTTTTGCAGATTAAATTGCAGACTTGAGGCTCTGGATCCCACTGGCACTATTGGTGTTTGATTGCTCCTTATGGTGTAACTGGTGATTGTTCCTGAGAAGAGAGAAGATGATGAGTGATGCAAGTGACATGCTCGCTGCGGCTCTGGAGCAGATGGATGGCATTATAGCAGGTAACCACTTGGGGCCACTTGTTCATTTAGCTGTTCCAGTCCTCCTTTCTCATACTGGGAGGGCAGAGTTTCAGGCTAAGAAAGGAATGTGCTGGTAATAGTGGTTGGTGTCTTCCATTATAGTTTAGAGATTACTGGTAAATGGAGTGGAGGGATTGCACAGACTCACACACAGACACAGCTAAATGGACTGTAATTTTTCATCTGCCCTCTATCAAAACGCTGCTCAAAGTGACTGAGTGCACACAGCACCATGAAAGCCAAGGACAAGGCACACCTCAAACCAAGATGTGTGTGTTGAAAGAGCTGCTGCAAGGCAGAAGGAGTAAGTTGGTTGAACTTACTTGGAGTTTACTGCTCTGAACTCCTCTCAACTCTGAAGAGTTAAAACATGAGTTTTCCTTTTTTCAAAATTGGAATGCTTTGGGCTCAAACATTTGGTTTGGTGCTGCCTTGAACATTCGAGTACCTGTAAATTGTAAGTGGGCCAAGGAGAGGCAATGCAAAGTATACAACCCCTGCTTTTGAGTCTAGTGCTTAGAAAATAAGTACAAAACACAGAGGAGCAAAGCACCAAAAAGTTAATAGTTTTATTCCAGCAGAGTTATACAAACAGCTACCTAAACTGAAAAAAGAAATAGTCTGCAGGGATAGCAACACGGTTATAAAGTCTTTAATAGTTCCACTTAAAGTCATTTCCCTTTGGGGAAAAAATAACCATACAGTGCGTGCTTTGTTTGAATAATGACTTTTCTCTGCAGTTTTCCGAAAGATATTAAGGACACATAGCAGGAACACATGTAAAGTGGATTCAGTTGGATCATAATGATCTCTAAAAATACATGTAAGCTGTGACTTTAGTAATTTCCATAAGTAGATACTGGTATTTGGATCCGATCATGTATCCGTGTTTCCAAGAGCTTAAGTTGGTTATGGCAGGATGAGGTTTAATATAAAAATAAAATGTGATGTTGGGATGTTTAAGTCACCATAGACTTCATTTATCCATATGTCTGTACAGACCTGTGAAGTAGTATAACAAAGGGAGGGATATAAACTCCTGTGCTGTTCCGGGGATTTTTCCATCATCATTTCTTTCAAAGGGAATTTGCAGTATACTTGAATTTTGTGACTTGCAAGATGAGGTGAATAAAAGTTCATGGAAGTGCATATATGGCATATCACTGTAGTTTCAAAAAGTTGACAGCACAAAGGATGCTCTGTCACGAAAATACCTCATTGTTCCGAGGTATTACAGTATTAAGGTCACAAATCAGTGTGTGCTGAAATTATAATTGGAATTATCTGAGTTAATTTAAATCAACCTTAATCCTAAATTCATAGTTTCCTTCCTTACTTAATATATAGCAACTTTTAATGTAGGTCAAATATATATACTGTGAGTTTATGCAAATAAGAGATTTTTCTCTTTATTAACATGCAAATGTGAGTGCTGCCATGTCAAACTGTTGGGTTTAAAATCTACTCTTGTGTAGGAGTGATTTTTTCTTTTTATTTATCTTCATAATTTTCTTTATTCTTTTAGAAAACATTTCAGGGCATTGGAGCAGTATAACATATTCCTGCATAAAAAATGCAGAGCATAGCTTCTGCTGGACACTATCACTGTCTGACTTGGGTCAGGCAACCCCTACAGGGTGACTCAAAGCATTAGCAGCGCCTGTTTCCCCCCAGTACTTTATGCCTCTGGTACATCCTGGGGAGCAGGAGCCCAGCCTGTGCCTTGAACTCAAGGACACGGTTATGACATATATGTCCTCTGTCAGATCAGTCCACCTTCTTCCTGCTGGAGCTTTAGCAGGAACGCCAGAAAGTGCTTGCTGTTTTCCAGATTGCTGCATGGTGCAAGCAGAATTGAGCACCAGTGCTAAGTTTTGTTGCTGGGAGCAAATACTGTGCAGCATTTCTCAACCTTGCTGTGTGTCTCACCTGGTTGTCTTGTGCCTTACCCCATGTGATTTTGCTCCCTCCAGGGTCAAAGGCACTGGAGTACTCCAATGGCATCTTTGACTGCCAGTCCCCCACCTCCCCCTTCATGGGGAGCCTGCGGGCACTGCACCTGGTGGAGGACTTGAGGGGCTTGCTGGAGATGATGGAAGCGGATGAGAGGGAAGGGCTACGCTGCCAGGTCCCGGACTCGACGGCAATGGCTCTGATTGGATGGCTCCAAAGTCAAATGGTAAGGTGTTGCATTATATCACCTGTATCTTAGCTAGACTATCTCGGGCAGCAGGGCCTGAGCTGTTTTTTATGCAGGTGTTTAAAGTTTTAGAGTAGGTTTCAAAGAACCAAAGGGAACAAATTTTGCTTTGGAGATGGCTGTTGTGGGGCCTTGGAAAAGCTGTTGTTGAGATACCTCCTGCAGTGGATTGACCTGTGCTTTCCCTGATGTACCACTCTGCCTCAATCTAGGGAGCAAAAAATTTCCGGTTACTCATCTCAGAGAAAGACATAGGAATCAAATGCTTAAATGGGGGAAAAGAAGTATGAACTTCTCACTAAAAAGCAGTTTTGGCAGCATATTTTCTACAGGGACCAGTGTTGTTACTGGGCTTCCTTACTGGGTTTATAACAGAAGTTAGTGGTACAAACTCAGTATCCCTTTAATCTGGATACCAAACCAAATTGTTATTTTCTGTGTTTGTGAATTTGCCAGCTTTTGTCACCTTGCTTTAAAAATACACCAGAATATACCTGTCAAAGCTGATCTTTCCCCAAGACTTGGTTTTCACAAAAACCAAATGTTATTTGAGTGAAGGCTACCTGAAGACTACCCCAGGAAATAAAATCTTGTGCTTGTCAGAAGGTCAGTTACGTGGCATCATTTTCAAAGGACCCACTGGTTTTGCTTCCATGTGCCCTGTGACTGATGACTTCCTATCAGGGCCAAAGACAAGTCCTTGTACTCATGGTCTGTGGCACGGTTTGTGTTCTGGTGGTCTGGGTGTGGGGGTTTTGGGGGAGCTCCAGCAGTGGGAATCAAGACTTCTAAGGGCCATGCTTTAGATTTTAAGTCAGCCTGTATGTGTTAGGATGACAGTGGTGGTTGTGCACGTCTGTGTATTTTGCCAAATCTGTCTGACAGCAGCTTCTGGGTCTTGCTGTCTCACGCACTTGGTGTTGGATAAGGTAACACCATGCTGCCAAAATGAGGATGCCAGATCTGATGAAGGCTGGCTCTGTGTTGCACTCTGTGCGTTGTTGCTGTTGGGATAGGTGGCCATCGTTGCCTGGTACCTTCCTAGGATGGGCATCACATGCCCTCAGAAAGGTTCAGTCACCCTGGAGCCATGGCTGATCTTGCAAAATGTGCTTTTATCTTGATATACGGATTTAGTTCAGTGCTTGGTTGCAGCCCAGAGTACATGACACAGGGCTGTGTGTGCCAAACCTGTGGCTGGTGCTGGGTGACCTGATGTGCTATCTAGCAGCACATAGAATCATGGAATCATAGAAGAGTTAGGGTTGGAAAGGACCTTAAGATCATGTAGTTCCAACCCCCCTGCCATGGGCAGGGACACCTCACACTAAACCATATCACCCAAGGCTTCATCCAACCTGGCCTTGAACACTGCCAGGGATGGAGCATTCACAGCCTCCCTGGGCAACCCATTCCAGTACCTCACCACCCTAACAGTATCCCATCTAAACTTCCCCTGTTTAAGTTTCAACCCGTTACCCCTTGTCCTATCACTACAGTCCCTAATGAATAGTCCCTGTTAGAACCCTGTTAGAACCCTGTTAGAACCCTGTAGGCCCCCTTCAGATACTGGAAGGCTGCTATGAGGTCTCCATGCAGCCTTCTCTTCTCCAGAAGAGACTGACTGACTGGCTGGCTGACTGAGCATACAGGAAGAGATGGGCACCCAGGCTAGCGTAGCTGAGCTCACTTCTCTGGCTCTTGCAAAAAGGTTTGAGGGAGAGCTTTTTGCTTTTTCCTCTTTTGCTTTGAACTACTCATTTGAAAATGCCTGAAACTTAATGAAGCACGTGGGAGCTTTCCCACTGCTTCCAGTGGGATTTGGATCTTGCCCCAGCTGTCAAAGCATGGCAGCCAACTCTGAGATCAGGAGGAGGAGACGGGAGTGACATTCAAGTCAGATCTTTAAAACATGCAGAGTTCCTGCTAACATCAGCGTTTCCTTCCTATGTAACGTACAGCAGTGAACATCGCTGTAACTAGTCTCTGCTCTGCATGGAGCAGAAAACAAGGGACATAACGGGTTTCATGCAAGTATGGCCTTTATAAATAAAGAAAGTTCATATGCCAAATAAACAGCCTTGGAAAATTAAATGCTCCCTGTGATGTGCATAGACATCAGTAGTCCATGCTTAGTGATGCTGATCCGCCACATGTTATTCTGGAGTAAAGGAGCTCAGCAGTGTGGCTGGAGGCTGCAGTGCCTGTTGAGATTAATGAGGTGAAGGCCAGTCATTGCCTCTTGTGATGGCAAATGTGTGATTTAGAGATGTCTGGCCATTAGCATCTGGAATTAGGCCCTTCAGACCCATGTGATCATGATTGGCAGCAAGACACTAATGGTTTTCATTGCAGCCATGGGATAAATCTGGGAGAAGAAGGGCTCTGTTGTGCCATTCAGCTTAGTGCCACCAGAGCGCTGGAAAAGGATGTGCAGGGCTTGTGTGTACGAAAGATTGCATAAAATAGCTATTCCATCTATGCTTCTCCCCAGTCCACCTCAAATTATTCTCCTGTACTCTCTGGAATCCTCAAAGCCCCTAGTGGGAAAGACTGAACGTTACACTTTGTACTGTGCTACAAGCATGGGATTTGCAGGTGTCACCAGTCTCCCCTGCCTTTCTGCAACTATGTCCATCCTTATCGAGGAAGGGCAGACACCTTAGTTTGTGACTGGTTTAATCCTCCATACATGAAGTATCCAACTGGGCTATTCCAAGCTGCTGGAACTGGTACATGACATCCCATCCGAAGCTGTAAGCAAGTCTCTTGTGTCTCAGAGGAAAACAAAAATAGTGTTTGCTTCTGCCAAATAGTGTGTCACAAGAGAAAAATCCTCTTCTGGCCCTGGCAGGGAAACTGCTGATGGCCTATTTGAGAAAAGGGTCTGACAGCAGCCTCCCAGACTTACTCACTTCTGTAAGATGGGGCACAGTGTTCAGTTTTGCCACGCCAGAATTGGCTGCCCCATATCCCTGTACCATGTCCTAGCGACCACTTCCTTTCTTCTCTCAGTGTGTTAGAGAAGCCTATGCAAGCACTCAAAAAGGGCCAACAAGTTAAAACTCCTCATGCTGTTTTTAACCAGTGGATGCCAGATGGCCACGTGACACCAGAGTGCACGTACAGTGCCCGGACATCTGGCAGAGCTCTGCCAAGAGGATCCATCGGATGGTCTCCAGGGGGAGTTCAGAGGAGTTGCACATGCAGCTTTCTGCTGCACAAACAAGACAGTTTAACTGTAACACATCAATTCTAGCTGTTTGTCTGCAGCTCAGAACTGATCTCTCTGTTGCTGAAACCCTGTTCACGTCTCCATATGCAAATGGAGGGCAGGTGAATGTCATGGTTAAGATTACAAATGAGCCCATTTGTTCGAAGTCTGGAAGGAAACTGTGACCTTTTCTAAGCTCAGGCGTGTTGGAACTGTGTGTTTTCACTGGATTCCGGACCTGAAATCCATTGCCAGACTATAACTAGTCAACAGAAATGTTTAATGTATTCTGTTGTGCTGTACCCTGTGAAAATGGAGCTGCTTGCTTGAATATAGACAGCGTGTGAGTAATATATAACATCATCACCAGGAACAAGACCATTTTAAATTGAACTCTGCCTTTTGCCAGACCGAGGCAACCTTGTTGTGTCCAGCTGGACGCTGGTAGATAAATCTCTTGAAAAATAAGTCTCAGAACCCTTGCTCCCACTCATGAATGTTGTTTAGTTTCTTTCAGTTGAAACAAGTGGTTGTTTTCTTTCTGGTTATTATTTTCTTGACAGTGGGGATTTTTGTGGTTTTGTTGGTGTTGATTTTGTTTTGATTTGTTGTTTTAAAATACACCTTATGCAACAACCTTCTCAGAAAGAAGAAACCAACTGTGTCTTGTTAAAAAGGAGAGTGAAAAGTAGAGGTGGGTGGACAGTCTCTTCCCACACCTCAGAGCCAGCTTCCCCAAGCTCCTGATCTGATCTGTGTCCCTTTGTGTGCCTTCCTCTCTTTAAAGTATGTGCTTATGGAATGAAGGAGCCAGAATAATACTTTAAAGTCCACAGCAAGTACAAGTGTGGCTTTAGCTATGGAAGTGTCTTTCTGAATCTGAATATCTATATATGGGTGTTTTTTTCACTCCAAAAGTGAATTTCTGATAACTGTAAGATCATTAAAGCAAAACAAATGGCCTCCAAAGGTTTCCTTAAGAACATTTTCAGCTCATCCAGAGATTACAATAGATAGATAATTTGAGCTGAGGTACCAGCAGTGGCCTGTGCAAGCCAGGGTGTTGCTGCTGTCAACAGCAAATCTGTTGTCTCACAGGCAGGCTTCAGATTTTGACACTTCTTCAACAAGTTGATTCTGTCAGAATTAGCAGTATTGAGAGTTAATATAAGGGTATTAGGTTTCAGAGAGAAATTTTCCTGGCTGGATAAACATAGCTTGTAATCTCACAGAGATATATTGGCCTATTTGTACAACAGGGTGATTCCCAAGTGGAGGAAGCGGTTTGGCTAGCCAGAAACCATCTCATATTTCTTATTAATGGAAAAATCTTGTCTTCAAACCAAAGTTTGTTTGATTGTCTTAGTGTGGGTGTACAATGCATTCATGTGGCTCAGCCTTTGCTTATGTTGAGTTTAGCTAACGAAAGGTCCTATGGTAATGTGTGGCACATAGGCATTTACCACTAAACACCCGTTTGAGGTCCCTCCTCAAGTTGCAATATGAAAGGAGCCTTGTGATACCATTTTAGTCTGTCATCATAAACTGCCTCATGGACTTTTTGTCCGTGAGAAATCTACCTCTCAAAGTTCTTGAAACACAGGACCCTGCTTCTTGCTAAAGGTGATCATCCAGACTGGTGTGTTTTTAACACTGGAAGGTAATACGGGCTCATTTATAGCATGTCCTGGTATGGCATCTTCATGCATCATGGATGAGTTCATCATGAGAACAGCCCATGGTGTTCTGCACTGGAGCATAGGGTAGCCATGATGGTAGAGCCATTAGAAATCACCATTCCCAATCCAAAATACATCAGCCTGGCTTAAAAAAACACAGCTTCTGCTCTGCCTTTTTGTTCTGATTTATTCAGTATTCGTGTTTTTGAGATTTTTATCTATCTACTGGAGTTCTCAATATTTCCTTCTAATAATAAAAGCTGTGGGATTGAGATGATCGCAGGACTCTCAGAGCTAGGCTCTATGGTCAGAAGTGCTAAGGATCTGTTACACTGCTGCTGTTACTGGGTAAACTGGAAGTTAAAAGTGAGGACAGATATTGGTTGTGTTACTGTTGCGTTTTATGTCATTTGTATGTATAACATAAACTTGAGACAAGCCGCTCGTGAGACCCGGGACAGTTGAGTCAACCTTTTCGTCCCTCTTCTTCTTGGCACATACAAGGAAATTACATGTGTTCTTTTTGGCTTTTACAATTAAAAGCCCATCAAGAAAATTCCCTCCCAGTTTACTGTGTAATCAGGCAAAGGGATCGGAATCACTCTTTCCTCATGTGTGTTTGGGTTGGATGATTTCCGCAGGACCAGGGGGGTGCATAGGAGGGGGTTGTGCTGTTCAGCAAGGAGCAAGGGTGGAGATGGCCATCTGCCACCTCTGTGGGGCTGTCCTTGCTCCCAGTCAGGTCTGCACAGCTCTGTGCCCCACTGCCTGCATCTTCCTCTGCCTTGCTGCCTGGTTTTGTGAGCTGGGATCCCGGCAGCAGGCTAAAAGGGTTGATCTTCCTGGGCTTTGATGTGTTAATTCCCCAGAGGAGCTGCTTGCTCCTCCTTCACTGCTCTGCTTCCCACATCTCCCGCTCTGCTGCACTGTTCGCCTCCATCCTTGGTTAGGCGAGGAAACCTGCCTCACTTAACCTCTCTGTCTTGGTTCAGAGGAGCACTGACAGCGCCACTCAGCTCAGCAGGCGCCTGCAGTGCTGGGGCTGCAGCTTTCAGCCTCGGCTGCCTGCCACAGTCACTTGCGTCCTTGAATGCATGAAGACAGTCATGACCAGCATGGAGTATAGCTGGGACATTCACGGGCACTGTGTCTGGCTAAATAAGGTAAGGCTATCTGTGTTTGTTCTGGCTCTTGCATTTCTCCGAGTGACAAGCCCCAGCTGAGCAATGCTGGTAGGGGATAAGCATTTCATCTTTTTTCTTGCACTGGATACCAGCTGAGCTGCTGTTGAAGAAACTGAGTGTTTTGAAAAGGTTGCATCTTCCTTATTCAACAGCTGTGTTAGTTATGATTAGAAAATGTTTCAGGTAAATTACTCAGAGTGAAGGTCTGTCTTAAGCTGGTTTTCTTTCAGAATTCGCTTTTATTGTAGTGAAGTCTTCAAAATATACTGTGTGGGCTTGTGTTGGTTCCTTATTGTGTTGTTGTTTTTCCTTGCTCATTCTCTAAGGAGGAACTAATCTGTAAACTTCAGGAAAAGCTTAGCAGCATGTTTGCCTGCCTGCTGGTGGAGCATGTGAAGCAGGTTGCAGATATTCAGTAGGATGAGCAGGGAGGCATGAAATGCAGGAGATGCTGGTTTGGGAGGGTAGCAGCAGGCTCCCACACAAACTGGTTAAACACTGGTATGGATTGTCTTCAGGCAGATTTGACCAGTATGAATTTGGGATGAAATCAATACTTAGAGTAAAGATGTCAGGGTCCTGTATGACAGGGGAAACAGTGGTGAATACTTTGTTATGAAACCCTGGAGTGTCTAATCTGCCTGTGGCACACCAAGTGATGTTGCTAGCTGAAGGTGGAGGGAGTTCCCCTGCAAGGGACTCCAAACTGAGTGAACAAGTAGAACAGTAGTAGCTGTGCTTAACTAAGCGTAGGTAATGTGTATTATAATGATCTGAACAGCGTAAGCATGTTGATGAGCTCTAAATTAACTCCAGATGGTCAGGAAAGATGTCAGGGACAGCTCACTTGCCCAACTGTTGACTGGACTGTGGTGGCTGAAACAGTAAGCGCAATCTGCCATGCAAGAAAATCAGGCTGTGGAGTGGCAGCTCCTTCTATGCAAATCAAATTGCTTCTACAGCAAAACTGTGTGATTTGTGCTGCTTATTTTGTCTGGAAAGCAGAAGAGAAAATGAAGGGAAATGAGGGTATCAGCTGCAGAAGGCTAAAAAAGAGCCTTATGTTTAAAGGAGAATTCAGTAATTGAGAGGAAGCAGATTTTATTATTAATATCAGGATGTTTAAAACTGCAGCTATTAGAAACTTTATTGCGGTTTGGAATGCCAACTCACTTCCAGGGGAAAGGGATTAAAGACTGTGAAAGTTTGGTGATGCATCTACTTATTACAGGAATAATTCCCTAAGAGCAGTGTGGCTTTTTACACTTACATGTTTGCAGGCAGAGCTTACACACGTGTTTAACAGATTAGCTATGGATTGATCTTGCTGCATTTTTAAGTGCACTTGATCTGATCTTATAAGGCATTTAAAATAAATGCTTAACCTCAAACTTTTGTAAAGCCTCTGTGGCATCGTGACAACTGTTCTTTTGTTTTTAGGATTAAGACTGGTATTGCTAAATCTGCACTTTCTTCCCATACAGTGTTTTGCAATTAATCCCTCAATTGAAAACATATACAAAATCTGACCACTTAATGGAAGATAGATTTTAAGTTGCTGATGAAAAAGAGCCTTCTTTGGAAAATTGCAAAGCTTGTCTTACACAGCTAGTAAACTGTGTTAATCCTGTATTGACTTTGATGATACAAATTTGGTGCAGAACTATGAAGTGCTGCAGATGTGCTTCAGTTGCTGTTGAACAAAATATTTACTTTCCTTTTTTTCCTCTTTTTTTCCTCCTTTTTTCTTTCTGTTGTCAGAGCTTTGCAGGGTGAGTAGTCATCAGACTTAGTCCTAGGGGAGGCTGCAGGTCCCCAGGTGGGGAGAAACTCCTCCAGAAGGACATACCAAATATTGCTCACGCAGCTTTTCCACTAAAAAAGCTTTTCCATATCTCCTGGCATCTTTCAGACCTCCCTGCAGCCCATTCTTCCTCATTGGACCTCCATCCACCCCTTTCTTTCTGCACTACTTTCCCATATCTAGTGTTTGGGCACTTCCATCTCCATTGCTTTTCAGTCCTGCCCCTGTTTCTTCTCCTCTCTTCCTTCATCATCTGTCTAGGAAGAAAATCTTGTCAGGTATCAACTCTTTACCTTTGAAGACAGTGCAGAGAAGAAGTGCAGCAAGGCATTGTTTGGCCATTGCCTGCAGGTCCCTGATGTCTACACCACCATAGGAGGTGCTGCGGCTCACACACTCTAAATGCTCCTGTTTTAAAGCCAAGTATGATGTGCTTGAGTAAAACAAATTCTTTTGAGAAATGTGAGCAGAGTTTAACAACAAAGGTGTCTGTCAAGATGCTATGCACAGTGACTAACATCCTGCTTTAACACCTCGTTGGTTTTCACAGCATCGTAAAGACATTTTCATTGCAGTGTGAAACCAATACTTACCTCCCCATATTTTCTTCATGCAGTATTTGGTTTTAGTTAATTTGTGTCTGGTTACACTGACTAGAAGTGTCAGGAGGGTCAGTGGTTAGGCTGCTGCTGTGGTGGTTGGGAGGCAGGGAGCTGGGTCTGTGTTTTGATAAGGACTTTCATCCTAACCCCCATGTCTTTGCACCTAGGCTTGCAATGAGGGATGAATATCACTTTCCTCATCAGACACACCCACACTCCATTGATAAGTGTGTTGTATATTGCAAAATACAGACGCTTGTCCTGACGGAGATTGAGTAGTGCCTGAGATGTACTGGAGGATTTTAAATGAGGAGGGAGCTATGGAATAGTGAAGTATGCAAAAGTCTTAGATTTGTATTTCACATACAAGTCAAGTTACAAATTTAGGCATAAACTGGTAGTTGAGCAGCTAACCAGTTTATTTTGGAAGCTCTTCGACTTCTTTCACCTAAATTAAGGTGTTAGATCTCGCTGGTTTTGAATGGAAATTCTATGGCATGAGCTAAATTCTTTTAGATGCCAGGGGAAATGGCAAATTCAGAAATGTAGAGTATTTGTGCCTTGGTGCTTAAGTGTCTGGATGGCCAGAAGGCCTAGTAATTTACTGCTAAAAAAGTCAGATACAGGATATCATGATGATACAAGGTATCGATACAAATCACTAGAGAGCACACTTCCATAGTCTGCTGTAGCTCTATGTATTTCAGGTCACTTTTACAAAGTTACCCATGTATGCTTTGGGGAGACATTTGCTACTGCACACTGATTTAAAAGCTCCCAGGACAAAGCCCAGTTTCTTGAGGGTGTTGAGGCCAAATACGTTGTATCCCCTTCTGTTTGCTTCATGACTACTTTTTGAGTGGTGCTGGTGGGAATTTTATTCGTTCAACTTCAAATGAGCCAGTTTCTTCCTCAAGGTCAGACATGTAACTTAGAAACACAGTTTTAGCTAGCAGGTTTCCTGAGGCACCCTCTGCAATCAGGGGAGATGAGCTGCTTGAAAGAGAGATTCAAAGCAGGAGCCCAAGGCTCACAGTTCCTAAGCGGTGGTGGACTCTCAAGGCAGGGCACAAGGATCAGTCACATGGTTTCTTTTTATCATATATTCAGAAGGAAATCAAGGCCCCTCAACATCAGTGGGAGCCTCTGCTGAGCACACTGGATTTCAGAGCAGCTTCTCAGACTCCTCTAAGCAATTTATTCAATGATGGGAACAAGAATTTCTTTTCTGAGCTGGGATCTGATTGTGGCGTCCATCACGAAGTGCTTTGAAGACAGCTTTGAATATGGATAGAGTGAAAATCCTTCTTGCTTCTCAACAGCATTGAAGTTATTATGAAGAAAGTTGCTGATTCCTCTGAATTCTCTGATAGCATTAACATGTATTCTTGTTTCTCTTTAGCCTCAGGCAGCTTTACAAAGAGATGTGTTTAGAGTGCAGACATTCACCCATACCCAGTAAAATGTGCCTGATGTAAAATGATGTCTCTTACTGTGTTTGACTCACAGAAAGCGTAATGCACGTTTTGTAAATCGTACTTTGATTCTTTTTCACTTGCTGAATGTCTCAGGGTATTTGTCTCTCTGTAAGTCTGCTTTAGCATGGTACGTCATGGAGCACAAATATTATTCACAAAATGCTGAATGCACCATAAGTGAAATGTGCAGAATTGGGTCACCAGAAGGCTCTTTCTTTCTCATCTTTAAGGCTTGAACAATTCTTGTCCTGAATGGTGGTCATCTATCCTTTGTTGACAGTTTACGTGATTTGTAACCTTGTGGGTGCCTGAGAATGGTTTAAATCTGTTCCTGAACTCTACAGACTGAAAATACTCCTGAAGTCTGTTGACAGCACTGAATAACACTTCTGGTATGATAGCTGACTAAATATTTGCTGTCTTTTTCAGACTAATGGACACATATCTGGGAATGGAGATGTATATCAAGAAAGGCTGGCTCGTCTGGAAAATGATAAGGAATCTCTTGTTCTGCAAGTGAGTAGTCACCTAGGTTATATTCTTCTGCTCTTGCATTCACGAGACTTTTTAATAGTATGTGTTCAAACCTCTGAGGACCTATTGGCAGTTGTGTTGTCTTGGACAGTGCCCAGAAAGCTTGCTGATGCCTGAGAGTTAGCCCTGATTAGGAATAGGTGTGAATTTAGATTGCATGAAAAAAAGTAAGGCCTTTCTTTATGTGTATCTGAATTCTTTTTGGATCTAGTCAGCTGAGCAGGTCTGCAGAACAACCACCTGCTTTATGTTCATATGGCAAAATGGGAATTGTTCTGCAGTCTCAAAGGTGTTGCCTTGGTCTTCCCTAGGCTCATTCCATGTGTTTTAGCCTCTTTTGTTTTTATTGTTCAGAAGAGGAGAAGCTGTATGCTATGGTACACTGTGTGTAATCACTTGGAAAGGAGAATAAATTACATGCAATGAGGCTTAGCTATTTGGTTATTAAGGTAGGAGCCAGTGGGGTTTCAGTTAATGTATTGTCACGGCAAAGGCACAATTGTTGGCTGTGAGATGCAGCAGCCATCCCTTGTGAAAAGTTTCAGGACAAGTCGGGAGGGGGGATACAGAATTGTAATGTGTCTGCCAGAACTGTGTTTGAAGTATCAGTAAGCATGAGGGGAGAGCTTTCCCTTCTTTCCTGTCACCTTTGCCATGCATTGTCTCCACTGGACAGCTGTGCTGCTGCTCCTCCTCCCTCATAGTCCTGTTTAATCTTTGGCCCAACCAGCACTGCTACTCACATACAGTTCTTCAGGTGACACATATGGCATGGGCGCAAGGTGTTAAACGTGCATGTCTTTTTCTCCACTATGCAGGTGAGTGTGCTTACAGACCAGGTGGAGGCCCAGGGAGAAAAGATTCGGGATCTGGAGTTCTGTCTGGAGGAGCACAGGGAAAAGCTGAATGCTACGGAAGAGATGCTGCAGCAGGTATTTCACAGCCCCATGTCTGTCTTGCTGTCTGTCTTCGTTCTGTCTTAATGAACTGCATTTTGCTTTGGTGAGAGCAGTGCACTTCAAGGTGTTGTGCTCCTTGATGTCTCCTAACTAAGTGGTAATTTTCTACCATATTTGTTTTATAGTCTTTGTTCATGGTAATGTCAGTGCTGCTTTATACTGTAGGAATCTGGTTCTGCCCTTCTTTGAGCCTTTCCTCACTGAACTTCAAAGAGACTTGGATTAAACCCTCTGGCAGGATGGGTGGATTCCCCTCAAAGCTCCTTGCTGCTCAGAGCAACTGTGATGGCAGACAAGTTGTTTTCTCATCCTGGCAGCCAACCCATGTTAGTACCCCTATAATTCAGATGTATTCTGGGTGCCTGCAGTCCGCCAGATGGATAATAGCTGTGTCCCAGGGCTTCAGATAAGTGCAAGGAAGAGGGTGATGCTTTTCCCTGTGAAAGAGGCCTTCAGCTGCAGAAATGAATTACTTATTTCTTCCCCTTGGGTATATAATTCTGTTCTCTTCCTCTTTATCTTGAATCAGGAGCTTTTAAGCCGAACATCCCTTGAAACTCAGAAGCTGGATCTTATGGCAGAGATTTCCACTCTGAAGTTAAAGCTTACATCTGTAGAGAAGGATAGATTGGACTATGAAGACAGATTCAGAGACACAGAGGTGAGTAAAACCCAAATGAATAAAATTTCCTGGGATTTTTTTTTCCTGCTAGACAGGAAGGGAACTCATCCATAAGGTTAAAACATTTATCTCTTCAAATAAAAAAGTGTCCTCTTTGGTAAACTCTGATTTTACAATGAAAGATTTCCTGAACCAGTTTTTTATTCTTGCCACCAGATCTTATGAGGGATGGCATTTAGGATGGATTTAAATAAAATCATGAACATACTGCGGTCTCCTGTCACAACTTGAAACTGTCATCTTCTTAGTAAAGCATGTTTGAGGCAAATGCTTAAACCTACTGCAAGTACAGAAGGCATGCACATGCACAGACACAGCATACTAAAAGACAAAACTTTTGGCTTTGGTAACAGAGAGAATGAGGTGATTTAGTATGAGGTCATTTTGAAGCCTCACTTCAGACTCCAGCCTTAGAGAAGCCCACAGCCAGGAGTCCAGCAGTGTACAGTGCCAAGTGGAGCTACCATCCCTGGCAGCATTTGCCTTGAGGCATTTGCAGGCTGTGCACTGCAGATCTGTGTAGCTGAACCTAGCTTGTGTATGAAGCCAGAAAGCCTCAAAGCAGGAGGGCAAACCCAATGTTTTTGCTGCCAGTGTGACTTACCCAATATCAGAAACCCCTTGGAGTCTGCCTAGGAAGCAAAACAAAATCTCCAGTTCTGGGTTCATAAATCAGCTGAAATGCCCGATGTTCATATTGTGGATATTCCAGATGTCATTCATTTCTAGAAAGAAAGAAGCAGTAATGTCATTACAGGAGATAAAAATTGCGCTTTTTACTACCAACTCCATTCCAGTTTCCTACATATTTTCCAGTGAAGTGTCACTGCTCACTTGTATTTCAAGCACAAGAGCAAAAATTAAGCTTGCTCTTGAGTTGCTTTCTTTGGATCTGTCTGAAGTAATCTGCAGACTCACAGAAGTGCACAGGTTAAAAACTAATGACTTGAATAATGTTCAAATTTGAAGGGTGGTGATCATTTAGGTAGTGATGGCAGTGTCCATTCCTGCAGGATAGCTCATCTGGGTGTGCACTGGATCCATATTGCCTCCCATTAGCTTTTCCTCTAGTTTGATACCAGTTGTTATGTGAAGGATCACAGCATTGCCTTAAAAGCGCCTGATTTGCAGTCCAGGTTAGTACTGTGCATGGCAATACTGGAGAAATTGGCAGGGGATGAGGTGGAGGGAGCTATTGAAGGTCCTCTGCATCCACAGGGAGTGTGTTTAAGAGCTGGCCGCTTTCACAGAATCACAGAATCCCAGAATCCCAAGGGTTGGAAGGGACTTCGAAAGATCATCTAGTCCAACCCCCCTGCAAGAGCAGGGTAACCTAGAGTACATCACACAGGAACTTGTCCAGGCAGGCCTTGGATATCTCCAACATAGAAGACTCCACAACCTCCCTGGGCAACCTGTTCCAGTGCTCTGTCACTCTTACAGTAAGGAAGTTCTTCCTGATGTTAACGTGGAACCTCCTATGCTCCAGTTTACACCCATTGCCCCTTGTCCTACCACTGAATATCACTGGAAAAAGCCTAGCTCCATCATCCTGACACCCACCCTTTACATATTTGTAAACACTGATGAGGTCACCCCTCAGTCTCCTCTTCTCCAAGCTAAAGAGACCCAGCTCCCTCAGCCTCTCCTCATAAGGGAGGTGTTCCACTCCCTTCATCATCTTTGTGGCTCTGTGCTGGACTCTTTCCAGCAGTTCCCTGTCCTTCTTGAACTGAGGGGCCCAGAACTGGATGCAATATTCCAGATGTGGCCTCACCAAGGCAGAGTAGAGGGGGAGGAGAACCTCTCTTGCCCTACTAACCACCCCCTTTCTAATGCACGCTAGGATGCCATTTGCCTTCTTGGCCACAAGGGCACATTGCTGGTTCATGGTCATCCTCCTATCCACCAGGACCCCCAGGTGCCTTTCCCCTTCACTGCTTTCCAGCAGGTCAACCCCCAACCTGTACTGGTACATGGGGTTGTTCTTCCCCATATGCAAGACTCTACACTTGTTCTTGCTGAATTTCATCAAGTTTCTCCCCACCCAACTCTCCTGCCTGTCCAGGTCTCGCTGAATGGCAGCACAGCCTTCTGGTGTGTCAGCCACTCCTCCCAGTTTAGTGTCATCAGCGAACTTGCTGAGGGTACACTCAGTTCCCTCATCCAGGTCACTGATGAAGATATTAAACAGCACTGGTCCCAGCACCGGCCCTGAAGGACTCCACTGGTCACAGACCTCCAGCTAGATTCTGTGCCATTGACCACAACTCTCTTGTCTTCTTCCGTTCAACCAGTTCTTGATCCACCTCACTACCTGATCATCAAGCTCACACTTTCTTAGCTTATCTATGAGAATGCTGTGGGAGACAGTATCAAATGCCTTACTGAAATCAAGAAAAAACACATCTACCGCTCTACCATCATCCCTCCACCTAGTTACTTCCTCATAGAAGGCTATAAGGTTGGTCAAATATGACTTCCCCCTGGTAAAACCATATTGGCTGTCAATGACCCCCTCATCCTTGATATGTCTAGAGATGGCATCAAGAATAAGTTGTTCCATCACCTTTCCAGGGATGGAGGTAAGGTTGACCCGTCTATAATTACCCAGGTCCTCCTTCTTATAGACTGGTGTGACATTTGCCATCCTCCAGTCCTCAGGCACCTCTCCTGTTTCCCATGACTTACCAAAGGTGATGGAGAGTGGCCTAGCAATGACCTCCACCAGCTCCCTCAGCACACAACTCCTGTGAGGTCTCTCTGCCCACACAGTGCTCCTCAGCTCTTTCATGAATAACAACAAATAACTCTCTTTACCTGTATACTGATACCTATCATAAGCAGCCCAAATGATAGATAAATGAGTTGACATCAGCAGTAAATGGTTTTACAACTTGATGCTTGATCCAAATGACTGCAGTGAGCAGGTGTATTCAGAATAGGATTCCACTGCATCTCCATTTGTAAACACCCTGTGTTTTCTTGTGCTTTCCAAAACAGGTAATAGAACTGATAGGGCTTTGAATGATTTTCTTCCTCTCTTTCTATCCTTATTTTTATTGAATATGATTAATTGCTGAGCCTTCCCTTCCTTCCTTGCCCCCCAGACAGCATTCTCTCCATAATTTAATAGCACAGCTCAGCACACCAAGAAGTCAAACATGGAGCTACCTCTGTTCCCAGGAAAATGGTTACAATGTGGGGATCACAACACGCTCAGCAACTCCGTAGGCTCTGTGCAGGCTTACCTGCATGGCAGCTGTGAAGATCTTTCTCTTTGAAATACCTTGAAATAAGCTTAATGACTCTGATAAAATAAGATAACCTAAATTACGTTTAAAAAGTAATTACTATGATTAGGGGCTATATATATTTCTCTCCTGGGTATTTATGCCAGAACTAATGAACTAGTACTAAAATGTTCCTCCCTCTCTTTGGAAACCAGAATGATTATAGTTTAGTGTGATAGAAATTACTGTGTCGTTTCTTCTTTGTTTCAACACTTCATAGCTGTAAAAAGGCTTAGGCTTTGATACTACAAAAGGGATAATATATCTTAATTTCCATTTTGTTAAGTGGAAAAATGAATGGCCAATCAGTTGTATAGGTCTCAGCCATGCAAAATCACTGTCAAGTATTTTGGAGACAGTGCTTATTCTCTGTTCACAGTATTTTATTTAACGTGGATCTAATTACATTCCTGTTCGAAGTAGTAGATGATCAATTATTTCAGCAGAGCTAAGTATTTCAATGAACATTCAAAATACTCTATAGTAAAACACATGATGGCATTTACACGTGATGTTCAAAATGGAAGAAATTTTGTACCCAAAATGAGAAAGAAAAACGATGAATATTGCTTCTGGTTTTATTTAGGGAAAAGGAAGTAAAATGAAAAAACCACATTGACATCTTACAGCAACTTTTGTGTAGCTACTGTCTCCTGCGGAATTACCATTTGGATCAAATTCTTCTTAATATCTAGGTTTTACTTATGTCTGTCATTGCAGCTTCCCATTCCAGTTGGTAGGCTTCTCTTATTCACCATTCTTTCTCTAAACAGATACTTTATTAGATCTGCATGGTTTTTTTCCTTTGTGCTCAAGGACTTTACTGTCTAGATGTTCACAAATACACAGCTTTTCCAAAGCTAATTGTGTACTTAATAGAGATTTATAATTGTTCTGTTCTTCAAATCATTCCAGTCTTTCCACTTTCTCAGCAGACACCAGTATTATTTTCCTAAAGGAGCACGGGTGGTCTGAGTTGGGCTGAGTTTATGTAAGAAAATATCGTACAAGGGAGTTTATTTAGGGAGGAGTCCATAACCAGACATGGTCTTTGAAGTGGGAGCCAGAGGGTAAACTGGCTTGCTCATGGGGAATTCTTCATAATTTAAACACCACCAGTCTCCTTATGAATCCATCTGAAAGCAGATGAATTTCTGAGTGGAGCAAAATGACGGATGTGGTTTGAGTTTCTTGTGTCTGTAAGGAAGCCTCTGACCCTTGAAGCTTAAAGTTGTCTTTGCTTTTCTGTGCCTTTCTCGGCCTGCTATGAAAAGCACAAGTAACATGAGCAGGGAAGGAGAAGGCTCTTGGAAATAGGTGTCTTTATGTCCCACCCATCAGCTCCATTCATGGAGCCATGCAAGGAACAGCTGTGGGGTGTTTGCATGGAGAGACCTGACAGGATCAGAAAAGAACCGCTTCATGGCTCTTTCCTGTTTTGGAGGGTTTTAAGACAGCAACATGTGTTATTCTCAGGGCAGGTACTTTAACCCATTTGTGGGTGCCTGAAGAAGATGTACTGGATGCAAGCAAAGCAGCTTCCATGCAACTAAAGTGGCCACAATGTGGGTGACTTACACTGCTGATTCATCCAAATCAGACAGGGAACTCAGTGGATTTTTGGTCTGGTCTCAGATTCTGATGAACATGTACAACACCCGGAGTGTCCTGGGGACATACACATCTCAAACATCATACTGATCCCTAAAGCTCTTCAGGTCATAAGCAGTTATAGTGATTGGCACCTTCAGGTTTCAGACAATGCTGTTATCTCCTTGCTGGGGCTTTGCAAGAGGGGGCAAGATGAAGTCTTTGCTGTGAAAGGTTTGTAGTCAAAATCAGTTGAACAGAGAATAGTGGAAGGATAAATGTTTCAGGGCAGCAAGCAGGAAAATGGAATACGCTGGGAGGGTTAGGATTTTTAGGGAACCTCAGAGCCATTGACAATCTCTACCTCTGGTAGCTTGCCCCGAGCTAAATACTTAGTGTGAGGTGTCCCTGCCCATGGCAGGGGCGTTGGAACTGTATGGTCTTAATGTCCTTTCTAACCCTGTTTAATGATTCTATGATTAATTCAGGGGAGCCAGCCCTGTTTAGGCCTTGTCTTTTTCCTCTGCTCATTTATGCAAGGCTTGACCACCTCTTTTATATTAATGAGGGTCTGTATGCAGAACCTGGTAAATCTTTAATGTACTCCTCTGCCTCAGAAAGATGAGAGTTAATGTAATTTAGTTACTGTGTTGTAGATAACTTATAACATGAGTTAATGTTACACTTGCAAGAGAGTAGTAGAAAATATTTTTAGGGCAAAGCATGCGGTAAGGACTGGCCTTGAGTTCTGTTTAACCTGTAGAAAACTGTACAGTATTCTGCCAAAACCAAAAATGATGGCTTGAGGAGAGAATAGCCCCAGACAGATCAATTGGCATAGTGTCAAAGGTGACCATCAGACCTGGGAACATAGTTTTGCTAGAGATCTCAAACACTTGATGTTTATAAGAAACAGCTCAATGTAGTCATACAGACTGACACCCATGTACATTTATGCTTAGAAGAGTGATGAGATTTACAAAGGTCACACATTGAAGAATCAATGAGGAATTGCAGGTGTGTTCAAGTCAAAGTTATACATTAGCAGTAGTAATTACTAATAGGATCCGAGTGTTCTGTATTTTAATTTACTTGGACTTCTGCTAATTGAGCTTGGATTTTGCTAAAGAAATACAGATGTTGCTCTATTGGTATCAGATTCATTAAGCTCAAATTAATAACCAGGGGCTTGTAAACTCAGAAAATGTGTCATAAGGCTGGAAGGTCGGTATTACTAGGGACCCGTGAACACCCCCTTAATGTCAGCTCCTGGATTGTTAGTTTATAAATTAGTAATCTCAATTATACAATTAGCTCTGAAAAAAAATGTGGTTATAGTTGTTAGCTCAGTGTACAGTATTGTGTGACATGGATAGGATTTGCCTTACCGTGTAGCAAACCGAAGTACCATACTATCTTCTTGATAGTTTAAAAGATGTTATACTGGAGTTCAGGTCCTCTTACATTTTCTGAGGTGCGTGAAGAGCTTATCTCTTTTGAAGAGTTTCCTGGTGATGATAGTGCATTACAGTACCTGCTGAGAAACTGTTGGGGTTTTTTAACTTATTCTTCTCTTCCCCCCTTTCTCCTCTTCCCCCCTAACCCCCTAATTCTTCACACAAATGTAACACTGATCTGGTGTCCATACATAAACTAGAGGTCAGTGAGGTATACATGAGGCAGAAGCTTGCTGGGCAGCTCTTGAGTTGTGCAAAAGCCACAGCGTTCTGTTAATGTGTTTTCCTGCTGAGCAGGAAGAACATTTTCCCAGTAAGTTGTGGTTGTTTCCTACAGAAGGACACTCTGTCCTGGCTGTCCCCCAGGCTTCCTGCAGGTCTGCAGCTGGCCACTTAAGATCCCATTTCCCCATCTAGAGGACAGTGAGGTTTGAAGGAAGAGTGCTTTGCACCCTGGTGGGCATTCAAACTCAAGTGCTCATTTGACCATGGCAGGAAGGGAGCTGTAGAACTGGTGGCACTCAGGGCTGACCTCCAGACCTGGTAAGTCCCTCCAGGAGGTGGAGGCATTCTGAAGAGCTCAGATGTGAGTTAGTGGTGGCTCCAAGTTTCTTCCAAACCAGGTTGAATTTGCAAAGCTCAGGTGTAGTGGCACCACTGATGCTTAAAAACAGATGCCATTGTGCTTGTAGACACCAGTGATGGCTCTTCCACTCAGCCCTCAATTAGAGTGGCTCATATGTGTGGCAGAAACCTGGATTTACACTGTAATCTCTTCATATTTTGAAAAGGCAGGTGATGGCTGGTAAGTCTGGAGAAGGGGGGAATGTGGCTGCTGTGTTTTGAAGGAGAGCTGCCATGCTTTTCTATTGCCTACTTACATCAGTAGACATCCAAGCAGTTGAGCAATGAGATGGGCTGTAGGCCTTTCTTGGTCCTCAGCACAGGGAACACAACTTCAATTTATGTCTCCCTTTGTTCTCTGCCCTCTTCTTCAGTAAGGCAGAAACTGAGAAATACAGTTCCTGGCTATCTAGAAGCTCTGACTTGCTTGACTTAGCTATGAATTTGGGTGGTGTGTCTTTGTGTACGGAGTGCCTTTTATTGCTGCTGTGTTTTTATGGTCCTGCCAATGGGTAGCTATTGTTCTGTTTTGTTTACTGAATTGTGTTGTTGTTTCTGGTCTTGTTTTTTCCCCTCACTCAGGATTTGATCCAGGAAATAAATGAATTGCGGTTGAGAGTGGGAGAAATGGACAATGAAAGACTCCAATATGAGAAAAAACTGAAAACGACCAAAGTAAGTGAGGCTGAAGGGAAGAAACAGTGATGGGTGTAAGTCAGGCTTTAGAAGTTTACTCTCTTCTCCCCAGTCCTTGCCTGCACCTTGCAAAATCCTGAGCACACTCATGCCCAGGGGTTTCATGGTACTCATTTAAGCAACAATAGTTAGTTTCAAATTTCCTTCTATGATTTTTCAGTTCTGGGCATTGTTTTCATGAAGAATAACTTACTATGCAACTGGCTGTTGAAGAGTTACATTACCTGTTTAGACCCTTATTTCATATATGTCAAGAGTCACCAGTTGCAGTACATGTGTGCCATAGGTGAGGCCAAAGATGAGCATTTATTTTCTCCTAAGTGTGCTAAAAATCAGGGATTTCTGAAGAGAAAGCATTCACCTAAGTAATTCTAGCAGTCTTTTTCTGTAAGTTGTCTAACTTCTCTTTGCTATTCAGCCTTGTCTCTTTTCTATCTTTAGTTTTCTCTCACTCCTCTGTCTCTGTTACCAGTCTTTAATGGCCAAACTTTCTAGTATGAAAATCAAAGTGGGTCAGATGCAGTATGAAAAGCAGCGGATGGAGCAAAAAAGCCAGATGCTAAAGGTGTAGTAGTTACTGGGTAACATTGGGCCTGTTTTGAATCTTTCATGTTCCACCGTTTTAAGGTCCTGTCTTGCATCGTGCTGTCATGCTCTGTTTTCATTAATTGCTGTGTGTTGATATGTACTGTTCCCTTTCCAATTAGATGTGGAAAGCTCTGCAGCTATTCCCTGTAAACAGGGAGAGGATTTTAGTGTTGTGAACTTTGCATAGGTTACACATAATGGAATTAGACTTGGGTTAAAATCATTCTCCTTCCAAGGGAAGATTGCCTCTTCTGTAGCTTATGTCCATTATTCAAACAGAACTTCTCCTCACCCTTTTAGAGAAAACTTTTCTTGAAAACTGACAAAAAAGTAGTCATTCTTTTATACAGTCCCCTCTCCCACATGTACATTTACATATTCTGTTTTTAATTCAGAGGAAGAAATACCCACCAACAACCACATGTAACTTTCGTTGCCTATGGATATAACAGCAGCTTCTCAAGTGACCGTGAGATGGTCTTGTTTTGGAGAAGCATGAGTCTTACATGTAAAGCATTACACCAGCAGAAGTAAATGTAAAGTAAAAAGTAAATGTAAAGCATTACACCACCATTCTGCATTACACCAGCAGAAAACCCATCAAAATCAGTACCAAGCGGGAACACTGGAGGATTGTATTGCCCAACCACTGTTCTGGAAGAAGCTTTGATTTCTTGACAATTTATTGTTGATGTATTTTTTATTATTGATGCTTTAGAGCAAAGAAGAAACAATTTAAGGGAATTCTGTAGTGTGGGCCATAGTTTGGGATGCAGACATCACTATATATTTGCAACCAACCTTTTGAGGGAAGCTCAGGGCTGTACCCAAGCCACAGTCTTCTAGTTTGGTTTATCTCATTAAGGATTTAAAAGGTCAGCTAGAAGCTCTAAATGCCAAAATTATAAGTCTTGCCTTGTTTTGCTTTGTTTACAAACTGAACAAATTAAATTTTCAGTGTTGGGTACATTTGCACTGAGGGTCCTGTCTTGATGATGCAGTTGCACAAGATATCCTCGGACATCAAAGAAACATGTTACTAAACTGGGTAGGATTTGACTTGAATTTTAAAAAGTTGAATGCATGGATCTGTGCCAGTCACTTGCTAGTGCAGATGGTTAGCTCTAAGTTAAAATTTGACAGCATTTATCTAATACATCCCAACTCCCCCAAACACCATCTGTCTTATTCCTATGAATCTCAACTCCAAGTTTCCTTTCCTAATGCTTGATCAGCAAACCCAAACTGTGGCAAAGGTACCACATTTTCATCTGAACTGCTTTCCAGTATGTGTTTATGTGCTTGATGGTGTCGTGAATGATTTTTCTTTCATAGAAGCAGTGGTTATTTCTGAAATTCTCCTCAGCCTGGTGTAAGCACAGTGTCATAATTGTCCAGCTTTGAACATGCAAAATGCCCTATAAGTACCAAAAATAAGTGTTTGTAGATTTAAACATTCAGCCTCATCACCTGCGCTTTTTTTTGCCTATGCAAGGTTAAATAAACATGAAAACTGGTTTTGGTTTTTGGTTTTTTCTTTGTCTTTCTTAAATTTAGATGCAAAAATCTTTTTTCAGTTATCCATGAGACTGACACTTTTTGGACCATAGTCCCCCTGATTTTGCCATCTTACAGACTCAGTGACCTGGAGTGATGTTCAGAGTTGGCTTTGTGGGTGTACCCTCAGCCAGTGTAAATGTCAGGGGCCCTAAGTCTTTTTGACCAGCTGAGGACCTATCCACTGTGCTTCATAGGAGGGAATTTTGGAAATGTCTCAGATGCTTGTGGAAGCTGTCACTGAGAGATTCTGTGTCTGTTACAGGATGAGCTACTAGCTTTGAAAGACAAACTAGAGCAGAAGGAAGCTGAGGTGAAAAGGTTGCAAGAAAAGTTGGTTTGCAAACTGAAAGGAGAAGGAATTGAAATACTGGACAGAGGTAAGAAGGAGGGAGCATCTATCACCATGTCCTCTTCAGTCACCTCAACTGAAGTCATGTTTCTGTGAATGGTTATACACAGATAAAAGCCTCAGTTTTTATATAATTTCTGTCCTTGTTTACCTCTTTTAATATATTTAGTGGGTGTTCACAATGCAACTGCTGAACCTACTGTCGATTTCTTGATCAACTTTAAACTAGTCTAAGTAATCCCTAGTTAGCTCTTTACATGGCTCGCATGGTGCCTCAAAAGTTGCAGTTTATAGTGGCAAAGAAATCTTTCAACTAATTTCAAGTTCCCCAAAAAGATTACACTGAGAAAGAAACTTTGTGGATATCTGTGCTGGACTTTGCTTGTACACCCCTTACCGATAAGGAAGGGGAAAAGCTGTACTACAGACTAAAGTATGGTATGTTCCAGCAAATCTTCAGTGTGGACCTGGCCATAAGTAAGCGAAATTGAGGACTGGTTCTGGGTTTGTGCACTGATTAAGCCTATTTATTGCTGATTTGAAGATGGTGCTTTTAAAGTACATTTTTTAGAAGAATAAAGCCACAAGAGATTAGACTCCTCCCCCGACCTGAGGAAGAAACGCAGTGTGTAGGTTGTCACATTTTATTCAATAAAATGTTCTGGTTTCAGCATACTTTTTTTTAAGAACACTTAAATGTGAACAAGGTCTGACTTTATTGCATTTATGACTACTTAAATGGGGCTTTTCTTCCTTGGGGCAGCTGTGTACACTGAACTCCCATTACCTTTTGGTTCTCAGCTTCTGTTTAGTTCTCAATATAGCTCAGCAGAGATCTTCTGCCATGATGGGCCATGTCTTTTCCGCCTTGGACCAATGTTAAGTAATGCTGTTTGCAGATAACACTGATTATCTGCTTCATTAGCTGAATTGTGCTTTCTGAACAAAATGCATACTTCATCACTTCGCTGGCTTTTGTTTTTAGTTTAAGACTAATCTATCTCTTTTGCCAAGTAACACATTTGCCAAGTGTTGGTTTAAGAGTAATCTATCTGCATACATCTTTTCAGAGGCCTTAATGTGAAAACATACAGTTGCAAAATATAGCCTTGAGACAAGTAATTGTGTATGAGAGCAGTGAGACTGTTTTGTGTCATTAGGAATGTTAGCACCAGCGGAGTGCAGGTTGAAATTGAACTGCTTGCTTTTCCACTAATACATGATGAATAGTCAACTCCTAAGTATCAGTATTGTCGTAAAAGTTATTTCATGTCATAACTTTCATGCTAATTTCAAATCCAATGGATTTTCCTGCACAGATGAAAATTGTAAAAAGAAGCTCAAAGATAAAAGTAAGGTTTCTGGTGTCTTTCCACAAGCATTTGCATTTCAGAAGTGCTTTCCAGAATAGCTTTCTGCATGTGTTTGTGAAACTGCTTTACCGAACATTGTTAGGTTAAATCATCTATAACCCTTAGTTACACTTCCAGTAAAATTTCAGAATAAGGATGGATATATCAGACTTGAAATACAAAGTTTTATCAAGCAAAGCTGATAAAGATTTGGTCTCATGGAGACTCACAAAACAGTTGCCTCTCGATGAAATGCAGTTGCTATCCAATAAACCAGATTTCATTTATCATAACTGAGTGAAACTGGATCAGTTGCTGGTTTAGCCCAATATGTCTAAATGCCTTTCATCTAGAAAGCCAGTCAGGCAGCTCATTTTCTTCTTGCATTTCATTAAGGAGGAAAATGTTCTTCCCACTCTGTTTGTTTTCCAAGAAATTTTAGGAAGTTAAAGCAAGGTAAAATGCTTTCTTGCCTGTGGATTTGGCCACCTGCCTATGCTCGTAACAGAATTTAAAGTTTACTTCATTTATGCAAGGCAGATTTTTAGCAAAAATGGAGATTCTTTCCATTCTGTCTGAATTTCCAGTCCAGAAGACCTCCAAAATTTAACCTGCTTAGAATGTACATCTTTCCATGTATTTATACTTCTTGTAAATAAGGATTATAGATGAAGCACAGAACACTGTCATCTGTATTAGGGACCTTTTCCAAGTCTGAACCACAATGTATATTCTAGCATGACTGCTCATCACAGCAAATACTTGTATCATTCCATTGTGCTGTCCTCATTTCTACATTCATACTGAAATAAGACTAAGCATCGCTGCACAATGCTTTCTTCATCATATCCATTAACCCTGCTGCTTTGTATAGTGGGGTTTTGAGATGCTGTTTGGGGTGTTTGTTGATTGCTGTAGTGATGATGTGTTTTACTGCATTCCAAATGTTGTATTTTTTATTTTGGACTTTCTGTTTTGCAATTATTTCTTTATTTGAAACGTGGACATAATGAAAATCAAGCAGTAGTTTAGTTCTTGACCTTTCCATTTTCCTAAAGCTTGGAGGGTGGGTAAGGAAATTTCCTGAATTTTATCATTTCCTTGATAAAAATGTCAGGAAAAAAAAAGGTTTTGAAGAAAAGGGTTTTCTTCTGTATATTTTTATCTAAAATAGAATTTAAGTGGCTTATGTTTTGTCTTTTAGTTTGTAAATTTACTTTCAGCTATTACTGAGTTGCTTTTAGTTTTGGTTTATTTATTTATTTTCCTTATTTTCTTACACTATCTTAATTTAAATTGACTTAGAGAACTGTATTGTGCTTTTAGATATAGAGGTGCAGAAAATGAAGAAGGCAGTAGAATCTCTAATGGCCGCAAATGAAGAGAAGGTATCAAAATCATTATTTTTTCAGATTGAGCTCAGTCTCTTAAGAAAATCTAAGAGAAATCTCTCAAGAAAATCTTCACATATGAACTTGTCACAATCCACTTAAAAATCAAATTTCTAAGAATCAGTGATTCACTCTATTCAGAAGCACAACAGTGCCTTTATAGTAGGGCACTTATGACCTGTTTTGCATGTGCACAGAGTCCTTATGCTGTTGTGTCATACAGTTCAGTGTGGCGGCAGTTTACACTGTGTTCTGAAAATGTAAAGAGCTTCATACAAGTCCCTTGGGCTATCACAGGCTATGTTTCTGAAAGAGCTTTCTATAAAGTATAAGCTATTTTCATGTATCATTTTGCACATTCATATGCATGTGCCTTTTGTAGGATGTTTTCTTTTGATCACCAAAGCCTTAAATCCT
The DNA here is from genome assembly GCF_012275295.1 of Melopsittacus undulatus. Classification (NCBI taxonomy): domain Eukaryota; kingdom Metazoa; phylum Chordata; class Aves; order Psittaciformes; family Psittaculidae; genus Melopsittacus; species Melopsittacus undulatus. The sequence goes on along the minus strand of NC_047531.1, from coordinate 81,324,198 downwards.
TTGATCACTGCTTTCTTTGTACATGGCAGATTCATCATATTCCACCTTTGACTTAATAAGGGAGCTGAAATCCACTTTCAAGGCTGGGACAATTCTGGTGATTAAGCAGATTAAGTTTTTACTAAATACAAGTTCTGATATTTCATAGCCTCTCAGGGTTCTGGGTCCTATCCCATCCACACTTCCTATTTCTTCTAGTATCATAACCAATTGAACTGAAGAATATCTAGAATTTATAGTTCTTATTTTTGGCTTGCTGAAAGAAGAAGCACTGTCACAGCTTTCCTTTATTTTAGGATCGGAAGATAGAAGAGCTTCGGCAATCTCTGAATAGGTACAAGAAAGTTCAAGACATGGTGATACTGGCTCAAGGTAAAAAAGGTACTGTACAATCAAAAGGTATTAAACTCTGTTCTCATTAAAATTCTAGGTGCCTTGTGGTAGTGTTAGACTTTTAGACCTATTCTCTTTGGAGGCATCTCTTAGGCAGAGAAAAGCCAATTCTTCAACTGTGAACTGGTAAATTGCATTTTTTGTCCAGGCAGCTGTTTGATTTACTAGCTGGTGGTAGTAACTATTATTGTCACATTGCTTACTTTCCTCTTGTAAAATGAGTTTTAATTTGATAAACTCTCAGGCTCTTTTTATAGCCTTCTGAAATGCCTTTCAGGGCTGGGCACTACATAAACTGCCAAAAATTGCTGTTCCCTGCTTGCATGTGTTCCTGGGGAGGGGCTGGTAGCTGAGCAGAGCAGTGCCTAAGCATTCATGTTCTTACGAGCCCAGCCAAGCCAGCACCACCCCAGTGGCTGCTCACCCTGGAATAGCAGTGCCCAAGAGCTACAGAAACGTCTGTAGCAAAGTGGATGTGCTGCCAGGACTGTGTTGTGATGACACGCCACATCTTTGGCATGTAATGAAGCCTTCACACACCATCAAATGCAGCAGCTGTGGAATAGTTCTTCTCCCCTACTGCAGTGGGGATGAAGCTGGCTTTTCCTACCATTTTTTTCCACACACACCCAAAAAAACCCTTCTCTGCCATCAGATAATGAGCTTAACTGTGGGGCTGAAATGGTCGCTGTAATACGTCATGTGTAGTGGTCCATTCCATACGTTTTAAGACTGGTGGAAGTTTCCAGACCCAGGAGTTTCTGATCCTCAAGGGTGATATATGTGGAGATGGTCATCAGTTTGTTGTAAGGGTGGGAAAGCACATTGTCACTGAGGGAAGAGGAAAGGTGGAGATGAGGGCAAAACACCCTGCTTGAGCATTGAAGAATTTGTATAGGAATTACTCTCTCATGCAGTGCTATGCTTTCAAAGACAGGAGGATGTTAAAAAAGACATCAGAACTTTCTTGTCAGTGTCAGCACTCTGATATTGATGACAAGTATGGAAATCCAGGTCTTTTGGTGGTACTGAAGCAGTTCAGGAGCAGCAAGTTGCTCATTGTGAGCAGAGAATGCCAGGTGCTGATGCAGGCTACAGCATTTAACTGAGACTCTCAGTTTGTGGCAGTCTGCAAACAGTGTAGTCACCTAAAATCTGGTGTTGGACTCTTGTGCAGTAGGCTGCATTTGTTGTATGGGTAACCTGAAGAAAGCTTAGAGACGTCTGAAGTTTCAGGCAGACTTTGACCCTTGGTCTCTTCCTAGTGAATAAGGGAAAAGAAATATTTAGTATGAAATCCCAGAACATAGCACAGGAAATAACTGCTCCAAGCTTGTTCAGTGTGTTGAAACAGATCTCCCTAAGTGCCCTGAGGGCATTTGCTGGGATTTTTGCTTCAGATGTGTGTCATCCCTCTGCTCTAACCCTGCTGTGCTGTGGTGGTTGATTTGGGAAGTGACATTCAGCAATGACTTCCTTTTACCTATTGTAGTCTGTCCTAAGAAAGAAATGAAGAATCCTTAGACTCTTCCCTTTTTGGCCCATAAGTGAGCGTGCTGGCTGCACCATGCATGGGAGCGAAGGTCATCATGTAACTGGAAGTAAAGACTGCTTCTCTTCCTCCAGGCAAGGAAAGTGATGGTGAAGACTTCTTGAATTCAGGGTCTGTTTCCACTGCTTTATTGGACACACCAAGTCTGACTGACCCAGAGAAAAGCCCATCCCCAACCCCAGTCACAGCATCTCCAGTCCATGACGAATGTAACATGAATATTCACGAAGAGGTATCCTTTTTTCTTCCTCATTTAGTGCCATCACTCCTTAAAAACATTACTTGTGCTAGATTCCTTTTGCAGATGCCAAAATTCAAGTTCCTGAAAAGTTACTTTCTGGGTTGCACAATTTTCAGTAATGTCCCATATCCTTTTGGAAAATTTCCTTTTCTTGTGAAAGCTGCTCAGGAGTTTCATTTAAGTTTGGTTAAATTTATTTTTCTTAATCATCAAATGTGGTCAGGAGACAGCAAATAGGTGTATTTGTCATGAGAATGGGCTCAAACTACTTTTCCTGTAGAACACAGGAATTACTTTTCATATCAAATGTTTTAGAAGCTGCATTTAATTTTTCAGGAACTCCAAGTAAACATGTTGGGACTTATATCTTGTCATATTTAAAAGGATGCAATCACCGTTACATCCTTTCAGTTAAATGATAAGTAGGCTGTGGTCCAAACTAATTTTTACAGTTGTATTTTCCAGTAATAAAACCATAGATCTCTTAAAGCTCTGAGTCAGAGCGAGGACTTGACTTAATTAAACAGCACAAATATAACATGAAGAAAACTAAATTAAGTGTTTAGAAGCTTTCTGGTATTCTCTGTGCTGCTGAGGACAGGAGTAAACCTGCAAAGGGAGCTACCCTTCATGGGGTCTGTGGTAAGGAGAGATTTAGCAGGCAGTTTTGCAAGACTTGGGAGATTTTTGTCTGTGCTGTAGCGTATCTGTGCAGTCATTCATGTTTCATCTTTGGTCATCATCAACTTCCAAGTTATTACTTGGAAGTAATCACTGTATTACAGTAAAAAGAAAGTAATTGCTTTTAAAAATCTTATTTCAGATCCTTCTTTTCACAGTTTATCTGTTACTCTTTTTTCATTTATGACTGCTTAATTTCAGCTCAAACCAGCGTAACACATATTCTTCATTCTTTCTAGAATTCCTTACAGATCCACACCAGTATTTTACAGATTTCAATTCCTTCTTTTTCATCAACATCCAAGAGCTCGGAAACTGTTGCAGAGAAACTGAAAACACAGCCTAGGCCAGATCCTGCAAGTGAAATGAGGTATTGTTGTTTCCATGTATTTTTCAATTGTAAATCCAATATTCTGGGGCATTTATTGAGAGTAAAATTCTGGCAGTTATTATGCTGACAAGTCATTAAGTCAGTTAAGCAAGGCTGGCATTCACTGGACTAGCTATAGCTAACTAAGCTTATGTTCATGAAGTGCACTGATTAAATCTTTTTCAGTAAGGAAGCATTAGTTTGGTTGCTCTTGCTTGTAGCAGCACTCCGGCTCTATACCAGCTGCTTTGCAAGAAGTGAACAGAAGGAGAGAAAAATTGATCTCATATAGCGAAGGACACAGAATCATTATTTTTGTCTAGGTTTACATCATCTAGGTCTGGCTGAGACAGTGTTGGCTGTGCTAGCACAGGTTCATTCCTAATGATTTGCATTCGGGCATTTTCTACAATTGCTAAAGACTGATGTAAGGCGCTGCCAAAACTGCAACAAAAGGACTGTCCATCTCTAACCTTGAGCTGTTACTGGAGCCCCAGCAGGAAACTCAAGCAGCACTTCAAAAGATCAGAGAAAGAGATATTCTTGCTGCTGTCCTTTGGCACGATGAAATGCAGAGATATTTCTTCACTCACTGATGAGAGCTCTGCCTGAGATTTTGAAAGCCAGATGAAATGTGTAGCCAGAGAGTGCCAGGGAGCCCAGGGTGGGGATGAATGGCTGTGCCTGATCTGTGGCACCCTCAGGCCCCCCTGCTTGAACCCTGTGGGTGCCTCCTGGGTGAGAAGTGGCCTTCAGCTTCCTCCAGTGTTTCTAAGCCTGCACCCTCCTTGCCCAGGTAAGGAAACCTGGTTCCTGCAGATGTGGACTGGTACTGCAGGGGGTACCGAAAAGCGCACTGGACTCACAGCTAGACCAAGGCTGTGCTAGAGGTTTTTCTTCTGGGTCCAAATCCTGGCTTTATCTAATCCTTGAATCTAAAGGCAAGGAAATCTTTTTGGCTTAAAACCATCATCAATCTCATTGTAAAAAATAGGTGCAAGCACAAGTTGATGTGTGATTTTCCAGCTCAGCATTTATTTAAGCTAAATAGTGCAGTATTGTCATCAACTTACAATGCAAGTTGTCTTTTCTGGGACTCTTGAGCTCACCTTGGTCCTTTATCTTTGGCGACATGATTTAGTGCAAGGTGTCCCTGCCTATGGCAGTGGGGGTTGAACTAGATGATTTTGAGGTCCTTTCCAATCCAAACCATTCTATGATTCTATGATCTTCTACAAGACTTGCCATTGTAGAGGAGATCTGCAATGTGTTAGTACCATAACAGCTGAAGTGAAAACAGGATTAAAGCAGGCTGGGATGATAGGTTTTCTGTATCAGCAAGGTATTTGGATGGGATCCCCAAATGCCTTGCTTTTTTAATACCTTTTTTTGTTTGCAGTGAAGGAAGGTCAATAGGCTCTTCCCCAGAAACTCAGCTGTGTGACAGCCCAGTGTAAGTATCATAATTAAAAATGTTTAGGGAACTTACTTATATGTGATTCTAAACTTGAACCCCCCTATCCCAACCCATTTTACATACACATGTAATATATAACAACTAATTGTAGCCAAGGTGATATTTCGTGGTGGTAGCTTTCTGCTCATGTTATGTCCTGTGTTTCATGATCATTATTTTTCAAGACTTCATTTGTGCACCTGTGCAGTTAGTTACTTTCACATTGTGAAGCATCTCTAATTTGTTTGTACGCTGTCAATATACTTGGAAATCTACATTTTCTGTACTACATGTGCATGTGATTTGCTTTTTTCTTTTGATAGTGGGGAGCGAAGATGGCTGACTACAATGAGAAAATAGTTTTAGTTTCTGCCACATAAGCATGTTCCCTAGGGAAACCAGTGGGAATATGTATGAACTCGGAGTTGAGTCAAAAGTGGTTTGGTAGTGAGGTGCCTAAGTCAACAGGGTTATTCTGGTGCACAGTGTGAGGCTCTGCAGCTGGTTTTGAGTGACTTAGTGGCACAACAGTATTCCCAGAGCCAAATTCTACTCTCCCTATGCTGGTATAAAGATAAGTAACTTTGTATAAAATTCAGTGGAGTTACTCTTAATTTATACCTGGTTATGGGGAAAACTTCAGTGGTAATTTTCTTTTCAACCAGACTTGGATGTTTTAGACTGTAAAACCTACCAGAAGATGAGGGTTATCTGGTCCAAAATGGAAAATGGAACCAAAGATAACATGCTTGACTTAATATGCTTGGCTTCTTTAAAGTTTAAATTAGTCAGAAGCCTATTGCTAAAAATACTATTTTTCATAGCTTTTGTTTATATCACTTGCTTTGCCTGTGTAACTTTTGCTTGTGCTTCTGAAAATACAGTATTAAATAAGATGCCAAAAATATCCAAAGGTAGGCATCATGTCACTGGAGCATTAGCAGCACTAATTGCAATGTAGAGGTTCTTACAGTATCTCATCATATTGCATGGGCTCTGATTAGTGTATTGATTGCCTTAATTCAATTTTGGTTTCAGTATATCTCATCATGTATTATAATGCTTTCTTTAAAGCTGACTCCTGAAAGTGTGTTTATGTTTGCAAATTCAATTCCAGTAACTTGGTTTTTATGTTGTTGTTTCAGAACTTCTTCCCTGCAGAAGTCCAGCAGCCTGAGCAGTCTGAGAAAAGAGATATCTGAAGCGGTTGGTTGGTCTCTTACTTCCTCCCTTAGAAACAGGAGTGATGTCTCTTGTGACAGTGACCCTGTGGACACTCTGTTGTCACCTTCTGAGAAATTCTGATTCAGAGTAGGGCTCCTTATGTCACATGTTAGCAATGATCTCATACATGTGACACTGTCCAGATTTTATTAGAGGAGAAAATCTGTTCATGAAAACAAAGCAGCTTTTTTGATTTTTACTTGAGACTTTTACTCCAGACTCTCTTGTGTTTTTCCTCAGATAATGGGTTGGGGTTTTTTAGTCGACAGGCTTTTCTGATTTCATACAAGAAGAAAGTCCCACTACCACTTCCTGCCTCTTTTAAAAGCAAATGATTTTGGAAGGCTGTATAAATTAATGCATGTAGAGTCTGGGATGACTTATGTTTCAAGTGATCAGGAGCACTTTGTATGTCTGGTGATAGCTTCAGTTTAGGTCTCTGGAAGAGATCAAAATCAGCTAGCCTCTAACAATGTTATCAAATCATGGCAATTCCTGTGCTCTTTTTCGACAGCCTACATTGTTTAAAGCTCCCGAGTTCCCTGATACCCAAGCCGCTGAGCTGTGCCTTATAGCTCAGGAGGGATGTTGACAGGACTGAAAGTGTAACCAGAACTTGATGATGACAGCTGGAGTTCATGGGTTAGGGGTGTTTTGTTCATTTGGGCAGCCAAGGAGTGGAGGCTGTGGGTGTTTTATCTGCTTGGCTTCTGCCCTGTCTGATTCCAGCTGTTTCCACTAGTGCCTTAACAGACTGCATGTGGCTAATTAAGTACACAGCTAATCCTTTACAAAGTAAAGCAAGGCAACCATATTTTCATGTCAGCTCACTGACCTCAAAGAAAGCAAGAATTAATCTGTGTGAAATACAGCTCTGAAGAGATTTATTTTGGGAGCAGAAAAATAGGCAAGGAAGGGTATTACAGTCAGAATTTAACTCAGGGTAATGAATTGAATGCTGGTTATAAACCATGACATTTTAAATGTTTTTATTAATCTTTCCCAAACAGGACAGAGACTCTGCACAGAAGCCAACAGAGGTAATGTGTGTGCGCGCTCAAGCATGTACATGGAGAAGCATGCAGAGAGCAAGTGTTGAAAAGATCAGTTTGTGAAATTGTGGCATGCAGTTCCAGAGGGGGAATAGCAGACCTGCAGACAAGATAGTGAAGAGTGTATGATGGTTGTCACCATCCCTTCAGTGTCAGGCATATAGTGTCTCACACATTCTTGTCTTCTCACACATGGATTATCTTTCAGTCTGGTTGAGCATAAGGTTGCCATCTAAGCTAACGTTTCCCCCATGTATTCTACTACTAGATAACTAGCAAAGTTAACTATTAAGTATTTTACTGAGCCTGTAATTACCTTTGATTAGTGTCTCTTTAAAAAACTTTGGCTTTACAGATTGTTTTCTGTGACTAGCAACTGTGGTCTGAAAAAGACTGTCATTGCAGAACAGTTACCCTGCAGTTACCACATGACCATAGTTTGCATGCAACAATTATTACCTATAAAAAGACCCAAGCAGAAATGACATATCTCTTGTAGGGTTGATGCTGTATCGATTCAGCAAAAGCCAAAAGATAATATTTGGATTATGAATGGGTTTGCTCCCTCCTTCTGTTAAAGAGACAGTTGAAGTGTGTCTAATGTCAGTCCTGGTATTTATACTGCCTGCTTGGACATAATCCATTAATTCTGGAATTGCAGAGCAGTGATAGACAAAAAGAGTTGTCTGGCACTTGGCAGAGAACTGATATACTGTGGGGGTCTCCCCTCTTTCTTTTGTTTCCCACTGCCCCTACATCTAGCAGTGAGGAAAACAGGAACCCTAGAAAGCTGAGAAAGTTTAAAGCCTTCCAGAACCGTATTTTTACCTTGTCCATACTTGTAAGCCAGCCTTGCAGAAACTGAGAAACATCTTAAAAAAGGCATGTTACTCTTAGAAAGTAGTGATAGTAATCATGGCTCCTGAGCATATTGAAATGAAGTTCTCGTTTATGTTTTCCTTTATGGCTTTTACATTCTGTTTTCTTGTAATAAGAAATGAGAGGGACTCTCCAGAATATCTGTAGGCAGTTACTTTGCAGTCTTTCTCAAAAGAGAGCAATTTCCTGATACTGAATCTTTTTTCCCTAACTTGAGCAGGTTAAACCTCCTGTGGAAGGTAATAATTTCGCAACCCTCCCTCCAAAGTCTCCTTCTCATGGTGCCACAGGCGACGAGGACAGTTTTGGTACCCGTAAAGCCAGATCCTCCTTTGGACGAGGCTTTTTCAAGATAAAAAATAACAAGAGGACTGCAAGTGCCCCCAATCTGGGTAGGTATTGTGCACCTGCATGCACATTTTGTGTATTTTGAACGATCTTAATAACCACTGTAACTGTAAGAAGCCTTAGTCTCACTGTGACTTGGTGGCACTTTGCTCAGTAGAAGGTTTGGAAAATATCAAACAGCAACAAAAAAAACCCTTCACTGATGTAATGAAGTATTTGATCTGTTTCAGCCTTGCTGTGATAGCTCTCCTGGGACCTTGTAGTGGATTGATGCTGTTTTGAAATGCTAGCTGTCTGGCAGTAGTTCACACATGGGATTTGTGGTCTTTTTCTTCTCCTGGCTATATCCTCAGTTTATCTTTCATTAGATTTTCAGATGTGCAGAAATGAGGCAGCAGCCTCAGTTTTCCTCTTCATGTGTATTTAAGCAGCCTTGCAAAAGCGATGGCAACAACAGGAACAGGATTGACAAGTTATTCAAGCTCACACAGAATGGAGGGGAGGTTGTTTTGATGTTGTCATTTGATGATATTTGCACTTAACAAAGAAATAAACAAAGTGTTATGCTTAATGCTGAAGTCATTGTTGCCACCAGATGAAAACCTACATGCATTCACTGCACTGCTGTAGTAGTCTTTCTGCTGTTCCAGTTCAAGCGTCAAGTGAGTCGGTGCATCAGATCTACTGCCATTCATGTAAAGTTTTTTGCTTTCTCTTGCATGAGATGCAGGAATTTATCGCTATCTTTCAGAACCCCAAAGGGTTATAGCTTCTGCTTTGTTGAGCAGAAGAGTATCTTGTTCTTGCCTATTCAAGACAATTTTAGACTTCTGTTGGAAAGAAATAACATACCTACACATTTATTATATGTTACCTGTGTTTGCCTGTGACATAGCATAGAAACTTGCTAGCTTACTTGGAATAGATGTACAGTCTATTCTGAGGGTTAGGCTCTTAGCTTTGGTTTATTTCATGTGTGCATTTGTGTAATTGTTTGTTTCATCCTGAAATTGTCTAACAAAGTGACTGTCATAAAGGATTGGAAGATGGGCCATCTAGATCAGGGTCCTGTAAATCTGAGTAAGTTATGTGTGTTATCCACATTTCGGTGCTTCTGAAATCTGTAAAGCTGGTGTCCAGATACTTGCCACGTCATGAGAGCTCATGTGAGTCACATGCCCTATGTGTCATGGAGCAAGTGACCTCCCTGCACCAAAGTGACTGTGGTGCTCTTACCCTCTCCACCGTAGAACTCCACTGCATTTCTTTTTTGTGAGAGGGGGATTAACAGTGAATTGGTAATCCTAATCTCTGTGTGAATTCAGTGTTGCGTGTGGCGCATGTGTCTCATGTACTCCCCTCCTTTTGTCTTGTATTTTGCTGATGTAAGTTTTGAACTGTGTTTTACCTTGTCCCTCTGCGTGTTCTCTCCCGTTGTGCTGCGTGTGGTTATGTGCGTTGTTTGGATATCTGAAGATCGCAGTCGAAGTGCAAGTGCACCTACTTTAGGTATAGTAGTCCTGCATGTCTGCCTGTGCCAGCGCTGTGTTGTGACTGCTGCTAACAGCTGGTTATGGCCACACACTTTTCAAACAAGAACTAGGCACCAGAGCTCTGCATTGAAATTTTTGCCCATCGCTAAAAGGAGTATTCATGTAACATCTGCCCTCTGCTAAAAGTCAGCTGTGCCATTTTGTAGTAACTGCTACTAATCAGAGATTGCGGGTTCATTTGCAGAGACCTTTGCTGTAACTTTGAGCACAGAGTTGCCCACAGACAAAGTAGTAGGTGAATCAGTGATATTTAAGTTCCAGAGGCACCTTTGTGCTCTCATCTGTCCTGGAGAGAGCTTAAAGGGTTGCAAAGCAGGGAATGAGGTGTATTTCCCAGGTGTTCACTATGGGGAGTGCTGGGGAGTAGGTTACATAATTCCTCTTCTAAGATGCAGTTATTTATTATATAATAAGCAAATGAGAAGTAATTAGGGCAAATGGGGATGGAGCCATTCATATAGGAAAAACCAGTCTAGTGGTGTGAGTGTTCCCTGGGTGGTTACAGCAGGGTCCTGCCTTAGCAAGCAGAACTGTGTCAGTCGGGGTTGTCATACAGCCACACAGTGTGCTTCTCGCTGATGAAGAGACCAAGTGCTCTGGGCCTGCTTGGTTTCCCATGTGGCCCATTAAATGCTCAGTGTTCTGTGGGGTTGTGTCAGTGTGTTGAAGGGAGTCAGGTACTAGGAGCAAATATTGCAATGCCTGCAAATCTCTGCTACTAATGCACCCAGCCTTGTCCTAGTATCCTCTCTCTAGAAAGCTGTTCAACTGTACTTTTTCTAAGCTAGCACTTTTTTTTCTACAAGTAAAGCAAAAATCACACATGCAAAAGCCTGGTTTGACATTAGCGCTGGCCCTCACTGGCAGGTATTCAACAGTGATCAGACCAGAATGCCCATATATAATCTTCTATGCAGCCTAGTTGCCTCATTGCAAGGTTTAATATCTAAAGCATTAGTGGAAAATGGGACATGTTCAAATGTATTCTGACTGAATCATCTAAACTTTGTCCAGCTGGCAAAGCCTGCAGTTTATTGCCATTTGTGGCACGTTGTGGCCGCCTCAGTGTTAATTCTGTGGCTTGAGACTACGTGTCCCAGCAATATACACTCTACCTTGATTCACATCACTTCTTTGTTTTTCTCCTGGAAACCTAAGAGTCCATTTCAAAACCAAATAATGGTCATCTAATTAAACAGCTGTGTTAAAACATGGTAAAAATGGTTACAGGTCTGATTGTCAGCCTGCTGCCGGCTGCCTTGCCATAGCTGCTTCATCTGAACAGGCTCATGCTGTCACTGTTTCCCAGCAAGTAAATGGCATAAACTCCACATGGTAGTTTAATTCAGCTATCTGGCAGTTGCTGGCACATCTCTGCTTATGTAGCCTAGTAGATACTGCAGTTATTTTAAATGATCTTAAAATAATTTTCTTCTTTGTAAGTTTGGTTTTGTGACAACTTCCCTTTTGGGGACAGGAGCCCTCAGGTTTGTTGTCATGGAAAACAACAGCTATAGATCAAAGACCTAATGTTTTTAGAGTGGGTGGTAATGTGTAGGGTCTCTAATCAAGAGAGGCATTGTGCATCACTCAGAAGATCAAGTTCGAAAAGAGACTAAATTCTATGGTGTTTCTCTGCAGAGGAACAAAATATTCCACAATTTGCAGAAATGAGAGGAAAGTGCCCTCCTGCTCCTGGGACAGTTGTTTGTTGCTGGAATTTACGGGATGGGGAACTTATGGAATACTGCAGGTTATTAGGAAAGATGCCTGCGGGAAAATTACTTATTTTTCTGTGCTTTGGGGACTCCTGGTTTGGTTCCCTGCCATGGCACTGAATTATTTCTGGACATCCTTGTGCCTTGGCTCTGTCTGTGAAAGGACTGTAGGAGCACTCCCCAAGAAGAGTAAACTTGGGACTTAATTCTCTGATTGATTCACAAGGTGGTTTTTGCCCATCTTGGATGCAAGGCACTTAACTGGTGCAGAGCCTTGCCTTGGAGTGTTCCCAGTCAGGCCCATGAAGGAGGAACACATATTGATTCTCCTGGATTTTCCCATCCCTCTCTGGCCTATTTCCTTAACATGGTGGCTCTCAATAACTTTAGCAAGAGCTGTTCCTGAGTTCAGAAGAGTGTGTCTGTACAGTGCTTCTTGAGTGGATCTTCATGGGGCTATTGTTTTCTGACAGCTGAAACAGAGAAGGGATCTGCAGATAACTTGGATCTGGCTGGCTTGCGTCCTTGCTCAAAAGAAGCAGATAGTCTACAGATGACACCACCTTCTCCGGATTCCAGGAAGAAGGCCAGGGGAATCAAGAGATTATTTGGAAAGTAAGTAAAAGATGAGAAATTGCTATTCTCCAGAGATGGGATTTGCACAGGGGTTTGCTGGGAACACACCTTCCCTTTTTCCCCTCTCCAGTGCATGGCTCCATGGTTTACTGTCTCAAGTGCAGGAGCCAGTATGGCATTTGACAGCAGGTAGAAGAAGAGCTACAAACCCTGTGTAGAAGGTCTTGACTATGTCGGTTGCAGTAGTAGCAGCATGCCTTTTCCTTAGCCAAATGTGAATATGCTTTCTTCCATTTAAACTAGACTCAAAAGAAGCCAGTCCACCACCTTCAACCCAGATGACATGTCTGAGACGGAGTTCAAAAGAGGAGGGACAAGAGCAACTGCAGGGCCACGACTGGGCTGGTCTCGAGACCTGGGGCAGTCTCACAAGTAAGACAAGTGGTGCAAAGCGTGCTGGTACTTGCCTTCCCAGCAGCTCCAATTGAGCATGGGACCTAAAGGAGGAGCACGGTGATGAAATGAAATGAAATGTCTCCTCTTGTGACAGACAGAAACAAGCAGATCTAGGCTGTGTCCTCCTTTCAGAGATGATCTTTGTAGGCTTGAGGTTGTTTCCTGGGTGGTGGGGTCCTGCTGCAGAGTAGAGCGTTGCTCATGGCTTCAGAGTAGTACAGTTGTGAGGCCATCTGAAGCAGGGCATGAGCCCTCACATGGCAATGACAGATATTCCTCTGTTATGTTTTCTGGTGCATTTTGGGGGGTTAAAGGCTAATGTGGAAAATCATGGTCTCAATTCAGAGTTTCAGTTGCGCAAGGCAGCAAAGTGGTTGTTTTCAGTAATATGTATAGACTGTGTTTACTGTGATAGTGACAGGAGATCAGCAGCAATCAGCACTTCATGGTGCTAGCAGTTCAGAATCATGGAATAGAATAGTAGAATGGTTTGGGGTGGAAGGGACCTTAAAGATCACCTAGTTGCAACCCCATGCCACAGACAGGGACACTTTCCACTAGACCAGGTTGCTCAAAGCCCTATCCAACCTGTCCTTGAATAGAGACACCCTCTTCTTTGTGAGACTCACAAAGAAGCTGACCATGATGCATGTTCTTCACCAGAGACTGTCCCAGTTCTCACAAAATACTAGTATATTAGGCTTAGGTTTTGGGTTTATCACTATGTATGAGAATAGGAGATTTGAGGCATGGGATTAATCAGTCTTTTTTTGGTAAAATCTCCTGTAGTGAGCTGGACATGCCATTCGCAAAGTGGACAAAGGAGCAGGTTTGCAACTGGCTGCAGGACCAAGGGCTAGGCTCTTACATAAATAATGGCAGACACTGGATACTGTCTGGGCAAACACTTCTGCAAGCTTCTCAGCAGGATCTGGAAAAGGTGAGAGATGTTGGAATCACAAAACCATTGCTATTTCCGTGCATGTAAATCATGTCTGTAAGATGCACCCAGGAAAAAATAAAACAAGATGAGGTTTTAAAATGTTGTCATCTGCAGTGATGCCAGATACTTCTCTTTTTAGTTGGGTTGCAATACTCTGTAATTAAACTAATAATTAAATGTGATTTAACTTCATTAAGCATGGACATACCAGTTGGCTATGCCACCTTCTATAAATATGCACATGAGAGTGCTTCATTATCATATGGGTTTGTAGCCTTGCTTCATTAGCAGTCATGTATGGTGCAGTTATCTTATGCCTGTGTGAGAAGGGTGTAAAAAGCTGCTGGTTTGGTGTGATTGTATTTTCTGCCCATTTTACACAGTGGAATAAGGGTTTGTTACACGCAAGGTGGTCAGTCTCTTTGTCTTAAATCATTACAAAGTTGTCTTTCTTCTAAAATTAGAAATAGGAGAAAAAATGATCCAATTTATACTTTGAATCCACAGCACTCACTAACGTGTGAATTTTCAGCTTTTAAAAAAGTCACTCACCAAATAGCCTGTTTTCTCACTAAGGCAGTGGGATAATTCAGAGCTGTAGTTACAATACAGCTGGAGTAAGGGAAGTGTGATATGCACATAGTGACATGTAATGGTATTATCAGAGGTGACATTGACTAGCAAGCATTTGTGGAAGTGTATATGGGATTGAAGAGCTCCTAGAATGGCTGCACTTGCAACTAAACCAAAGAAGGTGTTATGCATTTGGAAGCATTAATTATAGTAATTTGTGGACTTTCATATGCTCTTAACTAAATAAATCTCTTAACCTTACCTGTCTAAGTGGGGGGGAAGGAAGTAGTCCCATCAAGCATCATTCTGAATGCCAACATGGTCTATACTGTGGGATTTTTTTAACCTGGTATGAGAATATTATGGCAAATATCTTTGTGCAGTTTGGAATCCACCATATTTGAAATCAGCCCACCACAGTGAGAGGGCCTTTCCCTAGTGCTGAGCAGGTGCTAAATGATGCTGATACTCAGCAAATAGAAAATACACCTGCCAAGTCACCAGCAAGTGCTGTATGCAGTGTGACTCTGAAACCATTTATAATTAAGCAGCTGGAGAAATAAAATACAGTATTATCTCTAGATTTGATGTTTTCCTTCCATTCACAGGAGCTTGGGATAAAGCACCCATTGCATCGGAAGAAGCTTCAGCTTGCTCTGCAGGCACTTGGATCTGAAGAGGAAAACAATCACGGAAAATTGGATTACCACTGGGTTACCAGTAAGATTTTATTACATGCTGAAGCAGCAACTTAGGGGTTCCTAATCACAGCTAACTTGGGGTCCAAAGGATGAGAACTTGGCTACCACACTAATGTGAGTGTCTCTGCCTTAGGGTGGCTGGATGACATTGGCCTCCCCCAGTATAAGACCCAGTTTGATGAAGGAAAGGTGGATGGCCGAATGCTCCATTACATGAGCGTGGTAAGTACATCACTCTTCTTTTTTCTCACATCTTATTCATGTTCTTAGTTTCACTCTGCTTTTATGCACGAGTGTACCTCCAGATAGCTCACTGAAGACCAGGTGAGACCAGAGAGACCCTGTTGTCACTGAGCCTATTGTTGCAACTGCAGAGAATCTCAGAATCCCAAGGGTTGGAAGGGACCTCGAAAGACCATCTAGTCCAATCCCCTGCAAGAGCAGGGTAACCTAGAGTACATCACACAGGAACTTGTCCAGGCGGGCCTTGGATATCTCCAATGTAGGAGACTCCACAACCCCCCTGGGCAACCTGTTCCAGTGCTCTGTCACTCTCACAGTAAAGAAGTTCTTCCTGATGTTAACGTGGAACCTCCTATGCTCCAGTTTACACCCAGTGTCCCTTGTCCTATCACTGGATATCACTGAAAAAAGCCTAGCTCCATCATCCTGACACCCACCCTTTACATATTGGTAAACACTGATGAGGTCACCCCTCAGTCTCCTCCAAGCTAAAGAGACCCAGCTCCCTCAGCCTCTCCTCATAAGGGAGGTGTTCCACTCTCTTCATCATCTTTGTGGCTCTGCGCTGGACTCTTTCAAGCAATTCCCTGTCCTTCTTGAACTGAGGGGCCCAGAACTGGATGCAATATTCCAGATGCGGCCTCACCAAGGCAGAGTAGAGGGGGAGGAGAACCTCTCTTGCCCTGCTAACCACACCTTTCTAATGCACCCTAGGATGCCATTGGCCTTCTTGGCCACAAGGGCACATTGATATTAAATTCACATAACACCCTCCAACCTCTCCATCCCAACCTTCCGGTTCCTCCTGGACTGGACACTGGAACGGATTGCCCAAGGAAGGTGTAGACGCCCCATCCCTGGCACTGTTCAAGGCCAAGTTGGATGGGGCTTTGAGCAACCTGGTCTACTGGAAGCCTGGGGGGCTGGTTGGAACTAGATGATCTTTTAAGGTCCCTTCCAACCCAAACCATTCTATGATTCTGTGAATAGCTCATAAATCAGGTCTTCAAATTTTCTGGATGATCGTAGGGAGAGTGCTGAGGAAGGTCAGAGTGTCAGAGGCATTGCTACTGCTACAAGGATAAGCCAGAATGCTGTATTTGTCTGTGTGCTTCACTGCAGTGTTTAAAGGACCCCTTGAAACTGTAGTGGGGGTCCTGTGTTAAGCTAATGCTAATATCTGTAACCTATGGAAAACAGAAGGCCTGATACTGCTGCTCACCTGCAGGTATTTTCTATATTATTTCCAGCTTTAAAGATACTGTCTTACCGTGGAAAAGCAAACATAGTAAGCAAGAGCCCAGACCCACACATGAGAAATGGGCGATCTTGTGCTGAACATCTGCGTGTGACACTGATGTGCTCAGGCAGTGTTAGCTAAGTACACAGAAGTGCAAATTCTGTGGTCACAGTTCATGCAGCTGGGCCTTTGCTGTTCAGGTTGTTATTAATTAGTAGCAGCAGGTGGATTGTTTGTCTTCAGTGAGCAAACATTCAATCTACTTACCTATTCATGTGGGTGCACAAGTGAAAACAACCCAAGCCATTTCCTTTGAAGACTCTAGTATTAAGAGTCAACTTGTTTGAAAACAAGCTACATTTAATAGCTTTTGCATTATGTATTTCAAAATGCTTAGCACCAGCATCAGCATCCCACTTTACTGCTGGTCAGGTAAAGCCAACACAGCAGGTTTCCTTTGTGTAAGGTCTCAGGTAAGATGAGATAAGACCTTTTTTCTTCTCTGGAGACAGAAATGCAAACTGAGCATTGCTAATACTAATTCCTTCTGTATGACAAAGAAGAAATCAATCACACCCTTGTTCTTTCATAAGCCATGCCATGGGCAGACTAAAAGGTACTTTTTTATGCCATATTTGCATGTATTTTGAGTAGGCTTTGCAATAGCACTGGGAGAAAGCCTAAGGTTGATCAATCTCATTCTCCTCCTGTAAGACAAGCACAGTGCTGCTGAGGAACTGCAGCCACTGCCCAGGACTGACCTGCCTCACCTGCCTGGCATGACTATGCTGTTGAGTCCATTTTGGTCAAAAGTTAAATACTCGCTGCTTATGTAGTGGGGTTTGGGGTTTGTACATTAGTGTAAAATAGTAGAGCTTGGTCTTGTGTTAGGAGACTTTACTACTACTGTATTAACTGAATGAGAATGAATGTGAGTTAAGATGCAGCATAGGCTGTAATGGAAGGGAGCTTTGAGTATTCAACAGTCAGTCTTTCTTGTATTAAAAAAAGAAAGAAAAGTAGTAGGTTGACAGAGAAAGCATGTAGCGCACATATATTCTGACCAAATAGAGTCCAGTATTCATAACACATAAGTAACACTAAAACATACTAAGCCAGGTTAGCCCTGGCACAAGGATGTATAAATGTATCAAAGTCAGCCAACTTGAACTGGTGGAGAATTGGACTTCTGAGACACTTCATGTGTGTGTAGTAGTGCCTGTGCATGGTAGGACCTACCATGACAGTGAGCTGGGGTAAAGGAAACTTAAAGTGAGCCTCTCTGCAGCCTGGGTATGGTCACCCTTTCCATCATTCCATCATTTGTGACAAGCATTTATGAAAGATACAGCATTTGCAGTTGTGGGAGACCAACCTCGCACACCTTCTTCTCCTCTGTTTTCATTCTATCCATACAGAATGCTGCAATTTTCAGGATAATTTATTGGTTTTGGTTACACTTTTAGCTGGGCATTTGTGGTATTAATACTTTTGGCAGGATTAAATGCAGGTGCCATGTGAGTCTGATGCACTGTGTTTGGAAAGCTGCCCTGGTTCTAAATGGATGGCTGAGGGTGCGTCATCTTACCCTCTTCCCTCCTTGTTACCCCAGTTTCCCTACAGAGCTCTATACCCTGCTGGGAGAACACCACCCCAGAGCTAGTACAGTGCAACATGGGAAGCTTTCATTTTGGGACTGATGGTTTGACATTAATCATGTGTCTCATATATTAAAATCTTAATCCAGAATGTATCAATCAGGTGTGTCTTTTTAAGCCAGGGTCTGAAGCACTCTCCTCCAATTGGGTGCTGTTCCACCAATAAGTATGTTTATGTTTGATTCTCCTTCCTCTTCGACAGGATGACTTGCTGTCCTTGAAAGTTGTCAGTGTCCTTCACCATCTCAGCATCAAGAGAGCCATTCAGGTTTTGAGAATAAATAACTTTGAGCCCAACTGCCTGCGCAGGAGGCCGTCTGATGAGGTACTGCCTTAAAATGAAGCTGTGAAGAGGAATCCTCTCTGTTTTTATCCCCTCATGTTTCTAATTATTCCTGCTCTGCTCTCTCCTTGTCACCTCCTTCCTATTTCATTCTATTTCATTTTCGCTTTCCTTTTTCTTATCTTGCTGTTCCACTCTCATGCTCTGCCACTACTACCCACAACACCACTTACTTTCCTCCACCTGCCATGGTCCCAGATTCATGTTCCCCTTGCCAAATCTCCCGCTTTTCTTCTTAACCAACAGCTGGCTGTTTTGGCCTAGTCTCTGATGTGTTGTCTGGAACATAAATCATCATGAACTCAGTGCACTGTTCCCTTAAGTCTTATGTAACTCTGGAATATTAATGGTTGTTTCAAAATGTACTGTGTAAAAGGGGGAGTTTGGCCCTCTTACCAGACAGGAGACTGCCATCAGTTTGTTTTGGAAGCTGGATAGAGCAATGGATGATGAAGCAGCTCAGACTCTTGGATTTAGATTCATGATGTGTATCTGCAAGAAAAGCACAGCAACTCATGGAGCTAGCTAAATTTTCAGTTCTATCGGTAGCAATTGTAAGTAGTCCTAGTGCACAACAGGTGATGAAATGATGTGGAGCATAATACAGATCTGTCCGCTGTCCAGACCCATGGCCACATTGGTGTTGCTTCAAGACAGCAATCCAGAAAGAGCTGGCTGTTTCTTTCTCAAGTGCAAGATGGGCTTGCATTCATGAAGGGCAGGAGAGGTTTGTTTCAATGGAGACTGGGGCTGGGACAGCTGGGATGGGAAGTCTCCTTAACTGCTGCTCCTCCTGTTCACAGAATAACGTCACACCTTCCGAGGTCACCCAATGGACCAACCATCGCGTGATGGAGTGGTTGCGCTCTGTTGATCTGGCAGAGTATGCACCTAACCTGCGGGGGAGCGGTGTGCATGGGGGACTGATGGTAAGGTTTTTTGGCTGCCTTGTTCTATTTTGTTAAAAGAACACATGGCTGAGAATTGCGAGAGCAATGTTCTGTTGTTATCTGTGCTCCACACTCTTCTTATCCTGCTTAATGAGAAGTCGCTATCAACATTTAGTACCTTTTTTCTTAATGGACATGACTGTCTTGGGCAGAATTAGCATGGGCAGCAATGGCTCTGATTACGTGTATTCTCCTTGCAAGTTAATTTGTGTATGGTTTTCTCCACCCTCTGTCCTACAGTGCTGTACACTGCTATTACGCTGTTAAACAGCTGTCTTTCTTCTTAGATCTGGTCCTAGACCTGGATATGTTCTTACTTTGTGAGGAAGGCTTGTTACTTCTGTAAAATCTGCAGTTTCAGTGCCAAACCAGGATTGGTTTTAATTACCATCACAAACTCCAGACAAGACTTACACTTGCACAAGTTTGTTGTGGTGATGAAGAGGAATATCCCTGCTCCAAACATCTTACATCTGTTTATTTTCCATGATTCCTCTAGCTATGTTTTCCCAAATTAAAGAGGATGGCGGGTAAACATTTTGTGGCAGCTTCACACATTACATGAGCTAAGGGTGGATTCATCTGTTCCTTTCCTCTTACCTCCCAATTTTTTTTCTATTTATAACTCAAGAAGGAAAGCCTGGAGGTAGCATTTTATCAGTCCTTTTGTTAACTCTCTTCTCTCACTCGTTGTCGTGTCTTTAATATACAAACAAAAACCAGAAAGCAATCTTAGGAATCGACCAAGATAGGCATGTCTGTTGATGTACCTGAGACCTTGTCACACAGTACTGGCTTCAGCTGGATTCTCTGTGGTTTGATTAATAGGTTTTGGAGCCTCGTTTCAATGTAGAAACCATGGCACAGTTGCTGAACATCCCACCAAACAAAACACTACTCAGACGGCACCTGGCCACTCATTTCAACCTCCTTATTGGTCAGGAGGCCCAGCAGCAGAAACGTGAAGCTATGGAGTCCCCAGACTACGTCCTTTTAACAGCCACTGCCAAAGTAAAGGTAAGTCAGTTGGTCTGGGTTGGTGCATGAGCATCCAGGCAAGCATTGAGATCTCCACTGTGCTGGCTTTATCTGTGTTTGGAGGGCAGTTCAGTAAAATCTGAGAAAAGGGGCTGGCTGCTAATGAAAGATGCATGAAAGCAAAACTCAGCAGATCTGGGTTTGACACTTGTTTGACATTCACGTTTGACACATGAATGCACCACACCTCAGCCTCTCACATGCACAGAGAAGAGGCAGTACTCTTGTAGTTGTCCTTCTGTCTGTCCTGTAAGGTGTTTTAGAAGGGAGACTGTCTCTTACTATTTATGTGCTCATGCTTTAATGCAGTGGGATTCTGATCTCATTTGAGATCCTTAAAGGGTGTTGTCTGAACAATTGTAGAATAAGGGGACACATCTTGTTCCTTTAGATGCATTTAGCATGAAATACAGCTATTTAAAAGATCTTTATTTATTAGAGTAGTGCGGTTTTGACCATTATTGAAACACCAGTAAGAGATCTGTTAATTCTTTGCTGATTGTCTAACCTACTGTCAATTTTCTCTTCACTTGTAAGCCAAAGAAACTTGCCTTCAGCAGTTTTGGAAGCCTGAGGAAGAAGAAGCAAGATGATGTGGAAGAGTATGTATGTCCTATGGAGCTGGGACGGGCATCTGGAAGTGGGTCAAAGAAGGGTTTTAAGCCTGGCCTGGATATCCGAGTATATGATGATGATGATCTGGACAGGCTGGAGCAGGTAAGCCAGTTCTAGCAGTCTGCAGTCCTTGACTGTACTGTCCGGTTTGGTGGAGAACCTTGCTTTTCACAGGGAGCCTTCCTTTTGCTTTGGCCTGTGAAGGTCCTGACTTGCAGTCACATAGCATTATTAACAAAGTGTGTCTCAGCCCAGGGAGGTTCAAGCTGTGAATGCAGTGACTTTAGGACCTACTCCGGCATGACTGTTCTGTCCTGGTGGTGCACACTCCTCCCTTGCTCTGACCATTATTGCTGTAATCAAGCAGTTACATTATGTGTGGCACTTAATTGCCACTCTGTCATGGCATACAATGAATTTATTATTGATTCAGTATTCACTGTTCTTTTCTTTTGTAGATGGAAGATTCAGAGGGAACAGTGAGGCAAATAGGAGTGTTTTCTGAAGGCATCAACAACTTGACAGTAAGGCTTAAAAGTGGGGTCTGTGGAATAAGATCTCTGTTTCTGTAAGATGGGTATAAACCCCTTGGCAGTCACTAGTATTAAATAGTGATGCTATTTGATACAAATACACTAAGTACAACTTCTCTTTGCTGTTAGTGGCTCTGTCAAGCAGCTGAGTTTTGTAGTTTGGGGGCAGTTGCTTTGATCAGTCTCTGTGTGGCAGGCCTTAGTCTTTGGCTAGCTTACTGGTCTCTGAGGGCTAAAATATATAAAGTACAGTGTAAATTATGGATATACTGAAGCCTCATCAAACTCACGGTTAGTTGAGGTTCTCTGGGTTTTGTACACGGATGGAAGGGAAAAGAGAACTTGGTGCTACAAGAAGATACTTGCCCATCTTGGCAGGAGGTCCCTCTGGCTGGTGGCCCATGGTCGCCAGCTCTCCTCACAGAATCACCACCCTCTGGTGAGGGCAGAGGCCAATGGTTTGCCTTTGGGTGGTGAGTTGCCAACTGAGGGTCGCAGCACATTTTCTGGGTGGAAGCCCAGGTCCAGCCTGTGCTCCCCGAGCCATTTGGGCCAGCAGGCAGCAATGAGCTGGCTTTTCAGCAGCATGGGTGATAAATGTCCTCAGCAGAGCAAAGCAGTGGCTGGCAGGGCTGATGGTGGTGTTTGCTGCCAGGCACAGGACTGGACCATCCCAAGTGCCTGATTTCAGTTGCAAGGGCCTGAACCTTGACTTTTCCCTCCTTTCCCTTCCAGCACATGTTGAAGGAAGATGAAATGTTTAAAGACTTTGCAACTCGCTCTCCTAGCACCAGTATAACGGATGAGGACTCCAACGTGTGACAGTAACCACCAGGCACTGGCAAAGGCTCACTTTTGTATGTGCAAGAAACGCCATCATTATACATGACGGGCAGCAGATCATGTACTTTACATTGCTCTTGCTTCTGTTTCTTAGAAGTAACACTGGGGGCTGGAGAATTTAGGAAAATGAAAAGGTGCCTACTCTAAAGTTGCCATAAGAAACACGCTGACACTGGTGAATGGTAATTGTTTTTACTATATTTAATGTACAAACTGGTGATTATGTTTCAGAGTGTTGCATTTAATTTTATGTGGTATAATAGTGCTCCTTTTGCTTATTCATGGCCTCAGATAATACTTTATATTGTTTCAAAATAACAGAAGTTGTTAGGTAGAAGTATTGTGTCTGTAGATATCATGCACCAGCTTTTTCTAGGCTCTCAGCTGAAAATAGATGTTCCTGCTCTTTTTCAAGTTTATTTGTTCAGCACAAATGCCAGTTCTGCCCTTCCCACAGTATCCAATGTTGAATTTTAATCATCCATGCCCCGCATCAACCCCTCAGTAGCTCTTGACTGTTGCTCTTATTTTTATACAGTTTTATAAAAAAAGAAAAAGGAAAAAAGAAGTATATGAAGTACATATAAAAACAGAAATTTAGATTTTGTGAGAGAGAGTGATGGAAAGTTCGAGGTGTGGGGGAAGGGGAGAGGGTTGTAAAAAGAAATTATGCCAGTTTGCATACCAGCTGGTTACTGGAAAAGGCAGGCTGACCTTTGGAACTGTTTTCTTTCATTGCTTTTTACTTAAGTGCACAGTTTAATGATCTTCCATTTGGGATGATGAAACAATTACAAAGCAGGTTTCTTCTAGCAGTGACTCATGCAGGAGCTGCACACTTTAGAACACCTTTCTTGTTCCCAGCAGCAGTAGTTAGAGCATCCAAACAAGGTGATTAACACTTCTGTGCCATAAAAACTTCCTCTGAGTTGAGAGTACTCCCTGCATATGGAAGAGATATTTCTGTGCTGTAACTAACGTAAAGATGGTGTAGTTGCAAAAAAGTATAAAGTTATATAGAGAAATGTATAGGAAATATATTATTTCAGAATATTAAACCTAAGGTGGGACTTTCTCTCCAAGATTCAGCTATCAAAATCATTTTACCTTCTCAAAGCACAGCTCCTCTGCTTTTGAAGATCATCAGATTTTAATAACTAAGCCAGTGGAAATCTTTTGTCAGACTCAAGGATGTAACTCTGTTTATTACAGTGGTCATTCGTACGGTGTTGAACGTTGCATGTATTTTAGCACAATGGCATGAAGCTTCTTTGCTTTGTAAGGGCAAAAAAAGTACATCTGGAATTGTTCCCTGCGGTGGTGTGTTGCTGTACCGAGCGTTTGTGGCTTGTTTCGTCGCTCTCCTTGCTGGAAGTGAGACTGTTCCCAACACATTGCTCTCATGGTGCAAGGGGTGTCAGATTTGTGCTGATGTTGTGGGTGTTTATGAAACACTATTACCAAAGCTAGGAGAAGAAGAAAGGTTCTTACGGGGTTCAGGGTTCAAGGGCTTCCAGGGAGCTCCCATCATAGATTGGGGTAGATTGGAGACACACTCTAGCATTGTATTATTGTAATTTGATAAGCTGTTGCCAGCCTGGTTCTTTGAAGGATGTGCAGCACAGGCTATTATTTATGTAGCAAGATGAAAAACTTGATGTGGATCAGTTGTGTTACACATAATATCAGGTGCTGCCATTTTCTCTTTAGTTATTGGAGCCAGGCAAACAATCCATAATGTATACGTAAAATAGTTTGTGCTGCTTAACAGTTACCTACAAACAGATCCCAACTGAAGCTTTATTCAGTATTCCTGACGAATTCCTGTCTGTAAATAATTTGCTGACTGTTGTTTATTCCTCTGCAGTCTTGGGGGTGTTTGAGCTATTTTATTCAGGCAGAAATACCCCATTGTGGAATACCTGCTCTCAGCTTTAGGGTGCAGATGCTTGGGATGGGAATTCAGGGCTCACTTTCTGTGAATACTCTGTAATATGGTTGTTACTCACATGTAAGTTGAGCTTAAGACCCTGCTCTCCCAAATGCTGTGGAAGCACTGGGAAGACACGGTGCAGGCCTCTGAGCTAAAGTATTCCTCCAGGTTCAATCTCACTAGTGAATATGACTGGATATTCACAGGAAAACATAAGGGGACCCAGTAACACAATATTATGTGCTGAAATAGGCACAAGTAGTCTCTGATTTCTCTTCAGTCCAGTGCTATCCTGTCAACAAAGGCAGATGATGGTTTAAGTAAGTAAGTCCAGTGTAAGTAGCATTCTGCTCCCAACAACCCCATTCCTGCATTCACCAGTTGGAAGTCAGGTCATCACTTTGAAGCTGCCTGTCCTCTGAACCTTGGTTATTTTATGGGGCTGGAATATGAAAGCAAGTGATCAAGTCAGGAAGTTTATATGTGCATGTGCACACAATGATACTGTTGGGGTATTTAAATTTGCGTGTGTTTGAAGAGGGCAACATAACTATTGTGTATTGCCACATAAAATCCAATAAAGTCTGTGGAAAATGCCAAGTGTTTCTGAAACCTTGTTCTTTTTTAATATAATATCCTTTTTTCCCATTTTATTTTCATAGGAAGCTTGTTTTGTTCTATTTAAAAGACGTAGGAGGGAAGAGAGGCAAAATTGCACATACTTTGTGGATTCAGTTTGATTGTCAATAGTGCCTGCAGAAGGATTCAGCCAACAGCTAAGAAATCAGCTACCCTCAGTCTTTTTACTTATTTCCAGAATCCAGATTTGAACCATCTCGGGTTGTTTGCTGTGGTGTCATGAGGAAGCACTTCCTTGTTGCTCGGTGTGTACTCCTTGCTGGGTGCCAAAGGAAACACCAGCTCTGGCCCTTCTACCTGTATAGAGCTACTCTCTCTGATCCCAGGTGTCATTCCTGTCCCTGTGCCCTCACAGCCTTCATCAGTCATGGGAGCTCCAGCTACTGCATTGTGTTGCTGGGGTGAAGGTATGAATGATGATCAAGGTTTTACCCAGCATAGCCCAGATAACAGACCAGAAAATGCAGGATCCCTATCTTGTGACCTTAATTTCTGTGCTTTGTTAATCAGCAGATGAACATTACAGTGGGAACACTGAGGATAAACACTTTGAAACCCAGACTATAATAAACTGTTGTTGTCTGGTTTTTTACAGTAATGAGGAAAAGGTAGATGTGTATCCATCAAGAGCCTATGGAAATTAAACCCAGCTTTTTTTATGTTTAAATTACATACATGCCTCCAAACCTGAGGACTTCTGCAGGGCAGCCTGTTCCAGTGCTCTGCCACCCTCAACATAAAGTTCTTCCTCATGCTGAGGTGAAACCTCTCGTGTTTCGGTTTATGGCCATTGCTCCATGGGCACTGCCAGGGCACAACTGTAGCAGCAGTTACTACCGGGATACAGGCAACAGCCCATCAGAAAAGATCACTGTGTCATTTCAAGCACCCTGTAGAAGTCCTCAGGTTTGGATGCATGTGTTTCTCAGGGTGATTAAAAGAAAAGGTTGTTTCATGTCCAGGAACCACCCAGTGCCAATAAAATGACTTCTCTGTAATAGTCCTAGAAAGAGACCAAAGGCGATAAGATCAGTCTGGAATGAGATAGCATCAGCTAAAGGAATGGTGCCAGAGTTAACAACAAGAAAACAAGCAAAGGTGAATTCAGTAGGTGTGAAAGCCACTGGGCCTGTCGGGCTGGTTGCTGTTCAGTCAGCTGCAGAGAAACACACAGGAGGAAGCCTGACTGCCCTGCAGAGCAGCAGCGAGCTCACAGGGCTCAGCTCTGCCACTGCCATGACCTTCAGCTGGAGGGTGGCAGGTTAGCCATGTGCATGCTCAATAGATCTGGCTGAACCCGGTGCCTACATAGACTTTGATGGAATAAGAAGGGACTTCCCTGAGGTGTCTGCCTGTGGAAATGACCTCCTGCATGGAAAATGGGCCAGAAGGTCTCACACAAGGACAACCCACAGAACAAGGCTGAAACTCATCATCTGTGTAGTCTTCAGCTGAGGTGTGGTCCACATATCCCAAAGACTGAAGAACTACCTTGGATCCCCAAATTCCAGCCAGCCACAAACATGCTGAG
The DNA here is from genome assembly GCF_012275295.1 of Melopsittacus undulatus. Lineage (NCBI taxonomy): Eukaryota > Metazoa > Chordata > Aves > Psittaciformes > Psittaculidae > Melopsittacus > Melopsittacus undulatus. The sequence continues at coordinate 81,297,916 of NC_047531.1, read as the reverse complement.
TGAGATTTTTGGTCAACTTCATCAGCTTCTGCCTGAAAAAGGGAATGGAGGAGGGCATCACAACTGGCACAATGACCAAGCAGCAGCCCTCCCTGTTTGGGGTGGACTGGATTTGGACCCTGTCTGGAGCTGACAAGCAAATCAAACTTCAACTTGCCATGCAGGCTTTACAGCTGGCTGAGCTTTTCCATAGCTGAGGTGGTGGTGGAGGATTGCTGCCTGGAAGCTGCACTGACAGACGAGCGCTTCCAGAACAGGAGCAGGTTTGAGAAGCTGGTGGAGTTCTGGTGGGATGGGACTGCCTGGGCTTGTTCATCATGTTCTCTATTCCAGGGAAGCCCAAGGACATCCAAGGAGTCATGCTAGACAGCATTGCCAAGGAGGAGCAAAACTACCGCCTGTCGGGCAGGGATGCACTGTGGCAATTTGGCACCAGTACTGACGGCTTCCTGCTCACAAGACATGTTGGAAAACTGCCTTGGTACAGAAACTGGACTGAAGGAGGTGGGCAGCATGTACATAAGCTTCCTGTAAAGCACTGGGTACAGCAGTGGCACTGAACCCTGGCACCCTGGCTGCATGGGGCTCAGCGCTGCCTCTGGCTTTTCTCCTCACACAACATTCCCTCCACCCCCTTAATTCCCACCTTCCCCTCCAACCATCACATTCCCTTGGCTCCTGCAGGAGCCAAGCTGAGTCAGTCTCTCCAGGTTTAAAACAACAGGACTCACCTGCCAGAAACATGTGTTTATGGAAGGCAGTCATTTTTCCAGAACATTTTGTTCACCAGACATAAGTGTTGGCTGGAGCCAGTGAAAGCTTTATCACCCTAAGCCTTTGGGCGGTCATGGTAGAGCTGACTCACAGCCTTTGGTGCCTCTGTGGCAAGTGTTTTTCCATAACAGGAGGTTGAGTCTGTAATACAATGTAATGGTCAAGATTTACACCTAGCTTGAAGGACAATACCAGAGCTCAGAAATGCTGGTTTGGAGGTGTGAGCTTGGTTCCCAACAAAGAGGTAAAACCCCTTCCTCTTAGAAATGGCTAGAAATGGGCTGTATGAGAAACCTATTACCTGCTGCTTAATAGAAGATCAGTGTCAGGCTCTGGAGGGCTTCAGCACTGTGACTGAAAGGCAGGGGCAGGGTCAGTCCCAGCTGCAAGGCCTGTTCCTGCAGAGTGGCTGTGTGAGGACAAGCAGGGGCTGAAGGCAGTGACAGGTGCTAAAGCAAACTTGGTTAAATATCGATGAGTGCAGATGAAACCTGGCCCTGGAGATGCTGGTGGGAGTTCTCACTTCTCATGGCAGCAGCTGTAACTCCTCACCATGCATGGCAGAGAGCAGAAGTCTTGAGAAGGCAAATCAGGTCACTTGGAGTTTGGAGTAGCTCAGTGGCTGGTTGTATTTAGCAACTGATTTATTGCATTTCCCTCTGCTTTTTAGTGGCTAGAGTAAGACTTCGGGATTGCACCATTGTAACTACTTTCTTTCAGCCACTGTTAGCCAGGGAAGGAAGACCTGATCAGTTGACACATTGGAAAACTCAACTTCGTAGTAGTGTGAATAGCTTGGTCACTGCACAGCTCCTCTGCCTGTAGTTTTCTTATAAGTTTAGTCCTTTTACTTAATAGAAAAAAAAGTAACTTCAAAAGCTTATTCACACTTTATCCTCCCAGGGTGTGGGAGATGGAAGGGACAGCAGGAGTGCATTGGTGATTGATCCTCCAAGGTGGAAGGCTGGGAGAAGGGTCCCTGTGTGGCTGAGGGCTAGGCTGGCAAGCTGCAGCAGCTGAGAAATAAAGGGTGTTACTTAGGCAGCTTTCTATAGCATAGGTGTGGAGGCTGAAAGGTGAAGTGAGATAAAAACAAGCACACGTAGAACTGTGAAACTTCTTTTGCCAAGTCCTAAATGTAGCTGGGTATGGAGAAGGGAAGCCTTTTGGGTTTAAAATAGTTCATTGCAAGACAGTTGTTTTTAAAGAGCTGCTATCACTGTGGTTTCTTTCTTTGTAGCAGGGGTTTGGTGGGGCAAAGAGGAAAGTTCTGGTGTTTTACAAAGAAAACATGCATAGTTTTATGTAGACAACAGATAGTGGGAATATGTGGAATTAATCAGGAGAGTTGTGTTGGTTTGGGGTTTTTTTTCCTGTTTAAAGTAACAGCATAATCAGTGCTGCAGCAGTACTTGGTTTATAAAGTACTTGGTTTATAAAGAACCAGCAGAAGAGCTTTAATTTTGCATTAATTTGATGTCTTACTTGCAACTAGTATGTGTTGCTTAAGCTCTTCAGCTCTGCAGGGATACTGTTCCTCTGAAAACTGGTTGGGCTTTTTCTTTCGGATGCTTTGCATGCCTTTGGTTTTGGAAGAGGAAAATCAAAGTGTCTGGACTATAGTTCAAACTATGGCAGTTATACACTTGGGCAGGTACCAATGTGATTCATGTCCTTCAAAGTGTCCCTGGTACCTCGGGGATGTCATGCACCCTTGGTGTTTCTCCTGGGAGCCAGGGTACATTGCCCAGGCAGCACTACACTCTTCACCTTGTGGGTTTTGGCTCAGGCTCCAGGCCCTCAGCAATGTGGAAACCAGCCCAGGCTCTGTATCATGGCTGGTAATGGTGACGATGATCCACAACCAAGTATTTAACAACATAAACTTAACAATGTTCACTTATTCAGCCAAGCTGGACTCTCAGCTCAGGTGAGTCACAGCCATACCATGTGCTTCTGTAACCACACACACCGATTTACCAGGCAAGGTGCTGCCCTCAGGCAGTTTAATCCCATCATAATTTGTATAATAATAAGGTTGGTTAGTAAAACCAAAGTGAAGGGGTTGGATCATGTTGTTGTTTTTCCTTTAGGCATCATTTGCTAATGTATAGTTTAGTATAATGTATAGTTTATATAGTTTAGACTGTAGTTGAGCTCAAGAGCTCATGGAAGCATAGCTCAAGTGAAGAAAGGCTACCAGGAGACTTGCAGCACTGCTGCTTTTGGCTGGTGAGCTTAGCCAGGTAGGTCTTCATAGTAAGAAAAAACCAGTAGAACACCTCACCCCATCCTTTTTAAAGAAACCTTAAGAAGCATGATTAGCTTATCACAGGATGCAGATATCCACCCCACCTGGGTCCACCAGGAGTTTCTGACTCAGGCAGAGAAGATCTGGGCCCCTGGTGCCAGGGTTTTATTACTCCATCTATGGCCTTCATCTATAGCCACCCTAGCCCTCAGCCACACAGAGACCCTTCTCCCAGCCTTCTGCCTTGGATGTTCCGTCACCAGTGCACTTCTGCTGTCTCTTCCATCTCCCACACCCTGGGAGGGTAAAACCTCCATTCGCTGCTGCTCAGACATTTCCCTTCTGCTGCTGCAAGGACTAGTTTCTATGCTTAACTCAGGAAGCTGAAGTAAGCCCCATAAGCTGTTAAGTGAAGGGGACCCACCTCCTGTGAAGCCAAAGCAGCAGCAGCCCTTCTCATCCTGTTTCTCTCAGGAAGCTTTCCACAAAATGCCTTTCATATGGAAGGTTTGTGTTGCCCCAGCTGCTTTGTAACATGCACCTTAGTGATACTCAGCATGTCCTGTCAGAAAACTGAAGGAACACTCATCTTTTAAGAGAGAGGAACTGGCTCAAAGAAAATAACTAAGTGTGCAAGCCCAACTTTTACCACTGACTTATTTAGATGCTCTAGTGCAGGACCATAAGCAAAAGGGACTGTGACACAGTTTTGTTTCAGTAGATTATACAAAATCCCTCTTTTTATTTATTAAAAGAGCCTCACGGTCACAAGGAAGATGTACAAAACAAAGGCAAAAAGAGAAGATTGGAGCAATAGGGAGAAAAATGAAGACAACTTACTCCTTGACTTGCCATCCAAATACAGCTGCTTCCATCACACTCAAACAGAGAAAGAGAGAAGCACTTGAGTAAACAAATCAAATGGGCTGTTTCCTTTTTTTGAACCTTCCCTTTCTAGTGTTTTACAATTATAGTTGGTCTCTTACAGGGTTAAAGACGATGTGCTCAGTAACACACAGGTGACTACCTGCAAGAGACTTTATTTCTTACACAGATGTGAAAGAAAAGGCAGTAGTTGAATAAGCAGAGTAAGTAATACAAAACAGTTGATGTGTGATCAGTTACAGTTCTTTTCACAAGAAAACTTCACTGAATACACTGATGAGAAAAATCTGTGTGTATCCCACAATGATGTAAATCAGCAGCTCGATAATTTCTCTTGTATTTCTGCTTTTTGCCTCCCAAGAAGGGACTGAAACTTGAGTATGAACTTTGGAACACAATATTTACTGAAGAACAAGTTTCAGATGTACACATCAAAAATTCAAGACTTCAGAGGCAAGTGTCTAATTCATAAAACTAATAACAATATTATCCATTTGAGGTTCCTTCAATTAACTGTAGTATCTTTTTCTCTTCCTAATTCATGCTTAAAATGAACCTTTTAACTGCACAGTACCCATCTGTTGTACAGGCACAAAAGAAAACCTGGCAAGCTAGAACCTCAAATACCTACCCGAATCTTTAACAAAATGGTATTACACACCAACACTTGCAGCTAACTAGCACCCACATGACTTCATATCTGACTAAACATCCTTTCAATCACTCTGATTTCATCACGAGAATATGGTTTTTAGTTTCATAGGTTCCTTCCTTGCAGACAGCTCTAATCTCAGCAGCATCTCCATTACTTAGAAGCGGAAGGTTCCACACACAAGATGCCTTGAGTTTCCTAAAGGCTAGGGGAAAAGCTGCTGTAAAAGAAGTATATTAAAATAAAAACTAAAAAAATCAGAGCTAGAGTAAACAGCATGTAAGAAACAGGTTTAGGTCAGTGAGACATTTGACTTTGCTGTCAGTTTGGTGACTTAAGGCTGTTCCCATGCATCCTTACCAAGCAAAACCCTTTGGAGCTTTGCCTGAGCAAACCACGCAGGTGAGTCCCCCAGCTGTATGCATACCGCATCTGAGGCTGCCCTAGCTGGCAGTGAAACCTGAGCTCCCATCCTTCCACATCCATCTCTGGGAAACAAGAAACTAGAACCAGATCCAGTTCTCACCCAGCATTTTTTTCACTGCGCAGAACTACTTTGTACTCCTATGGCATCATCCACACAAACATTACTATCTTTTTTCCAGTATCCCACACACATACAAGCAAAAGATTCCAGCTATCTGTGGAACGCTACAGGAAGCCATCTGCCTTCTCTAGTTTCTTTCATTGCCCAGGGATGAGAACTGTGACCGGCTGGAAAAGTGTCTACAGTTTCGAGAGGCTATTCCAAAATACAAAGGAAACAAGTTCTGTATCACTGCTTACCTCTCTGTTTTGATTAACCAGGCAGTTTGAGCAACTGCAATAAATGGTTAATTATCCTTCAACTGAACACCTATTCTTAGGCTCCTGATGCTGCAAAGATTACGCATCAAGGCAAACACTTCTGGCCCTCATACTGTGAAATCTCTGTAAGGATTAAAATTTGGCTTAAGCAAAGAAAATAATCCAGTACATTCTATATATACTCATACTCCATCCCAAATAAGATACTGGGTGTGCACAGTGTTAGGAAGGAGGGTATTACTGCCATTTTTTAAGAAATAAGAGTAAATGAGTGTTTGCTGCCCTAAGCAGCTCTGCTGTCCCCCCTTGGGATGGAGTTCACCAGGCAAGCCCAGCACTGGGCACCAACTACCTTTCCACAATACAACTGTTTCTGTGCAACACCCAGTAGGTTTGGTAGAGTTGAGCTTAAGTGTCTTAGTTGCCAGAGATTCAGAAAAAATGAAGCATTTTTAATGTAAATGTAGCTTCCCAGCACTGTGCATCAGCAATCTCTGTAACTCTGCCCTGTTCCCCATTAAATGTGTTTTCTTCCCTTCTACACAAGACCAGTGAATGATCAGCCTTCTTTAGAAGGAGAACCTCATGTCCTTAGTGTAGCCCAGTTTGTCCAGGTTGGGAATGCAAGCATACTGGATCATTGGAGGAGGTCCACACATGAGGATCAGAACATCACTCTGAGGTGGGGGCAGGTGTTCTCTGATCATGTCTTGGTTCACAAATCCTTGGCTGTACTCCCAACCTGTAAAGAAAATTAAAGAAGGGGAAGGGGAATGAGGGAAAGAGGAGGAAATTACAGATATGCCACTTTAGGATGAAGCGTGTGGGCTTGGGGCTTTTTTAGTACCATTCTGGACTGTAGCATTTATACACTCCACTGGCACAAGTGTCCTCAAGTTATGCTACAGAGAAAATCTGCCACCTCCGCTTTTAAGACACAAAACTGATGTATGGAGAAAACGAGAGCTAGCTTCTAATAAAACCTGCTAAAAGCCCTAGGGAAATCTCAAGCAGAGCTGTGAGCAGAATGTGAATCTTTTTAGCTCCAGCACTATGAAGTAACATCCACCCTCTCCACCCCACTGTTTACTAGTCCACTAGGGGAAATCTAGCTGATGAAGTTGTTCCCAGTTGGAATATTCATGGTGCCATCAGTTAATACTAGGATTAAAGTTTACGCCTCGCATCCCCAGCCCTGGCTACAAAAAGCTGCCAACCTATTGTACAATAACAGAAGGCAGGAGACTGCACTTGGCCACATCTCTGTCTTAATGCATGCTCTAAACATGAGACAGTAAAATAACATGTTGGATTTATGTCTGTGGGGAAGGAGAAAGGAAGGTCACCTTCCAGAGTAAATACTGGTAAACACTCAGGTGTAGTCATGGGAGGAACACTACACTACCATTACCTGAGGTGAGCCTTATAGCTTTGGAAAGGCTGCCTGATTACACCTGAGAGTTTCTGTGCATCACTGTGTGAAGAATGATGCTACTGGATGCATTCAGACATGATACATTAAGCAAGAAAGGAGCTGAGAAATATGCACACAATACAGGATGTCTCCTGGCAAACACATGCATTAATACTTATAACTTAAGCTTCAGTGGAAGTAGAATTTTAGCTCTTACTTTCAGGTGCTCTGTCCAGTGTGTACCAACACTTAAAACGACCAGGATTCTGAACCTGGATCTCCTCTAGCTCAGAACGTAACAGGATATCCTTCTCAGTCTGCAGGATAAGGAAAACAATGATTATGCTCTGCATTTAAGTGCAATCCTCAGATGACCACAGAGCATTAGCTTTTCTACAGTCCTGTGAGATGGAACACATTATTCAGCTCTATTTTGCAGGCTGAAGAGACCAAACACAAGTTATTTCCATGACTATCCTGTGGCAGAGCTAATAAAAAGGTTCATAACATTCCCAAATCCTGATCACGCAATGCACTCCCCCTAAAAAATAAAACAAAAGAAAACCTCTAACAGAACACAGAGCCTTGTTCAGGGAATTAGTGGTAGCATGAGAAGAGTAAAGCCCTCTCTTAGCACTCCTATTACAAAAGCAACTTTAATCACAAAACTAACCATGACTGTTCACAAGTATCTCCCTAGCCCTCCGTGCTGTGCCATTCAGTCAGGAAACTGCCAGGTTCTTCACCTCTGCCACTTCAAGGTTCATCAGCACTGCCATTTGGTGGTTGCTTGGTTTTTAAACAGGACACATAAAAAATGACCAGAAGGGTCAATAGAGCTCAATAGAGCTCTGATTGGAACAATAAAGGCTACCCAGGGCACCAAGTTCTGTTCCTCCATGATGCAACATCACTGAAGAACAAAAGAAAGCCTTATTCCCTTAAGAGCAGCTGCAGTTTGTGAAGGAGGGAAAACAGTAGAGACTAAAAGTGGCACTATCCTCTGCAGCCTTAGTAATTTGGCATTGAGGACATCACCACGTCTGTAACTGTGGGAGTAAGGAGGAATGTGCCAGCCACTATTGCTGAGAAGGTGCCTATTTCTGGTTCTGCTGTTGCACATGTTCCAGAAAAGCTACTACTGGGTCTGACCAATTCAGAGCATGCTGGTCAGAAGCACTGTATGAGCCCATGTACACTGCCATCTGTAACCAAACACAGCTCTTTCAGGAGGGCTAAAATAAATTGTGTTTTGATAACCTTAAAAAAACACCCAAACCCAGCCATATCTTAAACTATTAAAAACATTAAAACCATCTAGTCTGTAGGCTTTCCTGACTGACCATTTGTCATGAGGCTGCTTTATACTTGTGTAGTTACTGGGTACAAGGACTCTTTAAAGCCAAGGACCGATGTTTACACAAGCTGTTGCTAATACGCAGGCAACTATTCCCCAAGTCCTCCCTGCAAGAAACAACAGGTTTTCTATGTCACTGAAGCAGCTCTAGCCCTGTATTACTCATTCTGAATTACTCATGGCAAATCCTGGTCTTCCTGCCCTGACACTGACTGCACTTTATGCTAACTCCTAGGGCTCAGCAGAAACCAGCTGCTGCAGCAACACCAGCCAGCACCAGAGGGCACCGGCAGGACGCTTAAGGAGCTGCTTTACTGTAGTGAAACGTTAGAACAGGGCTCTTGTTTGCACTTGCATCATAGCTTCTGGGTAGAAAAATCTTGGGTTTATAGTTCAGATGTGGTACAAAGGAAATAAGGAATGACAGAGGAGAACCTAAAGAAAATAATAAACCACAGGCAGGCAGTCAGGTTCACCACAAAAAATGGCTCATACTCCAAAATCAAATATTCATTATGATGGAGAAATTTAAAACCAAGGGATTAACATGAGAAAAAATATCAGGGAAAGAAGAGGTGTTGCAGTTCAGCAGCACACCACCATTTGGGTTGCCTGGTCACTGAAGTGCAGCAGTATGATAAACCTCAAAGAGCAACAGAAACACATGAAGAACTGACAAAAGGAATGGAAATTAAAGGCAACAGCCGTGCAGAATCACAGCACCCATAGCTGAGGGAGCCAACTGTTCACTTCAGCTTCACCTAAGGTGTTCTCAAACAGAAAGATTCCACATACAAAGCCTGCTGCAAAGCTGGGGAGTTATGATTGCTGAAGGAGACACATGTCCACCTCTTTCATGTTTCCACTCACAAAGACAGCCCTGAAAGTCTGCCCAAAATATTAACAACTTGCACAAAGGAATGCAGAGTTTTGAGACATTTATAAACTGAATTGGCAACAGAAACAATGAGACACAGGAAAGGGAGCATTAGCTGGGAGGAAAGTGACATTTCTTAGTAACACTAAACCCACAATTCACTACAGTCCTTTTATATGGGAAGTTTCCAACATTTCAGTTCCCTTCTCCCCTCAGGGTTTGTATTCCTGCACCAGACTTTCCCAGCAAGAATTTCATTTGCTGGGTGGAGTTCCGCTACTTAATTAAAACTTTATAAGCAGAACAAAGGACAGAATTACCTGGTTAGCAAACAGCAGCTGACAAATGGTAGGGTCATCTTTGTCTTTCGCGATTGCTCGAATGATCTGCAGCATAGGTGTTATCCCTGAAAGAGAAAGGCAGGCCAATGATGTGAGAGTGCAAAGGAGCAAAAGAGCAAGCAAGTGAGCATGTGAGAGAAAACAGGTACAAATACATCTACCAGCTGCCAGAAACCATGGATGAATCTTACGTACCAGTCCCACCTGCAATCATCCCCACATATTTCACTGTCTTAGTAACTGGTTCAGCTTTCTTTTCAGGCCGAATAGCAAACGTGCCTGGAGAGAGAAGATGGAAAACATTAAAACAAGCAGGACACAGTGCCTGTGACCCCTTCCCAGAATGTTCAGCTAATTGACTCTGTTTCAGCCCCGTCACCCCGTTTTCCCTCCCTAAAGCAGGAGCAGGAAACAGACAAAGGCGAAGATGTCACAAATTAAAACAAATCCTGAAAGATAATCAGTGCCTGCAAGACACGATGATAACATCAGACACTGACATGGGTTATTACTTATTCCCACCTATAGCATCAAGTCATCACTATTGTAATTTCCATTTGTTCATGTCCCAAACCACCAGTGATACTCAGAAGCCCAGATTCTGAAAACAGCTCTACACAAAGGAATCAGTCTGCTCAGAGAGTTTATCTGCCCCATGCAGATTATTTTAAGGGAAAATCAAAATATGCAGGGTGTATTTTTTGTATATTTATATCCTCTTTTTGAGCTTATGTGCCAGTTTCAGCCAAATATGACAGTTTGAAATTGCCCAAAATACTGTATTTGTTGTATTCACACCTCTCTTCATCCAGGATAATATGAACACAACATGCAAACTTGTCTGAGTTCTGCTGCTCACAAAGCTGCCAGAAGGTTTTTGTGACACATTTGTGGCTGCACTATGCTGAAGTGAGATATTTTATATTGACATAAAAGTACTTCCTACTGATAAAGTTAATTTTCATTTGAGATATTAGCATCAGAGAGCAAAAATATAAAGTGTTTTTATCAGCGTATAAACTATGTCCATATAAGCAAGCAGAGTATTCCTTTCGAGAACAGTACGATTAACAAGCACTTCCATAGTCATACAACAACCCCCCTCAAGATGGCTATTGACTTAACTAAGGTATTAGCAATTTCTTTTATGCAGAGATGCTAACAACAGCAAAGAATACCCATGTCTAGCGGGAGAGGGCAAGTATACTGAGAGTACCAGCCCAAATAATAAATAGAGGTGACAGCTAATATTCAGTTCATGCACCATCTGTAATTAAAATGCAGCCAACAGAGATTCTGTTCCTCTGCTCTCATGAGACCCCACCTGGAGTACTGCAACCAGCTCTGGAGATCTCAGCACAGGAAAGACATAGACCTGTTCCAGTGAGTCCAGAGCAGGGCCATAAAAATGATGAGGAATGGAAGACCTCTCCTGTGAGGAAAGGCTGAAAAATTTGGGGTTGGATAAGAGAAGGCTCCAGGGAGATCTTATTGCTGTATTTCAGCAGTTAAAGGGGCATATAAGAAAGACAGAGACAGGCTTTTTAGCAGGACCTGTTGCGACATGACAAGGGGTAATGGTTTTAAACTAAAAGAGTATAAATTTGGACTAGATCTAAGGAAGACATTTTTGTTACAGTGAGTATGATGAAACACTGGCACAGGTTGCCCAGAGAGGTGGTAGATGCCTCAGCCCTGGAAACAGTCAGGTCAGACAGAGCTCTGAGAAATCCGATTTAGTTGAAGATGTCCCTGCTCATTGCAGAAGGACTAGACTAGATGATCCTCAAAGGTTCCTGTCAACTCAAACCATTCTATGATGCTATATAGACTTGAACCCAGCTGGAAAAAAATGTGATCAGTATTACTATTGCTTTATAATGGTTCTTTTTCTGTATGGTTTACTCTGGATTAATTATATCTTCCAAGTCAGCCTTACCTTTTCCTTTATAGACAAGTAGGCCACTTGGTCCTCTGAAGTCAATAGTATCCCCTATTTTCAGGCTGTCTAAGTATTGAGACATCTTCCCTCCATCAGGAAACTTCGGATGGATACCCCTAAAGTAGATCTGTTAAAAATAACAACGAAGCAATTCATCCCAAAGCTCAAAGATGAGCATTTCCCTTCAAGTATTTAAGTACCCATATTCCTCATGCAAAGAACACAATTATTACATAAATACTTTCAATGCAGAATTGCCTGACAATAAAAGAGAAGCACCGAGTTTTCCAAAAAGGATTAAAATGCCTCTCTTGCCCCAGTTTATATCAGATTGGACACAGACTGGCAATTTCTCCATTGTATTTCTGTAACATAGAACATATCTCTAAACAATCAAACTAACTTCTGAGAAAGATCCCTGACAGCTCAGTTGCAAAGGGATGTACCCAAACATTGTTCTTGGGATGCCAACTGTTTGCATCTCAAAGTTAGAGTAACAAAAAAAGTGTATACCAACTAACTGAATATTCAACCATTCACCAACAGGTATCAGTGATTGTAGTTACATTGCTGGAACCCTGCTGGGGTTTTCTGGTTTAAATCCCATGGATGTGAAAGGGCTCAAGCTGAAACTAGCTACATTTTCATAAGAACAGCATCATTTGCATGCATGGGGAGCCACACTGGGAAGGAGTCTTGTGAAATGTTTCTCTTTAGGTTAGAGATTTACATTTTTCCCTTGTCATGTCTTCAACACCATGCTCACGAAGATAAGTAGGCAGTAAAAGACAAATTCATGTCCAGTTTCACAATAACTGAATAAATTGTTATTAGTTGTAAGGAAGAAAAAAATCTTGAGTAAAGTACTAAGAAAATCCAATGCAGATATTCAGGTTTTAAACTTAAGTCAGCTTTAAATATATCTGCTTAGTCCAGCTACCTAGAGGCAAAACCCAAGTACATTATCACAAGACTCAAACCCACATTCTTGTCAATTACATCAGTCATTCACTGTCTGGATCAGTAACAATAATGATCATCACTCTTAATGATCATAATGACCATGTTACACTCACTTCAGAAGAAACTGGCAGTTTAGGCCAGGTTAATTCCCTGTTTCAGAAGAATTAAAAATGTGTGTACACATCTGCAGGTCTACACAGATTCTGGAAAACTGCAATATGCAAATACAGAAAATTAAGCAGCATCTCACGAGACACACTCACTGCAGAAGTGCTTGCAAAATGCCATATGGATTGTAGGTAACTCCAGATCACATATTAAAACAGTGGAAGTCTGCAGTGGCACACACCTGAACAGAAGCCAGCACACCAGACTTCACATAGCACTGCAAGTGTAAAGGTGGGGTCAGAGGCTGCCCAGCCTGGTAAAAGAGTGTGACATTCTCACCTTGACAACAAGATCCACAAAGCCCTTGTCATCATCACTGGAAACTGGAGTGTAAGGTCTCACAACCAGAGCTCCATCAATCCGTGCAGACAAGTGGATATGCTGTCCTGTGTGGAGGGAAGAGAGAAAGCAGTTTGCTTTCAAAAGATTTTCCTTTTGGTGGATGTACTGACTTGGTACAGACTGCAAACTCCATGTCAAAGTTGTCCCAACAACCTTGTTTTGGGGAGCCACTTTTTCCTCTCTCATGCTTCTGGAATGTAGCACCTTGCACATTCAACCATGCACAGATTCTATTTGTAAGGGCAGACAACACTGCTGCTAATTTTATGTGTCAATCATATCTGTTCTAATGGTTTTTACAGTTCCCAAAGCTCTAACTGTATGTGAGATCTTGCAAAGATGTGGACTCCAGAGGGGAAAACTGTCAAGTGCTGTTCACACTTCTTTATTAATGTGTTAGTTATAACTGTTAAAAGTTCTGTTACAACTGAGTTTATAACTGTACTTTGACCACAGATGGCTCATGTCTATGAGGAGGTCTTCTAGCCACCATTGCTCAGGCTGCCTAGATATAAAGCATTTTTCTAACTCTGCTATTTCTCCAGCTTAACATCTGAGTGCAGTGATCACATTTCAATCTGTCACACATTCACTGAAATCTATACAAACGGTTTCATTTCTCAATGTCCACGTTTCTGATGAAAAAAAACCACCTAGAATCAACTCTTTTGAAAGAGTTTCCTATAAAATTCCAACATCCTGAAGAGACCTAAGTGGAGAATATTTAGGGGAGGATTTGGTCTTTGTTATTTTGTCACTACCATGTCAACAAACTACCTCTTAAGATAGAATGCAGCTCTCCAAAGATGGTGCAGTTCGTCTGCCTGCTATGGAAACACAAACTGGGGATTTTACCAGTTTGCCAAGCCAGAGGACCAGTAAGGCAAAGCAGTGAGTGAATGAAGACGTGCTACCGGGTGACTTGGGAAATGAGCAACCATAGCTCACTTGAAGACATCATGTAAAGGTGATTCAAATAACCCTCTCAGCAAAACCTACACACATCTGGTACCACTCATGTTTCCTGCTAGGGAAAACCTGAAGGCAGCTGCAGCAGCAGCCTCCCATTCCTATTCCAGCCTAGGAGCAGCCGCACCACTCCCTCCTCCAGGAAGAGCCCCATGGTGACCACTGCAGACAGTGAACCCGGGCAGACAGTACCACTGCTGTGGCATGTCTCACAACAACTGGTGCAAATACCAAAAAGGTGCTCTTCCCAAAGGGAAAACACGCCTTAGGCTCTTACTTGTTATAGCTCTACCCCACCCTGACAGGACAGCAGCGGGCAGCCTCCCCATGGGGCCACACACAATCCCACTCTTACTCAGAGTGAGTCACTTCTTTTCCTGTAACGCCCCAGCTGGCAGTAGAAACAAAATGCTGGTGCTGGACTAAAGATGTAGAGTGCACACCAGTATCTGTCCTACGGCTGCCACGCCTGCTGCTCCCAGCTGCTTTCACCACCCTCACCAGCTTTCAGTTCTCCTTGTTTCCCAAGTCTCGCCCAGTAAACCACTCAGTCACCCACAGATCAGACTGTGCAGAGGACCTTAGGGAGCATGACTGTGCTGCTCCTGGGACTGTGCAGGGCCAGGGACATGCCTTCTCGAGCTGTGCTGAAGTAACTGGCTGATTTGCCCTGACCTTACTAAAACACTGGAGGAAGCCATGGCATGCAGCAGGCCAAATTCAGCCCAGATGCCTTCTTTTCTGTTAGCATGCAGGACAAGAGCAATTAAGAGAGGTGAGACAGCTCACTCCTCAATGTTCATCAGGGGGTAAGGGCAGAAAATTAGCTTTGCCCTCATGGCTACTTAGCAAGATAAAGAAAATAATATATCCTAAAGAACAGAGAACCTAAACACTATGGACTGTAATGCTGGAAAGCTGCTATAGTACTACCATGAAACACCTGATTCACAGATCATTGCAACAGGTTGCTAAAGCAGAAGTCTCTATTAAACAGAAGTGATAATTAAATGTTCTTTACGTAAGCAGTAGGAAACAATAGCACTAAGCTATTATGGAAGGCAACATACCACATGGCAAGGCCTAAGGAAACATCTACTGCATGGTGATTAAGACGTTCCATGAGACTGGCTGCAAATTCAGAAGCGACTAGATCATCTGGTAAACCACATGCATTAGAGGAGAATTTGCAGGGAACATGGCTTCAAGGGATGGAAAGGGACCGCTGAGGCCAAGCACCATGGGAATAACACACACTGGAATGTTGAGACTGGAAAAATAAGTAAAGACCAATGTTTGTTTCTACTGTCTTCACAGAAACAAGATGGATGTACACTCTCTGTAAGTACACACAAGTTCAGGCCCTGCAGATGACTCACAGCATGAGGATAGTCTTGCAAAGCTCTAAATACTAGCTCAAACTATGTGGACAGTATTCAAAATTCAACAGTTCAAAATGTAGGGGAAAATATCCCTCCAAAATCTCTCATAATATAATTAACCACATGTGGATTCTCAGGAAGGACAAACAGCACATACCTACAGGAAGGCCCAGAACATGATCTATGGAAGGGAGAGCAAATCGGAATCTTCTTGTGTCATGACTAACTTCCTGAAAGAGGAAAATGAATAGAACAGTCAGCTATGGCACTGAGATTTAATTCTTGTGATTTCACTTGTAAAACCAATGCACTGCTCTGGCTTCCTGCAGGACTGAATATCTGGGGGAGAGCAGCATCCTAACTGAAACGTTTGCATAACACAAATACAAACTGCTCTGAACGTAGCAATCCTGCAGAGGTCAACTCTTCATTCAAACTCCCTGAAAACTTAACTTCATCTCAAGATATTTTAGAAGCAGCACAGAAATAAAAATAGAAATAAAGCAAATGCAAGTACATTTTGTATATTTATATGTGAATAGCAAAACTTAGTAACATACTCACATGCAGATTGAGACTGAACTATAACTTTCTACATAGCATGAACATTTACGCTGCCTTCTGCAAGAAGGCCACTGGACAGAAATTAGTCAGTTCTTCAATTCTCATTTAAGTTTAAATACATGTGAGTTCAAGGCCAAAAAGTTTTATTTTGATGTATTAAAATCAGATGAATTAACTATTTCAGAAAACTAGCGGCTATCAAGATGATTATGAAGTAGCAACCTGGTCCCCTCTGCTCTGCTATGAGCCTTAAAAATACCTGCCCCATAAAAATGGAATTTATACTTAATTAAAAGAGTCCTCTATTTAGATAAGTACTTTATTACAAAATTATGACAATTCTTTTACCAGGAATGTTGTAACTTGAATAAAAGTTTGGGAATGAGTAAATAAAATGTTATTTCTTATCTTGTGTAAGTTTTATCTCTTAAAAATCAGGTGACATTCACGGGATTGAAAAAGTCAGAAAAAAGAGAAAGAGACAACATACAGCCTAATTCCTCATCCAATTTCTTTCTTTAAAGCCCTATGGGAAATAATAACCCTTCTAAAGCAAATTTCATAAACATCCTAGAAAATACTGTAGCCCTTTTTTAAGGGAAATGCTAAACAAAGAAGGGAACTGAGTAGCAGTCTAAACAGTTTCTCTGTACTTGCATCTATTCAGGAACAGGAACTGCCATTGAATAATCCACTAGACAGCTAAGGTGGACTTAACACTGCTGCTCTCACACTGACCACTGCTGTTTCTGTATGAAGATTTCAGCACCAGCTAGGCTACTTCAAAGGTGGATTTTGCCAATAAATCCTTCATTTTAAGATGCTGTCTTTGCTCAAAGTCCCGTCCAACCTGGCCTTGAATCAGAAGTTTTGAAGATCAGAGTGTTTGCACCAGATTTTTGGCCTCGAGTTTCCCTCCCCTCCTGCAGGTCAGACAGACTGTACCTGCAACCAGGTGCTACAGTTCTCATGAAAAAGTGGGGAGTATATAATAATAGCATTGTTGCAGTACACATGGGAAATAAATTCAGTTATGGCACCCAGCCCAAACCACGGGGAAGCTTTCAATTCCCACAAAACCCAGGATTCAGAATGACAGTAATCCTTTTCTTTGACAAACAGAACAAATGAAAGCCAAACTATCAGCACACTCCCTACACATCAAACAAAGCTCTGTTACACTCCTTTTCCGGTAACCTTCTGACTAGCTCATTGATTTAAGAAGCTAATACTACAAGTATCTTCAGGTGTGATTTCACACCAGAAAAGTCAAGACTTCTACCTCATGCTTTTGATGGTGTTTATCCAAGGGAAATCTGGACTTTTTGCCCTTTATGGCTTTGGCCTCCTTCCCTCAAGTTGACTTCACCCCTGAAAGCATCACGACTTCCATCTAGAAACCTAGTTGAGGAGCCTGGGAGATACAGAATGGCTTCTACTTTTATCAGAGAGAAAAAGAAGCTGAAACAGCTCAGGTATTGTCAGAACTACAACTTTTAAACATCTTTCTTCCCGTAACACATTAGAATACACAAATCCTGTAACAGGAATCAGTATCAACATAGGTCTGACAACTACTATGCTGAACACTACTGACTATGAAAAAACTGCCTGCTCTGCCTGACACCATACCTCTGCCTTACAGAGAACCCAGCAGCACAGAGTGTAGGGATTTCTGCTGATGTACCACATGATATGAGACATGTGACAAACTCCAAGTCTGATCATTTCTAAAACAGAACTCTCCACTTTATCTTGCTTGGAAAGAAGCTGCTCGCAGAAGTGCAAATCTTGGTTATATCAGGCAATGAGCATTTATAAACAATTTACTTAAAATGCAAGTATTCACCCTGCTGCAACATCACACAGGATTTAAGAAGCTACAAGCATTTCACAGTATCCATGGAGAGGGCATGCTCAGCACTGTACATGCACTTACCTCCTTATCAATCAGCCTCAATGCGTATTTCACTTCAGGATCCTGCAGAGTAATTGCAGGATGGGGATTCCTGAAAAACCTCTGGAAGATGGCGTAGATGACCTTTAATGGGTATGTCACAACCCATCCCAACTGCAGCAATACAGAAAGAGTGTTAGACACATGTGCATAACAAGTTCTTTTTTATTTTGGTGAGAAAGAATACAGTAGTTTGACATGACAATCTAACCCCCAGAAAAAAACGTGTTTCTCTGTACTAATATGAGAAGGAAGAGGATGTATTTAAAAATATACCAGCTACTTTAATAGTTTGCTTTATAAATACCTAGTGTTATTACTCCTACGTTGAGGTACTTGGCATACCAGGAGACCTGCCAAACCTGGAAGCTTGACAGAAGCAAGGTTGTCACAGCTCCATGTCCTTGCTAACAGTTGGTCCCCAGATCCAGCTGTTAGCAAGGCTGAGTATGTATGCCCAGCAGGCACAGACACACATACAGAACATACGCCCAAATATACATGTGGCTGGCCACACTGATCAACCTAGACATGTTCACACAAACAGCATCAATGGCTGTCATCCTGATCCCCTCCCTGACTGATCAGGGATAAAAGACATCCCACAGGCATGTGTACATAGGGAATTCACCAGTAGCTGCCTTAGTCCTCAGAGCAGCTGCCCCCAGACTGCAGCCCCCCCAGTTGCCCACATCTGGGTATGAGTTGCTCTTGCACAGACACCTTCACACACCATCACGTGTACTGTGGTATCACCCTTCAAGATACACACACCTGGCTGCCAGGCCAACTGACCCAGTTACTGGTTAGTCCAGCTTGATCTTTGCTAGCCATCACACACTCATGCACCACAGACACACAAGCCCTCTGGCCCACAGTCTGGCTCCAGTCACTGGCACTTAGACTCCCACAAACATCTATGCATGCAAAGCAGTATCCCTTCCCCAGGAAAGCAGCTATGGAGTTTAATGAGGACAGGACAGATTATATGCTGACAGGTTGCAGGACACAGCCAGGCAAGCCAGTTTACAGAGCAGGCCTGCTTACACAGGGTCAGCCCTTTTTGTCCCTTTATCCTTTTATTTTCCTCACATTTGTTCTTCTTCAAAGGCCTCAATCCCTGCCTTTGGTTCCTCCCCTAAACATCCTACAACCCCCAAACACTCACCCCCTAAATCCCATGCTACCCCAGCCTTCAAGGGGAGCCAGCCTCCCACTGGTGCCTGTCTCACCTCTGACCCAGGAGGCAATGGCTCCCCCAAACAGCTCTAGGAAGGTCCCCAACCTCCCAGTGTTTCTTTGTGTGCACCTGTATGGAGGTAAACCTTCATGAGTTGGCTGCTCTCCTGTGATGGACCTGAGAGTAGCTGGGTCAGGGTATCACCCAGGCTCCTCCCACACTGTTGTGCCTCTGTGCTCCTCGGTGCATGGATGTGCAGACAGACTCCTCAACCACATCACTTAACACATGCCACTGCTTGGGTCTTTTGTATCACAGTGCCTGGAGGCAACAAGACAGAGCCTTGGGCAACAAGGTCTAGCCTGCGGCATCCATGCCCATGGCAGGGGGTTGGAATCAGATGATCTTAAGGCCCTTTCTAATTCAAAGAGAAACTGCTTCACAGCACAGATCTTTATTGGTGCCAGGAGCACGTGGGGGTTCAAACCTCCATACATGTCTCCAAAGCACAGTAAATTTCAGGGGGTTTTATACTTTACATTCTCATCTTGATACAATTTTACCTAAAACATCCACACATACAATTTGGTAAGTTATAGAACTGTAGTCCTCTTATCCTACTGCACACTTCAGTTAGGGCTACACTGACAGTCTATTGATCACCTTTTAGCTTTCAATTGCTAATACCTGGAGCTTCGTGCTTAATTCTTCACTCAAATCGTCATATCTTATGATTAGGGATGTTCCTGCTTAGAAGCAATTTACAGAACCAGATACAAGCCATCTACAGGCCCAAATTCTAATGTATTGTTTATCATGCTTCACCAGAAGGGCAGATTCTCACCCTCAGAGGGGCCCCCTGTTGAGCGAGCATTCACGTTTAGGTGCTAAGTCATGCTCATGCTAAAATGTAAAGTTATTTCAGCTAAGGCCTAATGTTTTGGTCTCATTTCCAACCAAAGTCATTCCATGATTCTGTGATTGCATAGCCTGCTGCAGGGATGAACTTCACCCTGGGGGCTGAAGCCCCACAAGATGGGAATAGGTTATGCCATCACACCACCATCTCCATGTCCAACACCATGCACAGGTTGCCTTGTTGGGAGAGACTGAGTGACCACACCAGCCCAGCAAAGCACAGAAGAGACCATAACACTGCAACTACAGCTTTGTGGACAAGATGGAAGGAAGATGTCACCTTTCCACCCAATACCAGACACCTCAGCCACTTGGTGGGTCTCCAGGGCTGAAAATGGGTCACCCACAGGCTGTAAGTGCAAAGCCTGCCATGATCATGCTCAGCTACAAGCCTGTGCCTTTGTTTTGGTTTCCAGTGCCTGTTCCCAGGGACATGTTCTGCCAGATTAGATAAGCACTGTAACAACCTACAAAATCACCCGTGTAGGTAACGTGGTCCTAACTTAGGACTGGAGAATAAACTGATCAACTACTTATAAAAATCCTCACTAATTCTGTAATTTGTTATTCAATGCTTTAACAGAGGAGAGGGGTAAAGCACAATCATGGGAAGACATACGAGGAGCAAAATACTCAGACTGCACACAGTGCACATCTTTGTCCTGCCTCCTTAACTTTCGTTTTCAAGTGACCTGACCAGTATTTTACAACCTCATCTCTGTGAGTATGACAGTTCTTGCGAGGCTATAAACACTCCAATATTATTAACTTTACTAAACTGTGGCAAATGTAAAATTAAAAAAGGGATATTATATAAGCTCTCTCTTCTTAAAATGCTGCTGTACATGTTTAAAACTTATCAACATTTGGTATAGCTTGAAGACACACCATGCCCTGCACACACACACTGCCTTTTTCACTTTTATTTTAATATACTGCAAGAGCTCCACACAGGTTGTCCATGAAGAAGCTGGAGTTTACAGGAATGTTATTCCTTAATTCTACAGATCCACCAGATTACTGTAGCTCCAGGAAGAACTTCTGAATCACAAAAAAGGGGGGAAGTTAAGAAAATGACAGAGCAACAGATAAACTCCCTGATGAGAACTGCAGCAGATGCATGAGACCTGTTGGAAATAGCAAGCTGAATCTGTGGCAAATGATGCTTCAAAAATAAAGCATTAATGTTAAAATAAACTAGCTTCATTTACAGATGCAGCCATCTAAAACGGACCAGAGAAGCACAGCTGTGGTCTAGTAAAACTGACAATCAGTGAATTAAAAAGCTTAGGCTTGGTCCCAACTCTTAACACTAATGTGTGCCAGTAACAGCTGATCAGGAAGGCAGGAGATGAGCAGGTTCAAAATATTACCTCTATGTCAGCTTCTTCACCTGTGTGCAGAGGTAAGTGCTTTTCCCATCTTTGCACATATTTTTGGGTCATCAGCTGTTAAGTGAAAGCTACCACAGCTGTTCAGTAAATGACATTAACACACTCTTCCCCCACATGAGCATCGCCATCACTTTTTGAAGCAGTGCCTTATATTTGAGTCTACTGGTACAGAATGAAGTTTAATTTTGACAAATACCTTTAGCACAGTGTTAGCCTTGTGGAAGGCAATTTGTTATTTATGGTCAATTAATGCAAAAGCCTAATGGGGTCTAGCCGGTAAAGAAATAGCAAACCAGTTAATTCAGGTGGCTATTTTAGTTCCTTACTCAGAAAGTATCACCTGATGAGCAGAAAAAAGGGAAGAACTGAAGGCTGAATGATTACAAAAAGTTATCCATGCCAAAAAATACATTATTGGGGTTAAAACTGATCTATATACTCTTATTGCAGAGTGTATCAAGACATTCATGATGATACTGCACAGCAATCATGGAAGCTGCATCAGATCTAGAGCAGCAGCAGGAATGACTGGCTGACCACAAGGCCAGGAATCACTAAATGAAGATCTGGTGACTCACAGTTTCCAGCTGCACAAATCTTTGCTAACAGAGATCACAAAATCTGTAACAGAGCAGGAATTTTTATTAATGGAAACAGACCTTTGCAGTGTAACAAAAAAGGCCTTGAGAAAACAGCCACAGCACTGAGGTTGCCAGACCCTTCCACTAAGGCCTTGTGAGCAAGACACAGTTAAATAGGTAAGCTTATGGCAGGACACTCCATCACACAACTGCCCTACAAACACACAAACCTAATGCTGCTTTGGCAAGACTACTCTTGTACCCTCAGCTCCACTTCTTCATTTAGACCCTACTTTTAAGTGATTTTCACAGAGTCATTAGGGTTGGAAGTGACCTTTGGAGATCATCCAGTCTAACCCCCCCTCAAGGCAGGGGCACACAGAGCAGTTTATTTGGCTCTAGTATTTCAGTTAAACATTCTTCTCATCTGCTTTAGAAAATGATGAGGGGATTAAGGGACAAGCATTTCTTCTGCAGCTTTAGCATCTGCCTCATCCTCTTCTGTTCGAAGTAACCTAGTAACCAACTGTACCCAAACTAAGCACATGTTGTGTCCAGCTCTGCCCTGCTCCTCTCACAAACCCAGAGCCAGAAACGTCTGAGCTGATGCATCAGAGGAAAGACACGACGTATCAGGCTGCACCAGGAAGAGGGTAATGATGTAGATGAGGCCCTTAGTGACATGTTTTCACAGCACACTTGGCAGTCCTGAGGTAACGGTTGGCCATGATGCCCTTTAAAGGTCGTTTCCAACCTAGTCGATTCTATGATGCGTGCTACAGTTAACAGCACTTTAAATCCACCGGTCGGCAGACATGCTCCCTAGAGAGCTCTCCACTACAGCAGCAACAGCTAGGCTTATCAGCACGAGTGCTAAAAATGATTCGCAGAACCGAACGGAGAGCAGCCGCACCCGTCACAGTACACAACACACACACCATCACAGCTCGCACACACAAAGGGTGTACACATCGAAACACGGCGCCCAGCCCACCCCAGCCTTGAGGAGGCCCTAGGGCCACAGCATCGCGGCTAGGCGCACGGCAGCGGGGTCAGCAAAGGCCGGGGGTACCTGTCACACCGCCCAGCGGCCCCGCTCTGCTCCGGCACCAACAGCCCGCCGCGATGCCGGGAGGGACTAGCGGTGAGGCCGCGCCTCTCCCCGCAGGCAGGCCTCGGGGCCTGGACACAGCTCGCTCCGGACCTCGGCAGGAGGAGCGGGGCAGGAGGCAGCACCACACAGCCATCACCCCTCGCCCGCAGCCGCAGGTCCCGCAGCCCGACCCCAGCCCGGCCCGCACACGGCTCACTCACCGTGCTGAGCGGCGCCCCCATCGCTGCCCCCTGCTACCCGCGACAGCGCCGCGCCCCGCCCCGCGGCGGCGCGCAAAGCCCCACCCCTCAGCGCCGCCACCATACCGCCCCCTGCTGGCCGGAGCCGCGCCGTGCGGCCGCCAGGGGGAGCCGCTCCGCGCTGAGGCACCGGGGCCGGAGCTGCGGGCTCGGGATGTAGCGGAGGGGCCCCTCGGCCGCGGGGCAGGCGGAAGGGCCCTTTTCCTCTTGCGGAGGTTGCGGGAGGTACGGGTGGGAGAGGCGCTGCCCCCGTTGTTTCTGCTACGGCTCCTCCGGCCGGTCCCTGTGCGGAGAGCCGCGGGCTCCGGTACCCGGCCCCTGGGGCGGCGCTGCGGGTGGCAAGGAACGTGTAAGCCGGTAGCCTCGGTTTCCCGTGGTGTGTTTATTACTGCCACCTGACCCAACTGTGTTACCACTCCTCATGCATAACGCCCTTTTGTCCTTTATTACTGCATAAATAATGATAGGGAACCCAAGGGTAATGAAATTACAGCACTTTTCTAACCAGCAATCAAAGCCCCCGCTATTTTGTGGAGGTAGAAAAAGAGGGTAATGTAAATATGTCAGCACCACAATTCATTATTATATCAAATAAATTTCTCAAGCCTTAACTCAAGCTTGTACTGCTTCAGAGCCTGCACCTGCATACAACACAAGTTGTAGGAGAAAGGTGCCCTGGGTGCCAGGATGCAATGGTGATTCCAAATCCCTGTGCAAATCTACTCCATCCCATCTAGTCCGGTGACAACCAACAGCCTGATTCATTAATTGCCCTTGCAGCCAGGAGGGACAATAGCATCCTGGGAGGCACTGGGAGGAGTGTGGCAGTAGGTAGAGGGAGCTGATCCTCCCCCTCTACTTGACCCTGGTGATGCCACATCTGGAGTACTGTGCCCACTGCTGGGCTCCTCAGTACAAGCAAGACAAGGAGCTACTGAAGAGGGACCACAAGGATGATCAGCGATCTGGAGCATCTCTTAAGAGAGATTGTGGAAGCTGGGCCTGTTTAGTCTAGAGAAGAGCAGAGACTGAGAGGGGATCTCATTAGTGCAGATCAATATCTCAAAGGTTGGTGCCAGGAGGATGGTGCCAAACTCTTTTCCGTGATGCTGAGGGACAGGGTGAGGAGCAACAGCCATTAACTCAAACACAAGAAGTTTCACCTCAACATGAGGAAGAACTTCCCTGCACTGAGGGTGGCAGAGCACTGTAACAGGCTGACCAGGGAGTTGTGGAGTTTCCCTCTGTAGAGACTGAAAACCCGCCCAGAGGCGTTCCTGTGTAACCTGCTCTTGGTGGCCCTGCCTTGGCAGGGGCTGGACCGGATGATCTCCAGAAGTCACTTCCAACCCTAATGACTTTGTGATTCTGTGGTTAATGGTGATGTTTGTTGAAAAACACAAGAACTGAGCTGCTCAGCAAGACAGGATGTTTCAGCCAGACTGCCTAAAAGTCTGGTTTACATCGATGTATACAAAATAATGATTAATAAGCAAACATACCAAATGTGAAATGCTTCAAAACTCTGTAGCTAAGATGTCTTTACTTGCAGTAGACAGGTCGTGATGATTCCTAAACACAATTCCTCCTTACAAAACCAAGGAAGGTGCATGCTTCACAGTCCTAACATTAAGATTAAAAAGCCCCAAACCACCCATAAAACAATCCTGCCTTAGCCCCTCTGCTCACACAGGGGTACTGAGCCATCTGCACCTTCAAGCGCTTGCTTTCTCCTAGCCTATGGGTTTGGTGACTGTGCAGGCAGCTGGTCTGGCTATGGGAACACTCGTAAGTCAGCCATGGTTTACCTATTAAACCTTGGAATTAGCACTGACAAATAAGGGAAGGTTAACAGGCTAATCTAAAGGCAAGCAAGGCAAATCACTGCACAGTCTAGCTGAAGACATTTAGCTGCAGGAATGGAGTTTTTTCCCTGGCATTTCTATGACAGAAACATGCCTGGCTATGTAATCCTCTTAGTTTGTGCTTTGAAGAGAGCTGCTGCACCAGAAACTCCCAAGTAAACGAAGGGATTATAACACCATTGTCACTTAGGGAAGGGTGGAGTCCTCATATTCCCCGGTCCCTGCTCGCTGTGAGCTCTGACCTGGCGTGGTTCCCACTAACCAGCCCAGGCACATGCCTGCACTGCTTTTCAGTATTGGTCAGTTTGTGGAGACTCAGAGGCAATAGCTGAGGCTCCGATAGGAATGTCTAGAAAACTCAAGCGTCTCACAAACTTTCCTTTTCCCTATATCCGCACATAAAACATGACCCAAAGGCCTGTTCAGGCTTCTCTGGGGAAAGGACTGAGCCTGCTATAATTCTGCACTGTATTTGTTCTAGCTGCCACCTTTTACTCAGTCTCCCTGAGCCTGTCCAGCCCTTTGTGTGTGTGTGAGCCCCCTTGGCTGCTTTGTTCTGGAAGCATGCAAAGCAGTGTTCTCACTCACCATCTCTAGATCTATCAAGGATGTCTAATTTAATGCTGAATGAGCCCTTTCCCTCTTCAGGGAAGTTTAGGCACCTGATCAGAGGTGAAAAAACAGCTCCTATCCACTGCCTACCTTGGTTTGAAAAGTGCAATACTCAGGCCAGAAATGCACATAGACACCTACATGCTTTAGAAACAGGTCTTATTCACAGGGTTTCCTTGATCCTTGACCTTTGAATAGGTCAGCATCTGATGCTTGAGGTGGCAGTTTTGTCAGGCGGAGCATCTTCCACAAGTCTATTGCCCTATTTCTTTGGAAATGCTGTTCACATGTGAGTGAGACAGTGCTATATATGCTCCCCTTTCCCTTGTGCCAGACAAGAACAGAGAGCGGGCAAAGCCTGACCTCAGCTCCTGCACAGCAAACAAACTGTGCCCCCCAGTTTGACAAAGCACTGCTTGATCTTCTCAGTAGAGAAAGCCAACCCATGGTGTTAGCAAGGTCGCTCTCTGGACACTCAGGTTTTCTTACTGCCTGTGTTAGATCCAGGAATGACCCAGATACTGCACCAATCTCATTTGCCTTTGATCAGAGCGTCATTTCTGTTGGGATCCTTAAGTTTTCTTAGCTCAACATCTAAATCATAGGATAGAAGTTTTACAAGAGATTTAAGTACATGTTTATGAAATTACTAGCAATGCTACTGATCTGACCTGTAATTTTATCACAGATTAACTGAAAATTGCTGACTCCAGTGATGCTGCTGCTTGTAAATGGAAATTCCCTGGGCTCCCATCAGGGCTCCTTCTGCTAGTGTGAATAAAGGAGTTGCACCTTTTTTATAGATAGACTATGCCCACTGGCTTTTGTATTTTAAACTAAAGCCTAGAGAAATAACTACTGCATCCAGGAACTGTATTTTTTGTCCTTGCTTATCCAGAACTGCAATAAATACTAACAAAACATGGTAAAGAAAATTTCAGTTAAAATTAAGGATATTCAGTTTTGAGATACATAAGTATCCCCTACCAATGTAAGAAGGAATCTTCACTTTTATGTGTTTTAAGCAATCTAGCTGTGTGGTTTGTCTCCTGTACATTTCCATGTGTCAGGTATCTCCACTACTGGGAGCTTTGTTTGGCTCTAATAGGATTGTTTGAAGGCTACATGGACCAGAAGTACAGAACCATTTCTATAACTGGTGGCCTAACATCAAACCATTTTGTCTTCTGTATATGCATATATACAGTTTAAATCTAAAGCTACAGTTTTCTGAAATTAATAGCTATGAAGAAGAGAATTTTAAAATTATAAAACAAAAATAAGCATTCAACCACCTGAAGGTTAGTTTAGCCACATGTTGCATGCATGCATCCCACGACAGGTACTGGAGTGGGTATCTCAACTTGCCAGCACTTGCTACCACTTGCTTCCAGTGGTACATGCAAAGTTCTGCCTTTATGCAGTATTTCCTTATTATAATACCTCCTAATATTTACAAGGTTGCAACTAGCAATTTAAGATGTAAATAAACAAGCACAAATTGGTGTTTTTTCTTCCCCACCTGTATTTTTTTACCTGTTTATTATCATCTTCCTTTTTATTGTGAAATAGTAACTGTATATAGAACAGCAAGTCAAGAATGGCCTTGTCCATCTCAGTCAAGGCTTTCAGACTTGCAGTGTTTATTTCAGGGCCAAAATTCTCGTAGCCATCTAAAAACCTGCTAACAAATAGTCCAGGCACAATGCTGTGACTCATGTCTGAAGTTCATACAAGGATCTCAAAACTGTATCTGAAAACCCAGGTGGAGAAGGTGATGGTCACCACATGTCTCTCTGCCATCACCTTCTGTTTTCCCTTACCATACTGATTACCTGCAGTGATAAGGTGAAGCAAGAGCCTGGTAGTGGTGGCTCTGACTTCCTGGTTTGAGCATGCCTGCACTGAGAGAGGCGTGAGATGTCTTTGTCCTTACACTCTATGTTTTATTGTGGGGTTTGGCACCTCCTGCCTCTCCATTGCATTCCTGAGCTGCCTGTCAGTCTGAGTGACAGTCCTCAACAAGCAAACGGAGTATAAAAGGGAGACAGCTCTATGTTTTGGACTACCAGGAGGATTTCTGAGCTTCCAGTTGCCCTATCCCTTTTCAGTGTATTTGCTGAGAGAATAACTCATTCCTGTCATGGCTAATGGGTAAGAGAAAATCATACTAATGCTTCTCTAACGCGAAGGGCAGTGGGGATGGGATATATTGTTCTGGTAGACGCGTAAAAGGGAGCTGTGTGAAATGCAGCACAGCAATAACCCCACTTCCTGTTTCCATTCTATTTCACTAACTCAGCTTAAGAAGTGGGAGAGACAAGTGAAACTTAAGCTGCTTTGGCTAAAATAAGTTCATGCTGAGACCAGATTTTGCTTAAACATAGCTGATAACATAGAATTGGTTCTCCAAACATTACTGTGCCTTTCCAGGACTCTGACAAAGTGTTTGCCCTGTAACTGCCTACCCTTATTTTGTCCATAGGCAACATTTTTCTTTCCACCTACAAAATCTGTCTTATTTGTCCTTTGCTATTTTATCTACCAGCTTTAAACTAAGAAAAATGTCACTAGACTCAAGTAAAAGACATATACACTGGCATAAGAGGAAAATCAAGATAATTGTTTGTACCTTCTATTAACCATATAAGCTGACTCATGTATTTCACAACATTGGAACCAATTCTTTAAATGGTTGGGAACTTCTTGTAAATGGTTGCTCACCAGCCTTTCCAAATGCTTTTCTTCTCTAGGCCAAGACTAAAGGCTTTTTAAAATTGGATGATGTTCAAAGGGTTGCTGAAGGTAAATGTACTTTAGAGATGTTCAATCAAACCTTCTTTGCAGGGCTTCATCTGACGCATTTGCAAGACTTGTTTTTCTTGCTTTGACACTGTTGACTTGTTCACATGATTTGCCACTGACCTTTTAATGCTTTTCAAGTCTTGAGTAATTTCTGATTTATAGCAATAAAACACTGGGGCATTGTTTTGCATAGAATGAAGGTTTCAGAGAAGAAAATAACTTGGACAAAACAGATAGACCATGTGAATGTTTCACTCAAAAGCTGCAACAAAATGGAGATGTTAGATTCTTTTGCTCTAGCCACATTACTGGTGCATTGGAGTTACTATTGCAAAGAGCCTCCCAAAAAAGTTTTCTCATCTCTTACACATGCAGACTTAGTGTTCTTGTTGTTGGGTGGTTTGTGCACGTAAGCACATCTAAGCAAGACTTCAAATGGATAAAATCCACTTGGACAGACTTTTTGCAAAGAAATAATTTATCCCCTGTGAAAGCACAGATCTAACAACTGAGAGGTCTCAATACAGGGAGAGGATTAAGAATTAATGATAAAAATCACTGGTTTGAGTCATACATGTAATCGTATGGGAGAGCAGAGAGTAAATACACAATACTCTTTCCCAAGAAGATCTTACCTAAATGCTGTGTGTCATGGATTTGCATGAAGGTGTTTGGCTGCTTCTCTTTGAAGTTGTTTCACCTCATACATGTACGCTCAGTTTATGGACACTTTTAAAAGAAGTACTACACAGAAAGAGTTTTTACAACATGACTATGTAAGCCACTGAGTAAGTTCTTTGCTTTGGCACCAATATAGTTTTCTTTATTACAGTCTGAAGTTACAATGTGTGCAGGACCTCTGCTCTAGGAACTAAAAGGGCAACAAAAAGGAGAGGAAAAGCTCATGATGATAGTGTGATAGCACCCAGCAGAGAAGGAGAGAAAAGGCTTTTATTTTGTAATATTAAGTGACTATAGAGGTTTGAGACACATTTTCTGAATGCAGGAATACATTTAGTAGAAGTATATTTATTAAACAAATATGAGGCTTGAAATCTGTAAATATGCTTTTACTATAACTGTCTCCTGAGTAGACACCTTGAGCTTCCCTCCATAAGCTCATGCATTATTCCATAACGTTTCTAGAGGAGGAAAGATCAGAGCCTTGTAGGCTTTATAAAAACAGGACAAACCTGCCAAGAGCAAAGAATGAGCAGTAGGTGTTGAAGGAATGACAGATTTCCTGTATAGGTGACTTTTACCAAAATACATATATACTAAAATATATGTACATAAAATAATATGTATTTTGAACAAAATATATATGTTAAAAAAACTCCAACAAACAACAATAACAACAAAACCTCACCCCAAAACAAACAACTGACATTGCCCCTAATATTTCACATACCTTTGGATGTTCAACAGACAGCAGACTCCTATCCACCACTGGTAGTAACTTCCAAAGTAAAAACTGTATTAGACACAATATGGTGGCACTCCAACAGATGGGATAAGCCCGATGCAGAGGAATAGGCAGCAGGAGGGTCCAGAGCACAGGAGAAAAGTGAGCCAATAAATCAGGTCAGTCCAAGGTAACATAAACGTAGACTTGAAGTTTGAGAAACGTCTCCAGTCCTGTTCTGCGAATTTGCCCATCCTGTTCATGGGACTTCGGCTGAGCCGGTGAGATGAACAGTTTTCTGCTTAGTGTGGACTTGTAAGCTCTTTTGAGAAGGAATGGCTCTTCTCAAGACTTTGGAAAGAATGAATGGCTGAAAAGAAACAAAAATGCTGCTGTTGGTGGCTTCTGTGGTACAGCTTGAGGCTAACTCCATATGAAGTTAAGCAGGTGCCTCGTTTGGGCTGCATAGCCAGTATTGATAATGTGATGCCACAAGCCACACTTCTGCAGTATAAGCAGAACCTGGGGTTTGCGCAAGGGCTGAATATGGCTCCTCTGTGACAGCCTCCTTCTGCTCCACTGTAAGATCCATGCAAGTACTTGTTCCAAACCAGAATCTTCCTTCATATTCGTGTTTAACCCTATCAACAAACATATCCTTTGGCTCCCATATACTAGAATTTTTAGTCCTTTTCCTTTTTTCAGGTATTGACACCTATTCAAGCCCAGTTCGAAATTCAAGTGAGCCTTGTAGATTTCCCATCAACAACGATCTCAAAGTGTCACAGAACCTGAGCAAAACCAGACTGTCAGTGCCTCCAGCATAGCTGAGGTACATGACAGCTCATGTTCCAGTACAGGCAGGCTGAGTTGTGGCAGATGAAGTAGTTACTGTTGTCTGCTCCACCCTTCTGTAGGAGGTTTCTTTCCCCACTCTAATACTGTGTATAATATAAAAACACATATGTTCTTATGCTCCTCAGCTGCTGCAGCTTATCCTCTGGTGCATTAATGTCAGCTGGCTGCTTTTGGCCCTTATCTCAGGGATATGAATTCCTGTAGGCAGCAAGCTCTCAAATAGTTAAGCACAGATTGCTTATGCTTTTCAGGTGCTTCTAACCTTAGGCTTGCTTGAGTTCCATCCCACAGTCACACAGACAATTCCAGATAAAAAGGATTGCTCAGTAATGGAAGGAGAAGAGGAAGTCTCAGTTCTACAGGCACAGTTTGACACTTTTTGGTTCTATTTCTTTCCATATACAGCTTAGACCAGCAGTTTCTGAGCCAGCCAGAAAGTGCAGTCCAGGACAAGAGAATTCCCATAAAGTCTCACTGTACTGCTCCCCCCCTTTGATTAATGTCCTCTTTTCTGCTCTGACTTCTGTCTCCTCCCTGCCAATAATGGGCAGGTGCCCACTTAGCTGGCTTTTTGCTCTTCCTGGCTCTCAAGCTGCTCGCACCGAGGCTGGCACATCAGAACACTCTCACCTTACCACGATATTTGTTTGCTCTTTCTGCTAAAAAGCATGGAATTTGCCACTGGGAGGAGGATGCAACAAGCCTCTCCATCCTGGCTGGAACAGAAGAAGAAGATGTAACCAGTTAGGAGGTTCAGAGTTGGGCTTGAAAGTGCCTTGGTTCAGTCTGGAAGAATCAGTTAAAATCATGGCAAGTTGCCCAAATGACTATTTGAAAGAAATGCCCATTGTTGTCAAATGTTGGCACTTTTTTCTTTACTTGCCATCTACTTTGGAGGAGAAATTCAAAATTACCAAGCAGTCCTTCTCTGGGCATCAGTGCATGTGCTGGTTTGTAATGGATTAATTGAACTGTGAGTCATCTGAAGATTAATCTACTTCTCTTTCTTCTCCACTCTTTTCTTTGTCTTGGTCTTATGGATTAATTTGGACTTAATGCCCTTGAAACTGGAGGTACTTTAGGGTGGTTCATCACAATAATAACCCTTCCTAATCTTATTGATGTATGGCTGGATAGACTTCTGAAGACTATAAGCTATTATGCAGGGTAAAATTCTATTAAAATGAGGAAAGGACCAGCCTGGGTAGGTTTGTATGTGCGTCAGAGATCAGTGCATGAGAGAATTTTACTGTATGCAGACCCTGTGTTTAAAATGAGTCTTGATCACCCTTCATCACTAACTTTTTTGCTA
Source organism: Melopsittacus undulatus (assembly GCF_012275295.1). Taxonomy (NCBI): domain Eukaryota; kingdom Metazoa; phylum Chordata; class Aves; order Psittaciformes; family Psittaculidae; genus Melopsittacus; species Melopsittacus undulatus. The sequence goes on along the minus strand of NC_047531.1, from coordinate 81,265,988 downwards.
GGATAACCACACATATGGGCAAAGGAAAGTGTCTCTAGCATGGGGTCTTGCAGGAAGGTAGGAAGGGTGTATAAAAGATTGCTGCTAGAAAACAATTCTTTGCTTCCTGTGCTTTGTGTTCTGTTGTGTAGTGTTGCTACATGCTGATAACAACCTCCTGCTTACTTTACACTGCTTGTCTGTACATAGAATGCTCCTGAATGAAACACCACCACCATCCTCATGCTTATTTCAGCACATGGAAAACAGCAGGAAGGCTTATTAGCAAAAAATGTGTTAAAACAGGCTCTAAAACAACCTGAGGGAAGGCTCAAGTTTCATTACAGGTTACCTGCATTCTTTAGATACGAACATGAACTGTGAGCTCTGTTGTTTAGAGCAGCACTGACAGGAAGGTGAGGGGAGAAGAGAAAGCTCTCCTAATGTCAAGCTGAAATCCAGAACACAGAGTGACATCAGAAGATGCTAGAAGTGATTTGCAGGAATAATAGCATACATCATTTTTCACTGTATTTCTTGACAGGGAAGCCTTAAATCATGAACTTTCTACACTTTTCAATGAGATGTGGGATATGGATGTTAACCGCCTTATTCCAGGGAAAGACTACACAATTGATTTGCAGGTAATCAATTGCTAAGTCACATAAGGATTAAGGGCAATATGGCACTGTAGGAAAAGGTGTTGGCAAAACATCATTTTGCCCGTGCTTTATCATTTCTGTTAAATGCATAGGCAGGATTTCCTAATAATGGGAGAGGGAACAGTACAGAGAACACATTAATGATCCACGCTACCTGCGCATTGGTTCCAAGTGGAAAAGTCTTTCAGGTGTCTGTCTTGGGTCCTACAATATGTCTTTATATATTATAAACATATTTTTAACTTGGGTCCTATTTAATATCTCTATCAGTGGCCTGTAGGAGAAGATGGAGTGCAACCTTTCCAATTATGCAGATGATTGGCAAACTGTGGTATTGAAGTTTCATAGGAAGACAATTCCTAACAAAGAATCCCAAAAGCATTATGGGGTGTGTTTTGATTATTATAAGGGCAGGCACTGCCTCCTCTAAGGACATCTTACTTCTTTCATTGTTTACTCTGATGTTTCTCCTAGGGAAAAGCAGGTGCTGCACAGCAAGGTGACAGCGCAGCCAGACGTCTGTTTCACAATGTAAATGAAGAACGCCTGAAGAGCATAAAAACTTTTGCAAGTGAGACACATTCTTTTGTTAATGATAGAAATGACATGAAGAATCTGTGTTGGGTTTTAAGTGTTTGCTAATATATAACATCCTATTTAATTTAGATGGTGATGAGGATCAGGCTTCATGTAATTTGAAAGTACTTCCCACAACATTTGCATGGATGTTACCTGTAGCCTCAAACAGAACATCCTTTTGTCCTTAGCCAGATCTAATTTCTCTGTAGTTCTTCCACTACAAAGTGAAATGGAAGAGACTCTTACCATTGCTTTGATGTTATTCTGGGTATTGAAAAAGATGTCAGTCATCTTTTCTCATTTGCTCACAGCTTCTAGTCCTTTCAGATAACATGAAGTCCACAGCTACTGCTTGTATCTCTGTGGAAGGCTATACTTGAAGTATATCTATGAATGCATGTTCCCTTCCCTGATTTGCTTTTCTCCAGATAGAGTTACATTAAGCTAATCAAACAGCCAGTGTAATGGGGAGCACTGGTTTTCTCTGTTCCCCCCTACTCCTCTCTGAGCCACACAATCCTGTGCTTAAGTGAAGGCAGCTCTGGTACTCAGCAAACCCTACACCAAATCCCTTCAGCTCACTAACCTGGCAGGGAATTACTTGGGTTTTTGACCTCACATACTTTTCTATCAGTTTGGTGTGATGAATCATCCCTGAGAATCCACAGAGTGTTAGAGCATGAGTAGATGAGGTGATGGCAGGGATCAGGGAGCAAAAGGGGTGAAAAGGAGAAAAATAACCCATTCACTCAGTGGCCACATGCCCAAGCTCAAGCCATCTTGCATATGTTTATGCTGTATTATTCCTCCCCTGAAGTAATGCCCACAAAGCCTCCCGACAGCTTAGCTCAAGTTTGTAAGCCTATATCTGTAATTTTGGTGGCCAGATATAATTTGTTTTGGTAGAAGGTCATTACTGCTTCAGCACTTGGTTCCATAAAGAAGATCAATAGTGAGCTGTTTATCTCAAAAAGAAGTCCAGCAGTGTTCTAGCCTGTAGTCACCCCCAGACTTACACCTAACAGTGTACCCAAGAATTAAATTTGACAAATAAAGGAGCATTGTTGTCTAAGGCCTGTCAAGGCATATTATGTGGTATCTTTCCACTATGGCACTCTCCAATGTCTGGATCACAGGTACAATTAAGCCTTCGTTCATCAGAATGAGCACGCTGAAGGTTTCTCTCTTTCTGCAGCCTTTATTTCCTTATTGGACAACTATGAGACATCAACTGGTGTAGCAGAAGTAGTGACTCCAGAAGAAATAGCTGAAAACAATCGTTTTCTTGACGCTATCTTAGCGACTAAAGTAATGAAAGTGAGTAACGCAGATATTTTTTAGTCACTGAAAACACTGAATTAAAAAGTAAACTGTTGCATGTATCCTGGTATTCTGTCCTTCAGCTAGCTCATGAATATCTGCTGAAAAAAAAACTAGCAAAGCCAAACGTTGCCGATTTCAAACATCAGCTCTATGACATCTGGTTCCAGCTCTACGCCAGGAAAGGAGGAGACAGGTATGTTGAATGGATATGGCCCCTGCTAATCTCTCCACTTTTCTGACTTAGGTAAATATAACCCAAACTGATATCTGTTACACAAAGGACTGGAAAACAGCCTCAGGTATTCATTGCTCCCACACAGATTGTGTTTAAAGACTTACTGATACTAGTAGTACTAACCCTTGGGGTACACAACTGGTGAATTGCTTCCAGCTGCACTTCATGTCCCTAATCACTGGCCTTCAACTACAGACATTCATTCATCCACCTTTCAGCCTACCACATCATCCACTTTTCTAAGCTGTACTTTATCAGTTTGTCTATGAATCTGTTATGGGAGACAGTGCCAGAAGCCCTGCTAAAATCTGTGGCACTTACTAGCAACCTTCATGATCAAATTTAGATGTTGTGGCTAGATTTTATTGCAACTTTTGTGCAAAGTAAGAAAGAAAACCTAACAAATCCAGACAAATAAAACAACTACTCATAAATCAGCCTAACCAAGCTTGTACATCTTACCTTTCACCTATGCCTATCTGAATTATTTAAACACATAAGAGACCTATATATTATTCTTTGGTTTATTACAGCCCTGATTCTTGTGGTTTTGAACATGTTTTTGTTGGAGAAACGAGGCGTGGTAAACAGATATTAGGTCTGCACAACTGGGTGCAATTTTACCTTCAGGAAAAGCGCAACCAAATTGATTACAAGGGATATGTGACTCGGAAGAACAAAACCAGGGTAAGAATAAGCAGGGTGCCTTTGCAAGTAAGACAAATGGATATGGAGATAAAAGCTGTGGCAATGAATCAAGGCACAACAATGCCATCATAGGCTCAAGTGTTTTGAACCTGATTTGCCCAGGTGTATATAAGAAGAAATATGAGCATGCCCTCAGGTCCAGCTTCTTTTTTGTTTTGTAAAACCTATTTTAAAAAGTAGTAATGGTGGTTACAGAATCACACCACTGCTGAAACTTAACTGAGATAAATGATCACATGTGCTCCAGAAGACAGGGAAAAGGCTATGCTCCAGCTATAGCACCCTGGCAAAGCAAGGATGACTGAATCTCACAATGCTCTCAAAACTCTTGAGTCAGAAATTGTATCTGCCTGGCTGCAGCTGTTTCAGAAATTATTCTGTTGTTCTGCTTATGCTTTCAGCCCGACAAAGACGACCAAGTTTTGAGCATCCAGTTCAGCTGGAAGGGCTCAGTCAAGCCAATTGGAAGTACCTTTATTGGTGTCAGCCCGGAGTTTGAATTTGCCCTTTACACCATCATTTTCCTGCTGTCTGAAGGAAAAGTCACACGTGAAACAGTGATGATAGAGGAATACAAGCTACAGATAGTTGTTTGCTGCCATGGGCACCACATTGGAACAGCATATCCAGTACTCCTCAACACCAGCAGTGAAGACACTACCTAGAGTGATCAGGCAACTTTTTTTGGAGGGTGGGGAAGGAGGGGAAGGGACAGGAATAGGGACCAAATAGCAGAGTAAGTTGAGGTGTTGCCTTATACAACTGATTTTGAGTAAAAATTGATGACTCATTTGCTTTTGGTCTGCAGTGTAGTGTTTAATCAACAGTGTGCCATGGCTCAGCGTCTGACAAGTCTTGAGACATATTTCTGCTCATATTAAAAGCTGGATCAAACTTACATCAGCCTTCCTTTATGCATTATAACACTATACTTTTAAACAGATAATGGAATGTAGGGAAAGGTCATATTAAAATTGATACACATGTTTCTCTTCTTTGTTAGCTACTGCATATCTGAAAAAGAAATAATCACACATTGGTTACATGTTGCTTTCCTACAGGAGCTTTGATTTGGCACAAACAGAACCAGATGTTCTTTTCTTCTCATTTAATAAAACATTAATTTCAAATGCATTTTTACAATTACGGTGCTTTGGACACATAGAAATTGATTTCAGCTGTGAGAATGGTCATCAGATCCATCAGATCAACAGCAGGTCTGTCACTTCATCAGCTCTGCCCAGGTTCTGTAGAAGCCACAGCCAGCTTTATCTCACCTAACTTTAAAAGTCCATAGTACAGGCACTTGTGTTCCCATTACAGGCAGCAATGCCTGAAGTCACTTACCGGCTTGTGTAACCTGCATAAGCATTAGGTGAATGTCCATGCATAATCCATTTACTAGATCCCCACTGACAGTAATAAGATCACTGAGGAAACCTGGTCCTAGTTCTGGACCCGGTCACTGGTCCTTCTGCTGATGTGGACATGCCTCCCTCTGTTCTTCCACAATGTGTTCAGTATTCAAGTGAAAAGGAACGTAATGCTTTGCCTTCTCATAGCAATGCAGTAAAAGGCATATACTGACACCCTCAGTGTGTCAAGGACTGGTTAGATAGGCACATCCCGCAAGATGTT